>NC_044041.1:81993134-82645419 GCF_901765095.1 Microcaecilia unicolor | reverse complement strand
GCAGTTTATCATTACAGTCAACTAATTTGTTTCAGCGTCTCTATTAATATAAGCGCACGTTTAACATCATACATGAACTGCTCTTGTAACTTTTTACATCCCCTCCCCCTTCCCCTTCAACCCTCCCCCCTATCCCTCTCACAGGTGCAGTCCACAGTCCGTGTAGTCTTGCTCTCAGTTTAAGGTCCATGTTACATATTCATTATTTGCCCCCTGGCATGAGGTGTTAGTGTGAGCCAGAACGGAGTTCAGCAGTTCCAAAAAGCTTTTATGATCTGTGGCTTCTGCCCTCTCAATCTCGTTCTTTCCGTTCGGAGTAGGTGGATCATTTGTCCTCTCCACTGGGACACTTTGGGGCTTTCCGGCTCAAGCCAGGCCACTAGAATTGTTTTCTTCGCTACCATTATAGATCTGGCAATAAATGGACGGCACCCCCTTGGGGGGCGGCCTACCAGCCGTGGTTGCCCGAAGAGGAGCTTGGCTTCTACTGTCCATTGTACATCCCAAATCACTGTGATCTGTCGAGTCAATTCTTTCCAAAACCTGCCCACCCGCGGGTATCTCCAAAACATATGTCCTAACGATGCCCCGTCCGCTTTGCATTTGGGGCATGCTCCGTTTGGCGATAGTCCCATATGAAATGCTCTCCTGGGTGGTATGTATGCCCTCAGAACAAACTTAAATTGCAGCTCCCGGTAGTATGCTTGGTCCACATTCTTACAATACCCAAGCAGGTGCTCCCTTACCATTGTCGCCGGTATTTCTGTCCCCACCTCCGCACTCCACAGGCATGCTAATGTTCCATAATCTGGCTCTTTTGCCATGTCCTTTAAATGCCTGTGATAGTACGTCAACGGGACTTTCTTTTGTGCCCCCAACGAGAGCGCGGAGCCCAGCTCTTCTTGCACATCTTCTGCCATGGCCTCCTGCGGGAAACTGGCGATATAATGTTGTAGCTGGTAGTAATGGAGCCAATCTGCTGGGTTTAAGGTGTATTGTGTCTGAAGCTCGGCCCAAGTTTTAGTTTTGCCTTCTGCGTCTATCGCCTGCAGTAGGTATTCTAGTCCTTTGTCCTTCCAGCGGGTAAAAGCTGCATGGTGCTGGCCAGGCGGGAGTTCTGGATTGCCGCAGATTGGGAGATATAGAGTCACCCGGGGTGAAAATCTGTGGTGTCGACACAACCAGTGCCATGCCGCCTGCGCAGCTGGCAAAAGCTGCGCCGCGACCAACAGGTTTGGTTCTCCCTTACTACCCCGGTGGAACAGATAGCTAATATGAGTCTGTCCAGTCTCTTGTAACTCCAATCGAGTGGGGGTGAAATATTGTGTTTGCCTTAGCCAATCGTTCAGATGTCTCAAGCCACTTGCTATCGTCATGTAACGTAAATTTAACAGTCCCATACCTCCATATTCCACCGGCAAATGAAGGGTAGTCAGCGCTATTCTTGGTTTTTTCTTGGCCCATAGGAATGCTGTAGAATCTTGTTATGCTTCTTTTCGTCTGCCCTGGTTAAGTATAAGGGCAGCGTCTGGAACACATACAACCATCGGGGTATTATCATCATGTTGTAGAGGGCTATCCTGCCTGAAAGCTTCTCTGTGCGTTATATACTTTAAAAATATACATGGTCACCTGACTGACACATGATTGATACTTGTCCTTTAGTTTGACCTAGCATGAGTTAGTCTGTGATCTTAACAGTGCACATCTTCTTTGGGGCTAGTTAGGAATTGCCCTCTTGACCTCTGTGCTCTCTATCCAGGCAGGACCTTGCAATGGCTATCTGTCTACCCCATGTAGGCAGGACCTCAGGTCATATGTGGCGTAGCTGCCTAGTGGTTACAGCACCAGTCTTGACATCCAGAGGTGCCCAATTCAAATCCCACTGCTGCTCCTTGTGATCTTGGGCAAGTCACTTAATCCTCCCTTGCCTCAGGTATGAGTATGAGCCCTCCAGTGACAGGAAAATACCCCAGTGTACCTGAATGTAACTCAACTTGAGCTACTACTGAAAAATGTGAACAAAAATCCAAAATAAATAAATAGGTAGATCGCAGGGTTTGGTAAGACCTCACTTTCTCATCTTATTTTGAGCAGAGTGGTTGGGTCTGCAATCTTTAACTGCAGACTTTCCTGCCTGTTGTGCTGTTTCTGTCCTAACCTCTAATCTACTTATTTCTGTTATACTAATTAGTTAATTAATCCTATCAGCTATTTATTTTATTTTTCCTCAGCCCTCTTGCCACAGAAGGCCCCAAGCCTGACTCAATCTGAAGACGGCATAGCCTGAAGGTGGGCTTTAGGGTCTCCTTCCCAGTATCTGTCATTGCATGGGTAACACCAGCCCTTTAAATTAGGGTTAAAGTTTTCCATCAAGTGCCACCCTTGATACAACTGGTGCACAGTAGCTACCAACCTCTGTTTCCACCACATTTCCAGATATTAACCATTTATAAGTATCATTGACCTAGACTGCTTTGTGCTTTCCTACCATGCCCTCTGATTTCCTTGTCTTGATTTGTCTGTCTTGACGAGACTGTGTGTTTTCTAATGTATGTTTAAATCTTTTTTATTATCAAATTGCAAAATAATGCATATTCTACGCATATTACATTTGTCATTTACATTGTTTCATAGTTAACAGCTGTGTTACGTCTTAAACATTATCCTCTATACAACAATAGTCCTAATCTAACATGGGAATCTGAGTCAAAATAACAGTATACCTGAACCATTTAGCACTTTCATTACAGTCTGTTCTCTAGATTCATATGCATGTCTTGTTTTTCAATTGTTTTTCCCCCTACCTCCCCCTCCCCTGACCTCCCTACCACCCTCCCCTCACCCTGCCTCTCTGGAGCGGGATATAATGTCTTCCCAGGTTTTTCAGTCCAACCCAATCAAATATTTAGTAAATAACTTCTGGCCGTGGGGCTCATGGTATCCCAAAATGGACTCCACCGCTGTTGGAATTTCACACCTTGCTCAGAGTCAAAATTTTTAATACCCAGTCGCTCCATACGCACCAGCATCAACATGCGAGAACGCCACTGTTGCCATGTGGGGTACTGGTTTGATAACCAGTTGGCTAGTATGGTCTGTTTCCCCACAATTATAGCGCTCCTCACAAACACCGTATATCCTTTCCGAGGTGAGAGCCCTAGGCCTATACCTCCAAACAGGAAGGCCGGGTCGCACCTCCAAGTTTGTCCCCACATACCAGAGACATTCACTGTAATCAATTTCCAAAATTTCTGAATACCATTGCATGTCCAAAACATGTGGCCAAGGTTGCTCCACTCAGTCTACATTTCGGGCACTCCCCCCAAGGTGAAAGCCCCATATGAAAAGCCCGACGCGGTGGTATATATATGCGCAAGGCCATTTTATATTGTAATTCCCAGTGTACAGTCCAATCCGTTATTTTTCTGATCGCCAGTATATGGGTTTTAAGCTGTGTCGCTTTTACTGTTACTTGGAGATCCGTGGTCCAGGCTTGTGCCAACTTGTGGTATTGCAGTTCTGGTATTGTATCTCGTATATGTCGATGATGAAACGACATTGGTACTCTTTGCTGAGACTCAAGGGAGAAAGCCGATGATAACTCCTCCTGAACATCTTCTGTCAAAGATGACACATAATGGCATAACTGTGCATAGAAAAAGTTATCCTTACTTTGTATGCCATATTCTGTTTGTAAGTCCCGGAAGGACTTCATTCGCCCCTCTCTAGTCACCACTTGAAGCAGAAATACAACCCCTTTGCTCTTCCATCTCTTAAAGGTTGGGTATATTTTCCCTGGTGCAAAGGCGTGATTATCACATATTTGTAGGAACGGCGTTATCTTTGCCCTCCCCAATTTTTTATCACTTTTGCTAGTAACCGGCCTGGCTTATTACCAAACCGGTGTAATTTATATTTGTAGTAGGTAGATGATCTAGATTCAGTCTCGTGTATTAGGGAATTTAATGCTATTTGTATTGTTTTCCAGGTTTCTAGTGAACCCGGTGAGGGATGGTGGATATGGGCCTTTTTAGCCTTACTCAATTGTTTTTCTAATTGCAAGCTGCTGGCCGCCCGGCATTTTTTCCTGACACTACAGTATGCAATGATGTCTCCCCTCAGGACCGCTTTAGAGGCCGACCAATATAGTATGGGGTCTACTTGGGCATGTACTCCATTATTTTTCGCATATTCCTCCCATCGTTTTACCAAATATTGTTGGAAATGGGGGTCCGTGTGCAGATATGCTGGATACCTCCATCCCGTCCCCCCTACCACATCCACCGCTGACTCCAGATCCACCCAAACCGGGGCGTGATCCGAGATCTCCTCAGGTCCAGTGAGGGCCGCCTTCAGCAAAGGGAACATGGTTGGCGTCATGAATATATAGTCCAATCTCGCTAACGTTCCATGGGCTCGTGATCTATGCGTATAGTCCCTCTCTCCAGGGTGCAGCGATCTCCAAACATCTACCAAATTTAACACCCTTGTGAACTTGTACAATTCTTTCGCCCTCTGCCCCGAGTAATGAGGGGATGTGGGATTAGAAGAGTCCTCCTCTGGGTCCCGGACCAGATTAAAATCCCCCACTACCATTATTTTATTATTCTTACATTGCATGCATCTACTCCCCAGTGACCCAAGGAACTGTGGGTCACAATCGTTGGGACCATATACTACTACTATTGAAAACTCAACCCCATTTAGCCACACCTGCAAAGTGATGGAGCGACCCAATTCCCCCCTGGTTACTTTATAGGCTAAGCCCTTCCTAAATAACACCGCCACTCCGCCTCTTAGAAGCTGTCGCAAAGCAGTCACCCACCCAGGTCCGTTTAAGTTTCGCGTGTTCCAAATCACTTAGACGTGTCTCTTGTAGACATGCTATGTCTGCCTTGTGTCTTTTTAAATATTGGAGTATTTTATTTCTTTTCATTGGGGATGTTATGCCCCCCACATTCCAGGTTATTACCCGCACTGGCATGTTTTTATTGTATGCATTATAATCCTGTCTCCCTCCCTTATTTTTATCCCCATGGCTGGGAATTCGACGTTATGGAATTTCCACTGCAGCCTACTTTGTTTTCCCTTGGGTCTTTCCAGTTGCCTGGGCTCAAATGTAGAATTATCAGTTATGATCTGCAGCGAGGCCCTTCCTATCTCCCGCCCCCCTCCCCCCCTAAACCCCCTCTGGATAGTCCCCTGTCTCATCCACCTAGACTAGCTGGGTGTGAAGAGAGAGACCCCGGATTCAGCCAGAAACCCCCGTCCCCACATTTATTTAGTTCTAAGCATTTTTATCACACTTAACCCCAGTTAACTCCTATCCCACAATCCACGCTGTCACTGTGCACTGAGGAGCAAGTCATTCAGTTTCTATTACCTTACTGTTGGTTAATTGCTTCTGGGCTTCTTGCACCGTTGCGTAAGCGTGCCATTTTTCTTGATAGTAGACTTTTAGCTGGGAATTGTAAAACAAATCTAACTTTTTGTTTCGCTAATTGTGAGCACAATGGGTGATATTGTTTCCGTTTTTCTTGAACCAAGTGCGAATAGTCCTGAAATATTAAGATATTCTTTCCTTTGTATTTAAGCGTGTCTCTTTTAATTTGAAACCTTTTAATACTTCCATCTTATGCTTGTAGTTTAGAATCTTTGCAATGATTACACGTGGTCTCCCATGTTCCGTTGTTCTTCGACCTACACGGTGCGCCCGTTCAATCACAAAGGGGCCCATAGTATCTGTTATCGCTAGCTCTTTTGATAGCCAACTTTCTAGCCATGTGTCCAAATTCCTTTCCGGAAGTGCCTCATCTAGGCCCACAATTCTGATATTGTTCCTACGGGCCCCTATTTTCGTATTCATCAAGCAAGTTCTGTTGGTTTTTCAATTGTTGTTGGAGGCTGGTGATATCAGGACCATATCCTCTCATCTCGTCCTCCGTTGCCGATACTCTGGCCTCCAAGTCTCCCATTCTAATCCCGAGACCATCCAGCGCCGTTTGGTAGGTTTCTATTTTGGCATTTAGTTCAGACCATTTCGGCGTCCACGCCTTCTCTATCGCCTACGTGAGCTGTGTAAGTTGCGCTTCTGTGAAAGCGGTTCCCGCCTGGGCCGGCTCATCCGCCATCTTGGCATCTCCGCTATTCACCTTAGTTTTCTCTTTTTTCACGTTTTTTTTGCGCCATACCCACTGGTGGACTCTTGAGGAACTTGTCCATATACTGGCGTGGATCTGTGGGGGTTCGCCACACCTTCAATTATCGCTTTTGTGGAGTCGGGGGTCTCAGAGCTTCGGTAGCGTGGCTCCCTAGCTCATGACGTCACCGGAAGTCCTCGTGTTTTCTAATGTATATATGTACAGCACTGCATGTCTAGCAATTCTAGAGAAATAACTTGTAGTAAGACACAGCCTGGTTGTAGGTCAGCTGCCAGGTTTCTTCCACCTCCCATCACCTCATATACCCTATAGAGAATCCTTCCACCTCACCTGCATAAAATAAAAAATAAACCAGAACTCAAAACTTGCTGGCAAAAAAAAAAAAAAAGCTCACTTGGAACAAATTAGAATAGAAGGTCATCAAGTCAATCGACAACGTCCTACAAGTAATGGACTCTTGGGCAAACGCTTTCAAGCTCAAACTTAATGCAGACAAAACACATTGCCTTGTTCTGACTTCCCAGCACAAGTTCATCCCTCCCACTTCTATTGCGGTTAATAGACTCACGCTTCCTATCTCTGACAGTTTGAAAATTTTCGGTGTAATATTTGACCGTAACTTAACATTTGACAGTTGAACAAAGGCGCAGGCCAAAAAGATGTTCCTCATGTTGTGGAAGTTAAAGCCTGTCACCTCTTCCCGAGACAGCTCTTTCGAAATATGGTACAATCATTTGTGCTTTGTCATACGGACTACTGCAATGGCACATTAGCGGGGTGTAAGGGCTTTGTCTTGCAAAAGCTTCAGACTGTTCAAAATATGGCAGCGAGGCTTGTCTTCAATAAGGCCCAGGTCAACAGCACAACGCCTCTTCTTGTTAAGCTTCACTGGCTTCCGATCAGAGAGCGCATTGTATTCAAGGTTTGCACCATGGTTCATAAAATCATCCACAGGGTTGTCCCAAGTTACATGCTGAATTTGATTGACTTGCCGGCTAGAAATGCTGACCCGTCCTCAAGATTATATCTCACCTTGCACTACCCCAGTTGGAAAGGCTGTAAGCATGGATCTATTCAGGTGTCAAGCTTTCCCTTCCTCAGCGCGCAACTATGGAATGCACTTCCTAGAGACATCACCAGTCTGGGAGACTGTTTATCTTGTAGGGCAGACTGGATGGACCATGCAGGTCTTTTTCTGCCGTCATTTACTATGTTACCTTACCTTTCGCAAGGCGCTGAAATCACATCTGTTTACCAAAGCATTTTCACCGAGAACACTGTAGGACTCCGGCCTATGCCAGCTGGCATATGAGGATCCTGTTTAGTCCAATTCTTCTGTATGTCATGTATTCTTTATTTCTTGCCATACTACTCTATTCTCATTTGTATCTGTTATTACCCAGAGTTCTCTCTCTGGCTAATGTAAGCCACATTGAGCCTGCTTGATTGTGGGGATAATGTGGGGTATAAATACACAAATAAATAAAAAAGGTAAAAAACCTCAGTATGATGTGGAAAGAGAATACACCACGAATACTGACCTCTTCCTGCTATGATGTGCTGAGTCAATTATTTGTGAACTAGTATAGATTACCATAGAAATACCAAAATAAACTTGTCAGAAAGGTAGCATTTAATCTGCAATATAGTTGGGCAGTGATGATAAACAATCTTATTGGGTTAACTTGCCTAAAAGTTAATAGTGAAATGTGTGTCTATGAAAAGCTGTTAAGTACTGTGCCTGGGGACCCTTTATTATCTTTCTGCAGCATTGAAGATTTATCTTTCAGTTTGGTCTTTATGATCAGATGAAGCCTGCTTCCCAACAGTTTTTATTCTGATAAAGATCCATTTTGAAGAGACCAGGAACTGAATATTTTCTAGGCCTAGGGAACAGAATATGCTCTCTATACAGATCAGATTGCAAGTGGAAAATGTTACCTTCAAGAAAATATTGAAAATTTCTATATTTATAGTAGCCTTTGGCAACCTGAATAGACCGGAGAAAATGAGATTTTTACATTTTGTATTTATTGGTAGGAAGTAGTCTGTGGTTGGATAGATGATTTTGTTTTTCATTATTGTTTTGAAAGTGGCAAATGCAGTGTTTTGATACAGCAACATAAAAACAAGATTTAAAAACTGACGATTTGTATATCTGGTTGTAATCTCCCCCTGTGTTTCATGGAATATACACAAATAAATGTTTACTATTACCTATCAGACATTACATAAAGTCTTTAACATTTCTACTTATGATACGTACTTGAAGTGCGTTTTGAGCAAATTTCTGAGTTTATAATTGCAGAATCTGGTCCCTCTGTCCTATCCTGAAACCAAATCAGTTCAAAATGATTTTGGAAAGGTTGTGGCTTTAATAGCAGCCAGGTCTGGTAGTTGGGCGAGCTCCAACCTTCATTGTAAGACACAGCCTGGTTGTAGCAGCAAATCTTTGCCAGAATTACTGAAGCACAAATTCCAAGAATCTTGCCACCCACTCAGGAATGAGCTAAATATATTTTGGAATTTCATAACCAGATATCTGTTGTAATATTTAAAAGAAGGCAAAGGCCGGGAATAGAAGATTTTGTGGAATACAATTTTTTAAAGTACGTCTCCAACATAAAACAAATTATAAAAGCTTTGGTAATGGTCCCTGCTGTCATCACTTAGCAGTGGAAAGAAATTAATTTCTGAGTTAGGCTGCTGGATCAAAAAGGCCCTTTCCGCCTTTGCAATCGATGCTTTCCTTCCTAACCAGAAAAAATCCGAGTCTCACCCACCGTTTATCTGATATTATTCTGACCTGAACGTTGCACCTACTAGTTTTGCAGCCTGATCATTGGAGACTTCAAGCCTGCATGAACCTCAGGACCCCTTTACTCTGTGTTGGGTGTTCTGAGGCCTGTCTCTTTTGCTATTTAAAATGTAAATGATGCACCGAATAGAGCAGAACTAGGCTAGATCTGTGCACCGTAGTATTAGTGGGCTCCGGGTCCTCCCGATGAAGTGACCAAGTGCTGGGAAAGTTAAGGTCGTCCAGACTATAAACTCCCCCATTACCGGCCCTCTACCCCCGCGCGCCGAGCGGAAACTGCAGCAACGCGCGCGATATCAGAAGGCGGTCTTATGTTTCGCGCGGCTTCTCTTTTAAGAGCGCCATTGACAGTACTGCTGGCACGCAATAGAGAGGGAGATCACGTGACGCAGTGAGTCCCACCCCCTGCCGCTGGCCGGGTTCGCTTTTGTGAAGACGCCAAGATGGCGGCGAGTAACTATTACGGTTTCCCGCACGGCGCTGCTACCGCCGCCGCCGCTCCTGCTCCGGTTCCTGCTCCGCAATACAGGTAAAGAGGCTGTAGCGGCGGCGGATGGAATCCATGCCGGTATAAAGTCCCTTTGGCGGATCCGGTGTTGCTTCCGCTCTTCCTTTACGCTTCTTTTTTCTTCCTCCGCTCCTCTCAGGGCCGAATCGGGTGGGAGCAATGCGTTTCCGGGGCCTCTAGTCAATAACAGGGCGCGAGGGAGCCGCATAGAACGGTGGGAGGGAGGAATAACGGTCGTGTCGTGATGCTGGGGACAGTGAGGAGCGGGCCTCAGGCGGAAGGGTGCAGAGCAACGGGTAAAGGAAACGCCCGCCTCCCCCCCTCTTCAAGACGGGAGGTGGCGTGGTAAACCTGCTTTAGTTGGGTGGAGAGGGGGGGATCGAATGAGGAGCCGCAGGCTGCCGAGGCCGCCCTGCGGGGGAGGGTACGGACGATCCAAGATGGCGGCCAAACGTGGGGCGCCGGCAGTCCGCGGCCGCGACCTGGCTGTCCTCCTTCCCCCCCCCCCCCCCCCCCCCAATTCTAGCATACCGACAGCATAGGTACCATTTGCTTTGCGTCTCTATCTCTTTTTTGAAGCACAAATACCACCAGGGCTTTGTGGCCTTGTTCTCTCCCAGTATTGCAAATGTAGGGTTTCTTGAGCTTTATGGAAAATAAAAAGATTAGTTCTGCATTGGCAGCTTATTTCCAATGTGTTTGCATGGATTAACGTGGCTTTATCTTCAGCAGTGGTACTTGAGTGTTAAGTAGGATTTGTGCTCTAATTTCTGTAGGTGTGTTGGGGAGGGTAAAACTGTCACTATATCACTTCTGGTAATAGGCATTCCAAAATTAAAATAAAAAATACTTCTCAGATTCATATTTGATCCCTGCCCCTAATGCAGTTATCATGGCTAAACTTGCTATGACAACTACACTACCACTTTTAAAGGATGACAGTTTTTCACTTGACTGAGCTACCTTGTTGCAAACCACTTGGTCACTCACTGATGGTGCTGCACGTTTACAGCTTGTTCATCTAAAAAGTTAACATGTACAATCACAATAAAATCAGGATTTTGCTAAAATTCAGTTGTGCTTATGAAATATAAAGCAAATGGTAGAGTTCAAATATTAGTTATTGAACTCTCAAACAATTCAAAGACTGCAGAGAGTATTTAAATTAGAAACTATTGATTATAAACCAATACCCTGAATCTCAGTTGCTAATTTGGCACATATCAATTATTTTTATATAAAAAATAGCCTCAAAAACCCAGGGTACCTTTAAATTAGGACACCAACTGTAATGGCTATCATCATTGGCTCCTCCACCACCCGAAAACACCTACAGAGTAAAAACTAACAAAATTTTTTAATGTTGGAAGAAAGTCTGTAGTAAAAAACGGAAGGAGAGGTGTTGACTATGACAAATTTTTGACATAAGTGCTCAAATGTCAACCATATATTTTAATTTTGAAATTGAAAAACTCATATCAATACTAAAGTATTAAGAAGATCTCAAAACAATAATTTTTTTTTGCTTAGCTTTTAAGTGGGAGTGAAAACCCTGACTATCTCACTATTATGATAGTGTAAAGTTCAAGCGTATTCTGGTTTTCAGTTTACTTCAATCCTCAACCGAATCTATAAATCGTCTCTTAAATCTGTATCTTTCAATTTCTCTCAGGACAAGAACAACGACTTCTTTTACTTAGCTTTAGGTAGAGGTGAAAACAACAACAATCCCACTGTTGCTATCAATAGTAAAAAAAAGTCCGAACGTGTTCTGATCTCCGATTGACTTCAATCCCCAACTGAATCTATATAACATCTCTCAAGGTATATCTCTTAATTTCTCGACGGTACAGGGACCCATCTGTTTTGCTGCTTCTTTAGGAGAAATTCAAAATAACAAATGTCTGTTTTTCATTTCAATCCTCGTGGATATATGGCTCAAAATGGCGCTTGTTTAAATAGGACGCCTTTGGAACTAGCTCCTCCCTGTAATGACATCATCACAGGTAACATCCGATCAATGAAAAATAGGTGTTCTCAATAGAATGCCTCCCATTCCAATTGTCCATTTAACCCTTTAGGAAAAACTGTTTGAAGGCGATAAATCCATCTCTGTTCTTTTTGATGTAAGAGTCGTGAAATATCTCCTCTTCTGCCATTCTCTATCATTTGTTCTATTATCATACACCGTAGTTGATTAAATGTATGACTTTTTAACACAATATGTAACTAGAGGCATATATAATTTCTATCGTAACAGTGGGTTAGTCAAGGTTTTCACTCCCACTTAAAAGCTAAGCAAAAGAAGTTGTTCTCGTTCTGACATATTCTTAATACTTTTAGTATTGATATGAGTTTTTCAAATTCAAAATTAAAATATATGGTTGACATTTGAGCACTTAGGTCAAAAATTTGTCATAGTCAACACCTCTCCTTCCGTTTTTTACTACAGACTTTTTCTTCCAACATTAAAAAATTCTGGAAGTTTTTACTCTGTAGGTGTTTTCGGGTGGTGGAGGAGCCAATGATGATAGCCATTACAGTTGGTGTCCTAATTTAAAGGTACCCTGCTTTTGAGGCTATTTTTTATATAAAAATAAATAATTGATATAAGTGCCAAATTAGCAACTGAGATTCAGGGTATTGGTTTATAAACAATAGTTTCTAAATGTTAGTTATTACAAGATTGTTCTTTGAAATGCATACTTCAGGAGTATAATGCAGATATGTAAGCATATATATATATATATATATATATATATATATATATATACAAGACAAAATGGAAATGTGGAGAAAGTTTATAGTTATATTTTCATTTAAAATAAAACCATTTATTTTTTTAATAGAAGTGCAAATAGATGTTACACTGTTAACATTCTTATAGTAGTTCTTAAAGTAGTCCTGATTTTGCTGTCTGTGAAATAACATATCAAAAGTAATATCAACTATTGTATGCATTACATTTGAAGATAATTAGTGTTTACTATTGGTTATTTCTGAGAGTTGTCTGCACTTAAATATTTTTAATTCTGAAATATAATTTTTTTTAATGGGGTTGCTTAAGTAAAATTTAAATCTTGTCGGACTTTTTTAGTTTTCAGGCAAACATGTCCATTAACAAATACAGTAAATGAATAAAGATGGCATAAATCAAAATGTTACTTGCACATAAACTGTGAAATGTTCCAGCAAAAGAATGGATCACATCCTCCCAACTGACACAGATAAAGCCATACATTATATATAGCAAGTAGTACTTGACGTATCCAAAACACCAAGGAAGCAGACTTTACCTCGTTAGACAGATGTGTGTCATTCTTGTTCTTTCCCCTGTGCATACACACCAAACAGCAAAGGACACATGGGCTTCCACATCTATGATGGCTTCCATGGCAGACCCTGAGCAGGGTGAGGTTGCCAACACACCACCCCTGGTCATCCCAAGACCACAAGGAGCTGCTGTGGGATTTGAACCTGGGCCTTGTTTCCAGCCCACTGCTCTTAGGCCACTTCTCTGCCCAAATTATAGAATAACAAATATTAAATGCTTGAATATTCAGATATGGGCTTTTTAGTAATAATTTAAATGAAATGCATTTTTTTAATGTTAAAGTGTAAAATCATAAAATTGCAACTGATGAAATTAGATTGCATTGTTGAGTTGCTATCAAGACAATGGAAACAAAAATATTAGATTTTTAGAACTTACAGTTCAGAATGCCTGGTGAATAAAATTGCACATGGGGCTTTTTTGCAAAGGTGCATAAGGGTCAAGTTGGCATAACTGCCTGGCTAGCGCGTGCGCCTGACAGTAATTCCGAGTTTGGTGTGCGCCAGAAACCTACAGTAGAAAATAAATTTCTATTGCGGGGGTGTTCCTGGCTGTAATCGGCAGTTGGCGTGCACTGGATGGTTACCATTCGGGTAATGTGTGAGCCCTTATGTTAAGTCAGTGGGTAGCTTTAAGGGCTCCGGCTGTAAATAGTTGCGCGCTGGTTTTCGTTTTGCTGCACATCCATTTCCCAGCCTCAACTCCCCCCCCCCCCTTTTTTTCCAGACACAGTGGAGACATGGTCCAGCTTGTGTCCAATACATGTGCTCACACTACCGCAGGCCACTTTTTGGCATGCCTTTGTAAATGGGTTCCTTAGGGTTCTATTTACTAAGCTTTGCTAGCTGCTTAATGGGAGAACTACTGCATGCTAGCAGTTAATGCAGCACCTTAATACACATAATTTCCAAGTTAATCACTCGCTGCAGAAGGGGGTGGAAAATGAGCCTTACACCTAACACAGAGGTAGTTACTGTACATTGACTGTTAACATGGGAAATAATGTGGAGCCATTAGTGTTTCCTCAGGAGGTGTAACTAACCTACATCACGTTACTTGCCATTTAGTTAACACTTTAAAATTTTTTCTCTGCCTTAAGAAAATGGGGAAATTGCTGAGTATGTCCCCAACAGTTAATACAGAGGCTGTTACTGGGCATGGATTTGGCAATTGCTACACAGTAACTGCGAAACTTTGCTACACTTAGGGGCCCTTGTACTAAAGCTTAGCACATGCTAAATGCTGCGTGTCCTGTTTTATACCTGTGGGTCACATGGCATGTAGTGCATGCTAAGCATTAGTAAAAGAGACCTTTAGTAAATAGGCCTTTTAGCACAAAAATATTGGAGTCTTTCTGAGTCCCTCATTTATGGAGCCAGCAGGTGCAATGGTTTTGCTGCAAGATTGCAAGTACTCGTGACATATAGATGTCCTTCCCCCACCTACTGCAGTGAACATCTTTCTATAAATACTTATGTTTCTTACCTAGGGATCATCTTTATATACTTGAATATGTAAGCTGTGCAAATCTTGTCACTTTAATGACAAAGGGCTCCTTTTACTGAGGTGCGATAATTGGTACATGTGGTGAATCCATTAGCGCACCTTAGTAAAAGGAGCCCAAAGAGTTTATGCTTGCTGAATTTTCCAGGACATTTTTATTTAATTCGTAAAGGTTATTGGGTTCGAGTAGAAAGACTCATGTATAACATAAGGATCTGTTCATCAGTTCTATATCTTCCTATTCTTTGTTTTATTTTGACTCAAGGTAGTTACTTCCAAATGGTAATATGGTAGGTGATGGCATATATGTTTAAACTCATTTTTATTAAAGAGATAACTAGACAATCCGGAAACATTTCCAAAAACAAGTCAAAACTCCAATCTTCTCAACTCTTCCCTATCTCCCCCAATATCCTCCTACTCCCCCCCACCACAAATCAAGACAATGACATCATGATTCCTGCAACATAAAGAATCTTAAATATTCAAAACTGATTTGTGTCAGCGGTGTTAGTGTAGACCAAAAAGGTTCCCAGACCATTTTAAATTGTTTCCCCTGCTTAGAGTCCAAGTACAATATTGCAAGCCTTTCATTATGCAGCAGTTGTATCATCAGATCTCCCGTGATGTAGTGTTGGTCGACCACTAGCAACTACAAAACCAGGATATTTTTCATTGCCATCAGCACTGCTCGTCGCAAGAACTGACACATTCCTTTTGGGAGCGGTAGAACACCACTAGGCTTGTTAAATAGCTACAGTGGTCCTACCAGCAATCTGTGGTGCCAAAATGAGGATATATGAACACCAAGGGTAGTCCATCATTCACATATCCACTGACAGTGCCAAAACATATGGCTTAAGTTTGCGCCGACATGATCACATTTAGTACAATGAGCATTCACTTAGTTTTGCTTGGAATGCACAATATGGTGAGTCCTAGAACTGAAATAAAAACTTGTACTGTAATTCCCAGTTGATTACTGTAGAAGAACTCAATTGTATATGGCGAACACAAAACTTAACACAATCCGCAGAAACTTTGTGTTGCAGATCTTCAGACCACTTGTGCACTAAGGAAGTATAATTAAGGGCCCGCTGCTTACTTTGCAAGGCTTTATGGTGACACTTAAGTGGCACGTGGAACTGGGAGTCTAAAGTTAAAGCCGATATGAGTGATTCTTGCAGCTCAGGCTCCAAATGTTGTTGATGCAAAGATGTGAATTTATGCCGCACTCACAAATATGTGAAAATATCCTGAGACTGTAAATTAAACTCTCTCAGGTCAGGAAAGCATTTTAATAAGCCCTCATCGTAAAGTTGGTAAATACAATGAATGCCATGAGTTAACCAATGCCCGGAAAGGCTCTTTTACTCCTCAAAGTCATAAAGGGAGATGCTGATGGGTTACAACCACAATACTTAAAAAAAAAAAAAAAAAAAAAACCACCATACTTTCTGAGCTGTCTTATAAATTTGCATATGATTGAAAGGACTGAACCAAAGGGACCATGGGTGCATGCAAAATATAGTTAAAATGACCTGGTCTAAGTAATGCAGTTTCCAAGGATGTGGCTGAGAAATTCGAATGACTACAAAACCAATCAGTATATTCAACATACCCAAACTGCCTTCCCCAAGTTTCCATGAAGCCATGACCTCGGTAATTGGGAGTCGAGCTCGCTTACTCTGCCACACAGATTTAGAATGGGCCTTATGTAGAATTTGTTCATCCCTCCTAAAAAAAAAAAGATACAAGTGCAACATTTGGAAGACATATAGAAGCATATTTTCAAAGCACTTAGCCTTCCAAAGTTCCATAGGTTTCTATGGAACTTTCCATATCATCAAGCAGATCAATCAATAGACTGGTGGGTTGTGTCCATCTACCAGCAGGTGGAGATACAGAGCAATTGTTTGCCTCTCTATATGTGGTCATGTGCTACCAGGAAATCCTCAGTAGTCTGTCTAGCAGGTGTGTGGTCACACGCAGCAGCTCTGGCTTGGTCTCCACGCCTGTTTACTTAGACTTTGTTGAGTACCTGAGGTTGAGGGCTCTTTGTGAGCAAGTGCAAACCTGGTGGTGCCAGGTCCCTTCTTTTCTCCCCCCTCCCGCTGGCTCCGTTAAAAAAAAAAAAGAAAAGCAATCTTGAAGCAGAAAAGATTTTACTTGCAACTGCTCATAATTCGTTGCAGCTCGGAGCAAGAAGCAGGTAATTTTACCTTTTCCTAGCGGGCAGGGGGTTCCCCAAACGTTTCCCTCGTGGATCATGGCGTCGGATGGTAAGGGCACGAAAAAGCGCTCCCCGGACCGCAATCGTGCGGCTAGTGGAGAGGCGCGGGGATCGGAGGCAGAGAAGCCCTTTTTTGGGCGCCCTTCCGGACTTTGCTGATTTAGCCAGTTTTTTTCTCTGCTGGGGCGTGGGCAGCTTTTCTCGCCTTAGGCGCCCATCCCCCGATGTCCGCCCTTCCGACATCGGCCGCCCATGCAGCTAGGATGGCCTCTGGTATGGCCGCCTTTGAGTTGGGCGGCGGTAAGAAGATGGCGAAGTTTAAGCGCCATGCTTTCTGCTTGGCTCCTTTGCGGAGTGACGCGCCGGATGCCATTTGGATGCGCAGTGCGCCTCTCCCCCGCTCTATGGAATGGAGGTTGAGAGTTCCTATAGGGCTGTGGCCCAGGTTGCAGAGGTGCACAGACAGGGGGGTTTCTCTCCCGAGTTTATTTTGTTGCTGCATCTGGCCCTTCAACTGCAAAACACTGCTCCTGCTCCCCTGTCATATATGGGGGAAGAGGCTTCCTTGATCAAGCGCCCTCGGGTGGATCTTCAGGTCTTGAGGGACTCTGTCTCCTCTGATGTTGATGAGGGCAGCGTTTCTGAGTTCTCCCAAAGGTCCCTTGGGGATTCTTTTGAGGAGGCTGATCCTCGCCCTGATGGGGGAGATGACCCCTCTGCTGCGCGGCTTTTTCGCTCAGAGGAATTGCCTAACCTGTTAGTTCAGGCTGTGAGCATCTTGAGTATTTCCTCTCTGGAGGAAGGCCCTCCTTCAGCCTTGGCGGGTTCCGCTATTATGTTGGGAACCAAGCGCCCTTCCAGGACCTTCCACATCAATGAAGCCATGAAAACTCTAATTTCGGCTCAATGGGATTCTCCAGAGGCGAGCCTCAAGGTAGCCAGGGCCATGACTCGTCTGTACCCTCTGCCAGAGGGTGAACAGGAGGCCTTGCGCTGGCCGGCAGTGGACTCTCTAATCACTGGGGTGACAAAAAAGACGGCTTTGCCGGTGGAAGGTGGCTCTGCCCTTAAGGATTCACAGGACAGGAAATTGGAAGCGGCCTTAAAGTTAGCCTTTGAGGTGGCCGCCTTGAGCTTGCAGGCCTCGGTGTGCGGCTCCTATGTGGCCAGGGCATGCCTGACGGTGGTGCAGCGGGCCTCCCCCTCGGATCCTTCCTTGAGGGCGGATTGGCCGGTCCTGGAGTCGAGCTTGGTTTACTTGGCAGACTTGCTGTATGATGTTTTGAGAGCCTCGGCTAAAGGTATGTCTCAGACAGTCTCTGCCCGTCTGGCTATGGCTTAAGCATTGGTCAGCTGACCATGCCTCCAAATCCCGCTTAGCCAAGTTGCCTTTTAAGGGCAGGCTGCTCTGCGGGGATGAGCTGGACAAGATCGTGACAGATCTCGGCAGTTCTAAAGGCAAGAGGTTGCTGGAGGTCAAGGCAAGGGCCAGCGGTGCTCGCCCTGGTTCCTCTAAGGACCATTTTCAAGAAGCCCATCGGTATCGCCCAGGCAAGTCTGGCTCCTCCTCCTTCAAGCAGAGGTTCTCCCCGAAGCAGCATTCCTTTCGCAGAGACCGCCGCTCAGGAGGTTCTTCCTCCGGTCCTCCCCCAGGGTCTCATACCCAATGACGGGGCCCTGGTCCATGACCCAGAGCAGATAGGAGGAAGGCTGTCCTCTTTTCTGGGCGAGTGGACCAGGGTAACTTCAGACGCTTGGGTTCTAGAAGTCATCAGAGACGGCTACAAGTTGGAGTTCTGTTGGCCCCTGAGAGATGGGTTCGTGAACTCTCCCTGCAAGTCTCCCCTCAAAGTGGCAGCAGTTCAGCAGACTCTGGACAACTTGCTCCACCTTGGGGCAGTGGTCCCAGTGCCCGTAGAGCAGTGTGGCACAGGACGTTACTCCATTTACTTTGTAATGCCAAAGAAAGGAGGCTCTTCTCGGCCTATTCTTGACCTCAAGGGAGTCAATCTGGCCTTGCGAATACGGCATTTCTGTATGGAGACTCCGCTCCGTGATTGCTGCGGTACAAGAAGGAGAATTCCTGGCATCCTTGGACATCAAGGAAGCTTATCTGCACATTCCCATCTGGCCGCCTCATCAGCGCTTCCTGCGCTTTGCAGTGCTGGGCTGGCACTTCCAGTTCAGAGCCCTCCCGTTCGGGTTGGCTACGGCTCCGCGGACCTTCTCCAAAGTGATGGTGGTCATTGCGGCTTATCTCCGCAAGGAAGGAGTGCAAGTCCATCCCTACCTGGACGACTGGCTGATTCGAGCTCCCTCCTTTGCAGAGTGTGGGAGAGTGACGGACAGGGTCATTGCTCTTCTGAGCTCCCTGGGATGGATCATCAACCGGGAGAAAAGTCAGCTGCGCCCGTCTCAGTCCCTGGAGTATCTGGGTGTTTGGTTCAACACCCAAGTGAGCAGAGTGTTCCTGCCGGACAACCGGAGCCTCAAGCTTCAGGCCCAGGTGGGCCAGTTCCTAGCCTCCTCAGCTCCTCAGGCTTGGGATTATGTGCAACTGTTGGGCTCCAAGACGGCCACAATAGAGGTAGTACTCTGGGCCAGGGCCCATATGAGACCACTACAGCACTCTCTTCTGCGGCGCTGGACTCCGGTTTCGGAGGATTATGCAGTTCGCCTTCCCCTGGACCCAGCGGTGAGAAGGGCGCTAAGTTGGTGACTGAGGTCAGACAAGTTGTCAGCCGGTATGCCTCTCACATCCCCAGAGTGGATTGTCGTTACGACAGATGCCTGCTTGACGGACTGGGGAGCCCACTGCCTAGGAAGGACAGCGCAGGGGATATGGTCGCCGGCAGAGGCGAAGTGGTCCATCAACCTCTTGGAACTTTGGGCCATTCGGTTGGCGCTTCAAGCGTTTCTTCAGGTACTGATACAGAAGCCGGTTCAATTCCTCTCAGACAATGCAGTGGCCTATGTCAATCGCCAGGGAGGTACCAGGAGCGCCCCCCTAGCCAGGGAGGCCATGAAGTTATGCCAGTGGGCAGAGGCGAATCTGGACCAGCTGTTGGCGGCTCACATTGCGGGAGTCCTGAATGTCGAGGCGGACTTTCTCAGTCGCCATACCTTGGATCCCGGAGAGTGGCAGCTGTCCTCCCGGGTGTTCTTGGAGATTACGAAGTGCTGGGGCATGCCGACCTTGGATCTGATGGCGACCTCGGCCAATTGCCAAGTGTCGCGGTTCTTCAGCAGAGGACGGGACACTCGATCTCTGGGGGTCGATGCTCTTCTCCAGCAGTGGCCGGTACAGAAGCTTCTGTACGTATTCCCGCCTTGGCCTATGCTGGGCAGAATTCTCGGCCGGGTGGTCCTGGTGGGTCCAGACTGGCCCAGACGCCCTTGGTATGCAGACCTGATCCGCGGGGCCTGTTACATCAGGGTCCCGTGGTGATGGAGGATCCTCCCCCTTTGGTCTTACGGCCTGGCTCTTGAGCGGAAGCGGCTGAAGAAGAAGGGCTTCTCGGACAAGGTTATCGCCACTATGCTGAGAGCATGGAAGCGCTCTACTTCTACGTATGCCAGGTTATGGCGTACCTTTGTATCATGGTGCGAGGCAGGATCCCTGACGCCCTTCACGGCGCCAATTGCTTCAGTGTTGGCATTCCTGCAAGAAGGTCTGGAGAAAGTCCTGTCGCTCAGCTCTCTTAAGGTCCAGGTAGCGGCTCTAGCTTGCTTCAGGAGTCGCCTGAAGGCTGCTTCCCTGGCTTCTCAGCCAGATGTGGTGCGTTTTCTCAAAGAGGTTAATCACCTACGCCCTCCTCTGCACTCGATAGTGCCTATGTGGGATCTCAATCTGATGCTGTGGGCCTTGCAGAAGCCGCCCTTTGAGCCATTATCGCGGCTGTCTCTGAAGGACCTGACATTGAAAGCGGTCTTTTTGGTGGCAGTCGCTTCAGCCAGGAGGGCTTCCGAGCTCCAGGCGCTCTCGTGTAGAGAGCAGTTCCTGCGGTTCACGGAGGCAGGAGTGTCTATTCGCCCAGTGCCTTCCTTCCTGCCCAAGATTGTTTCTCGCTTCCATGTGAATCAGCAGCTTTGTCTACCCTCCTTTTGTAAGGAGGATTATTCAGAGGAGTATTGTGCTCTCAGATGCCCGGATGTTAGATACTTTGAAGTGACCAATGATTTCCGGAATTTGGATTACCTCTTCGTGCTGTTCGTGGGCCCCCCTAGGGGTCTGCAGGCATCTAAACCTACCGTGGCACGATGGGTCAAGGAAACGATTGTGGCGGCTTATGTGGCCGCAGGGAAGGTGCCGCCTATCCAGCTGAAGGCTCATTCTACTAGAGCACAGGCGGCTTCGATGGCAGAGTCCAGGTCAGTTTCCTTGAGGAGATTTGCAGATCGGCGACTTGGGCGTCTGCTCATACCTTCTCACGGCATTATCACTTGGATGTGGCAGCACGGGCCGAGGCCCAGTTTGGGGCTTCAGTGTTGCGTTCTGGGATTTCCATGTCCTGCGCTGGGTGAGTACTGCTTGGGCGGTGGTTGTGTGGCGGAGTGTCCCTTTGTGGGTGTAATTCTCTCTGTTTGGTGATTCCTGCGGATGGAGCTTTGATATCGATTATACTGAGGATTTCCTGGTAGCACATGACCACATATAGAGAGGCAAAAGATTGCTCTCTATCTCCACCTGCTGGTAGATGGACACAACCCACCAGTCTATGGATTGATCTGCTATGATTAATGGAAAGAAAATTATCAGGTATGATACATAATTTTACCTTGGAAGGCTAAGTGCTTTGAAAATATGCCTCATAGCCACTTAGATACCCATATCATGGTGTATAAGTTAACATTACCAACCGTAGATATCTGAAACATTTGCCATATCTGGAGTGTAGCTGTCATATATGACAACAGAGGCTATACATTTACTGCATAAAGGTGGGAAAGATCTGTGGGTATAACAAATCCCACATACTTGAGCTGTCCCTCTGCCCAAGTTAGAGGAAATGTGCCCAACCAGGCTTCTCTCATGTGTCCATGGAGAGGCATAGCCTCTGACTTCAGACAATTCAAATGAAAGCCAGAAAATTATCTGTCTTAATGCTTGAGTTAATGATTCTGAGGTTCAGTGAACATCAGTAAGAGGTCATCTGCAAAAGCTATTAATTTCACTATATGATCACTCCTGCTTACACTATGGATCAGATTATCTAAGTGTAAAGTACGCAACAGCTCTCGATAGAACAATAATAAGAGTGAAAGTGGGCACCCCTGCCTCATGTCGTTACTAATGGAAAAAGGACGGGTCTTGACTCCATTGACAAAGAAGCTGCCGGGTTGAAGTAGTGCCCACAGCGTTATCATAAAACATTACAACATGCAATCCCACATATTGTAATGTGATAAACATGAATCGCCAGTTGACCAAGTCAAATTCCTTTTCTGCATCTAATCCTACTACATAGTAACATAGTAGGTGACGGCAGAAAAAGACCTGTACGGTCCATCCAGTCTGCCCAACAAGATAAACTCATATGCGCTACTTTATACATATACCTGACCTTGATTTGTATCTACCATTTTCAGGGCACAGACCGTAGAAGTTGACCAGTACTAGCCCCGCCTCCCAACCACTGGCGCTGCCACCCAATATCCGCTAAGTTTCTGAGGATCTATTCCTTCTGAACAGGATTCCGTTATGTTTATCCCACGCATTTCTGAATTCCGTTACCGTTTTCACTTCCGTGGGAGAGCATTCCAAGCATCCACCACTCTGTGAAAAAATACTTCCTGACATTTTTCCTGAGTCTGCCCCCCTTCAACCTCATTTCATGTCCTCTAGTTCATTTGCGGATTAATACCTTTCAAATATTTGAACATCTGTATCATATCACCCCTGTTTCTCCTTTCCTCCAGGGTATACATGTTCAGGTCAGCAAGTCTCTCATACATTTTGTAATGCAAATCCCATACTATTTTGTAGATTTTCTTTGCGCCGCTTCAATTTTATTACATCCTTAGCAAGATACGGCCTCCAAAACTGAACACAATACTCCAGGTGGGGCCTCACCAACGACCTGTACAGGGGCATCAACACCTCCTTTCTTCTGCTGGTCACACCTCTATGTATACAGCCTAGCAACCTTCTGGCTACGGCCACTGCCTTGTCACACTGTTTCGTCGCCTTCAGATCCTCAGATACTATCACACCAAAATCCCTCTCCCCGTCTGTACATATCAGACTCTCACCGTCTAACGCATATGTCTTCTGTGGATTTCTATTCCTTAAGTGCATCACTTTGCATTTCTTCACATTGATTTTTAATTGCCAAACATTAGACCATTCTTCTAGCTTCTGCAGACTTTTTTTCATCTTTTCCACTCCCTCCGGGGTGTCCACACCGTTACAAATCTTGGTGTCATCCGCAAAAAAGGCGAACTTTGCCTTCTAACCCTTCGGCAATGTCACTCACAAATATATTGAACAGAATCGGCTCCAGCACCGATCCCTGAGGCACTCCACTACTTACCTTTCCCTCATCCGAGCGAATTCCATTTACCACCACCCTCTGACGTCTGTCCGTCAACCAGTTCCTAATCCAGTTCACCACGTCGGGTCCTATCTTCAGCCTGTCCAGTTTATTCCAGAGCCTCCTGTGGGGTACCGTGTCAAAAGCTTTGCTGAAATCTAAGTAGATTACGTGTATAGCACGTCCGTGATTCAGTTCTCCGGTCACCTAGTCAAAGAATTCAATGAGATTCATTTGGCACAATTTACCTTTGGTAAAACCATGTTATCTTGGATCTTGCAACTTATTGGCTTCCAGGAAATTCGCTATCCTTTCCTTCAGCATCGCTTCCATTACTTTTCCAATAACCGAAGTGAGGCTTACCAGCCTTTAGTTTCCATCCGCTGTTCTCCAATCCCACGGAACCTCTCCCGTCTCAAAGGATTTATTAAACAAATCTTTAAGAGGACCCGCCAGAACCTCTCTGAGCTCCCTCAATATCCTGGGGTGGATCCCGTCCAGTCCCATGGCTTTGGCCACCTTTTAGATTTTCAAGTTGTTCATACACATTTGCTTCCGTGAATGGTGCTAAATCCGCTCCATTCTCATCGGTGTCAGAAAGAAGCTGGTGTGACATAGCCAACAAGACCCTTCTTGCATGTAGGACAGACTACCTTCCATGCACAAAGCACACCTGATCTTCCCCTAAAACATCTGGGAGGATCAAAGAAAGCTGATCTGCTTGGGACAGGGTCTTTAAATCAATGTTAATTAATAAGATGGGCCTTTATTAGTACTTACTGCCTTTGCTAACGAGCAGTTCAAAGTGGTGTACAATACTCATAAAACAATTGTAAAAAGGTAAAGAAAGGAACTACAATGGTAGATAGGAAAGAACAAGAGGAAACCTCACACACGATAACATCAACTGACATTACAATGACAGTAGGGAGGGAAGAGAGAAAAGGAGGTAACAAGAGCGAGAGGGCTACTCCAAACTGTGGAAACTTACACAAACACCTGTTATGATGATGATGGAAAGGGCTGTTGAAGAACTATGTTTTAACCAAAGTCTTGGAATTTTTTCAGGGATAGTTCAGAGCGAATAGTGAAAAGTAAAGAGTTCCACAAAGCTGGGGCTGCAAAGAAGAAAGTTTGATGTCTGGTAGATTATCTAGAGTGGCACACTTAGGGCCAGGAGGACAAGCCTATGGGTGTTTAGTGATCGAAGAGTATGACAGGGAGAGTATGAGCTTGGGCCCTCTGGTGGCCTATGGGTCCTAGGATTTAAGGACATAATGGCCTCATTCAATTCTCTAGGGAAGCACCCTGGCAAATAGCTGCATTAAAATAAGTCACCAATGGTGCACTAACCTGTGGCACCAATCTGTATATATAAAACTCACCCTCGACGTTCTATTGTCGGATGACGTTACTGAAGCCAAGGTTCGTAAGTTCGAAGCTCTGAAGCCAAGAAAATCACGGCCTCAGGGCCCCGCCCTCGCGTCAAACGTTATGACGTTGAGGGCGGAGGCGGAGCAATTCACCCACATCGACGACGGGTGGGGGAGGGCACAGGAAAGCCTTGCTAGCACCCGTTTCATTGGCTCCAGAAACGGGCCTTTTTTTACTAGTAGCTTATAAAATTCAGGGGGTAGTCTTCGGGTCCAGGACCTGTCAAATTACGCAAGTGTTTTATTGCATGTTGTATGTCTTTTCCCTGAATGGGGGACATTAAGGGGCCGATGCACAAAACTTTCTGTGTTAGCAAAGTGCAATTTTGACAGGTTTAAGCTGATTTAGAGAGCATTGTGTTCAGCGAGAAATGCGGAAAGAGGCTCTGCATTCTTTTTACTGTTTGTGGTAGCAGACTACAAGAATCATATGCAAATTTATTACAAGTAGCTGATTACTGTGTGCATTCTGAGCAATGCATAGCCATTTCAGAGTGATGCAGAGAATGCAGCCATTACCTTTTATGAAGACATTTTTACGGTAGGTCAGGAGCTGTCGTAGCATGGAGGTGGCTTCTCAGTGGAGCGATGCTTTTAATGAAATAGAGTGTTCTCATTTTCTTACCAGCAATCACAGTCCAGACTTCCAAAATAAACTCGTTTTGAAGCAGAGAATCCCTCTTTCCAGTTTATTTTTCAATATTTTTATTGATGACAATTATGATACAGAACATTTAAACTCTGGCCTAAACAGAAATGCCAGCAGCTGAACATCCATAATCGAACTGAAGTATAACATCCATCATCAAACAATTTTAACATTTTTCGCCCCATCCCCTTTCCCTCTCTCCCCCCCCTTCCTCAATGTTAACATATTCAACCCCTTGGTAACCTAGATTAGATTAACACCAATCTGTTTTCTCCCCTCCCGCCTTTCCCCCCTTCCCCTTCCGGCAATATACATCTAGTAATTTGACAGTTTTATTACAGTCCTTCAACACTTGCCACGCCGTAACCACAATTTTATTAACCGAATCCTATGTTCCATTTCCCTTCTTCCCCTCTCCCCCCTCCCCCCTCCCTCCTGTTTGCATGGTTCAACCTTAACTCAATCTATCTTCCCCACTTCCCAAGGCAACCCATTGAGCACTTGACTTCTTGCTCTCGGTGAAATCCTGTTTATATATTGTCTCCAGACAGTCAAAAACCTCGCTTGCCGTTTTGGCGTCTCTCTCGCCCCTCTCGCCTCCCATAACATCAATTGGTGTACCTTATTCCTCCAGTACCAGTAAGAGGGGGGTGTACCCAATATCCAATGATTCATAATACATTTTTTCCCCACTATACAGGATTTGCTCAGGAACATTCTTTCTCCCTGAGTCCCTACACCCCATTGTCAAGGTACGCTCAGCAGCATTCTGTCAAATGTAATGAGAACCTGTGTGCCTAGAACCTCCCTTGCGAATTTACCTATTCTCCACCAGAATGCCTTTATGGGCTTACACTGCCATATGCAGTGCGCTAAGTTAGCATTGCCTTGCCCACATTTTAGGCACTCATCCGTCCCTGTTACCCGTGCATGAAATGCCCTTCTGGGAGAGAGGTAAGCCCTATGTAATATTCTGTATTGGCACTCTTGCAACTCTGCACTGTATATCATTATCACTTCCCGGTGTGAAGTCCCTATTCCCGGTCAAGGGGAGAAGTTGACTAGCCGCTGGGTCCTGGCCCCACCGTTGTGCCAGATCCCGCCATGTATACCATAATGGTCCTAACAACATGCTATCTCTAATTTTTTCAGGCATTTGTCCTTTTCTCCTTACATGTAGTAAATAATTCAGGTGCCAAGGATAAAAATATGCCTTTTCTAGACCTACATCTGTGTACGTGTGTGTATCGAGGATCCAATCTCTCAAGTGCCTCAAGAGACAGGCCTGATTATATGCCCTCATATCTGGGATGCCTAACCCTCCCTGTCTCCAATTCCCAATAAGATATTGCCACTTCATCCTAGGTTTTCTACCAGCCCAGCAGTATTTCACCACTAATCTTCGCAATGCCACCAGCTCCCGCCTTCCCAGGTGTAACGGTAATGCCTGCAGTACATAAAGCCAACGTGGGAATACTATCATTCGAAATAGCTGTATTCGACCCATAAGTGACACAGGTAGTCCTGACCAACGAGATAATTGTTCCTGAGTGTCTTTTAGCAATTTGGCGATATTCAGGTGATATATTTGCCTGGTATCCATAGGGAGCTGTATTCTCAGATACCTAAAGGAACCCCTTGCCCACCGTATAGGGAATCTATCTCCCCACTCCCCCTCAAGTTCTACATTGCTAGCTAGAGCCTCAGATTTCATGAGGTTCAGCCGGAATCCTGAGAAGTCCCCATATTCCTTCAAACTTTCCATAAGATGCGGCAGAGATCTCTTTGGATCAGTGATTAATACCAGCAGATCATCTGCAAAAGCTGCTGTTTTAAAGCTATGGTCACGTATCATAACTCCCTGGATATCTGTGTTGTGCTGGATTTCTCTAAGGAGGGGGTCCAGTGCCAATATAAAGAGTAGTGGCGATAATGGACACCCCTGCCTCGTGCCTCTCTTTATCGGGAACCAGGCTGACCTTAAACTATTGGCAAATATCTGAGCCTGCGGATCCGTGTACAAAGTTCTGACTGCCCTCGCATATAGCCCTGTGATCCCATAAGCCTTCAACACTGCAAACAAATAGTTCCAATCTACTCGATCAAATGCCTTTTCGGCATCGAAACTAATAAGAAGGGCTGGGTTCCTATCGTGTCTTATTTTTTCCAGCGCCACCCAGATTTTACGCATATTCTTTGCTATGACTCTCCCATACGTAAACCCCACTTGTGAATCTATTATTAGAGATGGTAAAAATCTTGCTAGCCTATTTGCCATTATCTTTGCAAAAAGTTTCAATTCAACAACGATATCGGCCTATACGAGTCTGGTTTATCTGCTGGCTTACCTGGTTTTGGCAATACGTTAATTTGTGCTCTATTGAGATGTCGGGGCATCTGTCCCTGTTGTATGGTGTCATTAAACACTTCAGTCAATACAGGGCTGATCTCAGTATTCAGAAGCTTGTAAAATTCGTTCCACAGACCATCCGCCCACTAGGCCACCTTAGGCCTGGAACACCCATCCGGGGATTTTTGTCATCATTGAGCTGTTTGATTTTTGCCTCAGCTATTTTTCTTGACATGTCTCAGAAAAAACTCATTGGCTTAAAAAAAAATGCTCGGGTGCAGCAGGACCATGTTCCTGTGAACACCCATATGTGGTGCCTGGGGCCTGATCATGATCCCTCTTCTTGTTAACTCTGTTCATAGATGTCGAGGAGAAGTATCAGTGATTAAGAGATACAGCGTGAATTGATTTTTGGTATCAAACTCTGTTTGATTGACTGGCATTGGAGGTATTGGGCTCTGTGACTCCGGGAGCTGCATTGGCATCAATAGGGCCTCCATCTTCCTCGATGATATGATGACAGCAGCTGCCAGGATAGAGCATTCCCTGATCCCCTCCCTAGGACAAGGAAGGATTCGTCATAGTCTTCATAGATGCTAAGGGATACTGATGCCATGCATTGGGTGGAGGCGAAAAACCAATAGCATTGATTCCTCTCGAAGTGTGATGTTCAGAGCACAGAGGCATTGCAGTCACAGATGTCCTTGAAGTACCCCCAATGTGAGGCCTGCTCACCCTTCTAGGAATGGGTGTGACAGCCTCCATTGAGCCAAGACCAAGTCACTGATAAACCCCTCTCACCCCTGATGACTTTGAAGGATGTTAACCACCCGACTGAGCCCCAGCCTTCATTGATGGCAGCCCTTGAGGAGTGGCTCAGGGCCGTGCTCTAGGAATAGATGAAGTGCTTATTTGCCTGGCAGTCAGCTAGGGCATCAGCATAGGCACCTTAGGCAATCAACTTTATTCTGAAGGTGCATTCACTGCCTGTGGGGCGCACATCAACACCGAAGTCTTGAAGATCAATGAAGTTGGCGTGAGTTCTTCAACCTGTTCGGGGGAGGGGGGGAGCTACTCTGGGAAAACAGGGGTCCTGGTGGTTCATTGTCCCCACCCTAGGCCTGTCCAAGGTGTCGGTTTTTGAGGCAGGCAGAGACTTGGATGTCTTCAAGGCAGTACTTGTATGATTCTGACCACTTCTGTATGACTTAGGGAGGTCCTCTCAGAGGAGGGGTCTGTTGGTCTTTCCTCATACCTCTCCCTTCCACAGAAAAGAAAATTGCTTCCAGAGGAGCTTTCCTTTTTCAATTTTGTACGGGAGATGGCTGTCGGTTTGATTTGGAAACTAAAGATGAGCCCAGGGCCAAGACATTGGACGTCATTCAGTGTGACACCCCCCAAGAGGCTGTGGCAGTGCCCATGTACGGATGGAGTAGGAAAGACATCTCCCCCACACAGCAGATCAATATGAAGGTCTACTCTATGTATAGAGTCTAGAAGACTCCAGGATTTGAGAACCACCAGCTTACCATTCCATGGTGGTTGAATCTGTTCTTAAGAGCCAAGATTTCCAAGACTTATTTCTTGGTGCCCCAGGGGAGGGAGGCTCAGACCTTGGCTTCTTTTTGGGAAGAAATTCTTTCAGAATACTTTGCTCACTTCCTGATCTTAATGAATATGCACTTACAGATCATTGTGCACAGTGTGGCGGAGTTTACAAACCCGATGCAGGAAACGGCGTTCGGCGGTGGGCCTTTGTAGCGCGGGGAGCGCTGATTTGGGGGGACTCGATGGAGCGGTGGCTCCCCCCGAGAGTGTGCTTTCCCGCCCAGAGCCTGGCGATTCTCGCTCCACTTTGCGATCGGTCATAGAGCTGGCTCTGGTAGCGGTTTTGAGCAAAGCTTCTTCTCCGCTGGTAGGGGAATCGGGGGGGGAGGGCGTCAGGCACTGTGGGCGGTGGTGCAGGTGCCATGGCTGCGACCTCCGTTGCGGGGGAGGGGTTTTCGCCAGAGTTTATTTTGCTACTCCATCAGGCGTTTTTGTTGAAAAGGGCCTGGCTCCCCCCCCCCTTCCGCGGCTGCGACAGCTTCGGCCTTTGATTCTCTCAGGGAGTCTGGGGGTAACCAAGAGATTTTCGGTTTTTCCACAGAGGATTTCTCCTACCTTAAAAAGCCTAGGCTTTCTTTGGGGTCTGAGGAGAGGTCCTGCATATGGTCGCCTGCAGCTTCCTCCGTGGTGGCTCTCTCAGAGCAGACGGGGGTAGAGGACGTGGAGGACGGTGTCCTCACTGACCAACCGGAGGACTCGTCCGCCGTAAGGATTTTCCATAAGGAGGAGTTGTTCTTCTTTATCTCTCATGCGCTGGATGCCCTGAATATAGAGGACCCTGAGGTTGCGGCTTCTCAGGTAGTCAACCCCAAGATGGCTAGTACCAGACAACCTTTTAAGGCCTTTCCGGTAGATGAAGCTATTGAAGAGTTGATTTCGGCCCAGTGAGCGGATCCGGATGGGAGGCTGAAAGTTGCCAGGGCTGTGGCCAGGCAGTATCCGGTTTCAGCGGACCGTTTAGAGTAGTTTGCTCTACCTAGGGTGGATGACCTGGTGACGGCGGTCACTAAGAAGACTACTCTTCCAGTGGAAGATGGTGTGGCACTTAAGGATATGCAAGACAGACAGCTAGAAGCCTCTTAAAAACGTGCCTTTGAGGTGGCCGCTTTGACGCTTCAAGCTTCTGTTTGTAGTTCTTATGCGGCTAGAGCTTGTCTCAGTTGGCTACATTCTGTCATGGATTCGATTTCAGAGTCTGATATGCCGGGAACTCCTCAGATATCGCTGATGGATATTGGGCTGGCGTACTTGGCAGATGCCTTGTATGATTTGGTCCATGCTTCTGCCAAACTGATGGCCTTGACCGTTTCCTCTCGGCGTCTTCTGTGGCTCTGTCATTGGGCTGCAGATATAGCCTCTAAGCAACGGCTCATTAAATTGCCTTTCCGAGGGAAATTGCTTTTTGGGGAAGACCTAGAAAAGATTGTTAAAGATTTGGGGGATTCCAAATCTCAGCGTCTTCCGGAGCATAGACCCAAGTCTACTTCCAAGCAGGGAGCCTCGAGGTCACGTTTCAGAGAGACGCAACGGTATCGCCTGGGGCGGTCCAACGCAGCCTTTCAGCGTCCTCGTTTTGGGCAGCGTTCTTCGTTTCACAATGAGAAGCGTCCGGCTGGACCCCCCTCTCGTCAGGGAGCTCCTTCTCGGGCCTCCCAATGATGGGGTGCAGGTCCACTCGGGAACAGAGCAGATCGGTGGTCGGCTTTCTCTGTTTCTTCCAGAGTGGGCCAGAATTTCTTTGGACCAGTGGGTCCTCGATGTGGTGCGAGAAGGTTACAAGCTAGAGTTCTTCTCTCCCGTCACAGACTTTTTTCTGGAGTCCCGTTATGTATCACGGGCCAAGAGGACAGCGGTTCTGCTGTGTTTGCGAGACCTGCTAAGGATAGGGGCTATCGTGCCTGTTCCTCCTCTCGAAAGGTGCACAGGTCGGTACGCCATCTTCTTTGTGGTTCCAAAGAAGGGAGGGGCTTTTCGGCCTATTCTCGATCTCAGAAAAGTAAACCAGTTTTTGCGGGTTCGTCACTTCCGCATGGAGACATTAAGAGCAGTTATTGCTGCTGTTCAACCAGGCGAGTTTTTGACGGCTCTCGATTTGAGGGAAGATTACCTGCACATTCCCATTTGGCAGCCCCATCAGAGATTTCTCAGATTTGCGGTGCTGGGTCAGCACTTCTAGTTTCGGGCTCTTCCTTTCGGAATGGCCACTGCCCCACGAACTTTTTCCAAGATCATGGTGGTGGTGGCGGCATTCCTGCGGAAGGAGGGGATTCATATCCATATCTCGACTGGCTGATTCGGGCGACGACTGCAGAGGAGAGTTGAGTGCTCACCGACCGAGTGATTGCGGTGTTGCAATCCTTAGGTTGGGTGGTCAGTATGAACGAGTTATCTGGTTCCTAGTCAGAGTCTGGAGTATCTTGGAGTGCAATTCGATACGAAGCGGGGAAGGTGTTTCTCCCCGAGGGGCGAAGGATCAAATTGCTTTCTCAGGTACGGACCTTAATGAGTCGTCGTGCTCCCCGAGAGTGGGGCTATGTTCAGCTCCTCTGTTCCATGACGGCGACCTTGGAGGTCATTCCATGGGCAAGGGCTCACATGCAGCCTCTTCAGAATTTCCTTTTGAGCAGATGGTCGCCGACATCGCTGGATTATCAACGACGCTTTCCTTGGTCGAGCCGTGCCAGGGACAGTCTTGCGTGGTGGCACCGGTCAGCCAGTTTGCAGAAGGGTGTTTCTCTGGCGTCTCCCAATTGGTTGGTAGTCGTGATGGATGCCAGCCTTGCAAGCTGGGGAGCCCATTGTCTTCATCGAGTAGCCCAGGAATCGTGGACACATCTCGAAGCGACTTGGCCGATAAATTGTCTGGAGTTGCGAGCAGTCGTGAATGCGCTGCAGAGTTTTCAGGAAGTTCTGCAGGGGCAGGTGGTTCATGTATTCTCGCACAACACCACGACGGTGGCCTACATCAATCGGCAGGGGGACACTCGCAGTCTTCCCTTGGCAGTGGAAGCGTCTCGTCTTCTAGTATGGGCGGAAGCGCATGTTCAGAGTCTGTCGGCAGCGCACATTACGGGTCAAGTCAATGTTCAAGCGGATTTTCTCAGCCGGACTCTTGGACGCAGCAGAATGGACGCTGTAGGACTCTGCTTTTTGACTGATCTGTCAACGTTGGGGAAGGCCAGTAATGGATCTCATGGCCATGGCTTGCAATGCCAAAGTTCCCCAGTTCTTCAGCCTCAAACGGCAGCCAGGATCCGCAGGATTGGATACTGTTCTCCAGCCATGGCTGGAACAACAGCTACTGTATGTTTTTCCTCCGTGGTCTCTGATAGGGAGAGTTCTTTGCCACATAGGGCGGCATCGGGGGCCAGTCATTTTAGTGGCCCCAGACTGGCCCCGACGGCCATGGTATGCGGATGTCGTTCGAGCACTCTCAGAGCCATCATTGCGACTTCCGGTGACTCCCGATCTGCTGCATCAAGGGCCAGTTCAGATGGAAAATCCCTCCTGCTTGGTCTTACGGCCTGACTACTGAGAGGCGGCAGCTGAGGAAGAAGGGATTTTCAGGAGCAGTCATTGCAACTCTTTTGGGCGCACGGAAGCAGTCTACTTCAGCATATGTGCGAGTGTGGAAAGCTTTCTTTGCGCGGTGTGCTTTGCATGCTGAATCGCCTTTTCGGGCGGACATTCCGGTTATTCTGGAGTTCCTTTGGGATGGTCTTCAAAAGGGATTGGCATATAATTCCCTTTGAGTGCAGGTGGCTGCGCTAGCTTGTTATAGGGGCAAACTGGATGGTTCCTCTTTAGCAGCTCACTCTGATGTGGTCCGTTTCCTACACGGGGCTCTTCGGCTTCGGCCTCCTCTGCGGCAGCCGTGCCCGGCGTGGCACGTGGCATTTGAAGGTGGTACTGCGAGCCCTCCAGGCTCCACCGTTTGAGCCGTTGAATAAGGTTTCTGAGAAGGATCTAACACTTAAAAAGACAGTGTTTTTGGTGGCCATTGCTTCATTTAGGAGGATTTCTGAAATTCAGGTTTTGTCTTCCAGAGATCCTTTTTTGCAGTTTTCTGAAGCAGCGGTGTCGATCCGAGTGGTGCCGTCGTTTCTACCTAAAGTGGTTTCGGCTTTCCATGTCAATCAGGCGGTTTATCTTCCGTCTTTTCGAAGAGAGGATTATCCGGGGGAGTGTGCCTCGCTACGTTTCCTGGATGTGCGGAGAGCCTTGTTTCAGTACTTGCAGATCTCTAACGAGTTTCGACGCTCGGATCATCTCTTTGTACTCTTGTCGGGATCGAAAAGAGGTGAGGCGGCTTCTAAGGCTTCCATTGCTCGCTGGATTAGGGAAGCCATTGGAGTGGCGTATCTGCTACAAGGGCGGGCGTCTCCAGTGGCTCTGAAGGCGCATTCTACTCGGGCACAGGCGGCTTCTTGGGCGGAGGCGGAGGCCTTATCTCTGGAAGAGATTTGTCGGGTGGCTACTTGGGCGTCCCGTCATACTTTTGCGAAGCATTACAGGCTAGACATGTCTGCTCGGGAGGATGCGAGTTTTGGGGCGGGAGTGTTGGCGCGGGGAGTGTCAGTTTCCCACCCTACTTAAGGAATGCTTTGGTACATCCCACTAGTTCCTGGATTCATCTGCTGCAAGTGACAAGGAAGGTAAAATTATGTCTTACCTGATAATTTTCTTTCCTTTAACGCAGCAGATGAATCCAGGATACCTCCCTAGTTCAGCCGATGTTTTTTTCATTTTCCGCGCAGTGTGGCTATTTTTTCCTTCCGGGTTCTCTTTTGCATAGTTTAGACAGATATGGGAACTCGAAAAGGATTCTGATTTCTGGATCAAGTTGCAGTTATTTCGAAGTTCTTATTTGGTTCTCTGTTTTTCATAGTGAGGATGGTTTCTGGTTGTTATTGGTTTCATATTTTTGGCCTTGGAGGAGTGGCCTAGTGATTAGTGCAGTGGACTTTGATCCTGGGGAACTGAGTTTGATTCCCACTGCAGCTCCTTGTGACTCTGGGCAAGTCACTTAACCCTCCATTGCCCCTGGTACAAAATAAGTACCTGAATATATGTAGACCGCTTTGAATGTAGTTGCAAAAACGTCAGGCGGTATATCAAGTCCCATTTCCCTTTCTCTTATGAATGACATACTAACTGAGGAAGTAGCTGGCCGTCTGGCATCACTGCCTTTACTTTGTTTATCTCGATCTCCACCTGCTGGTAGGCGGACTTAACCCACTAGTTCCTGGATTCATCTGCTGCGTTAAAGGAAAGAAAATTATCAGGTAAGACATAATTTTACCATCTACTCCTCACAAAGGCATAGGTTCTTTTCCCACTCTCAACCTTTTTTGGAACAATCGGAGCTCTTGTGCTCATCCGTGGAACATCCAAAAATCATAGCCGACTCCCTAGCTTTTGACTTGCTCCAGGATGGCTTAGCTGCAATTCCTGGATGATGATCTGGTAGGAAAGAGGCTGAATTTTTTCCAGGAAAGGTAGCCCCTTGTAACTTAAGATCGGTGGGTTCTCAAAATAGTCTGGACAGGTCATACACTGCAGTTGGAAAGATCCCCTCCAAATTGTCCACCATGGTCATAAAAATTAATCTCTCAGCACCAGGAATCCATTAAATAAGAACTGTTCCCTTTTATAGGCCAATGCAGTTAAACCTGTTCTATAAGGAGGAAAAAAGGGAAGGGATTTTATTTCAAATAGTTCCTGGTCACCAAAACGGTTAAAGGATTCTGTTCTATCCTAGACCTAAGGGCCCTGAGCAAGTTTTGCCTGAGCACTCTGCTCCTCGTGATTCAGGAAGGAGATTGACCATGCTCTGGACTTGAAAGATGCCTACACCCATAGATACTTCCTGTGACTTGTTATGTATCTGTATAAGATTCTGAGTTGGAAACACTGCTACCAGAACTGCATTCTGCCATTCAGCCTTGCGTCGCAGGGTCTTCACAAAATGTCTAGCAGTAGTTGCAGCATTTGTATGCAGACTGAGTGTGTGCATGTTTCCCTGCTTACATGATTGGCTGGTCAAGAGCACATCAGAAGAAAGAGAAAGCATCAATGCGTAGAACCATTTGAGTGCTAGAGCTACTAGGCTTCGTCATAATCTATCCTAGGTCCTAACCCATTGGAGTTTGTTGGAGCCCTGCTAGACACGACTAATCCAGTTCTTTCCTCCCAACCCAATGAAGTGAGAGTCAGCAGGTGTTGGCTCAACAGATACTGAGATGGCTAGGCCACAACATTCACCATTCATGTTAAACACATTGTGCGTCTCAATTTGAAGCAAACTTAATGGACCCTATCTTTTCAATGGACTGAGGCAGCGGGGGGAACATTCAGTACATAATCAATCACCCTTTGCTGAAGGAGATTTTGTCTTGGTTGCTAATTGGCAGCAATTTGTACAAAGGACTACCATTCCAAAGTCCTCAACCTCACATGACTCTAACAGATGCCTCCAACCTGGGATGGGGAGCTATGCAGATGGGCTCCGTATCCAAGGTCAGTGGTCTACTCAGGAGAGATTACACCAAATTTCCTGGAGCTAAGAGCTATCTGGTACACTCTGAATGCTTTTTGAGATTGGTTGCTGAGCCAAAGTATCTTGATCCAAACAATCAGGTTGCAATGTTGTCATCATGCAGGGATGCATGGGCTCATAGCTCCTGTGTCAGGATGTGGAGATGGGCTCAGAGCCATTTACGTGGCAGGGAAAAACTGGCAGATTGACTGAGTCAGGTCATGCAGCTGCATGAGTGGTCTTTAAACATGGGCATCACTTGGAAGATCTTTCAAGAATGGAACACTCACTCGATAGACCATTTGACACACATAGAAACATGAAAAACTGAAAGCAGGTAGATGGCATGGATGGGCAGACTGGATAGGTCTACTATCCTATGTCGTCTCCACTGAGAGACCATTCCACAAGTTCACCACTGTTTCTGTGATGACCTGTTTCCTCATTTTATTCCTGAGATTGTTCCCTTTCACCCTCATTCTATGCTCCTTATTTGGTGCTTCCTTTCAGTTGAAAATCACTTCCTATACATTTATACCACAAGAGTTATTTAAATGTCTTGATCATATCTCCCTTCTCTCACCTTTCTTTCAAACTATACATATTTGAGAACTTTGTCCGCATACTCTTTCTGACGACCACTGAACGTTTTAGTAGCTACCATTTGGACTGACTTCATCCTGTTTCTTTGTGAAGGTGCAATCTCCAGAATTGTACACAGTACTCTAGCGAGGTCTTATTAAAAACGTATAAAGAGGCATTATCACCTACTTTTTCCTGTTGGCCATTTCACTCCCTATTAAACCAAGCGTCCTTCTAGCTTTCACTGTTGTCTTTTGTACCCGTTTGGCTATTTTTGCATATGATCACAAGTCCTGCTGCTCTTTGTGCACAAAGTACTTCTCAACAAGAAAGTCCCTCAGTTCTGCTCCAGGCTGGGGCCACATGGCAGACTATCTTCAGATGCCTTTCTCCTCCTTTGAGGTAAGAGTTTTCTCTATTTGTATCTTCCAGTGCTTCTAATGGTGAAAATTGTCCTGAATATCAGGCAGGTTCATGGACCCATGATTCTCATCATGCCATTCTGGTTCCTTCTACTTCGGGAGTTAGCCTCCAAACATCAGTGGAGACGAGACTGCTTTTCGACTTTCATCACTCAGAACGAAGGATTCCTTTTAAATCTAGACCTTCAGTCCCCTGGCCCTCACAGCTTGGATATTGAGAGAGTAGAAATGGACTCCTTGAACTTACCAGAGGATAGGTTTTGCTGGCTTCCAAGAGAGATTCCGCTAGATCATATGGTTTCATGTGGCACAAGTTTGCCATCTGGTGTGAGGGCAAGGCCCTAGATCCTTTTTCATGCCCTACACAAAAACTGCTTGACTATCTTCTATGTCTTGTCAGTCAGGTCTCAATCAACTTAGTAAGGGTTCACCTTGGTGCAATTGGAGCTTATTGTGTAGAGGGTAAGCTTATCTCTACTCAGTCTTTAGTTGTTTGCTCCATGAGGAGCTTTTTTTTTTTTTTTTTTTTTACTAAAATTTCCCATCAAGCCCCCAAGATCACATCATTGTCCTTACCCAGTCAATGAAAGCTCCCTTTGAATTAATTGATACCTACCACTTGAAGTACCTGTTTTTGGTGTTGGTCATTTCAGCATGCTGGGTCAATGAGTGAGCCTTAGTAGCTGATCCACTTTACCTAAGTTTTACAACGATAGAGTGATTTTGTGTAGTTGTCCTAAGTTTCTTTCGAAGGTAGTATCGGAATTCCATATTCTACTGACACTTTTCCCAAAGCCACATGCCCATCATTGTGAAAGCGAATTGTACACTGTAGACTACAAGAGAGCCTTGGCCTTCCATCTGGACTAAAGCACATAGAAAGTACACTTTTTATTTCTTTTGTCCCTAACAAAATGGAGACTATCATCGGTGAACACACTCTTAAACTGGCTAGCTGACTGCATTTCCTTTACTTATGCCCTAGCTCAGCTAACTCTGGCTCACAACTTCAGAGCCATGGCTATGTCAGGAGCCTACTTGAGGTCAGTCTCGGTAGAAGAGATCTGCAGAGCTGTGATGTAGACTTCACACATTCACATCTAATTACTGACTGGAACAGGATTCCCAACACTACATCTGGTTTGGTCAAACAGTCTCCTTCAGAACTTATTTGAGATCTAGAATCCAATTCCACCCCCCCTAAGCCCATTTTTCTGTTCCAGGCTTCATCTTGTTCAGTTTGATTAATGGTCTCACCTGTTGCAGACCTCGGTTGTATTCACCTTTTTCTTTTAAGACATGATTCCCATCGGTGAGAAGACTACATTCTGCTTGTTCTAGGAGAACATGGTTACTCACCTGTAGCAGGTTTTCTCTGAGGCCAGCGGGATGAGTGAATGAGTATTCTTACTGCCCTGCCCACATCCCTTTGGTGATAATGGCATATAGGAAGGTGCGCACATGCATGGTGAGCCACCTCCAAACGCTTCTGAAATAGACATTGGGGTGCTTTTCCCATGCTGGACTTCATTGGATGATGCCACACATCAGTGGAGAAACATCAAGATAAATTGAATTTGTTCACCTTCTGGTGCATGTTGAACAAATGATTGAGATGATAAAAACATTGCAGCTGCAAAAGTGGGTGCTTAAGGTAATATTTCCTTCCTGGTCATTAGCAGCAGATGAATCCAGATACTTGTGGGATATGTCTATGTACTAGCAGGTGAAGATAGAGAACACTGAACTGAAGTGTGCTACATATAGGACGGTATGCTGCTTGGTCAGTCAGTATGTTCTCTTTCTCCAGCAGGCAGAAGACGGGCTCTTGCAAGCTCCTGGTCTCATCTTCAGCTATTGCTCCTGGGCTTTCCTGGTTCATTGAGCTTGGGGGTGTTTGGGCTGCTTAGTGCCTGGTCTAGGGGTACACCTGGTGGGGCCAGATCCCTCCCCCCTCCTTCCTCTCCCGCACTTCTTCTTCCTTACACGAGGAAACTGCTCTGCATTGCTGAGGGGAAAAATGCAGCAGAAATGACTGGTGCTGCAGCTCTTTTAGGAGAGGGGCTGCTTCTGAGTTCCTGTCAGCATTAACTGCACAACCTGGGCAGAGAAACTGGTGAGAGCAGTGTGCACCACTAAATTTTAGTTGCTTGTCGGGCTTCACTTCATGGCTGCTTTATTTTCGGTGTTCCCATTGCAGCAGAGGCTGTTAATTGCTGCACCTGCTGTGGAAAGCAGAGAGCAGCATCTGGGCAGTGTGCAAGTTGTTTTCGGGCCCAAGACGCTTCGGATTTGGTACAAGAAGCTTCAGGGCTGTCTGATTTCCATGTGGGAGAGTCTTTGCCATGCTCTGAACAGCTCTTTTCCTCCCCTTCTGCCTCTGTGCCAGCAACCACAGCCATCTTGGACTCCCATGATCCTGTTAATCTGAGTGCTGTAGGACATGGACAGGCTCTTGTTCCATCTTCGAGGTCCAGTTCTCTCTCTCCTGTCTCTTTTTTTTCTTTCAGGGGCTCCAGCTTCTTCACAGGAGCTTTTCTCCCCAGAGTTTGGCATAGTTTTGCATTGGACATGTCTTATGAAAAGGTCTCACTCCTGTTAGGAGTCTGTTCATGCTTCTCAGCCTCTACCATCAGACCCTCTTTTCAAGAAGAGACATATGGTTGCGGTTTCTGAGCCAGAATTGGTTTCTCCTACTCCTGCCCCCTCTGAAGGAGGTGTTTCCATAGCTTCTGTGCCTTCTGTTTTACCTGAGGAACTGGATGAGGGTGAAATTTTGCAAGATGAGGCAGGTAATCCATTGCTGTCTGTATTTTATAGAGAGGAACTACCCTCTTTCAGTACAAATGCCTTGCAGGTTCTGAATATTTCGTCTTCCGACTCTCAACGCAGTCTCCATCTTATCCTAAAATGGCCAGTACTAAGAAGCCTCCAAAATCCTTTCTGGTCCAGGGGCTATGCAGGCATTAATCTCTGCACAGTAGACCACTCCGGATTTGGGGAGAGTTATGTCTTAACTATGCCGTTTCTCAGGAGGAATTTGGAGAAGTTAAGTTGCCTAAGGTGGATGCCCTGGTGGCCGCAGTGACTAAAAAGACTACCCTTCTGGTAGAAGGTTGCATAGCTCTAAGAATGCCCAAGATAGAAAGCTGGAATCCTCCTTTAAAGCTGTCCTTTTGAAGTTTCAGCTCATTTATTCATTTATTTATTGGGATCTATTAACCACCTTTCTAAAGAGATTCACCCAAGGCAGGGTACATCAGGTACAGTTTTTAACATAAAACTAACAGTTTTGTTAGCAGCATTAACAATAGTAAAATAACCACGTATAAACATTAATACAATAAATGAGGTCAACTTGAGAACAGTAAATTGAAACATAATAATAGAACTACCGTGAAACAGTATAAAAAATATACATATTTAACAGCACTAGAATTTAAATACCAGAGATATAATACAATATTAGCATAATACTAATTGTAAAGAAACAGTATTTGGCCAGCAGATGGTGTTTCTTTGCTGTAAAGCTATTACAGAGAACTGAATGTACCTTTCTTTCTTTCTTTCTTACATAACTAGAAAGAAATGCCAGTTTCTGAAGGGAAGGAAACGGGTGCTAGCAAGGCCATCCCCCACCCTCCCTCGCTGTTCCAGACTCCGCCCTCCCTCCGTTTTCACCCCCCCCCCGCACCGCGTTACGGACCCCTGCACCCCCCTTCCGCGACCCTGTCGACCCCCCTTCTCGGTGAAAACCGTCCCCCGCCGCTGTGGAGTACCTGTGCTGACGGGGGACCCCAACCCCCGTCAGCCGAAGTCCTGTGCTGGCCTTCGCGGTGTTGCTTCCTCAATGGTCTTCTGTTGAAGTTCTTCTGCGTGCGTCAGCAGAGGTACTGGACGGCGGCGGGGGACGGTTTTCGGCGGGAAGGGGGGTCGACAGGGTCGTGGAAGGGGGGTACAGGGGGCCGTTACGCGGGGGGGGGTGTTGAAATCTGAGGGAGGGCGGAGTGTGGAACTGGGTGGGAGATGCGTGAGGGGACACGGGGTGTTGATGCTCGTCTGGTGGGGGGGGGGCGGGTTGGTGATGCGGCGAGGGGGGGGGGTTCTGTGTTGCCCCGCTCCCTGCGAAGCGTGTTTCCCTACTCTTCCCCTTGCTTTGGAATCAGCTGTCACTGACGTCACTGATGTCAGTGTGTGCCTGCCTAGCAGACCACCTCTGAGGGAGGCACGGTCCCAGGCACATTAGAACGTTGGAGGTGAGAATTATTATATAGGATTGTATCCCACATTTTCCCGCATAGCAGTAGGCTCAATGTGGCTTACAGGTTCCGGAGAGGAGAGTACCAACTCCGGGAATATATGCAGAGTGGAAAATAGAGTAACAGTAGGTGCAAGGAAGCTGATAAGGTTCCGGAAAAGAGAATACAACTCTGGGACGAATATATAGTAGCATATAGAGAGAAGTAATCCCAATGAAGCTGATAAGTCTCCGGGGATAGGACTACAGCTTCTAGTGAGCAATAGAGAGTAGGGTAAGGGTAGAAGTACACTTAATTATAACTGGAGTGGTAAAATTTGTACAGTTTGAAGTAATAGGATTATGTGGAAGGGGTATTGTTCATTTCTTAGTTCGATAGATGTGATGCATTGTTTATGAATTAGTTCAGGTCTGCTGGGTAGGCTTTCCGGAAGAGGTGAGACTTGAGGTCTTTTTGGAATTTTAGATGGGTGTTCACAGTTCTTATGTTTCTAGGTAATGCGTTCCAGAGCTGGGTGCAAATGTAGGAAAAGCCGGATGCATATGTTGATTTGTATTTTAGTCCTTTACAGTTTGGGTAATGCAGGTTTAGAAACATTCTTGATGATTCGATGATGATTCTAGTTGGTAAGTCGATAAGTTCGGTCATGTAGGTTGGGGCCAGACCATGGATTATTTTGTGGACCACAGTGCAAATTTTGAAGGCGTTCCTTGATTGGTAGCCAGTGCTGATTGCACATTTTTTGTTCATTGTTCAATTTTTAAGATGGTAAGCAATTTTCAGTTTATTGCCTCTTTTGGACTGATAAAGAATCCTGGTGGTTTGTGTGTTGGGTCTGTGAGTGCTTTCTAGGACCTTTGGGACCACTGGGAGTGTTTTTTCAGTACCCTAGAAATCACTGGGGTTGAGAGTGGGAGACTCGCCAGAGGCTGTGTGACCCAGTGGCGTAGCCAGACCTGACATTTTGGGTGGGCCCAGAGCTAATATGGGTGGGCACTATGTATATAAGTAGGAGTAGTGTTTCTTGGGATACTACAAAATAATGCCTTAGAATGCACTTGATGATGGATTTCTAAGTAGCTTGCCCAACAGTTGCCCTGTATCATCATAAACCACAAACATACTTTAATGGAAATGAAAAAAACCCCCCAATATTTTTAAATATAGTTACATTATGCCATATCAAACTTGACCAGATATAAGTCTTCTATAATGGCAAACATATCAACACACATAACAGAATCCTGCAATATAATTACAGCAATGGTATATATCCTTCAAACTTTGCTTTATAACAAATGTAAATGCCTGATTAAGCAAAACAGGTAAAATACCTTTTAAGTCTTTTTCCCTTCCTTTGGCTCTACTGTTTTCTCTCTATTCTGATGCTGACAAAATAAAATTGCCAAAGTTTGGCACATATCCTTCACCTGCTCAGTCACATGCAGACCACAGACCAACCCTCGTCAATTACAGAATAAAAGACCAAAAATTAGAAACATTTATTTTCTAAATTTTTATACCACACTATCTCTGCAATTCTAAGTGGATCACAATTCAACACACATAGCTTTAAAACATATCACAAAAACATAAAACGAAGACCTTTCCTTTCCCTTACCCCCCATTTATCCAAGTAATCCAACATCAGCTTTTCCCATCCCTACCCCCCCATCCAACCCCGTAGCCCAGAATCAGCCCTTCTCTTCTCTACTTTACCCCCCATCCATCCCTGTAGCCCAGTATCTATCCTTCCCTTCCCCACCATCCATCCCATTGTTAAGTATTAGCCCTATCTTACTACCCCACCCCTCCTTGTAGCCTAGTACTCCCTACCCACCCCCATGCCATTAAATATAATACTTTTTTTTAATGTTCTGGGAACTGCAGAGCCCACCTCCACCCAAAGAAGACCACCCACACTCTTTAAAAATTTTAACCCGGGCACTGCAGAGACCATCCCCACCCAAAAACCCACCAACAATGTGAGAAATACACAACCTTTTTAAAATGAACCTGGGCACTATTAAAATGTATTGCTGGTGAGTTTCTGAGTGGGGGTGGACTGTTACTGCCTAGGGCAAAACAGGTATACTTAGTGATTAAATATACCTTTTTTTTGCCCTAGGCAGTGAAGAGTCCACCCCCCACCCAGAAGCCTACCACCAGAGCCATCATTTTGATTACAAGAGTAATCAAACTGCTGGCTGGTGGTGGACTTCTGGGTGGAGGTGGGCTCTTCACTGCCTAGGGCAAAAAAAGTATATTTAATGATTAAATATACCTTTTTTGCCCTAGACAGTGAAAAGCCCACCCCCACTCAGAAGCCCATCACCAGCCAGCATTTTGATTACACTCTGAGTCACCCTGTACACATTACATGACACACTAAAATTTAAAAAATATATGTATTTTTATTTTACCTGGGCAACTGCTTGCTGGTGAAGAGCACTGTGCTGGCTCCTGTACCTGTTGTGTGGGGCCGTGGGGGAGTGCAGTGCTCAGTGCTGTGTTTCGTGACGCGAAGAATAGTAATAATATTCAGAGTTTGAGACCCAGCCGGCAGGCATAGTTTGGAGGAGCCATGCCCCGCGCCAAATCCGGCAGCCTTTCCCATGTGGCACTGCGGCACCATCATGCCTTACGCACTGTGGGGAGCAAAGCAATGTAGCTGCGCTGGGCTTACCAAACCAGCGCGATGCCGTAGGACAGGATGGACTGAGTTAGCGTGAGAGCCGAGAGTGGCGCGGGATGGTAATGTAGCGCTGGCCTATCAAAAACGAAAACACTAACAGGTAGGAGAGGAGGAGCCGAGGAGGACCGGAAGAGCCACTGAGCGCCGACTGCCTAAAAGAAGTGGCTGAGCCGCGACAGCTGAAGGCTGTGGTAGTGTGGCTGTGCACTTTTTGGCACTTAAACAGGATGGGCCTGAGCCGAGATTGGGTGGGCCTGGGCCCACCCAGGCCCACCCGTAGCTACGCCCCTGGTGTGACCCAGTTGGTTGGAGGAGGGTGCTAATGTAGAGCACAAGCGGCAGGTGCAGGCAGACCTGGGATGTGCTGGGGATAGACCATCTTGAGTGGCTACAGGGTAACCCCAGGCGGGTGGCTATTCGTTTTGTGACTCTAATGATACACCTAATAAGCATGCATTAGAACATTCAATTAGTATAGATATGATGCTAATGATTTTCTACAATACAGCTTACCATATAGCTGAGGAACCAAGTGCAGGTATATGATGGGAACAAGATGTGTGATACAGAGTCAGTTGGGATAATATGGTTAGCTAAACCTCAGGCAAGTTCTTTGTATAGTTAAGTAAGAAATAAGGAACTGATTTAAGTTAAAGTGTGTGTAACAAGCTAGTCCGGGTGCAGAATGAGTGTATAGTCAGCCACCCTATGTATTAAAGGCTTTGGAGAAGAGCCAGGCTTTCACCTGCTTCCTGAAGTAGAGGCAGTCTCGAGTTATACGTAGCCCCTCAGGGAGTAAACTCCTGAGAACGCTCACTGGCGGGTATCACATTGTACAATTTTTTTTGACAATGGTACAGATAGTGATGATCCTTGAGAGGACCTTGGAGGTCTCAAAGGTGTGTAAAGGTCTAACTTATTCTTTAAGTATTCTGGCCCATTTTGTCTGAGGACCTTGAAAACCAGTTTTTTTAAATTTAGCTCTGTAAGGTACAGGTAGCCAATGTAGTTTTTGCAGGAAGGGGTATGATGTGGTCATGCTTCTATGTGTCATGCTGCGGCATTCTGAATAGTTGGAACTGATACAAACTCTTTTTTTTTTTTTGGTTTGGCCAGCATACAGGGCATTACAGAAGTCTAGACTCTCTCCAGGCAGCCATTTGCAGCTCTTGTGTGGCTAGAGCCTTCCTTAGCTGGGTCCAGAAAGTGGCAGATGCCTACTCTGTTTCTGAGCCTTGATCTCCTTTTGAGTTTTCTGCTGTGGAGACAGGGTTGGCCTATCTGGCTGAGTCTTTGTACAATCTTGTCAGAGCTTTGGCCAAGCAAACGGCCTTGACAGTTGCTTCTAGATGCTTGTGGCTGCGGCAGATGCCACTTCCAAGCAGCGACATACAAAGCTTTCCTTTCAGAGGAAGCTTCTTTTTGGGGAGGATTTGGAAACTTAGTCAAGGATTTGGGGATTCTAAGTCTCACTGTCTTGCCTGAGGACAAGCCTCAAAGCTTCTTAGGTCAAATCGGATATGCCCTTGTCTTAAGGACTCTAAGCAGTATAGTCCCAGTCTCTCGGGTTCCTTCCAAAGGCCCAGATACCAGTGCATACAGCCCTTTCGTTCGGACAAGTGAATGATGGCCCAATCCGTGAGATCTTTCCTTGCCTCTTGTCCTTCACAATGATGAGGTTCTGGTTCTCTCTTTGTCATATATCATGGGGGGGGGGGGGGGAGTCTTGCTCATTTTTATGAGTGAGCCAAGATTACTGCAGACCAGTGGGTCTGCTACATTATAAGAGGTTACAAATTGAGTTCTTCTTTCCTATCACATATTTGTTTCTTGGAATCCCCAAGCAAAGCCTTGCGCATGTCGGTGGCAGTCCACTCCACTCTTCGGTCTCTGCAGGAGTTAGGAGCGGTTATTCCTGTTCCTGCCCAAAAGCAGGGTCAGTACTGCTATTCCATCTACTTTGTCATTCCAAAGACATGTTGCCAGGTGCTCTGCATGGAAACCCAACGATTGATAATGGGCGGCTGTGAAGCTGGGAGAATTTCTGTCCTCTCTGGATCTCAAGGAGGCGTACTTTCATATTCCCATTTCGCTTCCACATCAGCGCTTCCTCCGTTTTGCAGTTCTAGAGAAGCATTTTCAGTTCCAAGCGAAGCTGCTCTGACTTTCTACTGCTCTCTGAACCTTCTCCAACAGGAGGCTACACATTTTGTATCAAAGATAAATCTTTTTACAGACTCTGTACCAAATTTTTAGTAGGCACAGCTTTTCACCTCTGCTGAGCATCCAGAGAGATGAGAGGACAACTAATTGGTTCCAGGTCTTTTTGGCTTTTAGAACTCTATATTCTCTGAGGACAAGCAGGCTCAATATTCTTACGCGTGGGTCGTCCTCTGCGACGCCCCAGGAGACGGAAGAAGAAAAAAAAACTTCAAAAGCTAAAGAACCTTCCTGAACGTTTCGTCGCACGGGCCGACCCACTGCGCATGCGTGGGCGGCTTCCCGCCCATGACGCGAACGTGCAGTGATTAGTCTCTTTTTTTTCCGTGATCCTGGACGGTCGAGTTTGTTCCTCACTGTGCAGTTTCAGCTCAGGAGACGGTTTTTGTGGGCGTTTATTGCTAACTTTTGTTTTATTTTCTTTTATAGTTAATTCTAGTTAAAAAAAAATTTTTTTTTTGTTTTTCCTTCATTTTTTCTCATCCTTTAAAGTTTCCTTTCTTTTTCGTCGCGGCCGGCCTTTAGGCCACTCGGTCAGGTTTTTTTCCCTCTTTTTGTACCCTTTTGTATTGGCACCATTGAGCCTTTTAATTTCGCGGCCGCTATTTTCCCGTCCGTGTCATCGAAGACTCCCAGCGGCTTCAAGCGTTGTACTCGCTGCAACCAGACCATCTTGAGCACCGACCCCCACACGTGGTGTCTTCAGTGTATTGGGCCCGACCATCTCCCAGCTACCTGTAAGCTGTTTAAATTGATCAAGAAGCGGACCCAAGTGGCTCAAGAGGCTCAGCGTGAAAAACTTTTTTCTGAGCGGTCCAGTCCTTCGACATCGGCACCGAAGGCATCGACATTGGCGTCAACGTTGAGGGAAGCAGTGACACTGGGAGCGGAGGTAATGGCTGCCGAGAGACTGCATCGAGCTGGGAGCAGTGAGGCATCGAGTGGGTCTCCACCCATCTCGAGGTCTCCTGCTATGCAGGCCCCCTGGGACCGACCATTGTCGGACCCGGCCCCAAGGAGGCATGTGGATTCCACGTCATCCTTATCGGCCTCGTCGAGCGAAGGCGAAGAAGCATCGTCATCGATCTCCTTCTAGGCATGGTACCGAGAGCTCCGGGGAGCCGAGGGAGTTGGCACCCAAGAAGCGGCGGCGGCGCTGGGAGGACCACTCACCCTCCATTCAGGAGGTGCCAGTGCGTTGGTCATCTGGCAGCCTGGTACCGGCTCTCGAGCCCCCTAAGATTCTGGCACCGACTCCTGCCACCTGGGTCGACTCCCACTTGACGTCGGTGGAGGAAGCTTCACCGGAGTCCAGGCGGGGGTTGACTTCTCGACATCCCCCACGAGGTCGTCTATCCTTGAATTCGAGGCAGGCTCGGGTTCGGGCTGTTCTTAGGGAGCTTCTGTCCGATACCGAAGAGGAGCGCTCATGGGGAGAAGAGTAAGACCCCAGATACTTTTCGGAGGAAGAGTCCTGTGAGCTTCTCTCTGATCCTACTCCACCGATTGAAGTAAGAATGTCTCCACCTGAGAGTCTTACTTTCTCATCCTTTGTATGGGAACTGTCTGACATTCCATTCCCTTTGGAAGTTGTGGATGAGCCTAGGGCTGAGATGCTGAAGGTCCTGGATTATCCTTCTCCACCTGCAGAGGTTGCAACGGCCCCCCTATACAATACACTCAGGGAAGTACTGATGCGGAATTGGTCTTGCCTTCTTTCTAATCCAGTGGTTCCCAAGAAGTCCGAGTCCCAGTACAGAGTCCATGGAGAGCCTGTAATGGTGAAGGCCCAATTTCCTCATGATTCCACGGTGGTGGACTCTGCTCTCAGAAGAGCCAAGAGTACTAGAGACTATGCCTCGGCGCCCCCAGGCAGGGAGTCTAGCACCTTGGATTCTTTTGGGAGGAGAACGTATCAGGCCGCAATGCTCACCGCCAAGATCCAAACATACCAGCTCTATACGACTTATGGAACTCGGTGAGGCAACTGTCCAGTTTAGTTGAAGCACTTCCTCCGAAGCTTGCTGAACCTTTTCACCAGGTGGTCAGACAGCAGAAGGCGTGTTGCAAATTCTTGGCCAGGGGGTCTTATGACACTTTTGATGTGGCATCCTGAGTAGCTGCTCAAGGTATAGTGATGCTCAGACTCTCATGGCTGCGTGTCTCTGACCTGGATCATAAGACCCAGTAGCGAATGGCGGATGTTCCTTGCTGGGTTGATAATCTCTTTGGAGAAAAAGTAGAGGATATGGTTGATCAGATGAAAAAGCATCATGATGCCATGGATTCTCTCTTCCACCGGACGTCTTCTGCTACTGCCTCCTCATCCATGAGGCTTTTTGGAGGGAGGAGGAGTGCTCCTTATTCCTACAATAGGCGTAGGTACACTCCTGCCTCTCAGCAGCCGGTTCAGGCTCAGTCCCAGCATGTGCGTTCTCGTTAATGCCGTGCACCTAAGGCCCCTAGGGCTCCCCAGCAAAAGCAAGAGACGGACTTTTGACTGGCTCCAGTGCAGCATAGCTGCAGTAAAAGTGTCCGTACCGGGCGACTTGCCAGTCGGGGGGAGGTTGATATTTTTTCACCAAAGGTGGCCTCTTATAGCCTCCTACAAGTGGGCTCTTCAAATAGTCCGGTTAGGATACACACTCAGTCTGGCAGCCGAGCTTCTAAATTGCCCACCGGGAGCTCAATCCTTCATCTCCCAGCACAAGCAGGTACTTGCAGAGGAACTCTCTGCCCTTCTAAAGGTCAATGCGGTCGAACCCGTTCCACCAGGGGAAGAAGGGCTGGGATTCTATTCCAGGTACTTCCTTGTGCAAAAGAAAACAGGGAGGGATGCGTCCCATCCTAGACTTAAGGGCCCTGAACAAATTCCTAGGCCGAGAAAAGTTCAGGATGGTTTCCCTGGGCACCCTTCTTCCCATGATTCAGGAAAACGATTGGCTATGCTCTCTGGACTTAAAGAATGCCTACATTCACATCTCGGTGCTCCTAACTCACAGGAAGTACCTTCGATTTCGACTGGGAACTCAGCACTTTCAGTTGCCCTTTGGCCTAGCATCTGCGCCCAGGGTCTTCACAAAGTGCTCGGCAGTTGTCGCAGCATCGCTACGCAGACTGGGAGTGCATGTGTTCCCTTATCTTGACGATTGGCTGATGAAGAACACTTAGGAGGCCGGGGCTCTATGGTTCATGCAGATGACTATTCAACTGCTGGAGCTTCTGGGGTTTGTAATAAATTATCCCAAGTCCCTTCCAGTGCAGAAATTGGAGTTCATTGGAGGTCTGTTGGATATGCAGACGTCTCGAGCTTATCTTCCCCAGGCAAGGACAGACAATCTTCTGGCCCTAGTGTCCATGGCTTGAGCGTCTCAACAGATCACAGCGTGGCAGATGTTGAGACTTTTAGGGCACATGGCGTCCACAGTTCATGTGACTCCCATGGCACGCCTACATATGAGATCAGCTCAATGGACCCTAGCTTCCCAATGGTGCCAGACCACAGGGAATCTACAGGGTGTAATCTGTCTCTCCACCGAGTTTTGCAGATCCCTTCAGTAGTGGACCATTCGATCCAATCTGACCTCGGGACGTCCATTCCAAATTCCTCAGCCACAAAAAGTGCGGACGATGGATGCATTCCTCCTGGCGTGGGGAGCTCATGTAGATGGACTTCACACTCAAGAGGTTTGGTCCTTTCAGGAAAAGGGTCTTCAGATCAACCTCCTGGAATTGCGAGCGATCTGGAACGCTCAAGGCTTTCAGAGATCGGCTGTCCAACCAGATCATCCTAATTCAGACAGACAGTCAGGTTGCTATGTATTACACCAACAAGCAGGGGGGCACCGGATCTCGCCCTCTGTGTCAGGAAACTGTCAGGATGTGGCTTTGGGCCCACCATCATGGTATGTTTCTCCAGGCCACATATCTGGCAGGTGTAAACAACAGTCTGGCCGACAGGTTGAGCAGGATCATGCAAATTCACGAGTGGTCACTCAACATGGACGTCTGCAAGATCTTCCGAGCGTGGGGCACCCCCTCGTGGATCTTTTTGCCACTCACTCCAATCACAAAGTCCCTCATTTCTGTTCCAGACTTCAGTCCCATGACAGGCTAGCGTCAGATGCTTTTCTCCTACATTAGGGGACAGGCGGCCTGTATGCGTATCCTCCCATACCTCTAGTAGGGAAGACTTTGCTGAAACTCATGCAAGACTGCGGAACCATGATTCTGATTGCACCTTTTTAGCCCCGTCAGATATGGTTCCCTCTTCTTCTGGAGTTGTCTTCCGAAGAACCGTGGAGATTAGAATGTTTTCCGACCCTCATCACTCAGAATGAGGGGTCGCTTCTACATCCCAGTCTCCAGTCTCTGGCTCTCACACCCTGGATGTTGAGAACCTAGAAGTTGCCTCATTAGGCTTTTCTGAGAGTGTCTCCTGAGTCTTGCTTGCTTCCAGAAAAGATTCCACGAAAAAGTGTTATTCTTTTAAATGGAGGAGGTTTGCCGTCTGGTGTGATAGTAAGGCCCTAGATCCTTTTTCTTGTCCTACACGGACCCTGCTTGAATACCTTCTACACTTACCAGAGTCTGGACTCAAGACCAACTCCGTAAGAGTTCACCTTAGTGCAATTAGTGCTTACCATCAACGTGTAGAAGGTCAACCTATCTCTGGACAGCCTTTAGTGGTTCGTTTCATGAGACGTTTGCTTTTGTCAAAGCCCCCTATCAAATCTCCACTAGTGTCATGGGATCTCAATGTCATTCTCACCCAGCTGATGAAAGCTCCTTTTGAGCCACTGAATTCCTGCCATCTGAAGTACTTGACCTGGAAGGTCATTTTCTTGGTGGCGGTTGCTTCAGCTCGTAGAGTCAGTGAGCTCCAAGCCTTGGTAGTCCATGCACCTTATATTAAATTTCACCATAACAGAGTAGTCCTCCACACTCACCCTAAGTTCTTGCCGAAGGTGGTGTCGGAGTTCCATCTGAACCAGTCTATCATCTTGCCAACATTTTTTCCCCCGTCCACATATCCGCCCTGGTGAGAACAAGTTGCACACCTTGGACTGTAAGAGAGCATTGGCCTTTTACGTGGAGCGGACAAAGTCCTATCGACAGTCCGCCCAGTTGTTTATTTCTTTTGATCCCAACAGGAGGGGAGTTGCCATCGGAAAACGCACCATCTCTAATTGGCTAGCAGATTGCATTTCCTTCACTTATGTCCAAGCTGGGCTGTCTCTGGAGTGCCATGTCACAGCTGATAATGTTAGAGCCATGCCTGCATCAGTGGCTCACTTAAAGTCAGCCTCCATTGAAGAGATTTGCAAGGCTGAATCGTGGTCATCAGTCCACACATTCACATCTCACTACTGCCTTCAGCAGGATACCCAACACGAGAGTCGGTTTGAGTAGTCGGTGCTGCAGAATCTGTTCGGGGTTTAGAATCCAACTCCACCCTCCTAGGCCCATTTCTGTTTTGTTCCAGGCTGCACTCTCACCTAGTTGATTTTCTTTTCAGGTCAATCTCTGTTACGTCCTCGCCATTGCGAGGCCCAGTTGACCAATGTTCTTTGTTTTGAGTGAGCCTGGGGGCTAGGGATACCCCACACGTAAGAATATTGAGCCTGCTTGTCCTCGGAGAAAATGCATACCTGTAGCAGTTATTCTCCGAGGACAGCAGGCTCAATATTCTTACGACCCTCCCTCCTCCCCATTGGCGTTGTTTTCACTTATATTGTTTTGCTTTTTATTAAACTTATCACTGCACATTCGCGTCGCGGGCGGGAAGCCGTCCTCACATGCGCGGTGGGTCGGCCCGCACAACGGAACGTTCGGGAAGGTTTTTTAGCTTTTAAAGTTTTTTTTTTTTTCTTCTTCCGTCTCCTGGACCGTCTCGGACGACGACCCACACGTAAGAATATTGAGCTGTTGTCCTCGGAGAATACCTGCTACAGGTTTGTATCTTCATTTTACTTTGCCTGCAGGGGACCACAAGAGGATAAAAGGAAACAGACTATATACCATGCTGCTAGCAACAACATGTAGTCAGTAAATGCAGGAAGATGATTCAAAGCTATCCTGTGCTTTCAACTTGTAGTCTTCAGACTTTAAATTGAGCTGTCCTTGGGCAGATGAAACATTTCCACCATTGCTGTCTTACCAAATATAAGAATTACTAAAGGAAGCTAGCCATACAAAAGTGTTCACTGGATTCTAGTATCGTTGCCGGTAAGGAGTAATATGTGTTTCAGCTACTGATGGTTCCTGGAAAGACTTGCAATTCATGCTGCCTACGCATTATCAAAACATCAGAAAGTAATATGTTCAGCTGTATGGTAAGGAATGCAGAGATCAAAGGGGATAATCGTATATGTTTTTCACTGATTGTCGTGATTGAATTTACTACTGTTAAAATTCAGCTGTTCTTTTCATACTGTATGAATTGTTTTGCTATTGTAAATAGCTTGTGATGAAAGATTAAAAAAAAAGTTTTCTTAAATTTAGGCCCATTGTACTAAAAGCATATTGTGCAAGTGAATATATTCACATTTTATTTTTAATTCTGTTTTTTTCTAAAAGTACACAGCCTGCTGCAGCTTATTCCCACCCTAACAGTGCTGCTGGCTACACTGTCCAGCAGACGCCAGGGGTAGCCCACCCCGTGACTCCAGCCTATGCCCCTTCTGCTCAGACTGCCAGGCCGGTCACATCTGCACCTTATGGAGGAGGATACCAGACACATGCAGGAGGAGATTATAGTTATGGAGCACGACAACAGGAACCAACACCACAGCCTGCTACAACTCAGAACTACCAGGTATCAAAACAAAATCTCTTCCAGACTGTTTGGCGTAGAAATTTCAGTCATGTGGCCTTGTCCACATTTGGCCGTAGTTCCCGATAGGATTAATGTCCACCCTTTATGATACATGAGTGGTTCCCAAACCTGGTCCTGGAGGCACCCCAGCCAGTCAAGTTTTTGGGATATCAATAATGAATGTTAATGAAAGAGATTTGCATGCACTGCCTCCACTACATGCAAATCTCTTTCTTGAGTATTCATGGTGGATAGCCTGAAAACCTGACTGGTTAGGGTGCCTCCAGGATCAGGTTTGGGAATCACTGTGATACATTTCTCTTTTATGCATAATTCCTTTTCTCTACAGCTGTAGTGCTATACTTAAATTTTTAGTATTTTTTATATTTTGAAGCATATTTACAATTCAAAGAAAGCAGAATGAGGTGGAATAAAAATTGTTGCTGAGAATTTTTTTTTTTACTAGTGAACACAGTGGTTATTGCCATTGGATATTATGTTTTCTATAGGTACTAAACGCAAGCTTCAATCTCCTTCTCTTCTGTGGAGGAAAGACTTCAGATTCTCTGCCTTCGTCTCTATTGTATTTTCCTACATTGGCAGAGTGCTTCCTATCCTGTACTATACAGACTAAGTCTGCTACACGGATTAGGTGTAGAATCGTCACTAGTCTGAAAACCTCTGTGTGGAATTTATTTGCTCTTTATAGCATAACCGTATTCCAATTAAAAATTACACTTATCTGGGCTGTAGCTCAAACGATTTTAAATGATTGACAGAGACCCCCCGTTTCTCAAGTGCTTCTTCAGGAGCTTTCCCTTGGCTACTTAATTTGCCCTGCAATGAAAGTGTAAATATTTCAGAGAGGGGACCAATGGATTAGCTTAGCATATAAAATGCAGAGAGAATCCTACCTTCGGAGGGTCCTGCTAGTTCCTTCAGCAGGATGCCTACCGTTTAATATGGCGTCGTTGTTATTTAAAACCGACGCCATCAAGTACATCCAATCACAGACTGCTTAGTTTTTAAAGGGACCTTGTATCTTTACTAGATTGTCTGTCTATACCATCATTCCCCTGATCATGTTGTGGGCAAGCTATAAAAACGCCTTCATTCAATCCGATTGTTGAGAACCTTTGGGGCTAGGGTATCTAGGATATTATGACAATGCTGTGTTAAGGAAGTCATTTGAAAAGTCTTTTGTGGCATTTTTATAGGTAGTTTGCATACACATGTAATTGCCAATTTTAGAATGTGATTTATAAGTAGTATTGCTGCAGGACTTGAAGATAAAGGTGAACAATCTAGGCAGTCCAATGTGTATTTACCATTCCATTACGTCCCAAGTATCAGTCCTGACAAATAGGTTGTGACTATCTGCCAGCAGGTGGCGATAAAGAACTCTTGAGTTGTGCTTCATAAGCTCCTGCGGTTAGCAACCAAGCCCGTATTCTCTATCTCCAGCAGGCGGGATAGCAGCTTCTACTTCTGTCCTGCTTGCAGGTTCAGTTGAGTTTGGGGTTGAGAATATCCTGTGACTCAGGTGTAAACCTAGTGGTCTGGGTCCCTTCCTGCTCCCCTGTTTCCACTTTCTACCTCTTTATCTCAGTCTTCCCTTCTCTTTTCTCCTGCCTCTATCTTAAAAAAACAATAACAAAAAAACCACAGCCTTTGGTTCTTTTTGAGAGCCCTTGTGCTGTGGGAAGGTTGTGGGGCTTCAGTGCCTTGGAGGTCACGAGACTGGCTGTTTTCTGTGAGTATATTATTCCCTGTCTGAGCCTATTAAGTCTTAGGTGCGCTGCGGTGGGGTAAACTCTTGGCTACCGGTTCTTGCATGCTTTGCTGTCTCTGGGAGTTCAATCCGGCCCCGCTCCGATGTTGGCTTTGGCGGGCTCAGCGCCTATGGCTCCTGCGCTCCGTGAGGCTTCGGCAGACATTTTGTCAGCGGGTTCCTTATCCACTACTGTGTCCCGGGATGTTGGTTTTGTGGGGGTAGAATTTGTTCTTTTATTACATGAGACCTTTTTATTAAAATCGACTCATTCTGCCTCTCCTTCCCCTCATGTTACTTTTGAGGAGCAGCTTCCTAAGAAATTAAAACTTTCCGTTACACAGGATTTGGAAACTGTTCCTCTTCAGGACTCAGAGGAGGTTTTATCTGTGTATTCTGACTGTCCTAGTTTTGCTGATGGCCCTGACTTGGACATTTCAGAAGCAGACAGAGGTGATGAACCTACTGTAGCTAGGCTGTTTTTGAGAGTGGAGTTGCCTCTGTTGATCACAAAATCTATAGAGGCTTAAAACATTACTTCCCCTGCTTCTCAGTCCTCTAGTTCTGCTCTATCTATTATGTCAAGTACTAAGAAATCTCCTGTATCTATGAGGCTATGCAGGAGCTTAGTGCGAGTCCCCTGATTCTAATCTCACGCTATGTTCAAATTATACCCACTTCTGCCGTCTGATTTAGAGCAGTTTGCTCTAAGGTGGGTGCCCTTATTATTGCGGTTACTAAATGTACTACTATCCCTGTTGAAGGCGGCACTGCATAAAAGGATATGCATGACCACATGCTTGAGGCTTGCTTCATGCTTGCCTTTCAACTAGCTGCATTAAATTCTCAGGCAGCAATTTCTTCTTCTTTTGTAGCCAGGGCTTCTTTATCATGGATGCAACAGTTGTCCACGTTGGAGCCTCCAGACTTTCTCCCTACCCTATTGGCGGGGTTGTTCTATTTGTTGGACGCTCTTTATGATATTCTCCAAGCGTCCGTTTCGGCGGGACGCTGGGTATGGTTGAGGCATTGGGCCGCTGATGTGGCATTGTCGTCTGCTGAAGTTGCCCTTTTGGGGAATCTACTCTTTCCTTAGCGTCCCTCTGGACTAGCCCAGATTGTGACAGCTGGGTTGTGCACATCTTCCAGCAGGTGGAGACTGAGGACACTGACTCTTCAGAGAGCCAATAAGAGCCCTTGCTAAACAGAGAAAGATCCAGCAATCTCAGTTTCCAGCAGGTGGAAGGTGGTTAGCCCTTCAGTCTCTCTGTCTTTTCCTCTTTGCATTCCTTTTCGAAGCATTACAGGTTAGATGTGCAGAGTCGTCAGGATGCAATCTTCAGGGAGCGTGTCATCACAATGGTGTTGATAAGGTCACGACCATGATACTACTGCTTTGTTACTTCCCATCAGTCACAATCTGGGCCAGTCCAGAGGGATGGTAAGGAAGGAGAAATTAGGCCTTACCTTCTAATTTGCTTTCCGTTAGTCCCTCCGGGCCGGCCCAGAGCCCTCCCATATGAATTTCAATCTGTTGTGTTGTTTCGTTAGGCACATTGGTGGGTTTTCCTTTCGTCTTGGAAAGCTGTGTTGACTGTTTATGGTTTTTGGCTTCTGTTCCAAAAACAAACACCCCCCCCCCCCTCCACACACACACACACACATATATATATGTATTTAAGTGAAGGGATCTTGACATGTTCATGCAGCCTTTCTAGTGCCCTAAGGTGGTGGACATGGAAGGCGGATAGCATGGGCCCCTGAGTTGGTCGGGTGCCGGTGGCTGCTCAGGTTTCCAGATGCACAGAACGGGATATTTTTCTTTTTGTGCTTTGTTACAATATACTGGATCTTTTCCTGTCTAGCAAGGGCTCTTATTGGCTGTCTCAATCCTGTTTAGAAGGAGTGGTTCCATGGAATCTTTGCGGAGATTGGGTGGCGACATCGGTAATTGGAAACAAAACGGGAGATTGGCAGTCTTCTACGGTCTAAGCCCTGATCGTGACTGAATAGATATGGATGGGCTGGAGTGCAAATTTTAAGGGGCTTCGATGTTAGCTTCAGAACTTAGTACAAGAACAGTACTGGGCAGACTTCTACGGTCTGTGCCCTGAGAAAGGCAAGGACAAATCAAACTCGGGTAACATAGTAGATGATGGCAGAAAAAGACCTGTACAGTCCATCCAGTCTGCCCAACAAGACAAACTCATATGTGCCACTTTTTGTGTATAACTTACCTTGATTTGCATCTGTCATTTTCAGGGCACAGAACGTACAAGTCTGCCCAGCACTATCCCCACCTCCCACCACCGGCTCTGCCACCCAATCTCAGCTAAGCTTCTGAGGATCCATTACCTCGGAACAGGATTCCTTTATGTTTATCCCATGCATGTTTGAATTCCGTTACCGTTTTCCTCTCCACCACCTCCCATGGAAGAGCATTCCAAGCATCCACCACTCTCTGCGTGAAAAAATACTTCCTGACATTTTTCTTGTCTGCCCCCCTTCAATCTCATATCATGCCCTCTAGTTCTACCACCTTCCCATCTCCAGAAAAGGTTTGTTTGCCTGTCAGATATTTGAACGTCTGTATCATATCCCCCTGTTTCTCCTTTCCTCCAGGGTATACATGTTCAGGTCAGCAAGTCTCTTCTCATACGTCTTGTAACGCAAATCCCATACCATTCTCGTAGCTTTTCTTTGCTCCGCTTCAATTCTTTTTACATCCTTAGCAAGATACGGCCTCCAGAACTGAACACAATACTCCAGGTGGGGCCTCACCAATGACTTATAGAGGGGCATTAAAACCTCTTTTCTTCTGCTGGTCACTCCCCTCTCTATACAGCCTAGCAACCTTCTACTTACGGCCACCGCCTTGTCACACTGTTTCGTCGCCTTCAGATCCTCAGATACTATCACCCCAAGATCCCTCTCCCCGTCGGTACCTATCAGACTCTCACCGCCTAACACATATGTCTCCCGTGGATTTCTACTCCCTAAGTGCATTACTTTGCATTTCTTCGCATTGAATTTTAATTGTCAAACGTTAGACCATTCTTCTAGCTTCCGCAGATCCTTTTTCATGTTTTCCACTCCCTCCCGGGTGTCCACTCTGTTACAAATCTTAGTATCATCCGCAAAAAGGCAAACTTTACCTTCTAACCCTTCAGCAATGTCACTCACAAATATATTGAACAGAATCGGTCCCAGCACCGATCCCTGAGGCACTCCACTACTCACCTTTCCCTCCTCCAAGCGAATTCCATTTACCACCACCCTCTCTGGTGTCTGTCCGTCAACCAGCTCCTAATCCAGTTCACCACTTCGGGTCCTATCTTCAGCCCGTCCAGTTTGTTCAAGAGCTTCCTGTGGGGAACCGTGTCAAAAGCTTTGCTGAAATCTAGGTAGATTATGTCTATAGCATATCCCTGATTTAATTCTCCAGTCACCCAGTCAAAGAATTCAATGAGATTCATTTGGCACGATTTACCTTTGTTAAAACCATGTTCTCTGAGGACAAGCAGGCTGCTTGTTCTCACTGATGGGTGACGTCCACGGCAGCCCCTCCAATCGGAATCTTTACTAGCAAAAGCCTTTGCTAGCCCTCGCGCGCCGATGCGCACCGCGCATGCGCGGCCGTCTTCCCGCCCGAAACCGGCTCGTGCCGGCCAGTCTTCTTTTGTCCGCGCTCGGTACGGTCGTGTTTCGCCGTTCCTGCCCCGGAAAGTTGACCTCGCGCGTCGTTTTCGACTCGTTTCTTCTGAGAAAGTGAGAAAGTGTTTCGGGAAGGCCCTTTTCCGTTTTTCCTTTCCCGTATTTCGAGCTTTTCGCCCCGGTAAGTTTTCTTTCGTCGTCGGGGTAGGCCTTAGTTAGGCCTCGGTCGAAATTTTCTTCTCCCTATTTTTGTGGTGCCAATTTTCGCCATTTCGAGTTTTGATCTCACCGGCGTGATTTTTCCGCCCATGACATCGAAGCTTTCCAGCGGCTTCAAGAAGTGCACCCAGTGCGCCCGGATAATCTCGCTCACTGACAGGCACGCGTCGTGTCTTCAGTGTCTGGGGGCTGGGCACCGCCCTCAGGCCTGTAGTCTGTGTTCCCTTTTGCAAAAGCGGACTCAGGTAGCGAGGTTAGCCCAGTGGAACATTTTGTTCTCGGGCTCTTCGTCGGCATCGGCACCGGGGGTATCGAGTGCATCGACGTCTTCAGCGTCCAGACCTTCATCCTCGGCTGCCAGTGCATCGAGTGTATCGAGGCATCGACCCTCTGCATCGGCGCTGAGACATCGGACGACTGTATCGACGTCGGTGGTACCGGGACCTCGTCTGCTGATGTCGTCGGACGGTGGTGCTTCGTCTGGAGTGCAGGTGAGGGCTGTCCATTCCCCTGCTGGTGGCGGTGAGCCTTCGGGTGGGTCTCCCCTTACCCTGAGGGCTCCTGCGGTACAGCCCCCCCGAGACCGACCTTCTTCGGCCTCGGCCCCGAGGAAGAGACGGCTGGATTCTACGTCCTCCTCGTCGGTGCCGGGAAGCTCCGGTGACGTGCTTCGTTCCAAAAAATCGAAGAAGCATCGTCACCGGTCCCCTTCCCGTGTCGGCACCGAGAGCTCTGGGTCGCCGAGAGACTCGGCACCCAGCAGGCATCGGCACCGAGAGGACCGCTCACCCTCTGTCCAAGAGGTGTCGATGCGCTCCACTCTGGACAGCCCGGAACAGCCTCCACGCCCGGAACAGTATCTGACATCGACGCCTGCATCGACCTCCATGCTTTTTTCTGCAGCCGCTCTGAACGAGAGCCTCCGGGCCGTTCTCCCAGAGATCCTGGGAGAGCTGTTGCGCCCTATTCCTCCGGTACCGGCGGTGCTTGCGCCACCGGTACCGTCGAGCGTGGCGCCGGCTGGTCCATCGCCCGGGGTGAGGTCGCCTCCCAGGAAGGCTCCCCGACTACGTCGGCGGAGGGAGCTTCGCCGGTGCGGGCGAGGGAGTCTATCTCTCGACGCTCCCACCGTGGCCGTGGTTCCATGGAGTCGAGCCGGGCACGGTTGCAGACACAGGTTCGTGAACTTGTGTCTGACACCGAGGGTGAGGCCTCGTGGGAAGACGAAGGAGACATCAGATATTTCTCTGACGAGGAGTCTGAGGGTCTTCCTTCTGATCCCACTCCCTCTCCTGAAAGACAGCTTTCTCCTCCCGAGAGTCTGTCTTTTGCTTCCTTTGTCCGGGAGATCTCTTCGGCCATCCCCTTCCCGGTGGTTGTGGAGGACGAGCCCAGGGCTGAAATGTTTGAGCTCCTGGACTATCCTTCTCCACCTAAGGAAGCGTCCACAGTACCCATGCATCATGTCCTAAAAAAGACATTGCTGGCGAACTGGACCAAGCCTTTAACTAACCCCCACATTCCCAAGAAGATTGAGTCCCAGTACCGGATCCATGGGGACCCAGAGCTGATGCGCACTCAGTTGCCTCACGACTCTGGAGTTGTGGATTTGGCCCTAAAGAAGGCCAAGAGTTCTAGGGAGCATGCTTCGGCGCCCCCGGGCAAGGACTCTAGAACCTTGGACTCCTTTGGGAGGAAGGCCTACCATTCTTCTATGCTCGTGGCCAAAATTCAGTCTTACCAGCTCTACACGAGCATACACAAATGCAGAACAATGTGCGGCAGTTGGCGGGCTTGGTGGATGCGCTCCCCCCTGAGCAAGCCAAGCCATTTCAGGAGGTGGTCAGGCAGCTGAAGGCGTGCAGAAAATTCCTGGCCAGAGGGGTGTATGACACCTTTGATGTTGCGTCCAGGGCCGCTGCTCAAGGTGTGGTGATGCGCAGACTCTCATGGCTGCGTGCCTCCGACCTGGAGAATAGAATCCAGCAGCGGATTGCGGACTCGCCTTGCCGTGCGGATAACATTTTTGGAGAAAAAGTCGAGCAGGTGGTAGAGCAGCTCCACCAGCGGGACACCGCATTCGACAAGTTCTCCCGCCGGCAGCCTTCAGCCTCTACCTCTACAGGTAGAAGATTTTTCGGGGGAAGGAAGACTGTTCCCTACTCTTCTGGCAAGCGTAGGTACAATCCTCCTTCTCGACAGCCTGCGGCCCAGGCTAAGCCCCAGCGCGCTCGCTCTCGTCAGCAGCGTGCGCCTCAGCAAGGCCCCTCGGCTCCCCAGCAAAAGCAAGGGACGAGCTTTTGACTGGCTTCAGCAGAGCATAGCCGACATCCAAGTGTCAGCGCCGGGCGACCTGCCAGTCGGATCGAGGTTGAAAGCTTTTCACCAAAGGTGGCCTCTCATAACCGCCGATCAGTGGGTTCTCCAAATAGTCCGGCAAGGATACACCCTCAATTTGGCCTCAAAACCTCCAAATTGTCCACCGGGAGCTCAGTCTTACAGCTTCCAGCACAAGCAGGTACTTGCAGAGGAACTCTCCGCCCTTCTCAGCGCCAATGCGGTCGAGCCCGTGCCATCCGGGCAAGAAGGGCTGGGATTCTATTCCAGGTACTTCCTTGTGGAAAAGAAAACGGGGGATGCGTCCCATCCTAGACCTAAGGGCCCTGAACAAACATCTGGTCAAAGAAAAGTTCAGGATGCTTTCCCTGGGCACCCTTCTTCCCATGATTCAAGAAAACGATTGGCTATGCTCTCTGGACTTGAAGGACGCCTACACTCACATCCCGATACTGCCAGCTCACAGACAGTATCTGCGATTTCAGCTGGGCACACGTCACTTCCAGTACTGTGTGCTACCCTTTGGGCTCGCCTCTGCGCCCAGGGTGTTCACGAAGTGCTTGGCTGTAGTAGCAGCGGCACTTCGCAGGCTGGGGGTGCACGTGTTCCCATATCTCGACGATTGGCTGGTGAAGAACACATCCGAGGCAGGAGCCCTGCAGTCCATGCAGATGACTATTCGCCTCCTGGAGCTACTGGGGTTTGTGATAAATTATCCAAAGTCCCATCTTCTCCCAGTGCAGAAACTCGAATTCATAGGAGCTCTGCTGGATTCTCGGACGGCTCGCGCCTATTTCCCAGAAGCGAGAGCCAACAACTTGTTGTCCCTCGTCTCGCGGGTGCGAGCGTCACAGCAGATCACAGCTCGGCAGATGTTGAGATTGCTGGGCCACATGGCCTCCACAGTCCATGTGACTCCCATGGCCCGCCTTCACATGAGATCTGCTCAATGGACCCTAGCTTCCCAGTGGTTTCAGGCTGCTGGGGATCTAGAAGACGTGATCCACCTGTCCACGAGTTTTCTCAAATCCCTGTATTGGTGGACGATTTGGTCCAATTTGACTCTGGGACGCCCTTTCCAAATTCCTCAGCCACAAAAAGTGCTGACCACGGATGCGTCTCTCCTGGGATGGGGAGCTCATGTCGATGGGCTTCACACCCAAGGAAGCTGGTCCCTCCAGGAACGCGATCTACAGATCAATCTTCTGGAGTTGCGAGCGATCTGGAACGCTCTGAAGGCTTTCAGAGATCGGCTGTCCCACCAAATTATCCAAATTCAGACAGACAACCAGGTTGCCATGTACTACGTCAACAAGCAGGGGGGCACCGGATCTCGCCCCCTGTGTCAGGAAGCCGTCAGCATGTGGCTCTGGGCTCGCCGTCACGGCATGGTGCTCCAAGCCACATATCTGGCAGGCGTAAACAACAGTCTGGCCGACAGGTTGAGCAGGATTATGCAACCTCACGAGTGGTCGCTCAATTTCCGTGTAGTGCGACAGATCTTCCAGGTATGGGGCACCCCCTTGGTAGATCTCTTCGCATCTCGAGCCAACCACAAAGTCCCTCAGTTCTGTTCCAGGCTTCAGGCCCACGGCAGACTGGCATCGGATGCCTTCCTCCTGGACTGGGGGGAGGGTCTGCTGTATGCTTATCCTCCCATACCTCTGGTGGGGAAGACTTTGTTGAAACTCAAGCAAGATCGAGGCACCATGATTCTGATTGCTCCTTTTTGGCCGCGTCAGATCTGGTTCCCTCTTCTTCTGGAGTTGTCCTCCGAAGAACCGTGGAGATTGGAGTGTTTTCCGACCCTCATCACACAGGACGAAGGGGCGCTTCTGCATCCCAACCTCCGGTCCCTGGCTCTCACGGCCTGGATGTTGAGAGCGTAGACTTTGCCTCTTTGGGTCTGTCAGAGGGTGTCTCCCGCATCTTGCTTGCTTCCAGGAAAGATTGCACTAAGAGGAGTTACTTCTTTCTGTGGAGGAGGTTTGCCGTCTGGTGTGACAGCAAGGCCCTAGATCCTCGCTCTTGTCCTACACAGACCCTGCTTGAATACCTTCTGCACTTGTCTGAGTCTGGTCTCAAGACCAACTCTGTAAGGGTTCACCTTAGTGCAATCAGTGCATACCATTACCGTGTGGAAGGTAAGCCGATCTCAGGACAGCCTTTAGTTGTTCGCTTCATGAGAGGTTTGCTGTTGTCAAAGCCCCCTGTCAAGCCTCCTACAGTGTCATGGGATCTCAATGTCGTTCTCACCCAGCTGATGAAACCTCCTTTTGAGCCACTGAACTCCTGCCATCTGAAGTACTTGACCTGGAAGGTCATTTTCTTGGTGGCAGTTACTTCAGCTCGTAGAGTCAGTGAGCTGCAGGCCCTGGTAGCTCAGGCCCCTTACACCAAATTTCATCATAACAGAGTAGTCCTCCGCACTCACCCTAAGTTCTTGCCAAAGGTTGTGTCGGAGTTCCATCTGAACCAGTCAATTGTCTTGCCAACATTCTTTCCCCGTCCTCATTCCTGCCCTGCTGAACGTCAGCTGCACACATTGGACTGCAAGAGAGCATTGGCCTTCTATCTGGAGCGGACACAGCCCAACAGACAGTCCGCCCAATTGTTTGTTTCTTTTGATCCCAACAGGAGGGGAGTGGCTGTGGGGAAACGCACCATATCCAATTGGCTAGCAGATTGCATTTCCTTCACTTACGCCCAGGCTGGGCTGGCTCTTGAGGGTCATGTCACGGCTCATAATGTTAGAGCCATGGCAGCGTCGGTAGCCCACTTGAAGTCAGCCACTATTGAAGAGATTTGCAAAGCTGCGACGTGGTCATCTGTCCACACATTCACATCTCATTACTGCCTGCAACAGGATACCCGACGCGACAGTCGGTTCGGGCAGTCAGTGCTTCTGAATCTGTTCGGGGTTTAGAATCCAACTCCACCCCCCTAGGCCCATGTTTTTTCTGTTTCAGGCTACACTGTCTGTTAGTTGGATAAATTGTTAGGTCAATCTCAGTTATGTCCTCGCCGTTGCGAGGCCCAATTGACCATGGTTGTTGTTTTGAGTGAGCCTGGGGGCTAGGGATACCCCATCAGTGAGAACAAGCAGCCTGCTTGTCCTCGGAGAAAGCGAATGCTACATACCTGTAGAAGGTATTCTCCGAGGACAGCAGGCTGATTGTTCTCACAATCCCGCCCGCCTCCCCTTTTGGAGTTGTGTCTTCCCTTCTCTTTGTCTTGCTACATATGAGACTGGCCGGCACGAGCCGGTTTCGGGCGGGAAGACGGCCGCGCATGCGCGGTGCGCATGGGCGCGCAAGGACTAGCAAAGGCCTTTGCTAGAGAAGATTCCGATTGGAGGGGCTGCCGTGGACGTCACCCATCAGTGAGAACAATCAGCCTGCTGTCCTCGGAGAATACCTTCTACAGGTATGTAGCATTCGCTTTGTCTCAGATCTTGCAACTTATTGACTTCCAGGAAATTCACTGTCCTTTCCTTCAGCATCGCTTCCATTACTTTTCCAATAATTGAAGTGAGGCTTACCGGCCTGTAGTTTCCTGGAGGAGTGGCCTGGAGTGGAGGAGTGGCCTAGTGGTTAAGGTGGTGGACTTTGGTCCTGAGGAACTGAGTGCGATTCCCACTTCAGACACAGGCAGCTCCTTGTGACTCTGGGCAAGTCACTTAACCCTCCATTGCCCCATGTAAGCCGCATTGAGCCTGCCATGAGTGGGAAAGTGCGGGGTACTTATGTAACAAAATAAAATAAATAAAATCACCACTTTTGTGAAGAGGGACCACATCCGCCATTCTCCAATCCCACGGAACCTCTCCCGTTTCCAATGATTTATTAAACAAATCTTTAAGAGGACCCGCCAGAATCTCTCTGAGCTCCTTTAATATCTTGGGGTGGATCCCGTCCGGTCCCACAGCTTTGTCCACGTTTAGCTTTTCAAGTTGTTTATACACACTCTCTTCCATGAATGGTGCTATATCTACTCCATTTATATTTGTACTTTTGCCAGTCCATCGCAGTCCTTCTCTAGGATTTTCTTCTGTGAAAACAGAACAAAAGTATCTATCTAGCAAATTTGCTTTTTCTTCATCATTGTCTACATAGCGGTTCGCAGTATCTTTCAGTCTCACAATTCCCTTATTTGTCTTCCTTTTTTCACTAATATACCTGAAGAAATTTTTGTCACCCCTCCTTACATTTCTAGTCATTTTTTCTTCCGCTTGCGCTTTTGCCAGACGTATCTCTCTCTTGGCTTCTTTCAGTTTCCTCTGGTATTCCTCTCCGTGTTCGTCTTCTTGAGTTTTTGTGTATTTCAGGAACGCCAACGCTTTAGCCTTTATTTTCTCAGCCACTTGCTTGGAGAACCATATCGGTTTCCTTTTTCTCTTGCTTTTACTTACTCTCCTTACATAAATGCTTGTGGCTCTATTTATAGCTTCTTTCAGCCTGGACCACTGTCCTGCCACTTCTTGTTCGTTCTCCCAGCCCATCAGCTCCTTCCTCAGGTATTCCCCCATTTTACTAAAATCAGCACGCTTGAAATCTAAGACTTTGAGTTTTGAGTGGCCGCCCTCCACTTCAGCTGTCATATCGAACCAAACCATTTGATGGTCACTGCCGCCCAGGTGGGCACCCACTCGGACATTTGATACACTATCGGACATTTGGTATACATATAAGTTATCACATACCATGTAAAATTAGTTTATCTTGTTGGGCAGACTGGATGGACCGTACAGGTCTTTATCTGCCATCATTTACTATGTTTACTATGTCTCTGAAGAGTCTGTGTTCTCAGTCTCCACCTGCTGGAAGGTGTGCACAACCCATCAGTCACAATCTGGGCCAGTCCGGAGGGACTAAAGTAAAGCAAATTAGCAGGTAAGACCTAATTTCTCTTTGGTGAGGATTTGAAGAAGATTGTTAAAGACCTGGGAGATTCCAGGGTCCAGCGGATACCTGAGGGCAAGCCTAAGCCTCAACTCCGGGCAACCAAGTCTCATTTTCGAGAAGCTCGGAGGTATAGACCAGGGAAGGCTAGTGCTTTTCTCAAATACTTTGCTTTCCTCAGACTCAATCTTCCTTTCGAGGAGGCAAGAAGCCATTTTCTGCTTCATCAAGAACCTCTCCCTCTTCGCAGCCCTTGCAATAATGTCGAGGTTCACGCCTTGTACATAGGCATAGGTGCCGGGCGTCTTTCTCACTTTCACAAGGAATGGACCACTATTCTCCAAGGACAATCAAGCTCTCATATTCTCACGTATGGGTAGACTCTAATCCGCATTGTGCGGTCCAGCAATTATTCCAAAGTAAAAAAATAAGAGCTTTGTGAATTTTACCTCTCCAGTTATAATTAAGTGTACTTCTACCCTTACCCTACTCTCTATTGCTCACTAGAAGCTGTAGTCCTATCCCCGGAGACTTATCAGCTTCATTGGGATTACTTCTCTCTATATGCTACTATATATTCGTCCCAGAGTTGTATTCTCTTTTCCGGAACCGTAACAGCTTCCTTGCACCTACTGTTACTTTATTTTCCACTCTATATATTCCTGGAGTTGGTACTGTCCTCGCTGGAATCTGTAAACCACATTGAGCCTACTGCTATGTGGGAAAATGCGGGATACAAATGTAATAAATAAATAGATATTCCTTGTATTTTGTTGTCCCAAAGAAATCAGACTTTTTGCCCTGTTCTGGATCTCGGAGGAGTAAACAGGTGTCTCGAAGTGCTGCACTTTCACATGGAGACTCTTCGTTCTGTCATAGCCTCGGCCCAGCCAGGCGAGTTTCTCACCTCCATTGGACCTCAAAGAGGCTTATTTTCGTAACACAGTTTGTACTCCTCACTGGAAATTTCTCCAGTTTGCTATCCTGGGAGATCATTTTCAATTCAAGGCCAAGCCTTTTGGCCTTGCCACAGAACCTCGCACATTTTCAAAAGTTATGGTGGTGGTGGCAACCTTTCTTTGCCAGCAGGAGATCCAGGTACCTCCGTATCAGGACAATTGGCTAATTCGGGCGCCTTCTTATCAAGAGAGGGTTCGCAGTACATAGACAGTCCTAGCTCTTCTTTCTGCGCTGGGTTGGGTAGTGAATTACAGCAAGAGTCATCTCACCCCATCCAGACCCTGGAGTGTCTGGGAGTGTGCTTGAATACCCAGGCGGGAAAGGTTTTCCTGCCTCATCGTTGTGAGCTGAAGCTCAGACAGCAAATTCTCAGGCTTCTCTTTCTTCCCTGCCCACTGGTTTCGGATTTATGCTAAAATTCTCCGTTCTGTGGTGGCAACTTTGGATGTTCTGCCTTGGGGGAAGTTTCACATGTGGCCCCTACAGTCATTCCTGTTGAGCCGGTGGTCTCCAGTCTTGGGGACTTATGACCAGCTGGTGCCGTAGATGCCTCAAGCCAGACCGATTTAGTGGCTTCTCCCTGTGCACACTTAGGCGGGGCTGCCCTTACAGACTCCCATTTGGCGTGTTCTCACCTCCGATGCCAGCCTCTTCGGATGGGGAGCCCATTATCTCCACCATTCTGCACACGACCGCTGGTCGAGAGTTGAGGCTTCCTGGTTCATCAACAGATTGGAACTTTGAGCTGTCCAGAAAGCTCTACTAGCCTTTGCACCTCTTTATCGTGGGAGGCTGGTGTGCGTGCTCTTGGACAGTGTCACAGCCGTGTCCTGCATCAACAGACAAGGAGGAGCAAAGTGTGTATCTCTAGCCCAGGAAGTGCACCGTCTTTTTCAGTGAGCGGAATTGAACATTCTGATGATTTCAGCGTCTCACATAGTGGATTCACTGAATTTGCAAGTGGATTTCCTCAGCAGAGTGTCTCTGGACCCGGGGAAATGGCAACTGTCAAAGACTGCATTTCTCTTCATTTCCACACAGTGGGGGGCCTTCCAGTTCTGGACCTTGTGGCATCCAGACTCAAATGCGCAAGTACACAGATTCTACAGCTGCTTCAGGGAGAGAGACTCCCTAGGAATGGATGCACTGGTACAACCTTAGCCGTCAGATGGCCTCCTTTACGTGTTTCCCACATTGCACAGGATTGTATCTCATCCTGGGAAGGTCTTTCTTTTAGCTCTGGACTGGCCCAGATATCCTAGGTACGTGGACCTCATCTGTCTTCAGATTGCTCCTCGGTTAACTCTTCCTCCACAGACTGCCTTATTGCACCAGTACTTATAGAGGATACCTCTCGCTTTGTTCTTATGGCCTGGCTCTTGAGAGGGCGTGATTGAGGAAGAAGGGTTACGTGGATGATGTTAATACTACCTTGCTGCAAACTTGAAAGCAGTCCAGCACTTCTTATGCTAGAGTGTGAAGAACTTTTGAGAGCTGGTCTGCACAGAATGGTGTTCCTCCATTTTGTGCTTCCTTGTCTTAACTTTTATCCTTCAGGAGGGATTCAAAAAAGGTTTGGCTGTCTTATTTGCTCAAGGTTCAGGTGTCAGCATCGGCATGTCATAGAGGCAGTGTTGTGATCTTACCAACCTCAATATCCCAATTCCTACCTAGATGCCCCTATGCAAAATTGGGCTTGACATGTGCCCTGCTATGGCAAAAAGAAGCATGTATTTCAATAAATATAGGCAGATCTGGAAAAATAATTCTAGGTTTTTGTGGTGGGGGGAAGGGGGTTCTAACCAGCAGTGAGTGCGTCCTTTTTTGGGCTTCCAGCTCCATCAGAATGGGCCTCTACTGGGGTAATAGAGCCTTCATTTACAACCATGCATGATACTCCAAGTTTTAGCCCCTCTCATTTTTCCTGTCCAGCTCAGCCATTGAAGTGAGCACCCAAGAGCGACAGATTACTGTTTATTCTGGCAAGTGAATTCTAGGGAGAGTAGATTGCATGGATGGGCTGATTGGATAGGCTATATGGTCTTTATCTGCCTACATTTTTTTCTTTGTCTCTACTGACTGGACATTCCTCTTCTCCAGAGTAGGCCTTCATGGTCTGATTTCATAGTAGTGCTCCCTTTTGTTGTGTGCGCACTACATAAATGCTATGTAATTAGTTTAGGTATCCTGACTGTCCTAGAAAAAAGAAAGCCTTGGTAACGCTAAGTACAGAAGGAAGAGAGCATTGTCAGGGCTGGTCCAAACACCTTCACTAAAATGCTGTCCTAATGGTGCTCTGCAGTTGTATCTTAGACCTTATATGCAGCATTCCTTAACGTCCTCACCAGACCAGTCCAGAACTTGTGGGTTATATCCATTGACCAGCAGCAGGCACAGGCATTCACTGTTTCTGTCTCCACTGGGTGGTGACCATACACCATGCATGCTCTAGGCTGAATAGGCCTTGTGCTCCTCAGCTAGTTTCCCATGTTGAAATTGAGCTCTTTATCCTTCCAACACAGAGAGAGGAATTTGAGAAGAATATTTACCCCATCCTAGAGTTCAAATGTCTTTGAAAAATGATAGTTTGAGGCCAGTTCCTGGACCTAGTTATTTTACACGATTGCCGGCTCTGAACATTCATCGGTATCAAATGCAGGTGCTAGTCCGGCGCTAATGAACTCTTAACACCCGCATGTGCCTCTGACCTTCATGTGCTTCTCATATTTTTCTGTTTCTATAGGTCTATTCCTAAGGGGACCTTCTTTTGACTTTGGAAGCATATGGTTTTTCTCCTTCAGTATTCCATAGGAATTTCTGTAATGTTTTTTTACATGCTGTATTTTGCATTAAACAGTTTTCTATCCAAACCATACTTCTGAGATCATGGTTTACAGTTTGTTTCTCTACATACCTGGTACATCAGTGGTCTTTCCTCAGCAGTTTGCAGGGGATTTATAATTGTCATTTTGAGCCAAAGCATTTTTTTTTGTGGGCTCATGATTTCCACTTTTCATTCTTTCCATACTTTGTGTATCAGTAGCCTTTTCCCAGGTGTTGGCACAGGTTTGCTAGCTATCGCAGCTTGCGTATATTGCCATTAGTGGATTTTGATTCACTTTATCTCGCTTGTTTATTATCTTTTCTCCTTGGTGACTTCATTTCTTTCACCATTTGAAGCAGCTAGCTGCCTTATTGTTCTTTCTCTCTGAGATCCTTTTAAGTCTAAATTATTCAAAGGCTTGACAGTGCCTTTCTCAGCATGCTTCCTGCAGCCCTCACTATCGCCTATGACGGTTATTGTGTCCCGCGTGGCTTAGCCTCGCCAGGGGTTGCTATCTTCAGCATTTCTCTTACATTCTTCCTTGGCTCTGTTTAACCCTGTCTAGTTGAGATCCTACAGCGTGGGAATGGTGCACCAGAACTAACTGTTCCATCTTTCATTCCCTCAGTCAGACACGTTTTTGGCGGCTATTCTTGATCATTTGTCTTTTTTTCGGAATCCTACAAGTTTACTGGTGGTTTCCTAATGAGTTGGGAACTTCCCAACATAAGATGTTAGGCATTTCTGTAGATTTCCTCCTGTTGGATTCACAGAGTAGTCAGCAGTTTTTCTTTCTCTATGGATGCCAGTTGGCTTCCTGTATCTGTTATTTTCCAGGTTTTGGGAGTCTAGGGATTGCTTTGCTCCTGCGATCTCGGCTGTTTTCCCTCCAACAGCTCTATTGCTACTGAGCGGTTGTCGAGATGGAGGGAGTTCTGCCTAGCCCTCACACAGTATTCCTTACTCTGTTATGCTCCCCATCTTGGTTGCCTGACTTCTCTGTTGCCAGTGGGAATTTTCTGGAGCCCATTTTTCTTTCTGCTGCCAGTCTCTTACCTTGGCTAGGCTGGGATGGCGGTTGTGGTTCCAGGGTCGAAGTGATTCGCTTGTGACATTACGAGTAGCGCCGCCTCTTCTGGAATTTGCCGCTGGTCAGTCAGGGAGGTCCCTGTGTGTCTGTTCTCCTCTGTCAGAGTGGCAAGAACTGTGGTCTCGATGAGCTGTGAGTCTTCTCGTGGGACAGACAGATTCCTCTACGTTTTTCTTGGGGAATGGTAAGGCACAGTTTTGTGTATTCGGTTTGATCTCCTAGGCCATATTCGGTGGTTCTTCGTATCAGTAGTTTGGTAGTGATTCCACGGTTCTTTCCTGGGCCAACGACTGGGTCGTGTACAGCCTTTTGATGCCTTCTGCTTTGTTGCTGATGGACCCGTTGTTCAGACACTGGGGATATTCTCCTGTTGGCTTAGCTCGGATGCTTGCTCTTGTCAACGCTCTACTTTTTTGGCTTTTGTCCTAGTTCGGGATCCCTCGGACACCTCTCCTATACCCATGGACTGGTCTGCTGCTGTTTTGCAGTGCCACATTTACGCGAGTAGGGGAATAACCTTGCTTTCCCTTTCAATCGAGTACTCACTCTGGCTTCTTTTGGGTTGCTCCTTTAGTGACTCTTTGCGAATCTTTCTCAGACTGTGTGGTCTTTTTGCAACAGTGTTCGTCTCTTTTGTCTCCCAAGTGACTTTCTTTATTCTTTGTGATTTCACTTTTAGTTTATTGTTGCTCTGCTGCTTCTTCTTCCTTGTGTTCTTTTCTCTCCCTCTTATCTTCAGAGATAAAATCTGTCCCTGCCCCGTCCCTGAGAGCTCTGTTATTAAAGTATAAAAAGGAATAATACATTGTGCAACTGTTGTGTATAAAGTACAAATAGAAAACAATAATAACAATGAGCAACTATAATAAACTCTCCCACCACTACCACCCTCTACCCTTCCAACCCCAACAATAGCCGACTTCTACTACCCCAAGGAATCCTAATCCACCCTGTTAAAATGTCCAAGGATACGGGGGGAGGAAGTGACGTCATCGAGCTGTATGGACGCTTAAGAGTACAGCTCCTGCTTCCCACGGCAAAAACAAGCGATCCTCACGCGGAAAAAACGTCTGGAGAGCCGAAATACAGGCTAACTTGAGCCCAGATAAAGAACTGCAGCAGCGTATGAGCTCCGCTCGAGCGCTACAAGACCTCTCGCGGTTTGCTTACACCGGAGGTGCGGCGGAGGAAAAAAACAAGATGGCGGAGGCTCGGAAGACAAAAGAGCCCACGAGCGGAGAAAGCCCCAGAAAATCAGCTGGAACAGCTGAAAAGCGAGGAAACAGAGGGAGAGGAAGTCTCAAATCTACAAACTTGGCTGCAAAATATCAGCGCAGACCTAAAAGCCTTACGAACAGAGGTGGCGACGCTCGGGGCCGATTTAAGAGGGGAAATTCGGGAGCTGGGCTCGCGCCTAGAAGATACAGAGGCACAAGTGGAAGCGCATAGCGAAACGCTGGGCGCAATAGACCATCAGATGACAGAAATGCAGGGTGAGCATCAACAATTACTGGAAAAAATTGAAGACTTGGAAAATAGGGGGCGTCGTAATAACTTAAGATTTCGGGGCCTCCCTGAGACGCCAGCATACCAAGAGTGTGAGCAGGTGATTCAAAGACTGGTCAGTGATCTATTAACAGCGCATGGGGACACGGTGGAACCAGAAACAGTACAACTGGAGAGAGCACATAGATCGCTGGGACCAGCGCGCAATAACCAATCTAAAGATATCATTGCCTGCTTCTCCAGTTATAAATTGAAAGAAAAGGTGCTCAAAATGGCACGACAGGCCCCGGAATATAAATGGGACACATATGCAATCGAAATCTACCAAGATCTAGCAGCAGCGACCCTGAGGAGAAGAGGCGAATTAAAACCTTTCACAAGATATTTAAGAGAGCTCAAGATCCAGTATAGATGGAAACATCCCTTTGCTTTAGTCTTCTATAAAGATGGGAAATTACATCAAATTAAAACAATACATGAGGCACGTACAATCTGCCCAGAGGCTGCGGGCCAGGAAGAAAGGCCTGCAACAGTTCCTGGGAAACAGCTCATTCGGAGCTCTGCCCCGCCAAAGTGGCAGCGGGTAGGAAAAGGCCCTAGGAGACTGCAGCGCCAGCAATCAGCGACACGGATTACCTGAAACAGTGGAGACTTACAAGCTGGAACAAATTTTGATGAAAATGTTACTATTGCTGATGACAGAGATGCACATGTTGAGCAACTCTCCAGACCTGGTTGAAAGGTAGTTTTGTTAATGTTGTATATCGGAAGAATGTGGGAAGTTGTAATATGGCTCACTCCTCCTACTTTAGACACACACTGGGTTATTCAGAGGTGTCTATATTATGTAGGGGTACAAAGGAGGGGGGAGGGGATATATATGAGGGGAAGGGGAAGAGTGGGAAAAGCAGAGGTATGATATATGATGTGGTTCATAGGAGTGGACTAATCCAAGCGCATGCGGTGATAGGAGAAGATCAACATGCACACTAAGGTATAATGGGAGACATTAAATGTATGTCACTCAATGTAAGAGGGTTAAACATACCTATAAAACGGCAGCTACTATTCCGGGAACTGCAGCGGCTTCAAATAGATATAGGGTTGATACAGGAGACACATCTTAAGCCCCGATATGAACAATTATGCAAGCATAAGCTTTACCCTTCCATTTACTTTGCTTCTAACACAGACGGTACGAAAAGCAAGGGAGTGCTTATAGCGCTCAGTAGCAAGAAGTCCTGGGAAATCAGAAAGGTACACAAAGACAGGGGGGGGAGATACCTGCTGATCGTCCTTGCCCTAGCTGGACGAGTATACACAGTGGTAAACATCTATGGGCCTAACATACCACAAGGAGACTTTTTTGCAGAAGTAGATCAGGTACTCACCAGAAATATCGAGGGGTCCTTACTAGTAGGAGGGGACTTTAATTTGACAATCAATCCATCCCTAGATAATTCATCGTCCACAAAAAACTATGCCAAGCAAGACAGGAAAAAATTTCAGGACTTTATAACACACTGGCAGCTATTAGATTACTGGAGAAGGGATAACCCCGGACAGCGGGCATATACATACTTCTCAGCGGTGCATCAATCCTCATCACGAATAGATATGTGGCTAGGGGATACCTCCCTCGTGGGGGTAGTTGGAGATCACCAGATCCTCCCCAGTACTTGGTCTGATCACTCACCAGTGACTTTACAACTTAAAGGGCAGGGATCTTACCAAAAAAAAAACGAACTTGGCGTCTAGATGACGCATTGCTGACTGATCCAGCCAATATCTCCCAAATAGAACAATATATTAAAGATTATATCCAGCATAATGATAATGGGGAGGTATCGGCGACCACTGTTTGGGAAGGGCTCAAGACTGTCACTCGGGGCCATTTGATGGCACTGCGGTCATGAGTGTGGAAGGCACGTTGTGCTAGAGAAAATGAACTGCGCCAACAGTTGGCTAAAGCCGAGGCACAGCTACATCAGGAGACAGATCAGGACCTTTCTAGACGCAGGGAACGGGTGCTTGAACTTCGTAATCAATTACATGACCTTGAATTAGCAGACCTAGCGGAAAAATTACAGCGAGTTAGACAGACACACTTTGAATTTGGCAATAAGCCCAGCAGGCTTTTGGCCCATAAATTAGCACAACAAGCTAGCAGGAACTTGATAGGGGGCTTACGAGATGAGGGGGGTAATATCCACTCAGATAGTGACTTCTTAGAATCGGCATTCAGGGGATATTATAAGACTCTTTATAGCCCAGAAGATGAAGGTGGACAGGAAGAGATTACAAAATACCTCGAGGATGTCGATCTTCCGACACTCCCCGAGGTCTCGGCCCACATGTTAGGAGTCCCCATAACTTTGGAAGAGGTGGAGCAGACAATCCGTGATCTGTCCCTCAATAAAGCGCCAGGTCCCGACGGATTCACTAATAAATTCTACAAACTGTTCGGGAAATTGCTAGCCCCCATATTACTTAAAGTTTTTAATTCGCTAGATGAATCAACGGGTTTACCACCCACCTGGAACTTGCCCACAATTACAGTTCTGCCAAAACCAGGAAAAGATCCCCAAATATGTAGTTCATATAGACCGATCTCTCTGCTCGGAGTAGACTATAAAATATTCTCTAAGATCATGGCCACCAGACTGCAGAAATATCTTCCTTTACTTATACATAAAGATCGGGCAGGGTTTGTGCAACACCGCCAAACATTTGATAACATACGGCGAACCTTGCAAATATTGCAGGGGGCACAAATCACCAAAACACCCCTATGTATACTGTCGCTTGACGCGGAGAAGGCCTTTGATCAGGTCAGCTGGCCATTCCTCTTCGCGGTCTTGAAGAAAGTGGGCATAGGGGGGAAATTTGCAGAATGGCTACACCTTATATATAAGACCCCAGAGGCAACTGTTCGCATTAATGGGACTTTAACTCGACCTTTCCAGCTCCATAGAGGCACTAGGCAGGGATGCGCACTATCCCCATTGCTGTTTGCCCTGGTGATGGAGCCTTTGGCGACTAAAATCAGAGCCAACCCAGACATCAAGGGCCTGAGGGGGGGGGGGGGGGGATTTGAAACTAAGATCTTATTATTTGCAGATGACATCTTGCTTACCATAAAAGATCCTGTAACAGCTTTCCCGATCATAGGGGATGAAATAAAGACATATGGGGCTGTCTCCGGATTTAAAATCAACTTTGAGAAGTCAGAAGCTCTTGATGTGAACTTAAATAGTACCAACCTAAAATTGTTGAAATTGCAGTATCCATATAGATGGGCCAGCAAGTACATTAGGTATCTAGGAGTTAACGTACCACGCCGCCTGGAAGATATCTTTAATAATAACTTCCCTAATAAAGTGCAGGACTTGTTCCAGGAGCTAGAGCGGTGGGAAGGCTTGAATTTATCCTGGATAGGTAGGATTAATGCTTTAAAAATGGTAGTCCTTCCAAAGCTCCTGTATCTATTTATGGCCCTCCCAATATCTATTCCGGACTCCTTTCGAGGTCTACAGGGTAAAGTATTCTCCTTTATTTGGAGGAATAGACCACCACGGGTACGGCGGGAGACAATGTATCAGTTTAGAGACAGAGGGGGCATGGGGGTGCCCTTCTTTCGCAACTATTACTATGCAGCTCACCTGCGCATTTTGGCAATTTGGCTACAAGATACAGGGAAAATTTGGACCTGTATAGAGCAGAGCTGGCTAGATCCATACCCACTCCGGGCAATACCCTGGCTACCGATACATAAGCTTAAGGAAATAACTAAAAAGAGCCCTTCAATTATCCAGTGGCCACTCACTGTTTGGTGTAAGATTAGGGAACTATTTTTCCCGGAGCGAATATACTTTAAGCACACATACTTAAGATTTGCCCCACATTTTGGCCCGGGTAGAATAGACACAGCATAAAAGGAATGGGAGAACATGGGCCTCTGTGAGCTGGGACAAATGCATGAACAAGGCCAGACACCATCATTCCAAACACTTTGCCAGGAACATGAACTTTCCTTGCTGCAAGCATTCCAATACTGCCAGGCAAAATGTCCAAGGATACAAAATACAACCCGTTTTGTATGCCCCAGAGGGGAGAAATATGTCCTGTGAAGCACTGTTACAATTTTTTAATCTGTGAATGAATAAGAAGTCAACAATCTCAGGATTCAGTCCAGCTCTCCTGTCTTCCACAGTCCCTCCTGCAATATAAGATGTCTTCTTAGAAGATGTTCTGGTAGCAGGATGTACAGGATCCCCCATGCAAATGTTGATAGTTGTGGCCAGCATGTTTGGTTGTTTTTCCAAAAAATACAAATATTGTCATCTGCATCATTCAAACATAACAGTCCAGTTCATTAACAGGCTTCAAAGTAGAAAGTGATACTGGTACTTCTAAGTTTGTCCCCATCCTCATGGGCTCTGTTCCCACCCCTTCCCCACGGGATCTGTCCCTGCCCTGCCACCGTGGGCTCAGTCCTTGTCCCCATCCCCGCGGTTACTGTGGATCTCCACCCCCGTGTCATTCTGTACTTCAGAGCCATTTCATGGATGAGTTAGGTCTCTCTCACTCTCATTGGATACCAATTTCTTTCTTGAGAGTCTGGTCATTCCGTTGTATTTCCAGTCTGTGGTCCTTATTCTTCTAGGACCTGTCTGATTCCTCGAGAAGGTCTATGTAGTAACTGCCTCTGCATGATAGGGGAAGAGTGCTTAGTTACGGAGTTATCTTGTGTTTCCATTGTTCGGTGATTTGACAGGTCTTTTCCTACTGTCTTGGTGCACAGTTTCTTCCTTCTGCTCATTCTGAAAGGATTCAGGTCCCCAACTTGACAGGAGCTTTTTTTGGTGACTCTGATGAGGCGTATTCTAGTTTTTCGGGTGTCTTGGACATTATTTGTTTGGTATAGTTGAACTGATGTCCAGGTTCGTTGGGTCTCGGTTTTCGTTTATTGGGATCTAGTTTGTCTCTCTCGTGGTTTACTGATCTGGTACTTCCCTTCAGTCATTCTGTGCCGATCTGGAGGGGACGCTAAGGAAGGAGAAATTAGATCCTACCTGCTAATTTGCTTTCCTTTAGTCCCTCTGGACTGGCCCAGTTCCCTTCCTATTTGGTGTCCGATTTGTTCTTGGAGATGATTTTGTACTGGTATTAGTGTCGTTTGCGCTTGTCTCTTTGGGGAGCTGTTTGACTATGGATATGTCTATTTTTGCAAAGAGACGAGTTATTCAACCGTTTCTACGCAGTTGCACTTAGGCACATTACTGTTGTTGCTGACTCGGTTTGGAGTAGTCAAAATTTTTTGACAGTGGCCAGCAAGGTCTCTTTGTTGGTAGGTGGCTGTATGAACCGACTGGCACACAGATGTTTAGTGTTTCTCTTCCCTTTTGCCTTGCTATGCGAATACTGAGGTTTCCAAGGGGCTGAGCATGGCTTTTTTTGGCTGCCTCGAAATCAGTCTTGTTAGTCTCCACCTGCTGGTAGGCGTGCACAACTCATCAGTCATTCTGGGCCGGTCTGGAGGGACTAAAGGAAAGTAAATTAGCAGGTAGGACCTAATTTCACCTTAACTTCTGTAGTCTTTGTCCTTTTCTTGTCATTTCTTACTGGTATTCTGGGTATCCTAATATTTGTTTTCTTCTTTCTGCCACTTCAAAGAGATACTTCCATTTGTTCTCCCCAGTAACCCTGTCTGCTGGAATCTCCTCTGTCATTGATAGAACTAGTTTGGGTATCATCCTCCTGGAGGTTGCTGGGTTCCCTGCTCTGAAGAGATTCATCTTGGAGAGTGAAACTTTAAAGTAGTACCTGTTCTTCAAGAAGCGACTATACTTTCCTAGTTTTCCTCTTTTTCCATTTTTTCTTCTTTTATGATTTGTTCTCTCTTCACTCTCTTCTGTGAGTGTTTTATTTTTACAGTCTGTTCAAAGCCCCGCTCATATTCAGGACTGCTATGCTATATCCCACAAGGTCTGGTCTGAGAGAACACTAAGGAAAGAAAAATTACATCTTATATGCTAATTTTCTTTCCTTTAGCCTTACCAGACTACTACTACTTATCACTTCTATAGCGCTACAAGGCATACGCAGTGCTGTACACCATACACATAAAGACAGTCCCTGCTCAAAGAGCTTACAATCTAAATAAGACAGGTAACAGACAGAACAACTACCAGTCCAGAAGTCCTCTCTGACACATCTGGAATGTTTTTTTTTTCTTTCAGCCACACTCCTATCTCTCTGTTTCCTTCCAGTGTTTGTTCCGTAGTTTTCTACTACCTTTGATCTTAAGCCAGCAAGTTTGCCTTCCTTGGTTGTGTATCTGGAACATGTTCATGTGGCTGCATTGTACATGGTAACTCCACTGAAGGGAATAATACATTTTTTTTTTCATTTAAAATACTGAAGAATACTGCAGGATGCCCTTAGGGGGAAGTCACACGGGACTACTTTGTTTTTCTGTCTTCATCTGCTGGTCAGTGGATATAACCTGCAAGTTCTGGACTGGTCTGGTTGAGACTAAAGGAAAGAAAATTAGCAGGCAAGATATAATTTTCTGTGGGCATCGTTCTCCCCTGTCAATTCACCTCTCTCCATTCCTGCTGTACCTCTGTTGCATGTGGGTGGAAAGGCTGTATTGATTTCTCCCATTATCTCAAAACCATATATGTGTGAAGTTTTCCACTTACTAGAGAAGCAGCAGCTGGTTACCATTCACATTTATATTCTGCTTATTGTGTTATAGAAGACTGGTACCAAGAAACAGATTGTTTTAAATCTGCTTTTATATCAGTCGACACATTTGAACACCCACTTCATAATTATATATCTCTTATTCTGTTCAAATTCTCATTGTTACATTCTGTGAAGGGAAGGAGAGATGTTAGGTTAGAATTGGAGAGGAGCAAAATGAAAAACTGTTAAGATTTCTTGGACAAAAAATGTGATTTGTATCGTAGTTAAATCTTCTGTGTCTCTTGCTATCCATCCCATTGTAAGCCAGGACTGAACCCAGCTATTCTTATGAATGTGTGTGTGATAGTTCTAAGTATCTTATCTTATAAAGGTAAAAGTAATTTTTTAAGCATCTTGATTCATCTGCTTCCTTAATCAGTGCATACGTCTAACAGCTTCCCTTGCTAGTGGTTCTCTAGCACATGGTGAGCTCTATCAAGAGATTGATGCTTTTTATTCCAAGTTATCTAGATTCCATCAAAGCATGAGCCCAGAACTGAAACACAGTAGAAAAATGGTTTCTTGAACACAGTTTCAGTTTGATTATATTGTATCAAACATTAATTATGGGGTTCAGATGTACATTTTAGTTTAGTGAAGCATTTTCTGTAATGGGTAGAATATGGACCTGATGCAGTACAGTATGATTTTATGATCCTCATTCTTAATGTAACCCTAAGGGGTTAAAAATAGTTCAAATGAAAATTAAAAAAACAAAAAAACCCCAAACAGCTTACCCAGGAGCGACGCTGGGGCGATGGCGGCATCGGGAACTGGGCAGCAGCTGAGCGGCCACAGAGAGAGAGCCACATGTTGGGAGGAAGCCTCGGGAGTCCAGAGTGTGTGGCCGGTGTTTGGTGTCACTGGTTTTTTTTTGTTTTTGTTTTTTTAAAGCTGAGCAGCGTCGAGGCGGTGGGAGTAGTGTCGGGGTGGTGGACCGGCATTGGAGCATTGAAAAGCGGCGGTGTGATGCCGGGAAAACCCAGGGAAAGCCCAGTGTTGCATGTGTGGGCGTATGACGTAATTGAGTGATGTCGGGTGGCTGCGCATGCACACTGAGGCAGTGTTCCCGGGGCCTACAGAGCTGGCCTAATTTAAGAATCGGGGCCAGTTCCGGAGGGGCAGAGAAGGAGGAGGGAGGCTGGGAGCAAGAATGGAAAGTGCTCCGGAGTGCTTCCCGGGAAAAATTTTGTTTGTTTTGGGCCATGCTTAGGCCCGGGATGTGTGTGCTGCGCATGCACCTGAAGCGGAGGCGGGAGGAATGGAGATAGCATGAGCCAGCTGCCGGCTCGTGGCAGAACTGTGCAGTGGGCGCGTGCTAAGAAATAAAAGAAGATATTTGGGATACAAGAGAAAAAAAGGTATGAAAATGTACTTAGTTTATGCTGTGTTGAAGAAGTGTGTGTTTTGGAAATGTTTAAGGTGTTGTAAAATTGCATTTTCAAGTTGTTCAGAATTGTTTTGGTTCAGGGGCTCATGGCTCGAGGCCGAGAGTGATATAGGAAAATTCTAAATGATAGATTTAGTCAGTTGGGTGGGTGATTAGTTACTGGAAGGACCTGTTTAGTGAGAGTCTGTCCAGAAAAGTTAAAAAAAAAATTGTTTTAAAATTGAGAAAAATTGTAATTAGAGGCTTGGAATTGTGTGTCTGTATGAAGACTGGTTATAGTTAATTTAAAAGAGCCCTGTGATTTATTTTGGTTTTAGGTTGTATGACTGAGAGACTGTGTTTGAGAAATCTGAGTTAAAATTATTCTCCGAGAACAAGCAGGCTGCTTGTTCTCGCATGTGGGTCGACGTCCACGTCGGCCCGGGAATCGGACGACATTTTGCAAGCAAAAATATTGAATTATTTAGTTTGAATTTATCCCTCCCAATATGGTGGTCCACCCACCATTACCTTGGAAGAAATAAATCGCCCAAGGCTGCATCAGGAAATTAATTAGATACCTTATTCCTTAGCATCCCTCCGGACCGGCCCAGGATTGGACTGATGGGTTGTGCTCGCCTTCCAGCAGGTTGGAGACTGAGAAAAAAACTCTGACTCTAGCGAGCCAATAGGAGCCCTGGTCACGTGACCCTAGCCTCAGTATTTTCTCAGTCTCCCAGCAGGTAGGAAGTGAGCCCATTAGTCTCTCTTTATTTTCTGACTTGTCTGAATTTTTTGTCTAGTTGGTACTTTATTCTGTACTTATTCTGTACTTTATTCTGTGCCACAGGAATACTTTGGAGGCTTGTTAGAATTTCAGTTTTGCCTCAGGGGTGTTATACTCGGGTGTCCCGGGTCCCTCCCCCTTTTCCTCCCCACCTCCCTGCTAACGAGTACAAATTTTCAGGGAAGGGCCCCCTTTTGACAAGCAAAAGGGTGTTGCCTTTGGGAGAGGCAGCCAGGTTTCAAATATTGAAAAAAAAAAAAAAAAAAAAAAAGAGAAAGCTAAGCAGAAGCAGTGCTTCCCCATAGACCTAACGAGCAGACAGCTCCGTTTAGTGTTTATTATTCTGTCTGTGTGCATGTTAGCAGCTCCTTAAAAAAAAAAAAAAAAAAAAAACGCTGAGAACTTTTCTGGTTCTCCTATGGTTGAGTTTCGCGGGTGTGTAGTTTGCTAAGCGCTATTTTTATATTCGGAGCGTCTTTTGCTTTAAAAGAATTTAGGCGCCAACCAGCTCGTTGTGTGCACGCGCGTTCCCGCGATGTCGGCAAAGCTTAAGCGGTGCGCTGTATGTCAGCGTCGGGGGGGTTGGTTCCTCCGGCGCTTGCAAATTTTGTACGGCGGCGTTTGGAGCGTCGGGCTCTACGGTTCCTTCTGCTTCGGGGATTCAGTCTTCGGCTCCCGTTCCTTCGCCGTGCGCGCGCCGCCGCCATGTCAGAGATGTTGAAACTATGTGCTGTCCGCCAGTGTCAGGGGGTTTTCTTCCGGCTCCTGTAAGTACTGTACCACTCTGGCGGGTGCGTCGAGCCCTTCTTTGCTTCTTTGCTTTCGTTGTCGGCAGTTTCGTTGTCGGTTCACAGTTTATCGCCGTCGATGCCGGTGTCAATAAGTTCTGAGGGGTCAGGCGCGCCGCCAGAGGCCGCTCCCGCGATTTTGGCGCGAATGGCAGCCGTTTTGAATCTTGCTCCATCTTCGCCATCGCGTGCACAGACTTTGGACATCAATATCTCCAATCCGGATTCTGGTATTTTGGGAGCTCTGGTGCAATCTGGGCCTACTCAGGCAGGGGGTTTTCCTCCTGAGTTTGTGCTCCAGATGTACCAGGCCTTTTTGATGCAACAGCTGGGGCAGAGAATTCTGTCAAGCCTGCTCTTCCACCCCCAAAAAGATTTAGGGAAGGTGATTTGTCTGGAGATTTTTATGGCGATCAGGAGAGGTCCTATTTAGTACAGCAGGAAGAGCTTGCAGAAGATTGCTGGGATGGTCTCTCCTCTGCAGATTCAACTTAAGCGCCATAGTAGCTCCAAACATGTTTATTCACCTATTCTCAGGGCATAGGTTAAAGCATTTTTGTGCTTGCTTAAAGAATTGTTATACAAAATATTACTTTTCCATCAAGCCATATACTTTGCATGGCTTTACATGCAGCGGTTTTTATACAAGAAATGCTTTCTTTTGGCAGGAAAGCCCTGTGTAAATTGTCATGGCTCTTTAAGCCTATCATGCTGTATGTTTTCTTTGTACACTGGGACGCAGCTGTTACAAGCATGTTTTTTCTGTTGGAACTTCACAGGTCCATGTCCTCCGAAGTAGTAAAGAGAGTCATTTTAGAATAATGCAGTTTGTTTTTCTTTTCAATGCATTTTAACAAAAGCTCACATTTCCCTTCTCCTCCTCCTTCCCCAGTTTTATTATTTTACTGGACATTCCCACAGGAAAGCTTTAGGAACAGTAGGGAGAGTAGCACTGCTACTTTCAACAGCTATTTACAACGTCTTAACGGTAATACTAGTCTTCTATTTTTACATGTTCATAGCTCTTAAAATACAAAGAAAATACAGAAACGGTGCAAACCAATTGAACATAGTTTTTGGGCAATTCACTGGCTGTGCACAATGCTTCATTTGTTGGCACATTTCCAACTTTACTTCAAGCTGAAGCCATCTTTTGTTCCCCTCTCCTTCTCAGAGTGTCAAGATGCTCATAATTCTGTTTATTCAAACAGCAAAAGTATCCTTGGTTCTGGTATAGGCAGTTGAGGGAAGTTCTGTACTAGTTTTCAGATTGAAATACTCAGAGGGATTTTGTTGAGCAGTATAACGACAACTTATTGTAGTCTAGGCTACCACCTTCTAAATCTATGAAAATTAAAAGCAGTCTTCTGGTACAATTTTGCACATCTCTTCAACTCTGCATGCTGCCCGAGTAAAAAAAAAAAAAAATGTACTCTGGTTCAAGACTTTCTAGTCAGCTGCATTGTACTTTAGCCTACTTATTTCCAGGCAAGAATGATCCACAAGACTAGTAAACCTGTAGCACTTATAAGTGTTCTATTTAAAAAAAAAAAAAAAAAATGTTACTTCTACTATATTAAGTGTACGCATTGTGGATCATCATACTTTTGGTTTTCACTGACCTCCCTACTGCAAGTACAACTTTTCAGGGCAGTACGCACAGCGCAAGACGGTTAATGGAATGTAAGTGCTATGAGATCAGTAAGAGGAGTGTGCCCGTCCCTTATGGAACCCTCACATTTAACCAATTTTGAAGCCGGTTTTCCACACAGATGTGCAGGTTAAAGCTTAGCTTGTTAAATCTCAGCTCTAAAAAAAAAAAAAAAAAAAAAAATTTCATATTTGAAATCTTGTAAATAAATAGCAACTCATTATTTCTCTATTACGTGGGATAATTGTAAGAGGTACCCAGGGGGAAGGGGGTTCACTATATTGAGCTCCAGCATATCTCTGGTTGGACTGACGATTTATCAGTGAATGGCACCCAGTGGCTTGGTGGCCTGGGAAGAGCACTAGGGGAAGATTAGACTACTAATTTCACAATGGATAGGACCTTGTTACAAGACAATATCAATTTGGTTTTGGGAAGGGACAAGTATTCTTTCCCCCATTTTGCATGGTCTGCCAGGCAACTGCAGATTGACTATATCCATGTCCTCTTTCTTTCTTCAAGTGCATCTTCTTTATTGGCGTAGTATCCTGCTCTTTTGCCTTTCTGCCGGTTATAAGGCTGGTAGTGCTTGACAGCGCCTCAGCAGTAGCCTATATCAATCGGCAGAGGGTGACAGGGTGCCGGTAAGAGGCGGAGTGTTTCCTGGTATGGGCAGAAGCTCTTCTCACTGCCATATCAGCCTTGCATGTAGCAGGAGTTGACCAATATTCAAGCGGACTTTCCCAGTCGTCGCACGCTCGATTCAGGCGAATGCACTCTCAGCAATCGAGGTGTTTTTAGTTGCTAGTACGTCATTGGGGCACTCCAGTTTTCCATCTGTTTGCTTACAGACTCAACTCAAAGTTCCTCCGAATTTCTTTACGCGCTTCCTCCGTAGCCTCTATTAGGTCGTTTCCTTCAAACGATAGAGGAACATGGGAAGCCAGTAATTCTGGTGTTGCCAGATTGGCCTTCACGCTCTTGATACGTGAATCTGCAGCGGCTGAAGGGGATGTCTGCTCTTCGACTTCCGCTATGCAAGTCCTTGCTGATTCAAGGGCTGGCTTTCCCCGGCTCGATTTGGTCTTACGACTTGTTTATCGAACGAGCCCGTTTAGATCATAGGGGTTTTTCTTTTTTATTTCCACCGTGCTTCGGTTTCGTCGTCGCTCCACCTCTCTCAACTATTTTCGCACCTGGAGAATTTTTGAGACTTGCTGTGCAGATGCTGGGATTGCTCCTTTTCGAGTTTCCGTGGCTCAGATGTTTTTCTGCAGCGAGGATTTGAGGAACGACTGTCTCTTTCTTCCCTTAACATGCAGGCGGCAGCTCTGTCCGGTTTCATAGGTCGGATTTGGGGTAAGTCGGTGGTAGTCTTCCCGAAGTCGCCCATTTCCCATTTCTTAAAAGGAGTTAGCCTTCGGCCACCGGTCAGATTGATCTTTCCATGATGGGACCTTAATCTGGTGTTTTCGGCTCTCTCGGGGCCTCCGTTTGCACCATGGCAAACTTGTTTTTTGAAGGACTTAACCCTAAAGGCAGTGGGGTTTTTTGGTGTCTATTGCGTCCACGAGGAGAGTTTCGGAGTTGCAAGTTTTTTCTGCAGGTCTCCATTTCTACAGTTTGCTAAAGAGCGAGTGGTCCTTCTCTCTCTCTCTCTCTCTCTGTTTCATCTGTCACAGTCGGGTTTCTTCCTGTTCTGGGATTGGTCTCAGGAAATCGGGACTGACCCTACTCCACATTTCGCCCATTAGATTGGAAGCTCCTTGGAGCAGGGACTGTCCTTTTTTCTTAATCGGTACAGCACTGCGTAACCCTAGTAGCGCTCTAGAAATGTTAAGTAGTAGTAGTAGTAGTACACACAAGCAGTACACATTGCTTGCTTTGCATGGTAAGAGAGTGCTTAAACGATATCTCGCAGTCACTGAGGTTGTTCGCCGCTCGGATTGTCTTTTGCTTGTGGCTGGTCACCATAAGAGTTTTTTTCGGTTTCTAAGCCTACGTTATCTAGGGAGGTTTAAAGAGATGGTACCTTCAGCCTACCTCTCGGCAGGCAAGGCAGTCCCGGAGGCTAGTAATGCTCATTCCACTACAGCACAGGCAGCGTCATCCACGGCGTATTCCTTGATGCCTCCTGCAGAGATTTATAAGGCGGCGACTTGGTCCTCTTTCCATTCTTTTCCTATACATTACAGAATTGATGTTCATTGTTGGCAGGAGACGGTCTTTGCATCACGGGTACTCACTGCGGCCTTGCTGGGGTCCCACCCGTAGGACTACTGCTTTGTTACGTCCCATCAGTCCAATCCTGGGCCGGTCCGGAGGGATGCTAAGGAAGGAGAAATTAGACCTTACCTGCTAATTTGCTTTCCTTTAATCCCTCCGGACCGGCCCAGGCCCCTCCCTGTTTCAGTTTTCTGTCTGGGTTTGCATGGTCTATTTATTTGTTTGCAGAGCTGTTTTTTGATAGTTACTTAGACAAATATAAAAAAAAAAAAAAAAAAAGAATCATTGATCTTCTGTTATGGCCATACCGCTGCTCTGGTAAGGGTTTGTGGTGAGCCATTACAGTGAGGCCATACCGCTGCTCTGGTAAGGGTACGTGGTGAGCCATTACAGTGAGGCCATACCGCTGCTCTGGTGAGGGTAGTCGGTGAGCCATTAAGATAAGGCCATACCGCTGCCCTGGTAAGGGTACGTGGTGAGCCATTACAATGAGGCCATACCGCTGCCCTGGTAAGGGTACGTGGTGAGCCATTACAATGAGGCCATACCGCTGCTCTGGTAAGGGTACGTGGTGAGCCATTACAGTGAGGCCATACCGCTGCTCTGGTGAGAGTTGTCGGTGAGCCTTTATTAGAGCACGTTTTCAATAGTGCTCCCTGGTTGCTGGAATTCCTTGAGGCACAGAATGTATTGTTCTTCTTCTTTCTGCTTTGTTATTCAAATACTGAGGCTAGGGTCACGTGACCAGGGCTCCTATTGGCTCGCTAGAGTCAGAGTTTTTTTCTCAGTCTCCAACCTGCTGGAAGGCGAGCACAACCCATCAGTCCAATCCTGGGCCGGTCCGGAGGGATTAAAGGAAAGCAAATTAGCAGGTAAGGTCTAATTTCTCCTTTCTTATCAAGTAGAAGTACAATTATCAGATCAGTGATATCTAAATGGGAGTACGGAACATTGCTATCCAAAAGTACTGCTGTATCTGAGACTCCAAAGAATATATAAGCAATCAAATACTTCTATTTATTATTCTCCAAGTATATGTACAATTAATTGCTTATGGCAGTACCACAGCTACACATAGGTGTCCTCTGGGTCTGAGTCTCTAATGTTTTATTTAGGGTCTTTTTCGCCCTCACCCCAAATTACCAGCAAAAGCCAATTTGCAGATATAAAAGACTCAAGAGTACTTATGAGAAAGCAATAGGATTTATTCTTTATAAGAAAGACAATTCTTTTATTATTACTTGCGAATGCAGATACAATTGATTGGTTTCTCATGGGAGAGCAGCCCTGCTTGCACAAAGGTACTGGCTGTGACTGTCTCTCCATTGAAGTTGGAAGTACACTCATTTTTATATGCCCATTCAGGATACAGGTAATATGACAGTAATTACACCAATAGCTATTATTAACTTAGAAATGCTAATAATATAATTGACTACCTTTTCTTAGAAAGCTAGGTCATTTTCCTGAGGAGTTATCTTGTTCTGTCAGCTGCAGAACATCTGTGACCACCATGTTGCTAAACGATGTTACTCTGTTTTTCCACCTATGCCCATTTCTCATTCTGCTGCATGAGAGTGTCACAACAGATCATGAGTTCTGCAGTCACACTGGAGTTCAGGTTAGAGTCATGGGCCTGCAGGCCTGCAAGGTTTTCTCTCATTTTAGATCCTGAACCAAAGTCAGGCCTTGAATCAAAGCTCTTAGCTAAGATGATAATATACAATATAAAAAAAAGTTTTGCCAGAGTCTTCTGGTGCGCTTGCGTGCCTCTCAGTTTTCTTTTCTCCGCGTTGAGGTGCTGTAGAGTTTTTTTCTGCGCTCCTCTCAGGCCCCAGAATAGTCTTCGTCTGTTCTTGGCTTTTTTGCCTTATTTTTCTTACTTTCTTTTAACAATTTACTGTTTTAAAAAACAAAAACAAACGGTACCCGTAGTTTCCTTTATTTTTTTGTCCCCGGCCACGTGATCGGGTTGTTCCCTTCTTTTGTGCCTTTTTTTCTTTTAACAGGCACAATCGTGTCTTTTGATTTCGCCGAAGCCGTTTTTCCTTCCATGTCATCGAAGACACCCAGTGGCTTCAAACGTTGTACTCGGTGCAACCGGACCATCTCAGGTAACTATACCCACGCCTGGTGTATCCAGCGCCTTGGGTCCGACCATAGCTCAGCCGCTTGTAGTCTGTGTCTTTGTATGAAGAAACGGACCTAAGCATCTCGAGAAGCCCAGTGAGAAAAGCTTTTTGGGGCTCGGTCTGGTCCTTCGATATCGACATGGGTACCGAGGTCGGCGGTGTTGACATCGCCTTCAGGGAAAGCATCGACATTGGGAGCAGAGGTAATGGCTGCTGAAAGACCTATTCGCGCTGGGAGAAGTGAGGCATTGAGTGGGTCTCCACCTGTCTCGAGGCCTCCTGTTATACAGGCCCCCCGGGACCAACCTTCGTTGGACCCGGCCCCGAGGACAAGTGAGGATTCCACGTCCTCCTCATTTGTACCGAGGAGTCTTGATGACGGGCGTCGAGTGAAGGCGAAGAAGCACCGTCATCGTTCTCCTTCGAAACACGGTGCCGGGAGCTCCGGGGCATTGAGAGAATCGGCACCCGAGAAGCGTCGGTTCTGAGAGGATCGCTCCCCCTCTGTTCAGGAGGTGCTGATGCGTCGGTTTTTCTGGCAACCCGGTACCTGTTTCTGAGCCTCGACAGATTCTGCCACTGGCGCCTGTACCGACCCCGCAGCCTTGTCTGATGGCGACTCTCAACGAGTGCATCAGGGCCCTGCTTCCAGAGCTTCTGGAAGGATTGCTGTGCCAGTCTTCTTCTGTGTCGGGGGTGCTTGCGCCTTCCGTACTGTCTGCTGCAGCGGCATCTGGCCCTTCCATAGCGTCCTCAGATCAATCCAGAGACTTGTGGGTTATGCCCCTCCTCCAGCAGGTTAGATAGAGAGAACACAGAAGTTTGGCTCTATTGAGCATGTGCAGCCATCCTCTCTTCAGTATTCTCTCTATCTAAGCAGGTAGTAGGGAGCATTCTGTGCAGCTCTGTGATCTGAGGCTCCTATCCCGTTCCCTCGGGTGTATGGAGCTTCTGGTGGGGTTGAGGTGCTGGAGCACATTTGGGATACACCTGGTGGTGCCAGGTCCCTACCCTTCTCCCCCTGTCAGCCTGAGCAATTTCCTGTACTCGGCTGTAGTGGTCTCCTGCCGCTTTAAAAAAAAAAAAAAAAACCACAAAAGAAAGCGATCGGAACTTCTCCACAACACAGTCTAAATTTGCTGGTCTGAGGCTGGACAGTTTTACGTTCAGAGTTTCTTGGAACGTGAGCAGGGCTGTGACTGAGGAGGTAAGGCTCTTTGGCCATGTCAGTTCCGTCGGAAGCGGTCAAGCGCTGTTCGCGCTGCGGGGCGCAGAGGTCGGCGTCGGGGGTCTGTGAGGCCTGTCCCGCGGTGTTGGGGAAGCCCGAGGCAGAACACGGAGACTGCGTGTTAGGCTCCGAGATGTCTGATGGCAATGCTTCGGGCTTGGCGGGAAAGTGTAAGACCGGGCCTGCGCGTGCCTTCGCCAGCGCCATTTTTTCGCTGGGAGCGCAAGTTCAGGAAAGAGTTGTAGCGAGTCCAGCGGTGGTCGCGTCTGGCGATATTAACACGGTTTCTATCCCGGAACAATTGGGGATGCGGGGGTTTTCCCCAGAATTTGTGCTTCTTATGCACAACACGTTTTTGCTGCATTCTGAGGGTACTCTCCCTGCGGCGGCCATTTTAGGGGCTCCGGTGACGGCTTGTGCTGATCTGCCTACCAAACCATCAAAAAGGTCCCACTTAGAATTTGAAGAAGTTGTGGGAGACGAATCAGGTCACTCGGAGTTCGAGGGTGACCAGGGGTCAGGGGAGTCCTGCCCAGAGACCCTGGAAGAGGGGAAGCTTCCCGCGGGTGACGGGGACGACCCTACCGCGGCTAGGCTCTTTAGAAGAGATGAATTACATGCTCTTATTGTGCACGCATTGGAGGTGTTGAATTTGTCACCGCCGGAGCCCGCGGTGCCAGTCGCGGTTAGTACTTCTATTATGTCGGGCACTAGGGCGCCGCCGCGATCCTTTTATATTCATGAAGCGATGCACGTTCTCATTCGGGCCCAATGGGATACCCCTGAGGCTAGTCTCCGGGTGGCCCGGGCTATGGCCAAGCTTTGTCCCTTGAGGCAGGAAGACTTAGAGTCCTTGTGCCTGTCGGTAGTGGATTCTTTGATCTTGGTGGTGGCTAAAAAGACCACGTTGCCCTAGAAGGTGGGGCGGCTCTTAGAGATCCACAGGAGAAAAAGCTCGAGGCGGCGGTCAAGGCTTCGTTTGAGATGGCAGCCTTGACCTTACAGGCCTCGGTTTGCGGTTCGTACGCGGCTAGAGCGTGCCTGTCATGGGTACAGAACGCGGTGTCACTGGAGGATTTGGTTGAAGTTCTCCCTCTCCTGGAGTCGGGGTTGGCCTACCTAGCGGATGTATTATATGATATCCTTCGGGCGTCCGCTAAAGGAGTTTCTCTGGCAGTAGCGGCTAGGCGCTGGATTTGGTTGAAGCATTGGGCCGCGGATTTGCCTTCTAAGTCTAGGTTGGCACGGTTACCCTTTAAGGGGAAGCTTCTGTTTGGTCAAGAGCTAGAGCAGATTGTTAAGGACCCGGGAGATTCCAAGGGTCGGTTGCCAGAGGATAGGTCGAAATCCCAGGGCAGATCTCTTCGACCACAATTTAAGGAGGCAAAGCGGTATCGTCCTGGGAGAGTCGGTAGTTTTCAAAAGTCCCGCTTCTCTCAGAAACCACAGCAGCCCTTTCGTCAAGAGCGAAAAAGTCATCCTGTCACTCCCCGAGGTCAGTCAGGAGGCAGAGGTGCACAATGATGGGGACCTGGCTCAGTCCTCTCCACTGATAGGAGGACGGCTGTCCCAATTTGGAGAGGAATGGGCCAGGGTGACTACAGACGAATGGGTGCTGGACATTATTCGAGATGGCTACAAACTGGAGTTTGCATGTATGTTAGGAGACAGTTTTGTGCAGTCTCCGTGCAAGTCACCGATAAAGTGCGCAGCGGTGCGGGCCACCTTGGCAGAACTTCTTTGGTTAGAGGCAGTGGTTCCCGTGCCGGAGGACGAAGTAGGGCAAGGTCGCTACTCTATTTACTTTGTAGTGCCAAAGAAAGACGGGGCCTGTCGTCCGGTGTTGGATCTAAAAGAAGTCAACAAGGCCCTTGTGGTCCGTCACTTCCGGATGGAAACGCTGCGTTCGGTATTGGCGGCGGTGCAGCCGGGAGAGTTTTTGGCGGCTATCAACCTAAAGGAGGCTTACTTACACATTCCCATTTGGCCACCTCAACAAAGGTTCCTGCGGTTTGCAGTATTGGGTCATCAATAGAAATCAAACAAAATAAAACATGGAAAAGAAAATAAGATGATACCTTTTTTTATTGGACATAACTTAATACATTTCTTGATTAGCTTTCGAAGGTTGCCCTTCTTCGTCAGATCGGAAATAAGCAAATGTGCTAGCTGACAGTGTATATAAGTGAAAACATTCAAGCATTACTATGACAGTCTGACAGGGTTGGAGGATGGGGGTGGGTATGAGGTATGCATGGGGACATCAAAGCATATCATTGATATTCTAACAGGATGGGTGTGGATAATTGAGGGGTGGGGTGATCAACAGAGAAATACAGCTTTATGGTTTATAATGGGTTAGGAACCCCAGATCCTTGTTAAGTCCTTTCTGTTGGGTGTTAAAATATTATAAACCATTATAAACCATAAAGCTGTATTTCTCTGTTGATCACCCCACCCCTCAATTATCCACACCCATCCTGTTAGATTATCTATGATATGCTTTGATGTCCCCATGCATACCTCGTACCCATCCCCATCCTCCCACCCTGTCAGACTGTCATAGTAATGCTTGAATGTTTTCACTTATATACACTGTCAGCTAGCACATTTGCTTATTTCCGATCTGACGAAGAAGGGCAACCTTCGAAAGCTAATCAAGAAATGTATTAAGTTATGTCCAATAAAAAAGGTATCATCTTATTTTCATTTCCATGTTTTATTTTGTTTGATTTCTATTGATAACCCTAAGAGTGGACTAACACGGCTACCATACTCCTCCAGTATTGGGTCAGCATTTCCAGTTCAGAGCCATGCCCTTTGGATTGGCCATGGCCCTTCGCACGTTTTCCAAGGTGATGGTGGTTGTAGCGGTCTTTCTGCGTACCAGAGGTCTGCAGGTTCACCCGTATCTCGACGACTGGTTGATCCGGGCTCCGTCTCAATCAGAGTGTATTCAGGCTACTCAGAAGGTGACAGATCTTCTGTTCTCGCTGGGTTGGGTGATCAATCTACAAAAGAGTCATCTAGACCCAACCCAGACTCTGGAATACTTAGGAGTCCGTCTAGATACTCAGGTGGGCAGAGTGTTTCTCACGGAACAGCGTCAGTTGAAATTGGTGAAGCAAATTTGTGCCATTCTTCAGATTCCGGCTCCAAGGGCCTGGGTTAATGTCCAGGTGTTGGGCTCGATGGTGGCGACGCTCAAGGTCGTTCCTTGGGCTCGAAGTCACATGGGTCCTTGGCAATGGCATCTTCTCGATCACTGGTCTCTTCTGTCAGAGGATTACACAATCAGAATTCCCTGGTCCCCGTGAGCTCGTTTTGCTCTTCGGTGGTGGCTCAAGGCAGAGAATTTGTTTCGGAGAATGCCTCTGGCCACGCCAGAATGGCGGGTAGTGACGACGGATGCAAGTCTGGCGGGATGGGGGGCTCACTGTCTCGGGCATTCCGCACAGGGCATTTGGTCGCAGGAGGAGTCCAAGCTACAGATCAACCTGCTCGAACTTCGAGCAATCCGGTTGGCGCTTGTGTCGTTCGAGGAGCTTCTCAACGGTCAGCCGGTACGAGTCCTCTCAGACAACGCGACGGCGGTGGCCTATGTCAATCGGCAGGGGGGGACGAGAAGTACTCCGCTAGCGAAGGAGGCGGCTCTGATTTGCAGATGGGCGGAGGGCCGTCTTCCGCTGTTGTCGGCGGCTCACATTGCAGGAGCGCTAAATGTACAGGCCGACTTTCTCAGTCGCAATCGCTTGGACGCTGGCGAGTGGGAGCTCGCTCCAGCAGCCTTTCAACAGATTACGGATCGGTGGAGAATTCCAGTACTGGACCTCATGGCTCGGTTCTCCAACGCAAAAGTTCCCCGGTTTTTCAGCAGGGGCAGGGAGTCGAGGTCCGAGGGCATAGACGCTCTTCTTCAACCGTGGCCGTACGAGCTGCTTTATGTGTTTCCTCCGTGGCCAGTGATCGGTCGGACGGTGGCCAGGATTTCTCATCATCCGGGGTCGGTGATTCTGATGGCTCCGGATTGGCCCAGGTGTCCCTGGTACGCGGATTTGATTCGTTGCCTGATCGACGACCCGTTCCATCTATCGCATCTGCCGGATCTTCTGATGCAGGGTCCGGTGCTCATGAAGGATCACGCTCAATTTCGGCTTACGGTCTGGCTATTGAAAGGTCACATCTGAGACGTAAGGGTTACCCGGAGGCCGTGATCGTGACAATGTTACATGCCCGCAAACGTTCTACTTTGACCGCATATGCCAGAGTCTGGAGAACCTTTGTTTCTTGGTGTTCCACGGCAGGGATTAATCCGCATTCTGCCTCTCTGGGGACTATCTTGGCTTTTCTGCAACAAGGAATGGATAAGGAGTTGTCGTTGAGCACGCTAAAGGTTCAAGTAGCAGCTTTGGCGTGTTTTAGGGGGCGTTTGGGGAAGCATTCCTTAGCCTCTCATCCAGATGTGGTTCGTTTTCTCCGCGGAGTGGGGCATATGAGGCCTCCTTGGGTGCCGGTAGTGCCAGCTTGGAATTTGAATTTGGTACTTAGGGCTTTACAGCGACCTCCGTTTGAGCCTTTGGGTAAGTCATCTCTGAAGGACATCACGTTGAAGACAGTGTTTTTAGTGGCTATGACTTCAGCGCAAAGAGTGTCTGAGATTCAGGCACTGTCGTGCAGAGACCCTTTTCTCCGATTTTTGGAAGCGGGAGTATCGGTTAGGCCGGTACCGTCCTTTGTTCCTAAAGTGGTCACGCGTTTTCATGTTAACCAGGAAGTGGTGTTGCCATCTTTCAAGCGCGAGGATTATCCTGACAACTTTCGGGCTCTACGTTGCTTGGTGTTTGGAGGGCTCTAATCAGGTATTTGGAGGCGACTAATTCTTTTCGGAAGTCAGACCATCTGTTTGTGCTGTTTGCGGGAGCTAAGAAGGGGAACATGGCCTCTAAGGCAACAATTGCTCGATGGCTTAAGGAGGCGATTGTGTCAGCGTATCTTTTGATGGGAAAGTCTTCTCCTCTTCACATTAGAGCACATTCCACGAGAGCTCAAGCAGCATCATTTGCAGAGTCGCGTCTTGTACCGTTGGAAGACATTTGTAAAGCAGCGACTTGGTCGTCTCTTCATACTTTTGCGAAGCATTACCGGATTGATGTGGAAGCGTGTCGGGAAGCGATTTTCGGAGCGTCAGTTTTGACGGCCGGGGTTGTGCGTTCCCACCCTTGATGAGGATTGCTTTGGTACATCCCACATGTCTCTGGATTGATCTGAGGACGCTATGGAAGGTAAAATTATGTCTTACCTGATAATTTTCTTTCCATTAGTCCTTCAGATCAATCCAGAGGCCCTCCCTGGGATCCGTTTTCGTAACGGCGGCTATACTCAGTATGTTTCAGTCGGTTCTGTTCATGTTCCTGTTTTGATTGGATAGTTTATTCAGGTTTATGTAAGTTGCAGTTACATGTTGTACTTTATGGCAGCTTGGAGAATTCTCCTAAATTATGCTGCTTTTGCAGAGGCAGGAGACTGGTTTATGGTAATATTTTAATGTCCTACTGCTTTGGTATCTTGTATACTGAAGAGAGGATGGCTGCACATGCTCAATAGAGCCAAACTTCTGTGTTCTCTCTATCTAACCTGCTGGAGGAGGGGCATAACCCACAAGTCTCTGGATTGATCTGAAGGATTAATGGAAACAAAACTATCAGGTAAGACATAATTTTACCTTCGCCTGTGGTGAGGTCCCCGACCTCGCTGCCGCCTGTGGCATCAGTGTCGGCTGCCACCCAGGTTCACTCCCCTTTGATGTCAGTGGAGGAAGCTTCACCGGAGTCCAGACGGGCGTTGACGTCGAGGCAGGCTCAATTTCAGACTGCTCTGAGAGATGTCCGGTACTGAAGATGAGCGTTCATGGGAGGAAGAGGAGGATCCCAGGTACTTTTCTTCTGATGAGTCCTATGGGATTCCTTCTGAACCTTCCCCTCCACTAGAAAGGAGTCTGTCCTTCACCTCCTTTGTCCGGAGGAGGAAGAGGAGGATCCCAGGTACTTTTCTTCTGACGAATCCTATGGGATTCCTTCTGAACCTTCCCCTCCACTAGAAAGGAGACTTTCTCCACCAGAGAGTCTATCCTTCACCTCCTTTGTCCGGGAAATGGCTGCAGCTATTCCCTTCCCTATGGAGGTTGAGGATGAGCCCAGGGCTGAGATGCTCGCGGTCCTGGATTATCCTTCTCTGCCTAGAGAGGCTGCAACGGCTCCTTTGCATAACGTACTGAAGGAAATCCTTAATGCAAAACTGTTCCCTCTGTCTAATCCCGTGATCCTGAAAAAGACTGAATCCCAATATCGGATCCACGGGGAGCCTGGATTGATGAGGTCTCAGCTACCTCACAATTCCATGGTGGTGGACTACGCTCTCAAAAGAGCCAAGAGTACTAGGGACTATGCCTCGGCGCCCCCAGGCAAAGAATCTAGAACCTTGGACTCTTTTGGGAGGAAGTGTGTATCAGGCCGCTATGCTCGCTGCCAAAATCCAGACATACCAGCTCTTCACGAGCATCCACTTGCGGAACTCGGTGAGGCAACTGTCTAGCTTGGTTGATGCACTCCCTCTCTATAGCAGGCCAAGCTTTTTCGCCAGTTGGTCAGGCAGCAGAAGGCATGTTGAAAATTCCTGGCCAGGGGGGTACGTTCGACACTTTTGATGTAGCATCCAGGATCGCTGCCCACGGTATAGTGATGCGCAGACTCTCATGGCTGCGTGTCTCTGACCTGGATCATTCGGTCCAGAAGCGGATGGCGGATGTTCCTTGCTGGGGGGGGGGGGGGGGGGGGGGGGATAACCTTTTTGGTGAGAAAGTAGAGGATCTGGTTGACCAGCTCAAGAAGCACAATGATGCTATGGATTCTCTCTCCCACCGGGCGTCTTCTGCTACTACCTCCTCATCTAGGAGGTTTTTTGGAGGGGAGAGGAGTGCTCCCTATTCCTATGCTAGGTGTAGGTACACTCCTGCTTCTCGGCAGCCTGCCCGGGCTCAGTCCTAGCGCGCTCGTTCTCGTGAGCAGCGTGCGCCTAAGGCCACTGCGGCTCCCCAGCAAAAGCAAGGGACGGACTTTTGACTGGCTCCAGTTCAGCATACCGGACGACTTGCCGGTTGGGGGAAGGTTAATGTTTTTTCAACAAAGGTGGCCTCTTATAATCTCCGACCGGTGGGTTCTTCAAATTGTCCGGTTAGAATACACCCTCAATCTGGAATCCAAGCCTCCAAATTGCCCACCGGGAGCTCAGTCCTGTAGCTCCCAGCACAAGCAGGTACTTGCAGAGGAACTCTCTGCCCTTCTACAGGCCCAATCAGTCGAACCCGTTCCACCAGGAGAAGAAGGGCTGGGATTCTATTCCAGGTACTTCCTTCTGCAAAAGAAAATGGGGGGGGGGGGGGGGGGGGTTGCGTCCCATCCTAGACCTAAGGGCCCTGAACAAATTTCTTGTCAGAGAAAAGTTCAGGATGGTTTCCCTGGGCACCCTTCTTCCCATGATTCAGGAAAACAATTGGCTATGCTATCTGGACTTAAAGGGTGCTTATACACACATCTCGATACTTCCAGCTTACAGGAAGTATTTTTGATTTTGGCTGGGAACAGCACTTTCAGTACAGTGTACTGCCTTTTGGCCTGGTGTCTACGCCCAGAGTTTTTACCAAATCCCTAGCTGTAGTTGCAGCGTCGCTATGCAGACTGGGAGTGCATGTGTTTCCTTATCTTGACGATTGGCTGGTGAAGAGCACCTCAAAGCAGGGTGCTCTGGAGTCCATGTAAATGACTATTCGGGTGCTGGAGCTACTGGGTTTCGTCATAAATTATCCGAAGTCCCATCTCACCCCAGTCCAAAAATTGGAATTCATTGGAGCCCTGTTGAACACTCAGACAGTTTGAGCTTATGTTCCCGAGACAAGGGCAGATAACCTTCTGTCCCTGGTATCCATGGTTCGAGCGTCTCAGCAGGTCACAGCTCGGCGGATGTTGAGACTTCTGGGGTACATGGCCTCCACAGTTCATGTCACGCCCATGACACATCTACATATGAGATCAGCTCAATAGACCCTAGCTTCCCAGTGGTTTCTAGCTGCGGGGGATCTAGAGGATGTAATCCAACTGTCCACCGACTTTCGGCGTTCTCATCAGTGGTGGACGATTGAATTCAATTTAATCATGGGGCGACCATTCCAAGTTCCTCAGCTATGAAAAGTGCTGACGATGGATGCATCTCTTCTGGGGTAGGGAGCTTGTGTAGATGGGCTCCACACTCAGGGAGCCTGGTTTTTTCAGGAAAGAGTTCTGGAGATCAACCTCCTGGAATTAAGAGCGATCTGGAACGCTCTAAAGGCTTTCAGAGATCGGCTGTCCAACCAAGTGATCTTAATTCAGACGGACAATCAGGTTGCCATGTTTTACACCAACAAGCAGGGGGGTACCGGATCTCGCCCTCTATGTCAGGAAGCCGTCCAGATGTGGCTTTGGGCTTGTTGTCATGGCATGTTTCTCCAACAACAGTCTGGCCAACAGGTTGAGCAGGATTATGCAACCTCATGAGTGGTCACTGAACATGGGCGTAGTCCGCAAGATCTTCTGAGCGTGGGGCACCCCCTCGGTGGAACGTTTTGCCACTAAAATCAATCACAGGGTCCCTCAGTTCTGTTCCAGGCTTCAGGCCCACGACAGACTAACGTCAGATGCCTTTCTCCTACATTGGGGGACAGGCCTTCTGTATGTGTATCCTCCCATACCTCTAGTAGGGAAGACTTTGCTGAAACTCGAGGAAGACTGCGGGACCATGATTCCGATTGCACCCTTCTGGCCGGATCAGATTTGGTTCCCTCGTCTTCTGGAGTTGTCCTCCGAGGAACAGTGGTGATTGGATTGTTTTCCAACCCTCATCACTCAGAACGAGAGGTTGCTTCTACATCCCAACCTACAGTCTCTGGCTCATAAGTACATAAGTAATGCCACACTGGGAAAAGACCAAGGGTCCATCGAGCCCAGCATCCTGTCCACGACAGCAGCTAATCCGGGCCAAGGGCACCTGGCAAACTTCCCAAACGTACAAACATTCTGTACGTGTTATTCCTGGAATTGTGGATTTTTCCCAAGTCTATTTAGTAGTGGTTTATGGACTTGTCCTTTAGGAAACCATCTAACCCCTTTTTAAACTCTGCTAAGCTAACCGCCTTCACCACGTTCTTCGGCAACGAATTCCAGAGTTTGGTTATGCGTTGGGTGAAGAAAGATTTTCTCCGATTTGTTTTAAATTTACTGCACTGTAGTTTCATCGCATGCCCCCCTAGTCTTAGTATTTTTGGAAAGCATGAACAGACGCTCCACATCCACCTGTTCCACTCCACTCATTATTTTATATACCTCTATCATGTCTCCCCTCATCCGTCTCTTCTCCAAGCTGAAAAGCCCTAGCCTCCTTAATCTTTCTTCATAGGGAAGTCATCCCATCCCCGCTATCATTTTAGTTGCCCTTCGCTGCACCTTTTCCAGTTGTACTATATCTTTCTTGAGATGCGGCGACCAGAATTGAACACAATACTCAAGGTGCAGTCGCACCTTGGAGCGATAGAACAGCATTATAACATCCTCACACCTGTTTTCCATACCTTTCCTAATAATACCCAACATTCTATTCGCTTTCCTAGCCGCAGCAGAACACTGAGCAGAAGATTTCAGTGTATTATCAACAACGACTCCCAGATCCCTTTCTTGGTCCATAACTCCTAACGTGGAACTTTGCATGACATAGCTATAATTCGGGTTCTTTTTTCCCACATGCATCACCTTGCACTTGCTCACATTAAACATCATCTGCCATTTAGCCGCCCAGTCTCGTAAGGGCCTTCTGTAATTTTTCACAATCCTGTCGTGAGTTAACGACTTTGAATAACTTTGTGTCATCAGCAAATTTAATTACCTCGCTAGTTACTCCCATCTCTAAATCATTTATAAATGACACTGGTGAGCGTCTCAACATCCAGCTCTCACAGCCTGGATGTTGAGAGCTTAGAATTCGCCTCCTTGGGTCTTTTGGAGGGTGTCTCCTGAGTCTTGCTTCCAGAAAAGATTCCACTAAGAGGTGTTACTTTTTCAAATGGAGGAGGTTTGCCGTCTGGTGTGACAGCAAGGCCCTAGATCTCCTTTCTTGTCCTACACGGACCCTGCTTGAATACCTTCTACACCTATCAGAGTCTGGCCTCAAAATCAACACAGTAAGGGTTCATCTTAGTGCTTACCATCGGTGTGTAGAGGGTAAGTCTATCTCTGGACAGCCTTTAGTTGTTCACTTCATGAGAGGTTTTCTTTTGTCAAAGCCCCCTGTCAAACCACCACCAGTGTCATTTGATCTCAACGTCGTTCTCTCCCAGCTGATGAAAGCTCCTTTTGAGCCACTGAATTCCTGCCATCTGAAGTACTTGACCTGGAAGGTCGTTTTCTTGGTGGCTGTTACTTCCCCTCGTAGGGTCAGTGAGCTTCAGGCCTTGGTAGTGCATGCACCTTATATCAAATTTCATCACAACAGAGTAGTCCTCCGCATGCACCCTACGTTTCTGCCGATGGTGGTGTCGGAGTTCCATCTGAACCAGTCGATTGTCTTGCCAACATTTTTTCCCCATCCTCATACCCGCCCTAGCGAAAGCAGTTTGCATACCCTGGACTGCAAGAGAGCATTGGCCTTTTACGTGGAGCGGACGAAGCCCTTCAGACAGTCCACCCAGTTGTTTGTTTCTTTCGAACCCAACAGGAGGGGAGTCGCCATCCGAAAACGCAGAATCTCCAATTAGTTAGCAGATTGCATTTCCTTCACTTACGCCCAAGCTGGGCTGACTCTGGAGGGCCATTTCATGGCTCACAATGTTAGAGCCATGGCTTTGTTAGTGGCTCACTTAGTCAGCCTCCATTGAGGAGATTTGCAAGGCTGCAACGTGGTCATCAGTCCACACATTCACATCTCACTACTGCCTCCAGCAGGATACCCAACGCGACAGTTTGGGCAGTTGGTGCTGCAGAATCTGTTAGGGGTTTAGAATCAAATTCACCCCCTAGTCCCATTTGTGTTCTGTTCCAAGCTGCACTCTCAGTTAATGGTTTATGGTTTCAGGTCAATCTGTGTTACGTCCTCGCCGTTGCGAGGTCCAATTGACCAATGTTCATTGTTTTGAGTGAGCCTGGTTGCTAGGGATACCCCACATGTGAGAACAAGCAGCCTGCTTGTCCTCTGAGAAAGCGAAGATACATACCTGTAGCAGGTGTTTTCCGAAGACAGCAGGCTGATTGTTTTCACAAACCCGCCCACCTCCCCTTTGGAGTTGCTACTAGTTTGTTATGCTTTTTGATTTAACTGAGAGGTACGCTCGTGCGACGGCCGGGAAATCAGTCCGCGCATGTGCAAAACTTTTTAAATATTTTGCTTGCAAAATGTCGTCCGATTCCCGGGCCGACGCAGACTTCGACCCACATGTGAGAACAATTAGCCTGCTGTCTTCGGAGAATACCTGTGGAGTATCTTCGCTTTGCTAAATTACAATAACTCAGTTATAGAGAGCTGTGATATAAAAATAAAATAATCTATATACATAGATTTCTTTGAATTTGGTGTGATAATTTAATGTCACACCTCAAGAAAATATTAAGTGAATAGTGGAGTTTTAAATGTTACAGCTGACTCTGTTTATTAATATTGAAGTCTGTTGATGTCCTTAGAGAGAAAAAAAATATTTACTTTAAAGGTAATTAAATTGAAGCACATGACAGTGGTGTCAAAATTTCAGAAAAAGTTAAAGGTCTCTGAATTACATTTTCAATGCCTGAAACCTGTTAATTATTTGCATCTGGCATACATAAAAACAAATACTTATTTTGAAAGTTGGTTTCATAAGTTTAATCAATTATTAGAGTGCCAATTTGAAATTTTAAATTCATCTTGAGACATTTAATTGAGGGTGGGTCTAGCATAGGGATCCCAAATTATAAATTTATTTTATTGAGTAGCTAGTATAAGTAAAATTGAAAGATTATAAAACTACAAGTAGATGAATAGGGAATAGTTTTCTTTTTTTTTTTCATTTAAGTTTTTTAAGGTAGGATAGTAGGTATCCGGATCAGAATCTACAGTTAAGTCTGTCAATAAAGAAGCCGGTACCAACTGAAAGAGAGACGAAGAAAGAAGATTAATTGAAGAAAGTAGGAAGATTTCAGCTAAGTTGTCATCCAAAACTAAGAGTAATTTAAGAAGAAAGAAAACTTAAGACTTTGAAAGTAATAATTCAGAAGTAAGAGAGGGGCGAAAGGGAATTAGAGAGAAAAAAACCTATATACTTGCCTGTTTCACCCGAAGTAAATTGTACTATCAGAAAGAGAAAATTGCACAAAGTATCATTCTCATGTTATTATTTCAATTCTATTAACATAAATTTGATAACTTATATTTAAAATATTATTATACTTATCTGATAAATGTTTCCTTGTTGAAAGTTCTAGATTGTTTTGTTCTTTCTGCAAATAGACATTTGAAAAGAGTAATAAATATTTAATTTATCTGCTTAACTCATTTACATCTCTGAGTTACATTTTCTTAGAAAACTTTCCTACTCTGTTAGAAATAGAGTTACGGGGTTAGTTTAAATTTGTGTATTTCATTCCTCGTTTGTGTAATCTCACCTGAGGTATCTGAACTGGGTAAGTAGGGTGAGTCTAAAACTCTTGAGGGTAAGGTCACATTAAGTGATCATGTCTCTGTTCTGTGGTTGTTTTGTGAACAGGATACTTACAGCTATGGGCGCGCTGTGTCTACAAGCGGCTATGAGAATAAGCAGTATTATCAGCCAGCTGCCTCTCAGTCTCAGCACACAACCACAGATTCCTACTACCAGTCAGGTAAATGAAAAAGGACATTGGTTGGGGGAGGGGGTGGGGGGGATGAGTGACAGCATCAGTTACTATGCCTCCACAGTAGATTACACTTCAGCTATCTAGTTGCAATGTACTTCCTTGGGCTGAGGTACTCCTTTGTGTTTCTTATATATGTTTAAAAAAATGTTATCTCTTGAAGATTTTAGGCCCCTAGTCGAGCACTATAATTTTCCCAGCAGTATAATGGAAGCATGTGTGTTATTTTATTTTTATTTTATTTTGTTACATTTGTACCCCGCGCTTTCCCACTCATGGCAGGCTCTATACGGCGGGCAATGGAGGGTTAAGTGACTTGCCCAGAGTCACAAGGAGCAGCCTGTGCCGGGAATCAAACTCAGTTCCTCAGTTTCCCAGGACCAAAGTCCACCACCCTAACCACTAGGCCACTCCTCCGCACGTCTGTGGGAAGCAGATGGCTCCAAAGAGTTTTCTGAAGAAACGTTTATAACTGCAATATGATTAATATGCTGTCCTCCCCAAAGGAGTTAATGAGCAAGATTATGTAGAGTGATGTGAAAAAGATTTCCCTCCTTCCGATTTCCCATATTCCTCAGCAATCCTCCAGACCGTTCAAGACGCTTGGGTTATGCACTCCTACCAGCAGAGGGAGACTGAGAACACTAAAACTTCTTATACAAGTAGCCTGTGCAGACCTACTAACCAGTATTTTCTCAGTCTCAGCAGAGGGTAGATGTGTGCAGCCTGTGCAGTGTACTCAGTCTGGTAGGCCTGTTTGGGGTTTCTAGGTTGGGTTGTAAATGTTAGAGAAACCACACTTGGATCTCTATTACAGGGTGTAAGTCCTAAGGGGCTTCTTATTCCCTGTGGCGGGTCCCTCCTTGTGTGCTCTTCCTCTGGAGGACTGCTCGTTCTGTACCCTTGAGGCGTTTAGGCATCAGCAACGAGGTTTAAAAAAAAAAAGTTTTTAAAAGGCGGCTATTTGGCTGTTCTTGTGGCAGTCCAGAGATAAAACGTCTTCAAGGGTGTTCTTGCCTTAGGCGGTTTTGCTTATTAGTCTGTTAGAGCACAAAGCAACTGTTTTGTTTTATTGTGTTTGTGGCCATTATGTCTAAGCTGGCGAGGTGTCGGTTTTGCGCGAAGCGCGTCGTTGAAGTGAAAGGTGGCCAATGTAAATTTTGTGGGGAGCCTACGTTGTCAGCGCTGTTGCCCCCCATGCTTTCCCCTGAGTCGGCGGAGGTGTTAGGCGGCGGCGATTTGACCGCACATTCTGGGCTGGCAATGGCGGGGCCGGTTTTTGCGGGAAACGCGGCCATTTTGGCTGCGCGTCCCGGGTCGGCCTCGACAGAGCCGTTTTTTGGCAGGAAGTGCGGCCCTTTTGGCCGCGCATTCTGTACCGGTGCCGGGAGACCCGTGTGTGGTGGGAAGCGCGCCTAGTTTAGCCGCGGATCACGGGATGGACCTGCCGCCTCGGGAGTGAGGGGGATCCATCGCGGAGACTGCGGGAAGTGTTGTTGGGGTCTTCAGCAGCGTCGGGGGGAGGGGGTCTGGTTTCCCCCCTGAGTTTGTTTGGTCTCTGTATAATCCTGGAGAACCGGCCCCTCTCAGGCTGTTTGTTCCCCGGAGGCTGCTAGCTCAGTGGGAGTTAAGCGCCGCGGGTGGATATTTCGGAGCCTATGGAGATACTTTCTCTGCCCGGTCGGAAGTTTGGAGTGACCCAGGAGAGGAGGATCTCTTAGATGAGTCTGAGGCTCAGGATGGGCTAAGGCCTGGGGAAGATTCTTCATTGGTTCGCATTTTTCATAAGGAGGAGTGTTAGAGCTCATGATCAGGTGATCTCTACTTTGAAGTTTGCTCCGGCGGCCACTCCCTCTGCGGAGGGACCCCAGGTAGATCCCTTGGTTAAGGGGATTCGGAGAGCCTCCTATTTCTTTGCAATGAATTCAGACATTAGAGACATGGTTTTTCAGGAATGGTCTGTGCCGGAGGATGCTTGTAAGGTGTCTAGGGCTATGGCGTGGCTGTATCCCTTGCCTCCAGAAGTTTTGGCCCTGCTGAAACCGCCTACTGTGGATGCGGTGGTGCGGCGGTTACTAAGGCTACGGCCATTCCAGTGGATGGCGGTACAGCCTCTACGGATCCTCAGGATAGGAAGCTAGAGTCCTTTCTGAGCGCAGCTTTGATTTGTCGGCTTTGGCCTTGCAAGCCTCGGTGTATGGGGGCTTGGTAGCCAGAGCTTGTTTCCGTTGGGCGGAGAAGCTCTTGATGAACCTGCGTTAGATAGGATTGGTTTGGTTCAGGACCTGGCCAAATGGAGTGGTGGTCTTCGTTTTTGGCGGACACCCATTATGATTTGCTAAGGGCTTCGGCTAGAATAGGGCTCTGGCAGTGATGGCTCGCAGGGCTCTTGGGCTTAGGGGGCTGGGTGACAGATATGGCCTCTAAAGCAAAGTTGTGTTCTCTACATTTCAAAGGTTCTATGTTGTTTGGAGAGGACTTGGATAAACTGATGAGTGGTCTTGGGGATATCAAGGTCTCCCGGTTGCGGAGTTTACGACTAAGGTGGCTAGTCGGCGTTGGTTCGGCTAGAGGTCGGTTTAAGGATGCGAGGCGTTACAGGCCGGGCAGATTTGTCTCTCCTTCTAAAAGCCGGTTTTTCCAGCGGACGCAGTCCTTTGAGGGGGTCGTCGAGGCGGCCGGGACTCCTCCGGAGGTGCCCCGGGGAAATGGTAATAAGTCCTCCTTATGAAGGTGTGCGGGTCCAGCCTCTGGTGAAGGTCGGGGCACGACTTCGTCTGTTTTATCAGGGGTGGACCCAAATTATTTCAGATCAGTGGGTGCTGGAGGTCGTTCTCGAGTCAAGTTAAGGGCTATCAGGAGACTCTGGGTCGCTTAATCCCGTTGGGAGCTGTTGGTACCCGTCCTCAGCCACGAGCAGGGAATGGGTTGGTTATTCCATTACTTTGTGATCCGAAGAAGGAGGACCAGTTTCGACCATTTTAGATCTGAAGAGGGTCAATGGGGCGCTCAAGGTGCCATCCTTCCGCATGGAGACTCTGCGCTCGGTCATAGTGGCTGTTCGTCAGGGAGAATTTCTCTGTCACTGGATCTCACGGAAGCGTATCTGCACGTGCTGATTCAAGAGGCCCATCAGCGTTTCTTCGTTTTGCTCTTTTAGGAAGGCACTTTCGTTCTGTGCTCTGCCTTTTGGGTCTGGCAACGGCTCCACGCACCTTCTCCAAGATAATGGTGGTGGTAGCAGCGGCTTTGCGGAGGCAGGGAATTCTGGTGCATCCGTATCTGGACGACTGGTTGATCTGGGTGAAGTCTCGGGCTCACAGTGTGGCGGCGATGGCTCAGGTAGTCAGCGTTTCTGGAATCGCTTGATGGGTAGTGAATGTAGTCAAAAGTCAGTTGATCCCATCGCAGAGTCTGGAGTACTTTGTAGTGCGGTTCGACACAGCAATGGATCGTGTTTTTTCTGCCGGATTCTCGGATCGCCTCTCTTCAGCAGCAGGTCCAGCTGTTAATGTCCGTTCAGAGTCATAAGTACATAAGTAATGCCATACTGGGAAAAGACAAGGGTCCATCGAGCCCAGCATCCTGTCCACGGACAGCGGCCAATCCAGGCCAAGGGCACCTGGCAAGCTCCCAACGTAACAAACATTCTATACATGTTATTTCCTGGAATTTTGGATGTTTCCAAGTCTGTTTAGTAGCGGTTTATGGACTTGTCCTTTAGGAAACCGTTCTTCAACCCCTTTTTTTAACTCTGCTAAGCTAACCGCCTTCACCACTTTCTCCGGCAACGAATTCCAGAGTTTAATTACACGTTGGGTGAAGAAAAATTTTCTCCGATTTGTTTTTAAATTTACTACACTGTAGTTTCATCGCATGCCCCCTAGTCCTAGTATTTTTGGAAGCGTGAACAGAAGCTTTCACATCCACCTGTTCCACTCCACTCATTATTTATATACCTCTATCATGTCTCCCCTCAGCGTCTCTTCTCCAAGCTGTATAGCCCTAGCCTCCTTAGTCTTTCTTCATAGGGAAGTCGTTCCCATCCCCGCTATCATTTTAGTCGCCCTTCGCTGCACCTTTTCCAATTCTACTATATCTTTCTTGAGATGCGGCGACCAGAATTGAACACAATACTCAAGGTGCGGTCGCACCATGGAACGATACAACGGCATTATAACATCCTCACACAGTCTGACGATTCAAATGTACCTTCAGGTTCTGGGTCTCATGGCAGCGACAATAGAGGTAGTACCATGGGCCAGGGCGCATATGCGTCAGCTTCAGGCGGCTCTGCTGCCCCGATGGTCTCCTCAGGTACACAGTTTGGAGTTGCAGTTGCCATTGAGGAGGGCTCCTCGGCGCAGTCTCCAGTGGTGGCTGTGCTCGGCCCATCTGAAAAAGGGCATGCCGTTGGAACCTCCTCATTGGATGATTCTGGTAACGGGATGCCAGTCTGCTGGGCTGGGAGCTCAGTGTCTCAGTTGGTCTGCGCAGGGGCGGTGATCGACGGAAGAAGCTCAGTGGTCTTTTTAACTGGTTTGAGACGAGGGCGATTTCGGCTAGCTCTGTTGGCGTTTCGCTCAAATGTGGTCGGAAAGGCGGTAAGAGTCATGGTCCGACAACTCGACAGCGGTAGCATATGTCAACCGGCAGGGCGATACAAAGAGTCCGCGGTTGGCAATCGAGACGGCTCTGCTCATGAGTTGGGCGGAAAGGCATATAGTGCAGGATTTCAGCGGCGCACGTGGCCGGGGTGCACAACATGAATGCGGATTTTCTAAGCAGACACATGTTGGACCCCGGAGAATGGTCTCTGCACCGGTCGGTGTTCGACCAGATAGTTCTAAAGTGGGGAATGCCAGTAGTGGATGTCATGGCGTCGGCACAGAATGCCCAGGTTTCTCGGTATTTCATTCGGCGTCGGGATCCGCAAGCGGAAGGGATCGATGCGTGGTCCTTTCGTGGCCTCAGCGGGTATTGCTGTACGTGTTTCCCCCGTGGCCCTTGATAGGTCGAGTCCTACAGAGGGTAGAATGTCATGCGGGTCCGGTGTTGTTGGTGGCTCCGAATTGGCCACGTCGGCCGTGGTTCGGGGATCTGATGCGCTTGTTAGAAGGCGAGCCTCTCCGGTTGGGGGGCTCAGTGCTGTTGTGTCAGGGTCCAATTGTCATGCCGGATCCGGCTCGGTTCTCTCTTATGGTGTGGCCCTTGAGAGGGAATGGTTGAGAAGGAAAGGGTTTTCCCCTCAGGTGATTCAGACGATGCTGCAGTCTCGCAAACGTTCGACGTCTTTGGCCTATGTGCGTGTGTGGCGCATATTTGAAGATTGGTGTGGGGACCGGGCATGTGTCCCTTCGACAGCTTCTGTGTCGTGCATTTTAGATTTCTTGCAGGATGGTTTTGAGAAGGGCCTTTCATTGTCATCTTTGAAGGTGCAGCTGGCTGCTTTGGCGTGTTTTCAGGGTAAGGTGCAGGGCAGGTCGGTTGCGTCTTCCCCGGATGTGATCCGTTTTTTTGAGGGAGGTGAAGCTGCTTCGTCCTCCTCAGCGGCCGGTAGTTCCTTAGTGGGGTCTTAATATCGTTCTTGACTCTTTGGCGGGTTCTCCTTTTGAGCCCTTGGAGTCTTGTTCGATAAAAGACCTTACTATAAAGGTGGTCTTTTTGGTAGCTATATAGTCGGCTTGCCGGATTTTGGAACTTCAGGCACTTTCATGTAGGCCTCCGTTTCTGTGGTTTTCTAAGGAAAAGGTTTCGCTGTGTCCAGTGCCTTCGATTTTGCCTAAGGTGGTATCCTCCTTTCATGTCAATCAGGTGATTTCGTTGCCGGTCTTGGAGGCCGGACGAGGGACGCTTCTCAGTGTCGTTGGCGAAATTGGATGTGCGCAGAGTGTTGAAGGTTTACTTGCGCAGGTCGGAGGAATTCAGGTCTTCGGACAGGTTATTTGTCCTTCATGGGGGGCCCAAGAAGGGAGCGGCTGCTTCTAAGGCATCTATAGCTCGGTGGTTGAAGGATGCCATCTCTTCTGCTACATATTGCATGGCCGTACGGTGCTGGTGGGGCTCAAGGCACATTCCACTAGGGGGATGGCAGCTTCTTGGGCAAAGAGTAGTTTTGTTCCACCGGTGGACATTTGTAGAGCGGCGGTGTGGTCCTCCCTGCATTCTTTTGTCAAACATTACAGAGTGGATGTACAGGCAAGGGAGAATGCCAGTTTTGGAGCTGCAGTCCTGTCCTCTGGGCTTCGCAGGTCCTACCCTTAGATGTGTTTACTGCTTTGGTACGTCCCAAGCGTCTTGAACGATCTGGAGGATTGCTGAGGAAGGTGAAATTAGGCCTTGCCTGCTAATTTTCTTTCCTCTAGATCCTCCAGACCGTTCAAGAGCCCACCCAGTGTATCGGACAGTTCAGGATGATATTTTCTTTAGACTTCAGTTGCTGATATTTCTAGTACATCCTGTGATTTGGTTCCTGGAGTTCTACTAAGGGCAGTTTGTGGTACCGTTTGTGCCCATCTGCAGTTGAATTCCCCGTCTTAAGGGGAGGAGATCTGAGTGTGGATTCAGTGGTTTTGTTTAGGTGGAGGTGTTTTGTTCCTCTGCTTGTTACAGTTTTACTGGTTAGTAGAAGGTCTGCACAGGCTACTTGTATAAGAAGTTTTAGCGTTTTTTAGTCTCCCTCTGCTGGTAGGAGTGCATAACCCAAGCGTCTTGAACGGTCTGGAGGATCTAGAGGAAAGAAAATTAGCAGGTAAGGCCTAATTTCACCTTAAAGAATATGTTCAATTTAACGATAATGGGGAGGTTATGCCGACTGTCTTGTGGGAGGGATTCAAATCGGTCATGCGAGGCCACTTAATAACATTGAGGGCACACGTATGGGAAATGTGGTATGGGGCAGAAATTGGTTTACATAGGCAACTGTTGTAGGTGGAGGCCCAGCTCCATAGAGGTGGAACCCGGCCTCCCTCTGAGGTACTAGATCGGATACGCAAAATTCACAATCAGATTTGCGACCTTGAACTTTCAGATTTGGTTGAAAAACTTCAACAGGCCCATCAGTCCCATTTTGAATTTGGAAACAGAGCTAGTCGGCTTTTGACCTACAAGCTTAGGCAGAAGGCTACTCGCAATGTGATTGCAGGTCTGCGAGATCAGGGAGGTGAGATTCACACGGAGCAGGAATACATAGAGACAGCTTTTAAAGATTATTACAAGATGCTATACACTCCAGAGGATTCGGAGGAGGCCATAGGGGAGTATCTCAAAAGACATTGAGCTACCCCAGATGCCTGAGAGTGTCAGTCAGATCTTGTCGCACCCTATTGAATTGGAAGAGATAGTTCAGGCCATTAGAAAGCTGCTTGTTGGCAAAGCTCCGGGTTCGGATGGGTTTTCTAACAATTTTACAGGGTTTTTGGGGAGCTTCTGGCGCCATTATTACTGAGCGTTTTCAACTCACTGGATTTAGACTCGATGCTCTCACCAACCTGGAATTTGGCTAACATCACGGTTATCCATATGCCGGGCAAAGACTCCCAACTGTGTAGTTCGTATAGGCCTATATCTCTTTTAGGGGTAGACTACAAAATATTTACAAAGATTTTAGCTGGGCGCTTGCAGAGATACCTTCCGTTCCTGATTCATGAGGATCAGGCGTGGTTTGTCCAGGGGCCACCAGATGTTTGATAATATTCGTAGAGCTCTCCAAATGATATCGCATGCGCAGGATACAAAATCCCCTCTCTGTATTTTATCTCTGGATGCAGAGAAAGCTTTGACCGAGTTAGCTGGCCTTTTCTTTTCACAGTGTTGTGGAAAAATCTGTATATCGGGGCAGTTTGTGAATTGGCTCCACTTGATCTATAAGACACCATCAGCTGCGGTGCGGATCAATGGGAAACTCTCAAAACCCTTCTTGTTGTAGAGAGGGACGCATCGGAGCTGTGCATTATCCCCTTTGCTGTTTGCCATAATAATGGAACCCCTTGCTATTAAGGTCCGAACGCATCCAGAGATTAGAGGTCCACGAATGGAGGGCAGGAAACCCGGGTTCTCCTTTTTTGGGATGATGTTCTGCTCATGCTGAGGGAGCCTCTAGTCTCTTTCCCACTGATTCAAGAAGTGATACAGGCTTATGGAATAGTTTCTGGGTTAGGATCAATTTTGATAAGTTAGAGGCCTTAGATATAAATCTCACTAGTCAGCAAAGATGTCCCTTCAGTCTCTCCACCCATTTCGCTGGGCGCCCCGATATGTCCGATACTTGGGGGTTAACATCCCCCGGCATCTTGAAGAGTATTTCAATTCAACTTCCCTGAACGGTACAGAGGCTTCTCAAGGGATCTGAATAGATGGAAAGGGATTAACCTTATCATGGAGAGGGAGGATCAGTGTGGTAAAATGGTTATGCTCCCAAAGATTATGTACCTATTCATGGCACTACCCTATCTTTTTGCCGAATAGCTTCCTACGAGGCCTGCAAAGAAAAATGTTCGCATTTATTTGGAAGGAAGAGGCCTCCGCGGATCCGTAGGGAGGTGATGTTACCAGGCCCAGGAGTCGTGGTGGATGGGGTTTCCCTCTTTCAGCCATATTATCATGCTGCTCACCTTTGAATATTAGCAACTGGCTGCAGGATACTGGGAAACTGTGGGCAAGGGTGGAACAGGGTGGATGGGACCTTTCACCCTGAGGGCAATACCCTGGTTGCCTGGAAAGACATTGAGAGAAATTATTAAAAGAAGCCCTCCCTTACTTCAGTGGCCCTTACAAACCTGGAGTAAGATTAGAGAAAAGTTCCTTCCTGGGCGCAAGTTTTATGTTTCAACGGTTTTTATTGAAAACAGTGTACACTTTTGTCAACATCAAATATTCAATATGTACAACCAGTCATGAAATTCCCTTCTAATCAACCATCAAACAAATCGGGCCTACTGCTTTCACTTTTTATTCCGTTTCTTCAATCCCCCCTCCCTTTCCCTGTTCCCCCCACCCCTAAAATTCCCCCCCCCTCTATTAACCCTCCTATTCTCTCCCTCCCCCGGAAAACTCACAATCATCTTAAAGAGGAACTGACCCACCCACAACTTCAATATAGTGTCTACAGCAACATAAGTACAAAACTCTTACCCTTAGCTGATAGGGTATCTATATATTTTCCCCAGATCTTCAAAAACTGATTCTTTCGTTTTGGGGATCCTCTGGCTTCTCTTGCCTCCCACATCAGAAGCTGGTGCACCATATTCCGCCAGTGCCAAAATTCTGGTACAGCCTCTGAAGTCCAATTTTGAAGTATACATTTCTTTGCCAGAAGACATCCCTTACGAAAAAATAATGTTTCCTCTGAGGTATTTCCTCTAAATGACCCATAGATATCCAGTAACATCTGTGAGGGGGTTCCTATTATTTCACAAGACAGCAGGTTTGAAAGATAGTTGGCCACTCTGGACCAGAAGCCCTGTATGGCTTCACAGCTCCAAAATGCGTGATAGAATGTGTTTTCTGCGATTTTGCATCGCAAGCATATTGCATTTTGTGTTCCCCCAAATTTTGCTAGTTGAACTTGTGTGAAGTAGGCTCTATGAAGTACTCGAAATGCACATTCCCGATATTGGGCTCCACTAACTAAGTTTGCAATACCCTTCACTTGTCTGTTAATGTCCCAGTTGGGGAGGGCTATTCCCAAATCTTTCTCCCACCTTTCTTTAACTGTTTTCAAGTCTTTATTCATCCCCACTGACCCTAATGCCTTATAAACTTCAGAGACAGATGGTTCAGTATCTGAAATTTCCTCAAAGAATTCTTTCAACTTGGACCCTGACTTTTGTCTCAATTTCTCCCCATCTAAAGAATGTATAAAATGTTTCAGCTGGCAATAAGCAAAAGTGTCCCCCCATTGCATCGGCTCATTACCCAGTATTTGTTCTCACGATTTTATTTGCCCCTCAACTCCCATTATGTCTTCCAAATACATTATTCCTCTTTCCTCCCATCTTTTAAATACTGGATTCTCCAAGCCTGACACAAATTTAGGGTTCCCCCGAATGGTCATTAATTCCGTGACTTCAGTATCCACTTTCAGACATTTTCCCAAAAACTGCCACGCCTCACGCAGTGGCGTCAACAACAAACTTCGACTTAAATATCTAGGGATCAAAGATCTCTCCACTTGCAACAATGACACCAAGCGATATGGAGCATAGAATGCCTCTTCCATCTCTAGGGGGGTGTAATTATTCGATTCAAAAAGCCAATCTCTAATATGTCTCAGTAAACATGCCATATTATATAGTTTCACATTAGGCAAGCCTAGTCCCCCCTGTGACCAGCCCCCCCATAGCAGCTGGAATTTCATTTTCGCCTTTTTGTTCGCCCAGCAAAATCTCATTACCAGTCTGTAGAACTTCGTCAGACCTTTGTTCAACAGCCTAAGGGGAAGGGTTTGCATGACGTATAGCCAGCGAAGAAGAATTACCATACGTATGAGCCCCAAACGACCTATCAAAGAGAGTGGCAATGCTTCCCATTTTTTCCAGCTGTTGTTTAGTTTGCGCCAGAAGTTGTTTTATATTAAGTTTATAAAGGTCCCTAGTCTTCGTTGATAGCAAGATCCTAAATAGAGGAAGTGTCCCCTTGCCCACCGCAACGGGAAGATCCCTGGCCAATTTCTATTCATCTCTTCGTCAGCAGCCAGTGCCTCTGACTTTTCCAGATTTAACTCGAGACCAGAGAAATCCCCAAATCTTGAAATGATTCTAATAGAGCTGGCAACGATGTCTCTGGTCTCGTGATCACAACTAACAAGTCATCAGCAAAGGCTGCCAATTTGAATTTTACAGTACCCAAGGTACACCATGAATTTCTGCATTGGAATATACCTCTCTTATCAGTGGGTCCAAATACAATGCAAACAATAACGGTGACAAGGGGCAACCTTGACGAGTTCCTCTCTCTATCCTCACATTTTCTGAACAATTACCGTTCACCATCACTCTCGCTTTTGGTGAGGTGTAAAGAGATTTAACCGCTCCCAAAAACCATCCGTCAAATCCATATTTTCCCATTACTGTGAACAGAAACTCCCATTTCACACGGTCAAAGGCCTTTTCTGCGTCAAAGCTTACTATGAGTGCTGATCTATTTGCCCTACCAATCTGTTCCAAAGAGATTAGAATCCGCTTGAGATTCTTAGATACAGCTCGGCCTTTAACAAAACCCACCTGTGCTTCATGCACCAGTCTTGGCAACACCCGACTCATTCGTGTTGCCAGTATCTTTGCAAAAATTTTAACTTCACAGTTTAATAGTGATATGGGTCTATAAGACTCGGGTAAGTCACATCTCTCTTGGGTTTCGGGATTAATATGATACGAGCTATATTCAGTTGGTCTGGCAGTGACCCCTTCTCCACCCATTCATTATAGGCTTCCACCATTGGTGGCAGAATGGTCTCTCCCATCAATTTATAAAACTCTATTTTCAAACCATCCGGTCCAGGTGTTTTCCCTGATTGACTACTTCCAATGGCCCATCCCACCTCATCACTAGATATAGGGACATTGAGCTGGTCTCTCTCCCCATCAGTCAGTCTCGGAGAATCCAGATTGTCCAAATATAAAGTACTGTCAAGGCCTGAGTTATCCCTTTCTGCATATAATTGCTGGTAGAAGTTTTGAAAAATATCTCGGATTTCCGCGTCTGAATGGCATAGTTTACCTGTCTGATCTTTCAAGGCTGCTACTATGCGGGTAGCCTGTTTCCGAGCTATAAGTCGCGCCATCATCTTCCCACCCTTGCCCCCAAATTGTATAATTGAAATTATAGTAGGTTTGTGATTTCACCTCACGTTCATGGATCAGCGTGGTTAGCGTCACCCTGTGCCCCTAGGAGCTCCTTTCTAGTATGACTGGGCGCAAATTTTATAAACACATGTACCTTCGCTTTGCTCCCCAGTTTCGGCCGGGGACTCAGGACTCCGCGTATCGAGCATGGGAAGAGTTGGGGCTTTGTACACTGGGGCAGATGTGGGAGGAAGATAAAGCTGTAACTTGAAGAGCGTCGGCAAGAACATGGGTTGTCCCCGTTACAGGCTTTTCAATATTACCAAGTTAAGGATTTTATCAAGCGTAGAGCACAGGATGAACTCCGAATATCTGAGACGGGATTGAGGGGCGGTGGAGGAAGGGGTGGTATTTTGTGAATATATAAAGCCCTGCTATTGTTTGGGAACCCAGTTGAATATTATTTGTCGAAGTGGGAGACAGCTATGGGGGAGACATAGTGGAAGCAGACATTTAAATTTTTATTGCAAGTCTCAGTATCAAGTGCTATGATAGAGTGGGCACAAAATACTATGTGGCTGGTATTATACCCTGCACCGCTTAGCTAAAATGTTCCGCAAGGGGTCTGGCTTATGCTGGCAAGAATGTGGGTCAGTGGGAGATATGATACATATTTGGTGGACCTGTAAATATGCATAATGTTATTGGACAGCTGTTTTGAAATTCCTCTTTGAGGTAACAGCGGTGAGCTATCCTATGAAAATGGACCACTGCCTTTTGCATATTAAGCCATCGGGGAATTCGGAAGCCCATACATCGGTTTGCAACGCAGCTGTTTGTCGCAAGCAAATTGGTACTAGTGGCGGCATGGAAACAGCCATCCATCCCTGACCTACAAGCTATCATACGCAAATTGGACATCATTCACTTGTTATCTAAACTTACAGCCTTGCGTACGGGACGATTTACTCTCTACCACAAAATGTGGGAACAGTACGAGCGATGGTCATCCGCTTGAGACACCTCTGATATGTCACATAATGAGTTTTGAGGGGGGAGGGGATAGGAGTTTTCTAGGGATATGAAGGGGGGATGGGGTGGGGAGAGGTTGGGAGGGAGGAGCTAGGAGGGGTTAAGGGCTTTGAATTGTTCATAGGGATGCAATGATTTTTGGATTCTTTATTTCTTGTTAGATGTGGCAGTTTCCGCGTTAGATGTGACAATGAGGCTGATTTTGTTAAGTTTTAAATTGAAATTAATAAAAATACAATTAAAAAAAACCCCAAATTGCTCCCAGCTGCATAGCTCCCTTACCTTGTGTGCTGAGCCCCCCAACCCCCCCCCCCCCAAAAAAAAAACCCACCACTACCCACAACTCTACACCACTACCATAGCCCTTAGGGATGAAGGGAGGCACCTACATGTGGGTACACTGGGTTCTGGTGGGTTTTGAAGGGCTCACATTTACCACCACAAGTGTGGCAGGTAGGGGGGGGGGGGATGGGCCTGGGTCCGCCTGTCTGAAGTGCACTGGACCCACTAAAAACTGCTCCTGGGACCTGCATACTGCTGTCATGGAGCTGGGTATGACATTTGAGGCTGGCAAAAAATGTTTTTAACATTTTGTTTTGGGTGGGAGGGGGTTGGTGACCACTGGGGGAGTAAGGGGAGGTCGTCCATGATTCCCTCCGGTGGTCATCTGGTCAGTTCGGGCACCTTTTCGAGGCTTGGTCGTGAAAAGGGTGACGGTCCACAGCAGCCACAGGTTCTGGCCACCAGAGAGCGAGGTGAGCACAGACGTGGCACTCATTCTTACATCTCCCAGCACAGGCAGGGACTTGCAGAGGAACTCTCCACCCTTCTAAGGACCCATGCAGTCAAACTCGTTCCATCAGGGGAAGAAGGGTTGGGATTCTATTCCAGGTATTTCCTTGTGCAAAAGAAAACGGGGGATGCGTCCCATCCTAGACCTAAGGGCCTTGAACAAATTCCTAGTCCGATAAAAGTTCAGGATGGTTTCCCTGGGCACCCTTATTCCCATGATTCAGGGAGAACAACTGGCTATGCTCTCTGGACTAAAGGATGCTTACACACATATCTCGATACTCCAGCTCACAGGAAGTATCTTCGATTCCGGCTGGGAACATAACACTTCAGTACCGTGTACTGCCTTTTGACCTGACGTCTGCGCCCAAAGTGTTACAAAGTGTCTAGCAGTAGTCGCAGCGTCGCTATGCAGACTGGGAGTGCATGTGTTTCCTCATCTCGACAATTGGCTGGTGAAGAAAGAGCACCTCGGAGGACGGTGCTCTGGAGTCCATGCGAATGACTATTCAGGTGCTAGAGCTACTGGGGTTCATAATAAATTACTCCAAGTCCCATCTTACTCCTGTTCAAAAATTGGAGTTCATTGGAGCACTGCTGGACACGAGGACAGCTCGGGCTTATCTTCCCGAGACAAGGGCAGACAACCTCCTGTCCCTGGTGTCCACAGTTCGAGCGTCTCAGCAGGTCACAGCTCGGCAGATGAGACTTTTGGGGCACATGGCCTCCACAGTTCATGTAACACCCATGCAGGTCTATATATGTGATTAGCTCAATGGACCCTAGCTTCCCAGTGGTGTCAAGCTGTAGGGAATCTGTAGGATGTGATCCAATTGTCCACCAATTTTTGAAATTCTCTTCAGTGGTGGACAGTCTGGTCCAATTTGACCATGGGGCGACCATTCCAAATTCCTTAGCCACAAAAAGTGCTGACGACGGATGCATCCCTCCTAGGGTGGGGAGCTCGTGTAGATGGGCTTCACACTCAAAGTGCCTGGTTCTTCCGGGATACAGGTCTTCAGATCAACCTCCTGGAATTACGAGTGATCTGGAACGCTCTAAAGGCTTTCAGAGATCGACTGTCCAACCAAATCATTTGATTCGTGCCAAACGAACCTCATTGAGTTCTTTGATTGGGTGACAGGAGAATTGAATCATGGACGAGCTATGGACGTAATCTACTTAGATTTCAGCAAAGCTTTTGACACGGTTCCCCACAGGAGGCTCTTAAATAAACTGGATGGGCTGAAGATAGACCCGAAGTGGTGAACTGGATTAGGAACTGGTTGATGGACAGATGCCAGAGGGTGGTGGTGAATGGAATTCGCTCGGAGGAGCGAAAGGTAAGTAGTGGAGTGCCTCAAGGATTGGTGCTGGGGCCAATTCTGTTCAATATATTTGTGAGTGACATTGCCGAAGGGTTAGAAGGTAAAGTTTGCCTATTTGCGGATGATACTAAGATCTGTAACAGAGTGACACCCCGGAGGGAGTGGAAACATGAAAAAGGACATACGGAAGCTAGAAGAATGTCTAAGGTTTGGCAATTAAAATTCAATGCGAGAAAATGCAAAGTGATGCACTTAGGAAGTAGAAATCCACGGGAGACGTACGTGTTAGGCGGGGAGAGTCTGATAGGTACGGGCGGAGAGAGGAGAGGATCTTGGGGTGATAGTATCTGAGGATTTGAAGGCGATGAAACAGTGTGGACAAGGCGGTGGCAGTAGCTAGAAGGTTGTTAGGCTGTATAAAGAGAGGTGTGACCAGCAGAAGAAAGGGGGTGTTAATGCCCCTGAATAAGTCGTTGGTGAGGCCCCACCTGGAGTATTGTGTTCAGTTTTGGAGGCCGTATCTTGTTAAGGATGTAAAAGAATTGAAGCAGTGCAAAGAAAAGCTACGAGAATGGTATGGGATTTGCGTTACAAGACGTATGAGGAGAGACTTGCTGAACTAAACATGTATACTCTGGAGGAAAGGAGAAACAGGGGTGATATGATACAGACGTTCAAATATTTGAAAGGTATTAATCCGCAAACAAATCTTTTCCGGAGATGGGAAGGTGGTAGAACGAGAGGACATGAAATGAGATTGAAGGGAGGCAGACTCAAGAAAAATGTCAGGAAATATTTTTTCATGGAGAGAGTAGTGGATGCTTGGAATGCCCTCCCGCGGGAGGTGGTGGAAATGAAAACGGTAACGGAATTCAAACATGCGTGGGATAAGCATAAAGGAATCCTGTGCCGAAGGAATGGATCCTCAGGAGCTTAGTCAAGATCGAGAGGCGGGGCTGGTGGTTGGGAGGCGGGGATAGGGCTGGGCAGTCTTATACGGTCTGTGCCAGAGCCGGTGGTGGGAAGCGGGACTGGTGGTTGGGAGGCGGGGATGGTGCTGGACAGACTTGTACGGTCTGTGCCAGAGCCGGGGTTGGGAGGCAGGGCTGGGGAGGTGAGGATAGTGCTGGGCAGACTTATACGGTCTGTGCCTCTGCCAGAGCCAGTGGTTGGGAGGTGGGGTTGGTGGTTGGGAGGCGGGGATAGTGCGGGGCAGACTTATACGGTTTGTGCCCTGAAGAGCATAGGTACAAATCAAAGTAGGGTATACACAAAAAGCAGCAAATATGAGTTATCTTGTTGGGCAGACTGGATGGACCGTGCAGGTCTTTTTCTGCCGTCATCTACTATGTTACTATGTTACTATGATTCAAACAGACAATCAGGTTGCGATGTACTACACCACAAGCAGGAGGGTACCGGATCTCGCCCTCTGTGTCAGGAAGCTGTCCAGATGTGGCTTTGGGCACGCATATCCAAGCCACTTATCTGGCGGGTGTAAACAACAGTCTGGCCGACAGACTGAGCATAGTAATGCGATCTCACAAGTGGTTGCTGAATATGGGCATAGCCCGCAAGATCTTACGAGTGTGGGGCACCCCCTCAGTGGATCTTTTTGCCACCCAAATCAGGTCCCTCAGTTCTGTTTCAGGTTTCAGGCTCACGACAGACTAGCATCAGATGCCTTTCTCCTTCATTGAGGAACAGGCCTTCTGTATGCGTGCCCTCCCATACCTCTAGTAGGGAAGACTTTGCTGAAACTCATGCAAGACTGCGGAACCATGATCGTGATCGCACCCTTCTGGCCGTGTCAGATTTGATTCCCTCTTCTTCTGGAGTTGTCCTCCGAGGAGCTGTGAAGATTGGAGTGTTTTCCAACCCTCATCATTCGGAACAAGGGGTCGCTTCTACATCCCAATCTCCAGTCTCTGGCTCTCACAGCCTGGATGTTGAGACCTTAGAATTCACCTCCTTGGGTCTTTTGGAGGGTGTCTCCCGAGTCTTGCTTCCAGGAAAGATTCCACTAAGAGGTGTTACTTTTTCAAATGGAGGAGGTTTGCCGTCTGGTGTGACTTCAAGGCCCTAGATCTCTTGTCCTATCCAGACCCTGCTTGAATACCTTCTACACTTCTTAGAGTTTGGTCTCAAGATCAACTCCGTAAGGGTTCACCTCAGCGTAATCAGTACTTATCATTGGGTGGTGTACCATCTCTGGACAGCCTTTAGTTCGCTTCATGGAGGTTTGCTTCTGTCAAAGCCCCCTGTCAAACCTCCACCAGTGTCATGGGATCTCAATGTTGTTCTCACCCAGCTAATGAAAGCTCCTTTTGAGCCACTGAATTCCTGCCATCTGAAGTACTTGACCTGGAAGGTCATTTTCTTGATGGCTGTTACTTCAGCTCGTAGGGTCAGTGAGCTTCCGGCCCTAGTAGTGGATGCACCTTATGTAAGTTTCATAATAACAGAGTAGTCCTCCGCATGCACCCTAAGTTCCTGCCCAAGGTAGTGTCGGAGTTCCATCTGAACCAGTCGATTGTCTTGCCAACATTTTTTCCCCCGTCTTTATGCTCACCCTGGCGAAAGCAGTTTGCACACCTTGGACTGCAAGAGAGCATTGGCCTTTTACGTGGCGCGAACGAAGCCTTTCAGACAGTCTGCCCAGTTGTTTGTTTCTTTCGATCGATCCCAACAGGAGACGAGTCGCCATCGAGGAACACGCACAATCTCCAATTGGCTAGCAGATTGCATTTCCTTCACTTATGCCCAAGCTGGGCTGACTCTGGAGGGCTCTGTCACGGCTCATAATGTTGGAGCCATGGCTGCGTCAGTGGCTTACTTAAAGTTAGCCTCCATTGAAGAGATATGCAAGGCTGCAACGTGGTCTTCAGTCCACGCATTCACATCTCACTACTGCCTTCAGCAAGATACCCGACGCAACAGTCTTTTTTTGGGCAGTCAGTGCTGCAGAATCTGTTTGGGGTTTAGGATCCAACTCTACCCCCCTAGGCCCATTTTATTCTGTTCCAGGCTGCACACTCGGCTAGCTGTATATAGTTTCAAGTTAACTTATGTTAAGTCCTCGCTGTTGCGAGGCCCAATTGACCAATGTTTGTTGTTTTGAGTGAGCCTGGATGCTAGGGATACACTACGTGTGAGAATAAGCAGCCTGCTTCTCCTTGGAGAAAGCGAAGATACTTAACTGTAACAGGTATTCTCTGAGGACAGTAGGCTGATTATTCTCACATTCCTTCCCACCTCCCCTTTGGATTTGTTTTTTGATTTAACTGAGGTACGCTCGCGCAGCGGGCAGGAAGTCAGTCTGTGCATCTGCGATGTGTGTTGCACGCGCGCCAGAAGACTAGCAAAGTTTTTTGTCTTTGCTATGGCAAAATGCCGGTTCCCGGGCCGATGCAGATGTCGACCCATGTGTGAGAATAATCAGCCTACTGTCCTCGGAGAATACCTGCTGCAGGTATGTATTTTCGCTATTGTGTTTAAAGATCAGAAACCATTCAGTGTAACATATGCAATAATTGGTGTGTGTGGGGGTGGAATCTTAACATCATTGTCTAGGAAGTCTTAAGACATCTCTACAACCAATTCTTAGGTTGGGATTTTTCTGTGTATGTGCTATTTGCATTGTTTCATCATAGAAGACTATTACTGTAGAAAGCCTGGTTTCTGCAAAGTATTTATAATATGCCAAAAAAATGACGGTAATGTTAGTTTTCCTCATTATCCCTCCAGACCAGTCAAGTTGTGTGGGTATACTCTCTCTTTCTAGCAAATGAGACTGATAACTGTGGCCCATTGGGTTAAAAAGGCTATAGCGTCAACGTATATTGTGTGGTAGTGTCTTTGCCCACCGTTTTGAAAGCTCACTGTACAAGAGGTCAGGTTTCCTAATGGGTAGGACATGGGCAGCTTCATGGTCACTGTTGCATTTCTTTGTATGACACTGTAGACTGGACATGCAGGCGCACCATGATGGGCCTTTGGGACTAGCATGTTGGCAGCAGGCTTGTCTGGCTCCTTCTCTTGGTAGATACTGTTTTAGTGTTTTCCATATGTTTTTTGTACTGGTCTGGAGGGACAATGAGGAAGGAGAAATTAGAGGTGAGCCGGTTGATATTGTATATCTGGATTTTCAAAAGTAATTTGACAAAGTACCTCATGAAAGACTCCAGAGGAAATTGGAGAGTCAAGGGATAGAAGGTAGTGTCCTATTGTGGATTAAAAGCTGGTTAAAAGATAGAAAACAGAGAGTAGGGTTAAATGGTCAGTATTCTCAGTGGAGAAGGGTAGTTAGTAGGGTTCCCCAGGGGTCTGTGCTGGGACCGCTGCTTTTTAACATTTATAAATGACCTAGAGATGGGAGTAACTAGTGAGGTAATTAAATTTGCTGATGACACAAAGTTATTCAAAGTTGTTAAATCGCAAGAGGATTGTGAAAAATTACAAGAGGACCTTACGAGACTGGGAGACTGGGCATCCAAATGGCAGATGATGTTAATGTGAGCAAGTGCAAGGTGATGTATGTGGGGAAAGAGAACCTGAACTATAGTTACATGATGCAAGGTTCTACATTAGGAGTCACCGATCAGGAAAGAGATCTAGGTGTCATTGTTGATGATTTGTTGAAACCCTCTGCTCAATGTGCGGCGGCGGCTAAGAAAGCAAATAGAATGTTAGGTATTATTAGGAAAGGAATGGAAAACAAAAATGAGGACGTTATAATGCCTTTGTACTGCTCCATGGTGTGACTGCACCTTGAATACTGTGTACAGTTCTGGTCACTGCATCTCGAAAAAGATATAGTGGAATTAGAAAAGATACAGAGAAGGGCAATGAAAATGATGAAGGGGATGAGATGACTTCCCTAAGAGGAAGGGCTAGAGTGGCGAGGGCTCTTCAGTTTGGAGAAAAGATGGCTGAAGGGAGATATAATAGAGGTCTATAAAATGAGTGAATGGGTAGACATGAATCACTTGTTTACTCTTTCCAAAAGTACTAGTACTAGAGGACACACAATGAAGTTACAAAGCAGTAAATTTTAAACAAATCGGAGAAAATATTTCTTCACTAAATCAATGTGTAATTAAATTCTGGAATTTGTTGCCAGAGAATGTTGTAAAAGCAGTTAGCTTAGCGGGGTTTTAAAAAAGGTTTGGCTAGCTTCCTAGGGGGAAAATTCACTGCTTATTTCTAGGCTAAGCAGCATAAAATTTACTGTTTTGGGGCCTTGCCAGGTACTTGTAACCTGGATTGGCCGTTGTTGGAAACAGGATGCTGGTTTTTATGGACCTTTGGTCTGTCCCAGTATGGCAACACTTATTACTTATCTACTAGCTTTCTTTTCTTGAGTCCCTCCAAATCGGTCCAGAATCTGTGTGCAATAGATTGGAGAGGTTGAAGAAGGGTTTTCTTAAGTTAGGAAGGTTAGTCTTGCTAGGCTCTGTTTGCTCCTGTCCACACTGTGCTTTTTATACTATGTCCTTTTCATTGTTGATTGAGGATATGGATGTTAGTTGTCTTACATTTTTTGCCCGTGGGTTTTGAGAGGAAATTATTGATTCATTGCTTTGTTAGAAAAATACTGGCTTATTGACCCCTTAGAGAAAAATTACACTGGCTCCCACTAACAGACCGAATTACATTCAGGGTATGCACCTTGGCTCATAAGATCATCCACAGAGAGGCCCCGATATATATGTCAGACCTTATAGACCTGCCAGCAAGGAACACAAAAAGTTCTTCACGCACCTTCTTAAACCTCCATTACCCCAACTGTAAGGGACTTAAATACAATCATTATATGCATCCAGTTTCTCCTACATCTGCGCGCAACGTTGGAATGCACTACCGAATGCCTTAAAAACTAAACACAATCTGCCAGCCTTCTGGAAGTTACTGAAAACTAACCTATTTAACGAGACTTATAATAATTACAACTGTATTAGAACTAATCAACAATGAACTCCTTAATTTGGTTACTTTAATCAAACTGTTATAATTTAACGCTATACCTTATCTTACATTCTGCATATCTGATATGTATTAATTATTCTCCGAGGACAAGTAGGCTGATATTCTCACGTGTGGGTGACGTCGACGTCATGTTGGCCCCGGAGGATTTTCAGGAAAAATCTCTGGAAGTCTCTTCTGGAGCGTTCCACCGCGCTTGGCGTTCGTACTACGCGCACGTAGTTCCCGCCGTCACGCGGTCACACTCCTCAGTTTCTTCTTTTTCGCGTCTGAGGAGACACAGAGTTCTTTTGCGCTTCGCGTTTCTTCTGGTTCCTGGAGAAGAAGTTTCTTCTTTTTTCTCGGCCTTTCGGCTAAGTGCGAGTATATTCTGTTGTGCTATATTAAAAAAAAAAAAAAGTTCCTTTACTTTTCTAGTTACTTATTCCTTTCTTGGTAAGTTTCCTTCATTTCTTCGTTGCAACCATTTTTAGGCCGCTCGGTCGGGTTTTCTTCCCTTTTTTGTTGTGTCTATTTTTCTGACACAATCGCGTTTTTTGATTTCGCGGACGCTATTTTCCCCGCCATGTCATCAAAGACGCCCAGCGGCTTCAAACCATGTACCCGCTGCAACCGGACCATCTCGGGCACTGATCCGCAAGCCTGGTGCCTTCAGTGCATTGGGCCCGACCATTGCCCAGAGAGTTGCAAGTTGTGTCTTCAGATGAAGAAGCGCTCCCAGGTCTCGAGAGAAGCTCAGAGAGAGAAAGCTTTTTGGGTCCGGTGCCTCGGCGGCGCCATCGGTACCGAGGTCGACTGTTGCATCGGCGTTGGGAGACCGGGTAAAGGCTGCCAAAAGACCGATGCACGCTGGGAGCAGTGATACATCGAGTGGGTCTCCACCTGCTTTGGCGCCTCCTGCTTTACAGGCCCCCCGGGACCGACCTGTATCGGACCCGGCCCCGAGGAGGCGTGTGGATTCCACGTCCTCCTCACCGGTACCGAGGAGTCTCGATGACGGGCATCAGGTGAAGGTCAAGAAGCACTGTCATTGTTCTCCTTCTCGACATGGTACCGGGAGCTCCGGGTAGTCGAAGCATTCGGCACCCAAGAAGCGTTGATGCCGAGAGGATCGCTCTCCCTCTGTGATGGACGTGTCGTCGCGACGGTCGTCTGGCAGCCCGGTACCGGCTCCCCAACTCCTACAGGTTCTGCCTCCGAAGCCCACACCGGCACCGCAGCCTTCCTCGACAGCTTCTCTTGATGAGCGCATCAAGGCTTTGTTTCCCCATTTTATGGAAGCAGTGCTGCACCAATTGAGTCCAGCACCGGAGGTACCTGTACCATCGGTGCCGGAGGCTCCTGCGGTGCCTAGCCTTTGCCTGTGGTGAGGTCTCCTTCTCCGGCACGCTTGCGGTACCAGAGTCGGCAGCCACCCGGGCGACTCTCCATTGTCGTTGGTGGAGGATGCTTCATCGGAGTCTCTAAGGGAGTCTACTTCTCGACACCGTCATCGAGGTCATTGTACCTCCACGTCGAGACGGGCTCGGAATCCGGGCTGCTCTTTCTGAGCTTTTGGCTCCATCCGATGATGGCTCATCTGATGATGATGACAGCTTGGAGTTTTCTGTGCTTGAGGACTCTCTAGGTCTTCCACTGATTCAACTCCCTCACCTCAGAAGCAGCTCTCCCCTCCGGAAAGTTTGTCTTTCTCCTCTTTAGTGCGGAAAATGTCTGAGGTCATTCCCTTCCCTGTGGAGACTGTGGATGAGCCCATGGCTAAGATGCTCGAGGTCCTGGATTATCCATCTCCACCTAAGTCTTCTACCACGGTTCCTTTTCATGATACACTCAAGGAAGTGCTGATGAGGAATTGGGAGAAGCCTCTTTCATGCCCAACTGTCCCCAAAAATGCTGAGTCCCAGTATCGGATCTATGGGGAGCCCAGTTTCATCTGGACTCAGTTGCCTCATGATTCTGCGGTGGTGGATTCCGCTCTCAGAAGGGCTGTGGGAACACAGAACCTTGGATTCTTTTGGGAGAAAGGCGTATCAGGTTGGCATGCTCGCGTCCAAAATTCAATCGTACCAGCTCTACACGAGCATTCATTTGCGGAACTCAGTGAGGCAGCTTGAGAGCTTGGTTGATGCGCTCCCGCCGGAGCAGGCTGAGCCTTTTCGCCAAGTGGTCAGGCAGCAGAAGGCGTGTCGCAAATTCCTGTCCAGGGGTATTTACGATACTTGTGATGTGACATCCAGATTCTCTGCTATGGATATAGTGATGCGCAGACTCTCATGGCTGCGTGCCTCTAACCTGGAGGAACGAACTAGGCAGAAGATTGCGGATATCCCTTGCCGGGGGGATCGTCTTTTTGGTGAGAGGGTTTGAAGAGTGATTGATCATCTCTATCAGCGTGATAACGCTATGAACTCTCTCTCCCGCCGGGCGCCTTCTGCATCTACTTCCACATCTAAGAAGTTTTTTAGAGAGGAGAAGTGCTCCCTACGCCTCTAGGGGCCATCGGTACACTCCTGTTTCTCGACAGCTGGTTCAGGCTCTGCCCCAGCGCGCTCGTTCTCGTCAACAGCGTGCGCCAAAGCAGACCCCTGCAGCTCCCCAGCAAAAACCAGGGATGGGTTTCTGACAGGCTCCAGTTGAGCATAGCCACCATAAACGTGTCCGTGCCGGGCGATCTGCCGGTCGAAGGGAGGTTTAAAATTTCAAAGGTGGCCTCTCATAACCTCCGACCGGTGGGTTCTTCAAATAGTCCGGTTAGGATACACCCTCAATCTGGAATTCAAACCTCCAGATTACCCACCGAGAGCTCAGTCCTTCAGCTCTTAGCACAGGCAAGTACTTGCAGAGGAACTCCCCGCTCTTCTCAGCGCCAATGCGGTCGAGCCCGTTCCACCAGGGCAGGAAGGGCTGGGATTCTATTCCAGGTACTTCCTTGTGCAAAAGAAAACAGGGGGGATGCGTCCCATCCTAAACCTAAAGGGCCTGAACAAATATCTGATCCGAGAAAAGTTCAGGATGATTTCCCTGGGCACCCTTCTTCCCATGATTCAGGAAAACGATTGGCTATGCTCTCTGGACTTAGATGCTTACACTCACATCTCGATACTTCCAGCTCACAGGAAGTATCTGCGGTTTCGGCTGGGAATGCAGCACTTTCAGTACTGTGTGCTGCCTTTTGGCTTGGCGTCTGCGCCCAGGGTATTTACCAATTGCCTGACAGTTGTTGCAGCGTCACTATGCAGACTGGGAGTGCACGTGTTCCCTTATCTCGACGATTGGCTGGTGAAGAGCACCTCCCAGGCAGGAGCTTTACAGTCCATGCGGATGACTATTCAAGTGCTAGAGCTACTAGGGTTTGTAATCAATTACCCAAAGTCCCATCTAATCCCAGTTCAAAAATAGGAATTCATAGGGGCTCTGTTGTGCATGAAGACAGCTTGTGCCTATCTTCCTGAGACAAGAGTGGACAACCTTCTGTCTCTGGTCTTCAGGGTTCAAGCGTCTCAGCAGATCACAGCTCGACAGATGTTGAGACTTCTGGGACACATGGCTTCCACAGTTCATGTAACTCCCATGGCATGCCTACACATGAGATCAGCTCAGTGGACCCTAGCTTCCCAGTGGTTTCAAGCTACAGGGGATCTACAGGATGTGATCCAGCTGTCCACTGACTTTCGGAATTCCTTTCAGTGGTGGACAGTTTGATCCAATGTGGTTTGGGGTGCCCATTGCAAATCCCTCAGCCACAAAAAGTGCTGACGATGGATGCATCCCTCCTAGGGTGGGGAGCACATGTAGATGGGCTTCATACTCAAGGAGCTTGGTCCCTTCAGGAAAAGTGTCTTCAGATCAACCTCCTGGAGTTGCGAGCGATTGGGAATGCTCTAAAGGCTTTCAGAGATCGGCTGTCCAATCAAATTATTCAAATTCACACAGACAACCAGGTTGCCATGTACTACATCAACAAACAGGGGGGACACCGGATCTCACCCTCTGTGTCAGGAAGCCGTCCAGATGTGGCTTTGGGCTCGCCAATATGGCATGTTTCTCCAAGCCATTTATCTAGCAGGCTTAAACAACTGTCTGACCGACAGACTGAGCAAGATAATGCAACCTCACGAGTGGTCGTTGAACATGACTGTACCTCGAAAGATCTTCCAAGAGTGGGGCACCCCCTCGGTGCATCTTTTTGCCACTCAATTCAATCACAAGGTCCCAAAGTTCTGCTCCAGACTACAGGCCCATGGCAGGCTAGAGTCGGATGCCTTTCTTCTTCATTGGGGGACAGGCCTTCTGTACGCGTATCCTCCCATACCTCTGGTGGGGAAGACTTTGCTGAAACTCAAGCAAGACCGTTTTGGCCCTGTCAGATCTGGTTCCCTCTTCTTCTGGAGTTATCTTCCAAAGAACAGTGGTGATTGGAGTGTTTTCCAACCCTCATTACTCAGAACGAGGGGGCGCTTCTACATCCCAGCCTCCAGTCTCTGGCTCTCACGGCCTGGATGTTGAGAGCTTAGAATTTGCCTCCTTGGGTCTTTCTGAGGGTGTCTCCTGAGTCTTGCTTGCTTCCAGGAAAGATTCCACTAAAAGGTGTTACTCCTTTAAATGGAAGAGTTTGCCGTCTGGTGTGACAGCAGGGCCCTAGATTCTATTTCTTGTCCTACACAGACCTTGCTTGAATACCTTCTGCACCTATCAGAGTCTGGTCTTAAGACCAACTCAGTAAGGGTTCACCTTAGTGCGATTAGTGCTTATCATCGTCGTGTAGAAGGTAAGCCCATCTCTGGGACAGCCTTTAGGTTTGTTCGCTTCATGAGAGGTTTGCTTTTGTCAAAGCCCCCCAATCAAACCTCCACCAGTGTCATGGGATCTCAATGTCATTCTCACCCAGATGATGAAAGCTCCTTTTGAGCCGCTTGATTCCTGCCATCTGAAGTATTTGACCTGGAAGGTCATTTTCTTGGTGGCTGTTACTTCAGCTCGTAGGGGGTCAGTGAGCTTCAGGCTTTGGTAGTTCATGCACCTTATCTTAAATTTCATCAACAGAGTAGTCCTCCGCACACACCCTAAGTTCCTGCCGAAGGTGGTGTCAGAGTTCCATCTGAATCAGTCTATTGTCTTGCCAACATTCTTCCCCCGTCCTCATACCCGCCCTGGCGAAAGCAAGCTGCACACTTTGGACTGCAAAAGAGCATTGGCCTTTTGCATGGAGTGGACAAGCCCCTACAGACAGTCCGCCCAGTTGTTTATTTCTTTTAATCCCAACAAGAGGGGAGTTGCTGTCAGGAAACGCACCATATCTAATAGGCTAGCAGATTGCATTTCCTTCACTTACGCCCAAGCTGGGCTGACTTTAGAGGGCCATGTAACGGCTCATAATGTTAGAGCCATGGCTGCGCCAGTGGCTCATCTGAGGTCAGCCACTATTGAAGAGATCTGCAAGGCTTCGACGTGGTCATCAGTCCACACATTCACATCTCACTAATGCCTTCAGCAGGATAGCCGACTCGACAGTCGGTTTGGGCAGTCGGTGCTACAGAATCTGTTTGGGGTTTAGAATCCAACTCCAACCCCCCTAGGCCCATTTTTATTCTGTTCCAGGCTGCACTCCCAGTTAGTTGTTTCTTGTTTCAGGTCAATCTATGTTATGTCCTCGCCATTGCGAGGCCCAATTGACCACTGTTTATTGTTTTGAGTGAGCCTGGGGGCTAGTGTTAACCCACACGTGAGAATATCAGCCTGCTTGTCCTCGGAGAAAGTGAAGTTTTTTACCTGAAGCAGGTATTCTCCGAGGACAGCATGCTGGATATTCTCACAAACTCTCCCACCTCCTCTTTGGAGTTGTATTTCTATCCATTGGATTCAACTGAGGAGCGTGACCGAGCGACGGGCGGGAAACTACGTGCGCTCATGCGCAGTACGAACGCCATGCGCGATGGAACACTCCAGAAGAGACTTCTACAGATTTTTGCTGAAAATCCTCTGGGGCCGACATGACGTCACCCACACATGAGAATATCCAGCCTGCTGTCCTCGGAGAATACCTGCTTCCGGTAAGAAACTTTGCTTTTCTTTCCTCTAATTTTCTTGACATCTTATGTACATTAATGGTAATACTCTGTTCATCCCATTTCGTTAATGACGATTGTCATTGCGGCATAATGTAAGCCAGATTGAGCTTCAAAGAGGTGGGAAAATGTGGGATACAAATGCAGTAAATAAATAAATAAAATTGTGAGACTTGTAGGACCTTTACAGGGTGACATCATTAAGTTAAGCTAATAGTTCTCAGTCAACATCTACTGGCAGGAGAACTTATATCCATATATCTGGAGTGGTCTGGGGGGACTCAAGGAAAGAAACTTTTAGCATTTAAGATCTAATTTATTAGTTTTCCTTTTGAGGTAGTGTTGCTGCAGGAATTATGAACTTATGTTCTTTCTTTCCAGGTACAAAAGGGGGTTACAATCAGTCTGGAAGTACATACAGTCAGCCCCAACCCCAGCCTCAGCCCCAGCCTCAATCCCAGCCCCAGCGACAGGTCACACCTATTAAGCCTGTGCAAACTACAAGTTCCACGTCATCAAGTTACAATGTGTATCCAGCAGTGACAACTGCACAGCAGAATTCTTCTGCAGCCTCAGTTTCTTCTTACACTTCCAATTCCTCCTATAGCTCCACTCCCGCATCCTACTCAGGTAAGGAAACCATCTTGGAAGTGAACAAGCTAGAATTCCTTTTGCATTCTGTATCTTGCAAACATTTTTCTTTTCTTGTGCCTCCCAGGGTCAAGTTACTCTGGTTATGATGTCACAGCTTACTCGACAGCCAGCACATATTACCATCAGCCACAGCAACAGCAGCAGCAACAGCAGCCACAACAACAGCAGCAGCAACAGCAGCAGCAGCAGCAGCAGCCACAACAACAGCAGCAGCAGCAGCAGCAGCAACCACCATCATCTACTGGGCAACAGAAGTCGGCTGCTGCTTCATCATGGAGCAGCACAGGGAATGGGACCAGCACTAGCACCACCCCTGGCAGTAGTTTCAACAAGAAACCACCATTTCCAAACAAGCAACTGAAACCAAAAGGGCCTCCAAAGCAACCTCAGCTTCACTACTGTGACATCTGCAAGATCAGCTGTGCTGGTCCCCAGGTCAGAAATCTTACCCGCTACATTCCATCTTTAGTGCTATACACTCTCAAAATGGTGCCTAAGTTAGTGTTCCTCCTTCTGTCCTTCCAGATATGCACACATGAGAAATCCTAGATGAAGCTTAAGAGAGAATGAGATTTGTGACTGAATAGCTAATTTTGAGCAATGAAATTAATTAAGATTAACAAAAATGGTAGATCAGGAGCCCCCCCCCCCCCAAACCTTTCAATTTGGGGAGCATACCAAAAATGTATCTAGCTTTAAAAAAGAACTTGCATAAGTGCTTAAAATATTTAGGTGAAAGTGAGGATGGTTTACTCACACCAGTTGGGTGTGACGTGCTGTAAAACAAATACAGGTGAAGTAATTCTTTATGAAGAAGTAAAACTGTATTTTCAGCCTGCTAGTGGATGAGCCATATGCATGTGCAAGGTGGGAATGAAGTGCTAGGAATCCTCATTACCAGAGTTCTGTTCACTAGTGGCCCTTGCTGTTGTGTATAATAAGTCACCTAGGTTGGGAGGATTCATAGGCACCTATTTTGAGACTAATTTAGAAAGATACATAAAGGCCTGTGTATGTGTGTGAGGGTTTTTGGGGGTTTTTTTCCCTTCTAAATTTTTATTTTTCTACAGCTTTTGTGATTAGGGATAAAATGTAGCCACATAAATTTACAGCAGCTTAAGAGCCAACAGAAATGTGCACATAGGGTATATATCTATATTTTTCTTAGCATTCTCACTAGACCAGTCTAGAACCTGTGGGTTATACCTGCCAACTAGTAGTTGGAGACAGGTAACAAAGTCCTGTGCCCTAAAAGGACACTGTGTAGCCTTAATCTTCAGTATTTCTATGCCTCTAGCAGATGGTGATGGGTAAACTGTGCAGATCCTAGGCTGGAGGAATAGGCCAAAATTGCCTCAGACCAGTGAGTTCTGACTATTCTTACAGAAGGTTACAAGTTGGAGTTCTGCCCGTTTGCTACTGTCTTCTTGTAGTCTTCTTTTTGAAAGGGAACAAGGAAGTTGAGGTTCAGGCTACCGTAGATTCTTTGCTGGTGCTTGGGGCCATTATTCCAGTTCCCCAGGCCAAACAGGGACAAGGCAGATAACTCTGTCTATTTCGTCTGGTCTTAAATCTCAAAGATCTAAATCACTGCCTCCGAGTGTCCCACTTTTGCATGGAAATGCTAAGAGCAGTCATAGACTTGCAGGTAGGAGAATTTATTTCTTGTTGCCTTCAATCTCAAGGACGCGTACTTGCATATACCCATATGGCTGCTGCCTCATAGGTTTCTACTGCTGTCACTTCCAGTTCAAGGCTTTGCCCTTCGGTTTCGCCACCGAACCAAGAACGTTTATCAAGGGTATGATGGTAATAACTGCCTTCCTTCAGCGCTAGGGAATCGGAGTTCACCCGTAACTCAATGACTGGCTAATGCGTACATTGTCCTATTCAGACAGCGTAGTGGTGACAGACAATTGTCCATCTTCTCTAGTCGTTCAATTGGGTGATCAATTTTGAGAAGAGCAGACTAACTGCATCGATGCTGGAGTATCCTAGATATTCTAGTCAACACAGCAAGGGAGAGGATCTTTCTCACAGAATGCAGGAGGTCGAAGCTGATTCAAAAGATTCATCTTCTCACTCAAGGCAGGTCCAGGGTCTGGGATTACATCCAGGTTTTGGGGTCAGTAACTGTGACATTGAGTGGTGCCATGAGCAAGGGCTCATATGAGGCCTTTACAAGAGTCTCTTCTCAAGCGCTGGTCTCCGGTGTCACAGAAGTATGACCTTCATCATCATCTGGACGCTGGTTGTCAGACAGACTATGCAGTCGTGGTTGTCTCCCATCATTTTGATTGTCTGAGCTCCCTTTCTGATAAAACAATGGGAGGTGGTGAGAACGGACACCAGCAAGTCAGGTTAAGGAGCTCATTACAAGTTCCATCTGGCACACTACACATGGATGGCACAGGAGTCTCAGTGGTCAATAAATCGATTGAAGCTCAAGGCAGTGCAGAATGCTTTGTACGACTTTGCCCCCTTTCTGGTGGGGACCCTGGTCCTAGTTTTCTCCGACAATGCGATGGTGGTGACTTGAATCAAAAAGCAAGGCGGGACCCCGGACTCGCAGCAGCCCGATGGCGTTGGAGGTGACTTCTGCTTGTCAGCAGCTCACATCACTAGGTCCTTGAATGTGTAGGTGGACTTACTCAGCAGGTATGCCTTGGACCCAGGAGAATGGGACTATCCAGTAGAGAGCCACTCAGTAGCGGGGATAGCGGGATTCCCACAGATACTGTGGGAATCTCGTGGGGATCCACTCCAGGTTTGCAGGGATGGACCCAGGTCCTGCGGGATCCCCGCGGAAGTGCCTTCTTGCCGCTGATCCACAGGGTGCCCTCTCGGCACATACCTCAAGGTCTGGTGGTCTAGTGGCTTCTTTGAGGTAGGAAAGAGCCCCACTCTTTCCTGCCCACTGCCGCTGATCCTCTCACTGTCTCCGCGTTTTTAAAATGGCTGCTGAGACTTCCAGCGATGGCCTAGCAAGACTTCTGATCCCTTCCCACCTGAAGAGAGACATAAATCTCCACCTGAGGGTCTCTTTCACCGTTTTCATCAAGGAGATGGCTTCTGCCATCCCATTTAAGTTAGAAATGCAGGAAGAGACCAGGGCAGAGATGTTATCTGTTATGGACTATGAGTCGCCTCCTGAAGGAAGGGGTCACAGTACCATTGCACCCTATCCTTAAAGGTGAACTGACTAATCTCCCCTCTCAGTGCAGATCTCAACTAAGAAGATGAATACGCAGTATCGTATCCAGAAGGCTCCCAGATTCAAGAGGGCACAACTGCCTCACCACTCTGGTTGTCAAATTTGCCCTCAAAATGAGCAGGAGCTCCAGGACTCCTGCCTCGGCACCCCTAGGTAGAGAGACTCGGACACTAGACTCGTTTGGAAGGAAAGCTTTTCAGGCCTTGATGCTTATTGTCCACATACAGTTCTACTAGCTCTATACGAGCCTTTAGTTGCAGTCTTTGCTACGCAGTATAGGAACAGTTGCAGAGGTTTGCCAGTTGGCCAGTAAGCAGCTGGAGTATAGAAAGTAGACTCTCATGGTTGCACGTCTCTGACCTAGAACCAGCAGTTCAGGAGGAGTTGGTGGACATTCCTTGCTGAGGAGACAAGCTGGAGGAGGTTCCTGACCTCATAGAGATGCATACTGATACCATCCAAACCTTGTCTCGGCAACCTCTTTCATCTCTGAGGGTTTCAAGTGGGCCTAGGCAGCGACCCTACTACTTTCAAAGGCATAGGTTTCCGCCACCTTCTCACTCTGCCCAGAACCCCCAGGCCCAGCGTTCTCAGCCTTGCCAGTCCCAGCCAGCTCCCCAGTCAAAGCAAGGGACAAGCTTTTGACTGGCTCCAGGAGAGCATAGCTGCATTAAAAGTAACTGCCCCGAACGGAGTACTGGGAGGAGGAGGCTGAATGTTTTCCAACACAGGTGACCCCTTGTAACCTCCAACTGGTGGGTTCTTTAAATAGTCCATCTCGGTTACGCTCTGCATTGACATCGAAGACCACCACATTGCCCACCGAGAGCATCGTTCATCAGCTCTTAACACGAGCAGGTACCTGTAGAAATCTCTGCCCTTCTACAGGCCAATACAATTGAACGCATACCACCAAGGGAAGAAGGGGAAGGAGGTACTTCCTTGTGCCCAAAGCCGGGAGGATTTCATCCTATCCTAGACCTGAGGGCCTTGAACAAATTTTTAGTCAAAAAAAAAAGTTCAGGATGATTTCCCTGGGCACCCTTCTTCCATGATTCAGGTAAAGGATTGGCTATGTTCTCTGGACTTCAAGTGGTCACCCCCAGCTAAAGCTAAAGACAAGATGTGACAGTAGAAAAGAAAGCAATGAAAACAACAATCTTAGCTAATCACTTCTTACCAACACAGCAGGAAGTGAGACTAAACAAAAAAAATAAACAGAAGACAAATGCCACTGAAATGTAGATGGAAAGCGATGACCACAAATGCTTGTAGTCTAAGCAATAAAGTTCATGACCTGCAAGCCCTGATGTTAGAGGCAGACTTAGACATTGTTGCATTGAGACATGGCTCAATGATTCCCATGGTTGGGATGCAAACATACAAGGCTATAATCTATTTAGGAAGGATAGAGATGGTCATAAAGGTGGAAGAGTAGCTCTGTATGTGAGAAATGGTATTGAAGTGACTGAAGTGACGGGCCTGGGGAAAGGAAGAAGCGATATGGATCACCTTAAAAAGAGATGATAGAACCTCTGTCCACATGGGTGTTGTCTATAAACCTCCGACACAGTAGGAGGAACTAGATAAAGATTTGGTTACAGATATCCAAAAGTTAGGGAAGAAAACAGAGGTGCTGTTGCTGGGAGATTTCAATCTGCCAGATGTGGATTGGAAAGTTCCATCTGTGGAATCGGAAAGAAGTAGAGAGATCGTGGATGTTTTTCAAAGTGCTCTACTCGGACAAATGGTGATGGAACCCACGAGGAAGGTAGCGATGCTGGATCTGGTGCTCACACATGGGGAAATTGTGTCAGATGTCCGAGTGGGTGCCCACCTGGGCAGCAATGACCATCAAACAGTTTGGTTTGATATAACAGCTGAAGTGGAGAGCAACTACTGAAAACTCAGAGTTCTGGATTTCAAGCATGCTGTCTTTAGTAAAATGGGGGAATACCTGAGGAAGGAGCTGATGGGTTGGGAGGACGTACGAGAAGTGAAAGGGCAGTGGTCCAGGTTGAAAGAAGCTATAAATATGTCCACAAACCTTTATGTAAGGAGAATAAAAGCAAGAGAAAAAGGAAACCGATATGGTTCTCCAAGCAAAGTGGCTGAGAAAGTAAAGGCTAAAGAGTTGGCATTCATAAAATACAGAAAACCTCAAGTAGAAGAACACGGAGAAATATCGTATGAAACTGAAAGAAGCCAAGAGAGAGATACGTCTGGCGAAAGCGCAAGTGGAAGAACAAATGACTAGAAATGTAAGGAGGGGTGACAAAAATTTCTTCAGGTATGTTAGTGAAAGGAGGAAGACTAAAAATGGAATTGTGAGACTGAAAGATGATGCGAACCACTGTGTGGATAATGATGAAGAAAAAGCAAATGTTCTAAACAAATACTTCTGTTATCACTGAAGAAAATCCTGGAGAAGGACCGCGGTTGACTGGCAAAAGTATATATGAGAATGGACCGGATATAGCACCGTTCATGGAAGAGAGTGTTTATGAACAACTTGAAAATCCAAAGGTGGACAAAGCCATGGGACCAGACGGGATCCATCCCAGGATATTGAGGGAGCTCAGATTCTAATTTATAAATCCTTGGAGACGGGGAGGTTCTGTGGGATTGAAGAAGAGCGGATGTGGTCCCTCTTCACAAAAGTGGTGATAGGGAAGAAGCTGAAAACTACAGGCCGGTAAGCCTCACTTCGGTTATTGGAAAAGTAATGGAAGCGATACTGAAGGAAAGGATAGTGAATTTCCTGGAATCCAGTAAGTTGCAAGATCTGAGACAACATGGTTTTACCAAAGGTAAATCGTGCCAAACGAATCTCATTGAATTTTTTGACTGGGTGACCAGAGGATTGAATTAAGGATGTGTGATAGATGTAATCTACTTAGATTTCAGCAAAGCCTTTGACATGGTTCCTCACATGAGGCTCTTGAATAAACTTATCAGGCTGAAGATAGGACACAACGTGGTGAACTGGATTAGGAACTGGTTGACGGACAGATGTTAGAGGGTGGTGGTTAATGGAATTCACTCAGATGAAGGAAAGGTGAGTAGTGGAGTACCTCAGGGATCGGTGCTGGGGCCGATTCTGTTCAATATATTTGTGAGTGACATTGCCAAAGTATTAGAAGGTAAAGTTTGCCTTTTCGCGGGTGATACCAAGATTTATAACAGAGTGGATACCTTGGAGGGACTGGAAAACATGTAAAAGGATCTGCAGAAGCTAGAAGAATGGTCTAATGTTTGGCAATTAAAATTCAATGCAAAGAAATGCAAAGTGATGCACTTAGGGAGTAGAAATCCATGGGAGACCTATGTGTTAGGCGGTGAGATTCTGATATGTACAGGCAGAGAGAGGGATCTTGGAGTGATAGTATCTGAGGATCTGAAGGCAACAAAACAGTTTGAGAAGGTGGTGGCTGTAACCAGAAGGATGCTAGGCTGTATAGAGAGATGTGTAACCAGCATTAGAAAGGAGATGTTGATGCCCCTGTACAAGTCGTTGGTGAGGCCCCACTTGGAGTATTGTGTTCAGTTTTGGAGGCCGTATCTTGCTAAGGATGTAAAAAGAATTGAAGTGGTGCAAAGAAAAGCTAAAAAATTGTGTTACAAGACATATAAGGAGAGGCTTGCTGACCTGAACATGTATACCCTGGAAGAAACGGGTGATATGATACAGTCGTTCAAATATATGAAAGGTATTAATCCACAAACAAATCTTTTTCGGAGACGGGAAGGCGTTAGAACTAAAGGACATGAAATGAGGTTGAAGGTGAGCAGACTCAAGAAAAATGTCAGTGTATTTTTTTCACGGAGAGAGTGGTGAATACTTGGAATGCCCTCCTGAGGGAGGTGGTGGAGATGAAAACGGTAACGAAATTCAAAAATGCGTAGGATAAACATAAAGGAATCATGTTCAGAAGGAATGGATCCTCAGAAGCTTAGCGAAGATTGGGTGGCAGCACTGGTGGTTGGGAGACGGGGCTAGTGCTGGGCAGACTTCTACGGTCTATACCCCAAAAATGGCAAGGATAAATCAAGGTCAGGTATATATATATAAAGTTTTCACATATGAATTTATCTTGTTGGGCAGACTGGATGGACCGTACATGTCTTTATCTGCCGTCATCTACTATGCCTATACCCATATTGGGAATATCTCAGGAAGTATCTCGGATTCCGAATAGGGAAACACAACTACCAGTATTGCGTTCTGCCATTTGACCTCACGTCAGCTCCTAGGGTATTCACCAAGTGTGAAGCGGTAGTTGCAGCATATTTGTGCATACTGAGAGTATGTGTGTTTCCCTATTTGGATGATTGGCTAGTCAAGAGCATTACAGGAGGGAGTGACAAAGTCAATGCGCCTAACTATTCAGGTGTTGGAGTTACTAGAATTCTTCATAAAGTATAAACTACCCCGTCCCACCTTCTCCCGGTCCAATGATTGGAGTACATAGGAGCCTTGCTTGATACATTGCAGACTCAGGCTTTTCTCCCATAAGCGAGAGCAGAGACTTTAATAGCTCTTGTCTCACAGGTCCAAAGCAGCAAACAGGTCACAGCTCGGCAAATGTTGACTCATGGGCCACGTGGCCTCAACAGTTCATGTCGCTCCCTTGGCACGTTTCCATTTAAGAGAGTAGTGTCAGGCAGCTGGAAATCTTAACAGATGTAATCCAGATTCCACCAGAGTTGACTCATACCCTTCTCTTGTGTACAGTTCAAACAAATTTGACTATGAGGCTACCATTCCAACCTGAGACAGTGCTAACAATGGATGCATCCAACTTGGAATGGGGAGCTCATGTGGATGAGCTTCACACCCAAGGAACTTGATCTGCTCAGGAAACAGATCTCCATATCAACCTCCTCAAGATGAGGGCCGTTTGGAACACTCTAAAGGCTTTCAGAGATTGGCTATAGAACCGAATTATTCTCATTCAAATGCACAATCGGGTTGCAATGTTCTGTATAAACAGGGAGGTTACAGGATCCTACCCCTTGAGGCATATTTTCAAAGCACTTAGCCTTCCAAAGTTCCATAGAAACCTATGGAACTTTGGAAGGCTAAGTGCTTTGAAAATGAGCCCCCTTGTGTCAGGAAGCAGTGGGCCCTCCTTCACAGAATGATCATCTGAACCACATACCTACCAGGAAAGAACAACTGCCTGGCAGACAGACTAAGCAGGGTTTTGCAACCACATGAAATGTTTCTCAGCATGGGCGTAGCTTGCAAGTTCTTACGAGAGTGGGGCACCTCTTCTGATGTTTTTACCACTTACCTCAACAGCAAAGTGCCCCAGTTCTGTAGGCTCAGATCACACGGCAGACTAATCATATATCTTTCTCCTTCATTGGGGGAAGGGTATTGTATGCATATCCTCAGTACTTCTCATAGAGAATACTTTGCTGAAACTGAAGCAAGACAAGGGAACTATGATCCTAATTGCAACTTACTGGCCAAAGCAGATCTGGAATTGGCCTCCGAAGATCTGTAGAGATGGAAGTAACTTCTGACCCTTACGCAGGATCCCTTCTGCATCCCAACCTTCAATCCCCTGGCCCTCGTAGCTTGGATATTAAGAGCATAGAATTTGAATCCTTAGATTTGCCAGAGGGTGTGTCTTGCATATTGCTAGCTTCCATGAAAGACTGTGCTGAAAGGTGGTACAAATTTAAGTGGAGGAGGTTTGCTGCCCAACACATACATTTCTGGAAAACCTCATGCACCTTCCTCAGTCAGGTTTGCAAACCAAATCTGTAATGGTTCATCTAAGTGCAGTTAGTGCTTATCACTGTGTAAGAGGTAAGCCCATCTCTGTACAGTAGTGCTGTCCGATTCAGCTAAAATATTCAGTACAATTCGATTCTTTCAAAAAAAATTGGTTTTTCGATTCGATTTAACTAGATTGAAATAGTGAGACCCACATGCAAATATATCACAAAGGTTAAAAAAAAAACAAAAAAACAAGAACGGGCAGCAGCAATTGAAGAACAGTGAAGAAAAATGGGAACAAACTAGAGTTTATAATTGCTGTTTCTACCAGATACAATAATTTGTGAAGGTGTTTTAGTGATATTCAATTTTTCTAGCCTTCCTTTCCCTCTCAGTGTCCCGCCCTCACGGAAAGAGGAAATTACATCAGAGGAAGGCGGGACACAGGCAAGATAAGCCTGCTGGTTTCACTGCTGCCACCGCAACTATAGGTAAAATAAAAGATTTAAACCCCCCAGGATGGCAGGAATGAAAGGAAGGTTGTTGGGGAGCTGAGGGTGGGCAGGTGGGATCCGAGAACTGCCTTCAGGTGAGCCGTCTGGGTTGTGGTAAGCATGGGTTGTGGCGCCATCCAGAGGGCGCTCCCCTGCCATGCTTACCACACTTACCAGGTTCCTTCTGCCCTGGAGGGAAGCAGCGACAGTGGCTTGGGTGACAGCGGGAGGGAGGGATGCATGGCTTGGGTGATAGCAGGCGAGAGGGAGGGAGGTGGGAAAATCCCGAATCGGGACTCCTGATTTTTTTCCCAAAACGAATCAAAGAATCGAATTGTCCAAAACGAATCGAAGAATCGATTTGAATCATGAATTGGACAGCACTACTGTACAGCCTCTGATTGCTCGCTTTAAGAGAGGTTTGCTATTGACAAAGCCCCCCTGTCAAATGTCCAACTGTGTCATGGGATCTGAACATTGTCTTCACCCAGCTGATGAAGGCTCCTTTTGAGCCACTTGATTCTTGTCATCTGGAAAGTTGTATTTTTGGTGGCGGTCACTTCAGCTAACAGAGTCAGTGTGCTTCAGGCCCTAAAAGCTGATCCAACTTACACTAAGTTTCACCACAATAGAGTAGTTCTCTACACTCACCATAAGTTCCTTCCTAAGGTAGTGTTGGAGTTCCATCTTAATCAGTCAGTTGTTCAACATTTTTCCTAAAATCACATACCCATCTTGAGAGTGTACTGTATATCTTGCAAGCGAGCCTTAGCCTTCTATCTGGAGCAGACTAAAGCCCGTAGTCAGTCCACCCAACTGCTTGTTTTTTTTATTTTTTTATTATTATTACCTAAACAGGATGGGAGTAGCCATTGGCAAATGCACTAGCAGATTACATCTTCTTTACTTTATGCCCAGGCTGGGCTGACTGGAGGGTCATGTCATGACTCATAATGTCAGAGCAATGGCTACATAAATAACCCACTTGAGTTCAGCCTCCATAGAGGAAATTTGCAAAACTGTGACGTGGTCATCTGTCCATACATTCACAACTCATTACTGTCTTGAGCAGGATATCTGATGTGCTGGTTTGGGCAGGCAGTCCTGAAGAATTTGTTGGTGTCTAGAATCCAGCTCCACCCCGCTAGGCCCAGTTTTCTTTGGTTCCAAGTTGCAGCTTCACTATGTGAATAGTTTCAGGTTAATTGACTTTCAGGCTTTGACGCTTTGAGTCCCTATTATCCTAGCATTGTTGTTTTTAGTGAGCCTGGTAGTTAGGGTTCCCAGCTGTGAGAGTACAACTGGCCTGTTTGTCCTCAGAGAAAGTGAAGTACTCGCCTGTAGCAGATGTTCTCTGAGGACAACAGGCCAAGTATTCTCACATACCCTCTCACCTTCCCTTGGAGTTGTATTCTTTAGCTATTTTACATGACTGAGGGACTCATGTGTCAGGTGGGAAGACTGTATGGGATGCTGTTAGAAAATTCTATATTAATCTCGCTAGTCATTTACATCGGGCTCCATCAGATGATGTGAGCCAGCTGTGAAAATATTTGGCCTGCTGTCCTGAGAGAACACCTTCTAAAGGTGAGTAACTTCGCAATATCTGAAAGAAGAGGGAGAGTGAGTTTCCACAGCAGTGTTAAAGAAATACTGAAGATTTAGGCATACACTGTGCTTTTATAAGGCAGAGCTGACAAGACTTTTTTCAGTTTCTGCTGGTTGACTGGCATAACCCACAGATTCTGGACTGGTCTGGTGAGATTCAAGGAAAGAAAATTAGCAGGTAAGATCTAACTTCTCCACAACCTACATGCATATGTTGTGACTCTGCGCATGTTCCCACAAACTCCTCTGACATGCCAACCCTCGGGTCGAATAAAAGTGTACCCATTCTTGTCATTACACATACTTTTAACGCAGAATTTATAATCAGGTTTCCTTGTCATCAAGCAGATGAAGCCATTACGTATGGGTTATGTCCATCAACCAGCAGGGGAGAAAGAGAGTACTCAAACTTTCACAGTGCCCTCTTGGCCAGCTAGCTCCACTGCCTCTTCAGTATTCTCTATCTCCCCTAGCAGGGTGGCTGCAGCTTGTTCGAGCTCCAGAAAAATCTGCCGGGAGGTGGTTCCTGGCTTGCCAGTTGTTAACCGGGGTGTTGGAGGCTATAGCAGCTTCACTTTAAAGGCACATAGGTTAGCCCTTTCCCTGCCTTACCCATACCTCTGTGGATGTGGACATATTGCCTTGCTTTCCCTGTCCTTTCCCACCAACAGTGGATGCAGGCATATAGGTTCGCCCTTTCCCTGCCTTTCCCACTCATCTGAGCCTCCGGAGTCTTCAATACCTCTGCTTTCCTCACAGCTTTAAAAAAAAAAAAAAAAGAACAGAGGTTTTTGACCTGGTTTTCAGCAGGATCGTAGTTGTACACTAGATCCTTTGAGGTAAGAGTGTTTTCCAACTCCTCCGGGGTGGGCCCGCGATCGGGGCGATTTTGGCGCGAAACCGCCATTTTGGATTTTACCGCCGTTTTTCGGCGATGGCTGCGGACAATGTAAAGCGCTGTTCCACTTGTGGCAAGCGCAAATCAGCAGCAGGGCTCTGTAAATCGTGCTGTACTGGCGTAGGAGCCGGCCTGAGCATGGCGAGCGATGTTTCTTCCCGCTCTGAGCTGGCAGCGGGCGCCATTTTGCTTACACCGCATGGCGCGGCCTCCGTGGACACGGAGAGACCTGAGCCGGGTGGGGCACCTCGAGATGAGGTTATTTCAGGAGTGGCTGGCACCGGACAGGATTTGGGTGCCCAGGGTGAGATTTTCTCCCCGGATTTTGTGCTTTTGCTGCATAAAGCATACATGATGAAAAGAGCCCTTCCTCAGGGGTCACCTGAGGCTCCTCTGATTGCCCCCCCCCCCCCCCCGATGGATTCTGGCCTGGGACTGCCCAGTGAGGCTTTTTTCCCGGATGCTTGGCCTAAAGATAAGCGCAGAAGGGTTAATTCCCCTTCAGATTGTGGTGCACCTTTTTCCCCCCCGTGGTCGGGGTGTGAGGATTCGGAGGACTCTGACAGACGTTCTTGGTCTGAGGAACCAGAGTCAGGTGCGGATTTACCACGGGACCTGGATGATCCCTCCGCGGTGAGGATTTTCCACCATGATGAGCTGCTAGCGCTTATTTCAGATACCCTGCAGGCCCTCTCGATTGAAGATCCTGACAGTGGCATGGCCTCCTCGGGTAATCCCAGGATGGCTAGTACCAAGAAAGCTGCTCGGGCCTTCCCTTTGCATGACTCCATCCTAGAGCTTGTTTCGGCTCAGTGGGCTGACCCCGAGGGACCTTTGAGAGTTTCCAGGGCTATGGGGCAGTTATACCTTCTGCGTGAGGGGCATTTGGCTCGTTTTCAAATGCCTTCAGTGGATGCCCTAGTCACTGCGGTGACAAAGAGAACTACCCTCCCTGTTGAAGGAGGTGTTGCCCTGAAGGATGTTCAAGACCGTAGGCTGGAAACAGCATTGAAACGGTCCTTTGAAATTGCAGGTCTCACTGTTCGGGCGTCTGCATGCAGCTGTTATGCTGTTAGAGCCTGCCTAGCTTGGCTGCAACAGGCAGTGGCTCAGCCCGGAGATGGAGCGGAGCCCTTCTTGGATGTGGCTCCGCGGATGGAGGTGACCTTGTCCTTTCTGGCTGATGCCCTTTATGACCTTGTCAGAGCTTCGGCTAAACAAATGGCAGTAGCAGTGGCGGCTCGCCGTCGTCTGTGGCTACGACACTGGGCAGCGGACATGGCCTCTAAGCAAAGGTTGGTGAAGTTGCCTTTTCAAGGACTTCTCCTATTTGGTGAGGAGTTTGGAGAAAATTGTGAAAGGCCTGGGTGATCCTAAACCCCAGCGCTTGCCCGAAGATAGGCAGAGGCCTTCCTCTAAGGGCCAGGCGGTCCACTCCTCGTACAGACCTCGCTTCCGTGAAGCTAGAAGGTACCGCCCGGGGCGTTCTGCTGGGTTCACTTCACGTGCCCGTGGTCAGCAGAGGAACTCCTTTCGCTCGGACAAGCGTTCCGCAGCCGGTGGCTCAAGACCAGGAGTTCAGGGGCGACCCTCTCAATGATGGTGCGCCGGCCCTCTCCTCGATGCCTGTCATCGGAGGACGGCTTTCCCTCTTTGCCGAGGAGTGGGCCAAGATTTCCTCAGATCAGTGGGTTCTGGACCTGATCGGAGATGGATACAGAATAGAATTCAACGCCCCAGTAAGAGACTTGTTTACATAAGTACATAAGTAGTGCCATACTGGGAAAGACCAAAGGTCCATCTAGCCCAGCATCCTGTCACCGACAGTGGCCAATCCAGGTCAAGGGCACCTGGCACGCTTCCCAAACGTAAAAACATTCCAGACAAGTTATACCTAAAAATGCGGAATTTTTCCAAGTCCATTTAATAGCGGTCTATGGACTTGTCCTTTAGGAATCTATCTAACCCCTTTTTGAACTCCGTCAAGCTAACCGCCCGTACCACGTTCTCCGGCAACGAATTCCAGAGTCTAATTACACGTTGGGTGAAGAAAAATTTTCTCCGATTCGTTTTAAATTTACCACACTGTAGCTTCAACTCATGCCCTCTAGTCCTAGTATTTTTGGATAGCGTGAACAGTCGCTTCACATCCACCCGATCCATTCCACTCATTATTTTATACACTTCTATCATATCTCCCCTCAGCCGTCTCTTCTCCAAGCTGAAAAGCCCTAGCCTTCTCAGCCTCTCTTCGTAGGAAAGTCGTCCCATCCCCACTATCATTTTCGTCGCCCTTCGCTGTACCTTTTCCAATTCTACTATATCTTTTTTGAGATACGGAGACCAGTACTGAACACAATACTCCAGGTGCGGTCGCACCATGGAGCGATACAACGGCATTATAACATCCGCACACCTGGACTCCATGCCCTTCCTAATAACACCCAACATTCTATTCGCTTTCCTAGCCGCAGCAGCACACTGAGCAGAAGGTTTCAGCGTATCATCGACGACGACACCCAGATCCCTTTCTTGATCCGTAACTCCTAACGCGGAACCTTGCAAGATGTAGCTATAATTCGGGTTCCTCTTACCCACATGCATCACTTTGCACTTGTCAACATTGAACTTCATCTGCCACTTGCACGCCCATTCTCCCAGTCTCGCAAGGTCCTCCTGTAATCGTTCACATTCCTCCTGCGACTTGACGACCCTGAATAATTTTGTGTCATCGGCGAATTTAATTACCTCACTAGTTATTCCCATCTCTAGGTAATTTATAAATACATTAAAAAGCAACGGACCCAGCACAGACCCCTGCGGGACCCCACTAACTACCCTCCTCCACTGAGAATACTGGCCACGCAATCCTACTCTCTGCTTCCTATCTTTCAACCAGTTCTTAATCCATAATAATACCCTACCTCCGATTCCATGACTCTGCAATTTCTTCAGGAGTCTTTCGTGCGGCACTTTGTCAAACGCCTTCTGAAAATCCAGATATACAATATCAACCGGCTCCCCATTGTCCACATGTTTGCTTACCCCCTCAAAAAAATGCATTAGATTGGTGAGGCAAGACTTCCCTTCACTAAATCCGTGCTGACTTTGTCTCATCAGTCCATGTTTTTGTATATGCTCTGCAATTTTATTCTTAATAATAGCCTCCACCATCTTGCCCGGCACCGACGTCAGACTCACCGGTCTATAATTTCCCGGATCTCCTCTGGAACCCTTCTTAAAAATCGGAGTAACATTGGCTACCCTCCAGTCTTCCGGTACTAACCGATGCGGTTCTGCCGTCAAACGGGCGGCGGTGGAGGAGACTTTGCAAGGTCTGATTCAGTTAGGGGCTGTGACCCCGGTGCCTCCCGCCGAGCAAGCTGCGGCCGATACTCCATCTACTTTGTGGTGCCGCGAAAAGGTGGGTCCTTTCGCCCTATTCTGGACTTAAAAGAAGTGTACAAGTCCCTGAGAGTGCGGCATTTCCACATGGAATCCCTGCGCTCCGTCATTGCGGCGGTACAGCCAGGAGAGTTTCTCACGTCTAGACCTGAAAGAAGCTTACTTGCACATACCGATTTGGCCCCCGCACCAGAAGTTTCTGAGGTTTGCGGTGTTGGGAAAGCATTTCCAGTTCAGGGCCTTGCCTTTTGGCCTCGCCACAGCTCCCCAAACCTTTTCGAAGGTAATGGTGGTAGTAGCTGCTTTTCTCAGGCGAGAGGGTATCAGGGTTCACCCGTACCTAGACGACTGGCTCATCAGAGCAGACTCTGCAACAGAGAGCTTACAAGCTACAGCCAGAGTGGTCTCAATACTGCAATCTCTAGGCTGGGTCGTCAATATGGCCAAAAGTCACCTGACCCATTCACAATCTCTAGAATTTTTGGGGGCCAGGTTCGACACAGACTCGGGCTATGTGTTCCTACCCGAGCTAAGGCGGTGCAAGCTTCAGAATCAGGTCCGTCTGCTCCTGAGGATGCCCCGCCCGCGAGCTTGGGACATTGTCCAGCTGCTGGGATCGATGACAGCCACGATGGAAGTGGTACCCTGGGCGAGAGCGCACCTGAGACCTCTACAGTATTCCCTGCTCCGGAGATGGTCTCCTATTTCTCAGGATTACCAATGCAGACTTACTTGGCTCCCTGCGGCCCGACTCAGCATGGAGTGGTGGCTCTCGGACAGCATGCTGCGGCGTGGAATGCCGCTGACGCTCCCCGTTTGGTGCCTAGTGGTAACAGATGCCAGCCTGAAGGGCTGGGGCGCACATTGCAAGGGGAAGCATGCCCAGGGTCTATGGACACCGAGGAGTCGGAGTGGTCCATCAACCGCCTAGAGTTGAAAGCGGTGTTTCAGGCGCTTCTGGCCTTTCAAGTGACCCTGGAAGGATTGGCTGTCAGAGAGATGTCGGACAACACGACAACGGTGGCCTATATAAATCGACACAGCGGAACAAGGTGCAGAGCACTAGCCGCGCAGGCCAAACTGATTTGCCACTGGGCCGAGCTGCATCTTCAGTGTCTGTCGGCAGCTCATATTGCAGGTCAGAGCAATGTGCAGGCCGATTATCTGAGCAGGCATCAGATCGATCCAGCAGAATGGAATCTGGCAGACGAAGTATTCCTGCAGATCTGTGCCAAATGGGGCAAGCCCGTGATGGATCTAATGGCGACAAGTGCCAATACCAAAGTCTCGTGCTTCTTCAGCAGACGGAGAGATCCTCGCTCGGCGGGGTTGGATGCCTTGGCTCAACCCTGGCCTCCGGGTCTACTTTATGTGTTTCCCCCATGGCCCTTGATAGGGCGCCTGCTCTTGCGGATTCGGCTGCACCCAGGAGAAGTGTTCCTCATCGCCCCGGATTGGCCAAGGAGACCTTGGTATGCAGACCTCCGACAGATGCTCCTGGAGGCTCCTCTGCCGTTACCTCTGGTACCGAACCTGTTGACTCAGGGACCGGTAGCCATGGAGGACGCCGGCCGCTTTGGTCTTACGGCATGGCTGTTGAGAGGGCGCAATTGAGGGATAAAGGTTATTCCAATAAAGTTATTTCCACTCTCCTGCAAGCCCGCAAGCGGTCCACTTCCGTGGCTTATGCCAGGATTTGGTGCCTGTTTGAGTCTTGGTGTGCTTCCAGAGCCATTGCTCCAATGCGGGCTCCTGTCTCGCCGATTCTGGACTTTTTGCAGGAAGGTATACAAAAAGGCTTGGCCTATAATTCCCTGCGGGTGCAGGTAGCAGCGTTGGCCTCCCTTCGTGGTAAGGTGGAAGGCGTGTCTTTGGCTGCTCACCCAGATGTGGCACGGTTTCTTAGAGGGGTGCTTCGGCTCCGACCTCCAGTGCGAGCACCCTGTCCAGCTTGGAACCTGGGGCTAGTTTTGAAATCCCTGCAGGCATCTCCTTTTGAGCCGCTTCGGCGAGCATCGGAGAAAGATTTGACACTGAAGGCCGTTTTTCTGGTGGCCATTACCTCGGTGAGACGGGTGTCAGAGCTCCAGGCGCTGTCCTGTAGAGACCCATTTTTGCAATTTTCAGAGTCCGGAGTCACGGTTCGGACCGTGCCTTCCTTTATGCCTAAGGTGGTTTCAGCCTTTCACCTAAACCAGCCTATTTTCTTGCCCTCTTTTTCAGAGGAAGAGTTTCCAGAATCTTTTGGGCAGTTGCACCTTTTGGATGTGCACAGGACTCTGCTGCAGTATCTGCGAGTTACTAACTCTTTCAGGACTTCTGATCATCTGTTTGTTTTGCTATCCGGTTCTCGCAGATGGTCTCCAGCGTCTAAAGCCACTATTGCCCGCTGGCTCAAAGAAACTATCTTTTCAGCTTATCTGCTGGCCGGCAGGGTTCCGCCTGTAGCCTTTAAGGCGCATTCTACTAGAGCGATTTCTTCCTCTTGGGCTGAAACTGGAGCACTCTCTCTTCAAGAGATATGCAGTGCAGCAACATGGGCTTCTAAGCTCTCCTTTGCCCGACATAACAGGCTGGATGTGGCTGCCAGGAGGGATGCGCGTTTTGGTGCACAAGTGCTAGCGCGTGGTGTGGCTTGTTCCCACCCTATCTAGGGATTGCTTTGTTACATCCCATACGTAATGGCTTCATCTGCTTGATGACAAGGAAGGGAAAATTAGTTTCTTACCTTGGTAATTTTCTTTCCTTTAGTCATAGCAGATGATGCCATGAGCCCTCCCTGTATGATTGTCTGTATGCTGTGACTCTGTTTTTCAGGTTCTGTTCTAATTTCCTGAAGTTCCTTCCTTGGGAGAAAGTTGGAAAACAATCTTCAGGATTCATGTTCAGTTTAAATTTAGGAGGATGTGTTCATTCCCTCCAGCATGTTTTTTTTGGAGGATGTGTTGATTCTCCTCAGGAGGCGCGTGTGTTCCCCTCCAGTTCTATAAATAGGAGGATGAGTTCATTTCCTCCAGTGTGTTGGGAGGATGTGTGATTCCCTCCAGGAGGCGCGTGTGTTCCCCTCCACTTGTACAATAAGGAGGATGAGTTTATTCCCTCCAGGAGGATGTGCATTCCCTCCTTTATGAGTTCATGCCCTTGTGATGGGCCATCGTTCGCTGTGAGGAAAGCTCTTGTGATTCCCATTGCGGTTTGCCATACTGCTTTGGAAGCTTCAAATACTGAAGAGGCAGTGGAGCTAGCTGGCCAAGAGGGCACTGTGAAAGTTTGAGTGCTCTCTGTCTCCCCTGCTGGTTGATGGATATAACCCATACGTAATGACTTCATCTGCTATGACTAAAGGAAAGAAAATTACCAAGGTAAGAACCTAATTTTCCCATTTTCTCTATCCCTAGAGGGCTCACAATCCTAAGTTTTTGTACCTGGGGCAATGGAGGGTTAAGTGACTTGATCACATGGAGCTGCAGTGGGACTCAAACTCAGGTTGCAGGGTTTATGTGCAAACCCCTCCCCCCCCCCAAAAAAAAAAAAAAAAACTTTATAATTAGTGTTCTAAAATTCTGCACTTTAGATGCCTCTTCTGCCCAGGCTAACTGGGGATGCTGTGGAGGCAGTATTCACAACTCCCGAGTGAAATAATTTAGTCATTTTACACCACCACCACCTAGTGGCCACTTAGGGCTTCTGACTCCAGAATTCAGTAGGAATTTTTGGTGGATGGCCTTTGGATGAGGCATGCCAATGCAATGGACTGAGCTAAATGAGTTGGGATATAAATAGGCTATAAAATCCATGGATAGTTATGATAGATCCTAAATCATGGTTCTGACTAAGTTGGAAGCCAAAAGACGGGGAAAAAAGCCCTGCCATTCCCCCCCCCCCCCCCCCTTTAAAAACAATTGCTGTGTTAGTATTATATTGCCTCAGGTACAAACTTAGATTGTGAGCCCTCCTGGGACAGAGAAATATCCAGAGTACCTGAATGTAACTCACCTTAAGCTACTACTGAAAAAGGTAAGAGCAAAATCTAAATAAATAAATAAATATCCACGAAATTAAACAAACATTGCATCTGAGAAAATTATCACTGAGCCACCAAGCCAACCCAGACAGCTCTCTTTGAAGGTCTGATGTTTACAAATATACTTCATAGAATTGGGAAGCATTGTATGGATGTATTTCTCTCTACTTGTAGACTTATCGCGAACATTTAGAGGGACAGAAACACAAAAAGAAGGAAGCTGCCCTGAAGACAGGGAATCAGCTGACCACTGGCCCTCGTGGGATACCAAGCCAACTTCGCTGTGAGCTTTGCGATATTGCTTGCACAGGAGCAGATGCATACAGTGCACACATCCGTGGTGCAAAGCACCAGAAGGTAAAGGAAGATAGATAATGTAGCACACTGATAGCAGTAGCATGTAGTCAGCTTGAAGTAATCCAGGCCTGACTCCATGGACAGGGTCTTCTTATTTGATGAGCAAGAATTGTGTTATACTACATTTAAATATAACAGAAATGGCACACAAAAATGTCTGTGAAGAGCTTCTACTGTGGTAGATGTCACTTCCTTTCTGCTCCTAGCCTGCCAGACGATAGGACCTTGCCACATGCTTGTGAGGAGGGAAGAGAGCAAGTCATTAGCCACCTGTTGGATTTTAAGAATGGTTAGAATATACTGTTTGTTGGCTTAAGCAGTTGGATTTGTGGGAAGATTGAGAGGGCCTTGGAGATGGTGATCACACTTAGTAACAGAGGTAACTTTATAAATTCTGAGAAGGCGAATCAGAAAAGTGATTCAAATAATTAAAGTGGATATTGTTTGGTTGTATTAGTCAGCTGTACACTTAGCACTTGTGTTTGCACCATTGATTTTGCAATTACAAAGTACAGAATACATCTATCCCTTATTTCTGTAAACTTGTACTCACAACTTTATACTTGGTGTGCAAGTTATAGAATACTGTTACTTACGCATGTAACTTGATAAGTGAGCTGCAAACTGATGTTAACAGTCAATTCCTGGCTATAATTGGTTAAGTGGCTAATTGGCACCAGTTAGCAGTCATGTGCATATCTGTCCTAAGTCAGTATTCTGTAAACTGTGCAAAACCCAAAGCGCATAAGTGCAAGGGGTGTGTGGACCTGGGAGGGGCATGGGCAGGTCATGGGCATACCCAGCACTTGGGTGCAAAGGTTATAAAATACTAGCTTGTGCCTAACTGCTGGCAGTTGGGTGTGTAACTGTATTTACACCAGCCATTGAGCCAGCATATGTTCTGGCGCCTAAATTAAGGAGCATAACTGTGGACTTATGCTAGTATTCTGTAACAGCAATTGCGCAATATTCTATAACAGCAATTGCCAATATAGAAATTATGCTTAGCACGCATCATTGTTCATAAAATTTACGGAGATGCCCCATCCTACATGCTAGACCTTGTAGACCTCCCTCCCAGAAATGCTAAAAGATCTGCCCGCACATTTCTTAATCTACACTTCCCCAGCTGCAAAGGAGTAAAATACAAACTAACACATGCGACCAGCTTTTCCTACATGAGCACGCAGCTGTGGATTGCACTACCAACTAGCTTGAAAACAATTAACGAAATAACTAACTTTCACAAATCTCTGAAAACATGTCTCTTCAACAAAGCCTACCTCGAGAATCCGTAGCTTAATTATAACACTTCACCACTCCACCCCTCCTTGAATATCTTCTTTTTATAACTATTTGATTAGTTCTTTTTGTTGTCCTTGATCTTTTGTAACACCAATTGTATCTTTTACCCTGGAATGGCAATGCCATACTCTGTAAGCCACATTGAGCCTGCAAATAGGTGGGAGAATGTGGGATACAAGTGCAATAAATAATAATACCTAGCTTTAGGCGATCTATAGAGATTACCCCCATTATGTTTCAGTTTTTACAGGAAATGGGAAAGAGTAATGGACAAATCAGCCTCATATTCTTGGAACATTCAGGCTGCCATAGATAACTTATAATTTTTAGAACATTTATACAAATGTGCTAAAGCATAGTTTTTTAAGTCTGTTACAAATATACAACCCTAAACCAAGGCGCTATGGGGCAACCTACATGGAGTGGCTGATAACAACCTTTAATGCTCGTACTGGTCTATATCTGCCATCATCTGCTATGTTACTCTGTAATACAGTTAAAAAGCCATATGTTTCTGTTCATAAATGTTCTATTCCTTAGCGTCCCTCCGGACCGGACCAGGATTGGACTGATGGGTTGTGCTCGCCTACCAGCAGGTGGAGACTGAGAAAAAACTCTGACTCTAGAGAGCCAATAGGAGCCCTGGCCATGTGACCTTAGCCTCAGTATTTTCTCAGTCTCCCAGCAGGTAGGAAGTGAGCCCATTAGTCTCTCTCCTTTTCTCTTTAGATATTACAGATATTTGTGATAATTCTTCTGTGCCTGGAATCTTATTTAGAGGCTTGACAGGGTGTCCTTTCTCTTCTTTCTTTGACAGCCTCGGGGGTGTTAAACTCGGGTGTCTCGAGTCCACCCCCCTTCCTCCCCATCTCCCTGGCTTAGCAGGGAAGGGCCGTCCCTTTCTCTGGAAAGGTGTACCGTCTTTGGGAGAGGCAGCCACTTTTAACAGGTAGCTGCTTTAAAAGAATTAAATCAAATAAAAGGAAATTCAAAGAAGCAGCCTTTCTTTCCCCAGACTTCTAACGAGCAGGCAGCTCCAGTGTTTCATTATGATTGAGGGGTTATTAAAAAAAAAAAAAAAAAACAAACAGAAGAAAATAATTCAGTATCTGTGACTTTAAACAGCGATTTTTCTTGTCAGATTTAATTTCTTCCATTTTCTTGCGTTTTGGCGGCGGCAGTTTAAACAAATGAAAAAAAAAAAAAAAAAAGAAAGGTGCGAACCGCGTAAGCGCGGCCACCTGTTTTTTCCGATATGGCTTAAAAGTTCAAACAGCTGCTGTCGGTCAGCGTCGCGCAGTTCACGCAGACGGAACGTGTAAATTTTGCTCTCCCTTCAAGGTTTCTTCGGGTCCGGTGCTGCCTCCAGTTTTTTCGGGGCCTTTTTCGCCGGCTGTTGTTTCTTCGCCGTTCCACTGGGCTCCGCTTGTTCGGAGGTGTCGGGCGCGCTGTCGACGATCGCCACAGGGCCAGTGGAGCGAACGGCGGCCATTTTGTTTCTCCCTCCATCTTATCAGTCGGGGATCTCTCTGCTGAAGGTAAGGCTGCAGTTCATAGAGCAGTTCGGCTCCAAGATGTGTACACTTTTGTATGTGCTGAACGGCGTATTCTAAAATGCTCTTCACATCAGCAGGCAATATTTGGTTGAAAGGGGGCTCCTTTCATATATGGATATATAACAAGCTTTTCTTCTTTTAAATTTCTATGTATCACGAGGCTGTTAACACTAGTTTTTTCTGGTGCTCAGTCATTTTTCATTGCCTGGTGGAAAATCTACATCTTATCATAATATCATAATTCATTTCAAGCATTTTCCTCAATAGCTGTAGTATTATACAGTGTTTTAAGAACTTTAGAAACTTTCTCTATAGGCATAGAGTAAATTTCTGTCTTTCTCATTCCCTGGTGAATAGGACTACATTGTCTAAGAGTCAATTGATTGGTACTTTGCAATTCTGACCATAACAGACACTCTCAATGGCTGTAGTGTTATACAGTGTTTTCTTTTTCCGACTTTAAGAAGCCTTCTCTAGAGGCATACAGTATATTGTTCAGATGCCATGGGGATATATCAGCTCTTTCATATTCTCTGAGGGACAGTCCTGTCTACCAAGCTCCCAGTCACTCAGCTGCCTTAGCAGGCATGCTTTATTCATGTCTTCCCTTCTTTTCCAACTGCCTTGAAGCCTCTCATTTTTCATTTTAGCTTTCTTCTGGTTTTTACAGGACATATGGTCACTTAGAGAATAAAGTCATCCTTTCACTTAAAGATAGTGGACGATCCTCAAACCATCTACTCGTGTTTGTCTCTACTCTATCAGTTCAGCATTGGCAGATTATAAACATCCTGGTTTGGTCCAGTATGCCTATACATACCATCTGCTATCTCTTCCTCTTCCTTAGAGACCTGATGTTATATCTCTTGAATTCAGATACAGTCTTGTCTACACTGCCTTCACCAAGTGGCTGTGGCACAACTTCACTTTTTTCGTTACAGGTAATTTCCAAGTTTGTCCTTTTTCATTTTCATTCTATGCGCCTTCACTCCAGAGTGTTCTTTCAATTGGAAGGGGATTCACTCACTTCCTGTGTATTTATGCCATAGGTACATAAGTATGGTTATGCTGGGTAAGGCCTAAAGTCCATCAAGTCCAGCATTCATATCTAATGGGCATAGGTACATAAGTTTTGCCATTCTGGGGAAGCTCAAATGTCCACCTTTCTACAGCCAGAACAGCATTAAAGAAAAGAAAAAAAAAAAAAACAAACCTCTCACGAGAGTATCGAACAGAAATCTCTGCTCCAAAAGCAAGGCTTTGCAGTAATTCTGCAAACTAACGCATACAATATTTGCCATGGCTGTTCACCACTAGGAACACCGGGGACCCTGGGCCTAGGTTCGGTGTTTTAACCTGAAACAAGCTCAACATTCATATCTATTGGGTGTGAGTCTGGTACTACTCCTACTACTTAACATTTCTAGAGCGCTACTAGGGTTACGCAGCGCTGTACAAATTAACAAAGAAGGACGTTCCCTGCTCAAAGGAGCTTACAATCTACATCTCAGTGAGGGAGGACGCATGACCGTGGTACGTGGATTAGTGGTATGTGGATTATGGAGATCCAAGAAATTACAGGCCGGTGAATCAGACGTTCATACTGGGACAATTTTTTTCTGTCCGGAGCGTACTACCATAGCTGGTGGACTCCTATATTCAGAACTTTCTATATTCAGAACTTACCCAACTATGGAACGCCATAGAGAAAGGGTTGGAGTTTGTAGCCCTATTTAACTGGTGTCCTTGGTCACCCTTCCTCTTCTCCTCAGGATCCAGAGAATGGCTAGTTTTTTGCTTATGCATTAACTGGTCATTTTCAGCAGTACTCTCTCTTCCGTTCTTTTATAGATCTAAGAGGATGTTCATGGCGCTCTTAGGGTCATTTCATTCTTACCTAGATGACTGCCTAATTGGAGAAAGTCTTATCAGCAGAGTTCTCAGGTCACGCACCGGGTGTTGCATTTCTTACAGTCTCTAGGTTGGGTGGTGATTGTAGCCAGGCCTCTCATTTGATCTCTCATTTGATCTCTCATCAGATATCTCTGATTTTCTCTTTGTTTAGTTAGGTTGGCGCACAGTCTTTTGTCTCCTCTGCAAACATCCCAGTTTATATTTTTCTTGGTGACCTTGGGCCTTCGGCCATTTCCTCGCTCTATTCTGCAGAATGCAATTTTACTTTCTAATGCCCAAGAAGGAATTTTCCTTCATCCTATTGCGAATCTCAGGGTCATCAATCGCACTATTTAAGTGTCATCTAGTTATCTCAAGAACCTTAGTTCTGTCATTGGGATGCTTCGTGCAGTACACTTTTTGGCAGAAGCTTGTTTGTATATATTTTTTTTCTGGGGGACCTCAGCAATTCGTTTTACCTTCGGGTGAATTTTGTTTTCCCTACTGACAAACAAGGCGGAGAGAGCTATGTTGGTCCTTGCCATGGCAATGGGTTATGTCATCCGCCAAGGAGGAGTTAAGAGTATACTCTTGAGTTTGTACTCATTTTTTCTTAGCTGTGTCACCCTGCATTTAGGTGAATGGACTCTCATTTTTTCAGCCTTACTTCCTCACTGCGACACTTCAGGGCTATCTCTTTTTGCCTTCAGGCTCACGAACATTTCTTGCTTCTTCCGTTCAGCAACAGTCTTGACGGAGACAGGGACAGATGCCAACGTCCAGCAGGGGTTTTTCAGCCTTCTTTATGCGTTTCTTCCATCATCTCACTAGGTGTTTACGCAGAACCAAGGCACCCTTCTACATCCGGACCCCCAGTCACTCAAACTTATGGCGTGGTTACTGGGTCTGCAACAGCTTTGATATTTTCGCAGGAAGTACTTCAAGTTTTAATTGCTTCCAGACAGAAATCTACATTAAAGTCCTATGAATCAAAGTGGCGACGGTTCACTCTGTGGTACTCCTCTCGCCACTTCATTCCACAAACAGTATCCATTTTGCATGTTTTGGAATATCTTCTGCATCTTGCGAAATCTTGTCTGTCTTACTCATCCATTAGAGTTCATTTGGCAGCTCTATCAGTGATGCATGATACTGTTGACAACCGCACGCTTATGCAGCATCCACTGTCAAAGCGGTTTCTTAAAGGAGTCCTGCACCTGTACCTCCAGCTAGGTGAACTAGGTGAACAGACTCTTAAAGTTCTGTTTTCTAGTAGCCATAACTTTTTCTATAAAGTTTTCCTCTTCAAGCAGTGTTTCCCAGTAGCCATTGCAGCAAGTGGATCTATGTGTGGAATACTTCTACGGTTGGTAACTTCTTTTCGGTCTGCTGTAGTTTAAAGTTTTCACCTTTCCCAATCGGTTTTTTCTTATTGGTTTTGTCCTTCTAGCCAGTAGGCGTAAAAGTTTTTCATTGTTTCTAACCCGCTATATCGCGAAGGATCAAGGAAATGAGAATGTCTATTTCTCTTCTCGCTGAGAGGGCAGTTCCACAGCGTATTACAACATATTCCACAACTTCAGAAGCGGGCTCTATTCTTACTACGGCGATTTTTGGTGCTCTCGGTGCACATTGGTAAGTTGGCAACTTAGTCCTAGTTTTATTTTATTTTGCTCATTGGGACACACTACATGTTAGTTGTCGCCAGGTGGCCTATGCAGCATGAACATTTCTCTGCAGTTTTCATAGGGTCCCTCCCTTCAGATTACTGCTTTGGTACTTCCCATCAGTCCAATCCTGGTCCGGTCCGGAGGGACGCTAAGGAAGGAGAAATTAGATCTTACCTGCTAATTTGCTTTCCTTTAGTCCCTCCGGACCGGACCAGGCCCCTCCCATGTTCTCTCTACTCTTTAGCTTCTTTTATTAAGTAGGAAGTGTATTCAGTAGGAAGTGTATTCATTCCTTTACGATTCGTGGAACAATACTATATATATACAGAACTTTACGTGGTCTATACCACTTCTCTGGTGGTTGCTGGTGAGCTCAATTGCTGGAATCTATCTATAAAACCTTAAATACGCCATACCACTTCTCTGGTGAGAGTTGTGGCTGAGCTCAGTTGCTGGAATATCTATAAAACCTTAAATATGATTTACCACTTTTCTGGTGAGAGTTGCTGGTAAGCTCAGTTGATGGAATATATATAAAATCTTAAGTGGGCCATACCACTTCTCTGGTGAGAGTTGCTGGTGAGCTATAAGACAAGTGAGCCATACCACTTCTCTGGTGAGAGTTGCGGGTGAGCTATATTATACGTGAGCCATACCACTTCTCTGGGGAGAGTTGCTGGTGAGCTATATTATACGTGAGCCATACCACTTCTCTGGGGAGAGTTGCTGGTGAGCTATATTACATGTGAGCCATATCGCTTCTCTGGTGAGAGTTGCTGGTGAGCTATAGTACAAGTGAGCCATACCACTTCTCTAGTGAGAGTTGCTGGTGAGCTGTAATACATATCGGGCCATACCGCTTCTCTGGTGAGAGTTGCTGGTGAGCTCTGATACTTGGCATTGCCGAGTGCTTTGTGGCTGCTAGGATTCCATACGGCACAGAAGGTCTTTCTTTCTTTCCTGCTTTGTTATTCAAATACTGAGGCTAAGGTCACATGGCCAGGGCTCCTATTGGCTCTCTAGAGTCAGAGTTTTTTCTCAGTCTCCACCTGCTGGTAGGCGAGCACAACCCATCAGTCCAATCCTGGTCCGGTCCGGAGGGACTAAAGGAAAGCAAATTAGCAGGTAAGATCTAATTTCTCCTTTCTTTGGATGTGTGTAGTTTTACTGTATTTTGAAAGGTGTCTGAAGTTGATGGCTCACCCTAGTTGCCTGCCTTTATTTGATTTATTTATGTGCTTTTAGGTTATCAAGTTGCACACTAAGCTGGGCAAGCCCATTCCATCCATAGAACCGGTCTTGCCAAATTCTGGGTCGGGTTCTACAACTGCCACACCGAGCAAACCAGCTGCATCAGTCACTGCAGCTGCCACACCAGTGAAGCCAGTAGCCATAGCAACTAACAGTACAGTAAACACAAGTAAAACCATACCTGCAAAGAAACCAGTCACTGCAAAAATAACATTCGTTGGTATGTTTCTTTTAAAACTTCTTGTCAAGTCTTTTTTTTTTTTAGTTTTTGCTGCTGAAAGGATTCTAGGTAGCACCTTGCAAATAAGAATAAAATTGTGCAATATATGTGCATTTATTAAAATATGATCATAATGTCTAAAGTCAGCATTATTTGAAGCTATGTAGTCATAATGATGATGGCTTTGCTTCCTTGAATGAAGTGGTATAGTAGTAGTACTTGTTATATATGCAGCTCTTGATGATAGTTCTTTTAGGACAAGCAGGACATTATAATCCCACATATGCGTGGTGATGTCCATGCCCAACATGGAGACAGTCCCCAGTGTTCTTAATCTAAAAGCTTTTGGAAGCACCCGCTGCGCATGTACGTGCCTTCCCACACACCAAGTGGAATCTGTCTTCATTTGCGAAGCAGAGAGGACATCTCTACTTCTCCCCTCAGCTCACATTTTCAGTATTTTTTCATGTGCTTCTGTCACATTTTGCTAATTCTTCTTGTGCATTATCACTACAGTGTAAGTGCTACTGATACTGAAACATTCTTGTATTCCGCAACAACCTTACAGTTCAATGCGGATCACATAAATCAAAGAGTTCCGACAGACCTGAAGAATTAGTAATTCTAAAAATTGAAATAAAAAAACCTTACAATATATAATGTTCAACATGTCACATCTTTCAAATATAAAATAGCGTGCTAAACAGGTAGTAAGTATTTATTTTAAAAATATGTCTTTTAACTGCTTCCTTAAAAGCCAAATTTCCCTCCTTTATAAGAATTACCATACTGGATCAAACCAATGGTCCATCTAGCCCAGTATCCTGTTTTCAACAGTGGCCAATGTGGGTCACAAGTACCTGGCAGAAACCCAACTAGTAGCAACATTTTATGCTACTAATCCCAGCAAATAGAATGTTAGGTATTATTAGGAAAGGAATGGAAAACAAAAATGAGGATGTTATAATGCCTTTGTATCGCTCCATGGTGCGACCGCACCTCGAATATTGTGTTCAGTTCTGGTCACTGCATCTCAAAAAAGATATAGTGGAATTAGAAAAGGTGCAGAGAAGGGCGACGAAAATGATAAAGGGGATGGGACGACTTCCCTATGAGGAAAGGCTAAAGCGGCTAGGGCTCTTCAGCTTGGAGAAAAGGTGGCTGAGGGGAGATATAGAGGTCTACAACAATAATGAGTGGAGTTGAACGGGTAGATGTGAAGCGTCTGTTCACGCTTTCCAAAAATACTAGGACTAGGGGGCATACAATGAATCTACAATGTAGTAAATTTAAAACAAAGCGAAGAAAATGTTTCTTCACTCAACGTGTAATTAAACTCTGGAATTCGTTGCCAGAGAATGTGGTAAAGGCGGTTAGCTTAGCGGAGTTTAAAGAGGTTTGGGTGGCTTCCTAAAGGAAAAGTACATAGACCGTTATTAAATGGACTTGGGGAAATCCACTGTTTCTGGGATAAGCAGTATAAAATGTTTTGTACATTTTTGGGATCTTGCCGGGTATTTGTGACCTGGATTGGCCACTGTTGGAAACAGGATGCTGGGCTCGATGGACCTTTGCTCTCTCCCAGTATGGCAATACTTATGTATCAAATAGGAAATATTTTTTCACTCAACGAATAGTTAAGCTCTGGAACTCTTTGCCGGAGGCTGTTACCACATCCTCTGGAGGATGTGGTAACAGCAGTTAGTGTATCTGGGTTTAAAGTTTTGGACAAGTTCCTGATGGAAAGTCCATAGTTTCCTATTGAGATAGATATGGGGAGGCAACTGCATGCCTTGTTATTGGTAGCATGGAATGTTGCAGATAATTGGGTTTTTGCCAGGTACTTGTGACCTGGCTTGGCCACTGTTTGGAAACAGGATACTGGGCTAGATGGACCACTGGTCTGACCCAGTATGTCTGCTCTTATGGATGGTCATGTCAAGCAGTATTATATCAACAAGTAGTATATCAATAAACTGCTTGTCCTCAGAGAAAACAGTTACTCACCTGTAGCAGATTTTCTCTGAGGGTAGCAGGACATATATTCCCACATACCCACCCTCCCAATTGTTACAGCTATTGTATTAGACTGACTTGATCTTATATATCAGTGGATGGTGAGAAGGGACATGCATGCATGGTAGGTGCTTCCAAAAGCTTTGAGAATAAGAATGCTGAGGAGTGTTTCCGCTATATGTTAAAATATATGTCCTGCTGTCCTCTGAGAACACCTACTATAGGTGAGTATCTTCGCTATATGTATTGCTGCTTGTTTAGAAGAAAAAAAACTGGTAAGCAGGGGATAATCCATACAGACTGCAAACATAATTCCTCATGTACAGTCTTTTCTAAAGAATTTGTTACTGTTGTTGTCTACCTTAAAAGACTACAACTTTTGTCAATGTGCTGGTCCTAATCTTCACTTGCTAAAATGTTGTAGATTTGTCTTGGCTTTGCTAATGTAATATGTTTACATTTCAGTTTGTAGAACAGTAGAGAATGGGCACTAGGCATGTAGATGGCTTATTTAACAGTCCAGTGTTATTGTTTTAGGTGGTAACAAGCTGCAGACTATGGGGAAGAAGATGGAGGCTGTGAAGGCGTCAGCAGCCATGCCGAATTTGCAGAATGAGCAGGTCGCCCACAAGAACTCTGGGCATAGTCTGGGAGCTTTTGGGGCTGATTCCCAGCTTGTGGGACAAGAATTTGTAGAGGAGGTAAAGATTAATTTTTGGTTTTGTCTCTTCCACAGAATAAAAAGTATGGGATACCTTAAGCTCTGTGGGATATTCAACCTGAACAAGCCATTGTTTTTGCTGTGTTGCACCTTTAGGAGCAATTCTATAAAGAGCACCAAAATGCTGGGCACTAGGTTCAAATTCTATTATGGGACCTGGGCACCTAGATTCTGTTATAGAATACTAGCATAAGTCAGCATGTAGGTCACCCATGTCTATGGCAAGCATAAATGTGCACATCTAAATGGCACTTTTGCGCATAATTGACACTATTCCATGCCATTCCCGTATGGAATGCTCTCTTGCATTTGCATGCCATGGAAATTTGTACACTAAGATTATAGAATACAGCTTACATCCGAATCTATAACATCCACACGTGTGAAAGTGGTAGTATGGCACATACATTAGGTGCCCACTTTTGTAGAATGAAGAGGTTAGTCTTATATTGTTCCTTGGCATTATTTAAGAAGTTGGACTAACCTTCCATTTCTTAGCGTCCCTCTGGACTGGCCCAGAATGACTGTTGGGTTATGCACGCGTACCAGTTGTGGAGACTGAGAAGACTGATTTCGAGGCAGCCAATAATTTCTTTTACTCAGACTATAGTTTGAAGTTTTCTTTCTTCTTCATTCATCTGTATGCCGTTTTTCTTATCTGCTGGCAGAGGCCCACGGGGGTTCTCTAATGCCTTGGGGGTGCTACACTCGGGTGGCTGGGTCCCTTCCCCATCCTGTCCTCAAGCTTTCCCTGTTTGCCTACGGGCTCAGGGTGGACTTCGTTTCGTTGCTGGCCTCAACCCCTTTGAGGGAGGGGAGTTTGTAGAGCTGTGGGGAACAGCCACTATGTTAAAAAAAAAAAAACAATCACAGTACTGTGCTCTTTCTTCAGCAAGCAGGTGCAGTGGCTATAGCCTGCTGTTGTGGCTGTCTCCCTGCAGGGTCTTGGGCTCGGGGTTCGTTTTAGGGATTCTCTTCCTGTGGTCAGATAAGGGTCCCATTTTCAGTTTTTGTCTGGTGTTGAGGTGTTTCCCACCACCTGGGTCAGTTGTTCTAGCATGGCGCTGGTTCAGCTGGGAGCCACGGTGTCCTGTTTAAAAAAAAAAAAAAAGTACGAAAGTAAGAGGACTTCTCGGTTTGGTTTTTCAAAGGTACTGGTTTTGAGTTTGGTTTTAGCGGCTTTCTGCACATTTTGGTTTTCGGTGGGAAACTCCGCCATTTTGTTTCGGTGTGTCATTGCAGAGCAGCGGCCCAGACCTTTTTAGCAGTGTTTGCTATCCTGTGGTAGCTGTGGTAGTACTGTGAGGACTCCCCGGTTGTTCCCAGTGTGGGAGGTATTTTGCACGTCAGTTAGCCCCTTTCCCTGCATCGAGGCTTCCAGGTTCTAAAATAAATACGTGTCTCATTTAAATCAATCTCTGATAATGATTCCTTTCAGATGGAGTCACCGCTGACGGCTAGAATTTGTATGATGCAATGACAAAATCTTTACTTTCTCTAGAATCTGGTGATGCGAGTTTGAATGGGGTGTGAAAATGTTCTGTATTTTCTCTACAGTCTGAATGGTGCAAGATCTATTTTTTTTCTCTAGATTTGGAAAGCTGCAAGACCAAAATCTAATTTATTTTTCTAGTAAATCTTACTTGCTGATGGTTTTACCTGCCTGACCCAAATTAATTTTTTCTCTAGTCTCTATATAATACCAGATTAGAAATCTAATAGTTTCTCTATATGGTTAATGTTTGTTTTCCTTTTGTATAACTTCTGTATATACTGTGTAGTCCGCTTTGAATGTGGTTGCAAAAACCTCAGACAGGTAGTATTTCAAGTCCCATTCCTTTAAAAAAAGAAGGAGTGGAGGGGTAGCCTAGTAGTTAGTACAGCAGACTTTGATCCTGGGGAAGCTCCCACTGCAGCTCCTTGTGACGCTGGTTAAGTCATTTATCCCTCCATTGCCTCAGGCACAAATGAGTACAAGTTTGCTTATGACCTGCAGGATTGCGTCCAGTAACTGCACTGGTCCTGCTTAGAGGTTCATCACATGCTTCTAGCTTTGCTCACATGGGAATTTTTCCGCTGGGCTGTCTGAATGGTTGGTTACAACTGGAGATTTGTGGTCTAATGCTTAGAGCAGCTGTTCCGGACCCTGACTTTGTGGGTTCAGCTCCCACTATTGTATAATTTGGTGTATACTAGTGGTAGATCCTTAGTTTCTCTGGTCTGCTGCTTTAGGTGCTCATCTCATTTCTCTACAGAGATAGGTAGTGAAGCACTATTTGATGCGGTGTTACATTCCCTGTGGCCCAGTGGACGGTTTAGGGGTTGTACGCCTAGTCTATCACCTCTTTAAAAAAAAAAACACACAAAAAACCCACAGGTTCACAGGAGATTGTGACAGCATCTCAGTTTTGTGTATTTTCTGTTTCTGTGGGGCTGTGCTCAGTAAGGCCTTCTCTTAGTCTTGGGGAACCATAAGTCTTCTACAGTTTTTGGTACTGGATGCTTGGGGTATGCCTTCTTCAGTATTCCATACGTCAGGGAATATATGTAATGCTTGTTATTTGCCGTTATGGGTATGTTGCATTTACCAGTTTTGTCTCAAGCCATTCTTGTGAGATCATGATTTTCAGTTTTGTTTCTCTCCTGGTGTATCAGTAGCCTTTCCCCAGGTGTTGGCAAGGGATTTATAACTATCATTTCATTCCAAAGCATTTTGGTGGACTCACGGTTACATTTTTGTTTCTCTCCTTACTTGGGTGTATCACCAGCTTTTCCCCAGGTGTTGGCAGGGGATTTCTAGCTTTCTCTGCTTGCACGTATTTTGAATATTGATTCACTTTCTCTTGCTGGTTTTTCTTTCAGTATTGAAAGCAGCTTGCTGCCTTCTTGTTGTTCTTGCTCTCTGAGTTCCTCTAAGTGTACATTATACAGAGGCTTGTCAGTGATTTTCTCATCATGCTACCGTGAGTTCCCACAGTCTCCAGAGATGGTTGTTGCGTCTCATGTGGCTTTTCCTCTCAAGGCATTGCTGTTTTCAGCATTTCTCATTCCTCGAATCCCGCCTCGCTGAGATCCTACAGGGTGGGAATGGTGTACCGAGACTAACCATTACATCTCTCCTTCCCTTAGCCAAGTTTATTTATTTATTTGCTGCTATTTTTATCTCCTATTTTCTGACTTCTACAAGATTTCTGGTGGTTTCCGAATGAGTTGGGAACTTTCCAACAATATTGTAAGATGTTTGGCATTTCTTCTGTTTTCCTCCCGTTGGATTCACAGGGCAGTTTGCTGATTTTCTTCGTCTCTGAGTTCGGAGTCAGGAAGTTTCTTTGTTCCTGGGAACTTAGCTGCTGTCCCTCCAACAACTCTATCGCTACTTAGGGGTTGTCTGGACTGTGGGAGTTCCGCCAAGCCCTCATACTGTTTTCCTTACTCTGTTATGCCTCCCATTTTGGCTGCTCGGCTTCTCAGTTGCCAGTGGGAACTTCTGCTGCCAGTCTCTGACCTTGGCTCAGCTGGGATGCCGGTTGTGGTTCCAGGATCAGAGTGATTTGTCTATGACAATACATATTTTGCCTCTTCAGGAACACGGCGGTGGTCGGTCAGGGATGTCCCTGTGTGTCTATTTTCCTCTGTCAGAGCAGCAGGATCGGCTGTCTGAAGGGGCTGTGAGTCTTCCTCGTGGGCCAGACAGATTTCTCTCGGTCTCTGTTTTGTCGTTCCTTGCCTTTAGGCTGGAAATTTTTTCTTGGGGTATGGTAAGGCACAGTTCCTTGATATCCTCGAGTTTTTCGGTTTGGTTTCCTAGGACATCTTTGGTGGTTCTTTGATTTCACTACCTTCAATGAGTCTTTGAGTCCACAGTTCTTTCTGGTTCTGACGACGGTGTCCGCTACAGTTTTTTTATGCCTTCTGCCTTTTCTCTGATGGGCCTGTTGTTCAGACAGTGGCGGGTTTTTTTTTCTCCTAACAGGTTAGCTCACATGCTTGCTCCTGTCAACACCCTTGGGGGCTTTTGTCTTAGTTTGAGAATGCCTCGGAGATCACTCTTATACCCATGAACTTGTCCACTACTGTTCTGCATTGCCACATATATCTGAGTGTTTTGGCCTGGGGAAATAACCTTGATTTCCCTTTCAGTCAGGTGACCACGCTGGCTTCTTTCGGGTTGCCCCTTGAGTGAATCTTTGTGAATCTTTCTGAGGCTGTGTGGTTGTTTTTGCAACAGTGTTTGCCATTTTTGTGACCCGACTGTCTTACTCTTAGCCAATTTCGTGACCTGAGTGACTTACTCTTTGTGATTTCACTCTTAGTTTATTTTTGGTCTGTTTCTCCTCATCTTCATAGCCGTTTCATAGATGAGTTAAGGAGCCTAGATTGTCTCTTTCTCCCCCTCTGGGCTCTCCTTTCTGTGCCTTGGGCTCTTCTGACTGAAAGATGCACCAGTTTCTTTCTTTCTTCTGAAAGTCTGGTCGTTCTTTCATATTTTCAGTCTATAGTCCTTATTCCCTAGGGTCTCTCTGGGGTTGTGTGGGCTCTGCATTTCTCGAGGGGGTTGACAAGGCACACTTAAGTGGTAGCTGCCCCTGTGTGATAGGGGGAGAGTGGTTAGCACCCGAGGTGTCTTGCGTATCCATTGTTTTGGTGGTTTAATTGGTCTTTTGTTTCTGTTTGTAACATAGTAACATAGTAGATGACGGCAGAAAAAGACCTGCACGGTCCACCCAGTCTGCCCAACAAGAGAAACTCACATGTACCATTTTTTGTGTATACCTTACCTTGATTTGTACCTGTCTTTTTCAGGGCACAGACCGTATAAGTCTGCCCAGCACTATCCCCGCCTCCCAACCACCAGCCCCGCCTCCCACCACTGGCTCTGGCACAGACCATATAAGTCTGCCCAGCACTATCCCCGCCTCCCAACCACCAGCCCCGCCTTCCACCACCGGCTCTGGCACAGACCGTATAAGACTGCCCAGCACTTTCCCCACCTCCTAACCACCAGCCCTGCCTCCCACCACCGGCTAAGCTTCTGGGGATCCCTTCCTTCTGAGCAGGATTCCTTTATGTTTATCCCACGCATGTTTGAATTCCTTTACCGTTTTCCTCTCCACCACCTCCCACGGGAGGGCATTCCAAGCATCCACCACTCTCTTCGTGAAAAAATACTTCCTGACATTTTTCTTGAGTCTGCCCCCCTTCAATCTCATTTCATGTCCTCTCGTTCTACCGCCTTCCCATCTCCGGAAAAGGTTTGTTTGCGGATTCATACATTTCAAATATTTGAACGTCTGTATCATATCACCCCTGTTTCTCCTTTCCTCCAGGGTATACATGTTCAGGTCAACAAGTCTCTCCTCATACGTCTTTTAACACAAATCCCATACCATTCTCGTAGCTTTTCTTTGCACCGCTTCCATTTTTTTTAACATCCTTAACAAGATACGGCCTCCAAAACTGAACACAATACTCCAGGTGGGGCCTCACCAACGTCTTATACAGGGGTATTAAAACCTCTTTTCTTCTGCTGGTCACACCTCTCTCTATACGGCTTAGCAATCTTCTAGCTATGGCCACCACCTTGTCACACTGTTTCGTCGCCTTCAGGTCCTCAGATACTATCACCCCAAGACCCCTCTCCCTGTTCGTACCTATCAGACTCCCCCCGCCTAACACATACGTCTCCCGTGGATTTCTACTCCCTAAGTGCATCACTTTGCATTTCTTCGCATTGAATTTTAATTGCCAAACGTTAGACGATTCTTCTAGCTTCCGCAGATCTTTTTTCATGATTTCCACTCCCTCCGGAGTGTCCACTCTGTTGCAAATCTTGGTGTCATCCACAAAAAGGCAAACTTTACCTTGTAACTCTTCGGCAATATCACTCACAAATATATTGAATAGAATCTGCCCCAGCACCGATCCCTGAGGCACTCCACTACTCACCTTTCTCTCCTCCGAGCGAACTCCATTTACCACCACCCTCTGGTGTCTGCCCGTCAACCAGTTCCTAATCCAGTTCACCACTTCGGGTCCTATCTTCAGCCCGTCTAGTTTATTCAAGAGCTTCCTGTGGGGAACCGTGTCAAAAGCTTTACTGAAATCTAAGTAGATTACGTCCATAGCATGTCCTTGATTTAATTCTCCGGTCACCCAATCAAAGAATTCAATGAGATTCGTTTGGCACAATTTACCTTTGGTAAAACCATGTTGTCGTGGATCTTGCAACTTATTTGCTTTCAAGAAATTCACTATCCTTTCCTTCAGCATCGCTTTCAATACTTTTCCAATAATTGAAGTGAGGCTTACCGGCCTGTAGTTTCCAGCTTCTTCCCTATCACCACTTTTGTGAAGAGGGACCACCTCCGCCGTTCTCCAATCCCACGGAACGTCTCCCGTCTGCAAGGATTTATTAAACAAATCTTTAAGAGGATCCGCCAGAACCTCTCTGCGTGCCCTCAATATCCTGGGGTGGATCCCATCCGGTCCCACTGCTTTGTCCACCTTTAGATTTTTAAGTTGTTCATACACACTCTCTTCCGTGAACGGTGCTGTATCCACTCCATTCTCACATGTACTTTTGCCAGTCCATCGCGGTCCTGCTCCAGGATTTTCTTCTGTGAAAACAGAAGAAAAGTATCTATTTAGCAAATTTGCTTTTTCTTCATCATTATCTACAGTGGGGGAAATAAGTATTTGATCCCTTGCTGATTTTGTAAGTTTGCCCACTGACAAAGACATGAGCAGCCCATAATTGAAGGGTAGGTTATTGGTAACAGTGAGAGATAGCACATCACAAATTAAATCCGGAAAATCACATTGTGGAAAGTATATGAATTTATTTGCATTCTGCAGAGGGAAATAAGTATTTGATCCCCCACCAACCAGTAAGAGATCTGGCCCCTACAGACCAGGTAGATGCTCCAAATCAACTCGTTACCTGCATGACAGACAGCTGTCGGCAATGGTCACCTGTATGAAAGACACCTGTCCACAGACTCAGTGAATCAGTCAGACTCTAACCTCTACAAAATGGCCAAGAGCAAGGAGCTGTCTAAGGATGTCAGGGACAAGATCATACACCTGCACAAGGCTGGAATGGGCTACAAAACCATCAGTAAGACGCTGGGCGAGAAGGAGACAACTGTTGGTGCCATAGTAAGAAAATGGAAGAAGTACAAAATGACTGTCAATCGACAAAGATCTGGGGCTCCACGCAAAATCTCACCTCGTGGGGTATCCTTGATCATGAGGAAGGTTAGAAATCAGCCTACAACTACAAGGGGGGAACTTGTCAATGATCTCAAGGCAGCTGGGACCACTGTCACCACGAAAACCATTGGTAACACATTACGACATAACGGATTGCAATCCTGCAGTGCCCGCAAGGTCCCCCTGCTCCGGAAGGCACATGTGACGGCCCGTCTGAAGTTTGCCAGTGAACACCTGGATGATGCCGAGAGTGATTGGGAGAAGGTGCTGTGGTCAGATGAGACAAAAATTGAGCTCTTTGGCATGAACTCAACTCGCCGTGTTTGGAGGAAGAGAAATGCTGCCTATGACCCAAAGAACACCGTCCCCACTGTCAAGCATGGAGGTGGAAATGTTATGTTTTGGGGGTGTTTCTCTGCTAAGGGCACAGGACTACTTCACCGCATCAATGGGAGAATGGATGGGGCCATGTACCGTACAATTCTGAGTGACAACCTCCTTCCCTCCGCCAGGGCCTTAAAAATGGGTCGTGGCTGGGTCTTCCAGCACGACAATGACCCAAAACATACAGCCAAGGCAACAAAGGAGTGGCTCAGGAAGAAGCACATTAGGGTCATGGAGTGGCCTAGCCAGTCACCAGACCTTAATCCCATTGAAAACTTATGGAGGGAGCTGAAGCTGCGAGTTGCCAAGCGACAGCCCAGAACTCTTAATGATTTAGAGATGATCTGCAAAGAGGAGTGGACCAAAATTCCTCCTGACATGTGTGCAAACCTCATCATCAACTACAGAAGACGTCTGACCGCTGTGCTTGCCAACAAGGGTTTTGCCACCAAGTATTAGGTCTTGTTTGCCAGAGGGATTAAATACTTATTTCCCTCTGCAGAATGCAAATAAATTCATATACTTTCCACAATGTGATTTTCCGGATTTAATTTGTGATGTGCTATCTCTCACTGTTACCAATAACCTACCCTTCAATTATGGGCTGCTCATGTCTTTGTCAGTGGGCAAACTTACAAAATCAGCAAGGGATCAAATACTTATTTCCCCCACTGTATATAGCGGTTCCCAGCATCTTTCAGTCTCACAATTCCCTTTTTAGTCTTCCTCCTTTCACTAATATACCTGAAGAAAGTTTTGTCACCCCTCCTTACATTTCTAGCCATTTGTTCTTCCGCTTGCGCTTTCGCCAGACGTATCTCTCTCTTGGCTTCTTTCAGTTTCCTCCGGTATTCCTCCCTGTGATCCTCTTCTTGAGTCTTTCTGTATTTCAGGAACGCCAACTCTTTAGCCTTTATTTTCTCAGCCACTTGTTTGGAGAACCATATCGGTTTCCATTTTCTCTTGCTTTTATTTACTCTCTTTACATAAAGGTTTGTGGCCCTATTTATAGCTTCTTTCAGCTTGGACCACTGTCCTTCCACTTCTCGTTCATCCTCCCATCAGCTCCTTCCTCGGGTATTCCCCCATTTTACTAAAGTCAGCACGCTTGAAATCCAGGACTTTGGTTGCATAGTTTCTTCTGTCTACTTGTTCCGGAAGGGTCAGGTCTCCGAGTAAGCAGATCGTTCTTGGATGACTCTGTCGAGACATATTCTAGGTTTCGGTATGCTAGTGCTTGAGTGTCTGGACATCTGTCTTGTTTGATAGTGTTGAACAGATGTCCAGGTGCGCCGGGTCATGGTTTTTTTTTAGTTAGGGGGATCTGGTAGTGGTTCTTTTTTGGTCCCTCCCGTAGTTTACTGCTCTGGTACTTCCCAACAGTCATTCTGGGCCGGTTCAGAGGGACGCTAAGGAAGGAGAAATTAGGTCCTACCTGCTAATTTGTTTTCCTTTAGTTCCTTCGGACTGGCCCAGATCCCTCCCTTTTCGGTATCTACTTTGTTCTTTGATATTGTTGTTTTGTGGTTGTTTTAGTTCCGTTCGCTCTTGTCCCTGTAGGGAGCTATTTCATTTAAAATGTACAAAAAATAAAAGAAAGAATAGAGCATCTATATGTATATTTAGAGATATGTCTATATTCACAAAGAGACCAGTTACTCAACTGATACTACTCGGTTGCACATAAGCATACTACTGATGTTGCAGATTCAGTTAGGAGTAGTCGAACTTTTCGACAGTGGCCAGCAAGGTCTCTTTGTAGGTGGCTGTATGAACCGACTGGCGCGCAGATGTCTAGTTTCTATCTTTCCTTTTGCTTTGCTATGTCTCCATGTGCTGGTAGGCGTGCATAACCCAACAGTCATTCTGGCTGGTTCGGAGGGACTAAAGGAAAGCAAATTAGCAGGTATGACCTAATTTCTCCACAGAGGACCTGTAATGCAATTCCAGCATGCTTGGCACAGAGATAGAGAAGAGGAAAGTTTACAGAGTCATACAAGGGTTAATGAGGGGATGGAAAATTACCACAGGGAGCTTTGTGTACTATCTTATCCATATGCTAGGGATTGATGTCATCAAGAAGGGAAGCAGGAGATCAAGTGACAGTAGGTGGGAAAGCCTGAGAGAAATAGTAGTCTCTTGTCATGAAACGCCTAGCCACTCACCTGGGCCTACCACGCAGCCACTTAGAGGGTCTATCCTCAGCACAGCTTAGGTCCATCTGCATCTGCCGCTCGTGCTCTGCACTAGCACCCTCCCCCCAACGACTGGGTCTCAAATGCCTCTGGGTGAGTCTCCCGCTCTCAAATTATCCCCAGTGATTTCTAGGTTACTGGGGTCACACTCCCAGTGCTCCCACAGTTCATAGAAAGCACTCACAGACCCAACACACAAACCACCAAGATTCTTAATCAGCCCAGACAAGCAGACTCAATAAACTAATAGTGTTTATTGTCACAGAACTTGAACAGTAAAACAGAAGAAGTGCAATCAGCAAACAGTAACAAGTAACTGAAAAATGGATCAATTGTAAAACTAACTAAACATTTGTATACTATCTAAATAGTACATGGGGAGATCAGGACATATAGCTGCTCACAGTTATCAAGTATAACTGTTTACAGGGCTTCAGCAGAGATCTCTGTCTCTTTTCCTTGGCTGAAACCGGAGGCAAAACCAGTAACTCCTGTGGCAACTTCAAACTCCAGGCCAATCAGAGCCCAGAACAACAACACTTGAAAATAGCTGACCACACTGCAGGCACTTTCTCTTTCTTTGTGCTTAAACTAAAAGAGGAATCAGCAACAACTTGAAACATAACATGAACCACCTGCTGTCCAAAATAGAGAAATATATTGCAAGAAAATATCAAAACAATTATCACAGGCTTAAAAACCCTTTGGATTTAAGTTTTTGAATGATCCTCTAAGATGTAAGTTCGGGAGAAGGGTGTTTCCCAGTGTGGGAGCAGCCACACTAAAGCAGGTACATCTGGAAACATCAAGGCAAACCTGATGAAAGGATGCAACTACTAGAAGGCTTTGCTGACTGAAGGGATTTTGTGGATGAGTAGGGAACCAATAAGCTAAGAAAGAACGTAAACCTGTTGATTGAATTTGATGGGATAAAACATTGATCTTGAAAGAAATCCTGTAATTAATAGGAAGCATGTGGTAGGAGTAGGGTTGAAAGACTGCAGCATAGCGTACAACTTGTCCTTCACCCCTTCAAGAGCAGAGGTAAGGGAAGAGGTGACAACTTAAAGATAAAGGAGTTATGAGCTAGTGGCATTGAAGGCCAGAGGGTAGCTGGGTTGGAACAAGCAATAGAGGTCAACCAAATCTTGGTTTCAGCTTTGGTGCCGAAACTAGCCCAAAATCAGTTTCAGCATGGCTTGGTTTTGGCCAAAAATGCCATTACATTTTCGGTTGAAACTGAAACTCCCCCTTCCCCCTGATCAGAAGCTCTGCCCTCCTACCACCTGTAGGCCCTCCCCAGGCCTACCTGAAGAAGATCTGTTGGTCTGTTGGCCTCCTCAGGGCAGGAGCGATCCCCACTCGCTCCTGCCTTTGTTGGCTGTGCAGTCAAAATAGTTGCTGCAGGAGGTCATGACAGCTCTTTTGAGATTGGAACTGGCAAAGGCAGGAGCCGATTCCAATATCAAAAGGGCTGCCTGACTGTACAGACAGGAGGGATTGGGGATTGCTCCTGCCCGAAGAGGCTAGTAGACCAAGGGGACCTGTTCTCTGCTGGGAGAAGGGGGTGCTATGGTTTTCAGCTTCAGTCAAAACCAAAATCCCTGGTATTGGTCGCTCTTTAAGAAGCAGACCTTTCCCCAGAAGCCAACTAAATTGGTGCCATGAAGTTAGTGGTGGCTAGGTGTACGCCAATAAAGCCTTGAAGACCATAGAGGCCAGATGTTTGGGAACATCCTTGCTAGTTATGGTGTGTATTTAGGTTATTACAAAGCATAGTGGTAAGATATACCGATATTGTATATCGGTAAGATATTGTGGGAAGAGGAAAACTGCTGCATGTTGGAATGAGTATTGGATCTTATATGCTTGTCTATCTAGGATGGTAGAAAACAAAAGAAAATTTGATCAGGAATGGCACCCTCACTAAGTGCTTCAGTGCATGGCAGGTGGTGCAGAAGCTCAGCCCTAGAGGGCTGTAAACAGGCTGGATTTTCAGGATATTCCTAATAAATATGCATGAAAAAGATTTGCAAACAGTAATCTTATGCATATTCATTCAGGAAATTTTGAAGACCTGGTCTGTTTGTGGCACCTGAGGACTGAACTTGCTGGGATATATCCTGCTGAAGAGGAATAATTGGACAGACTGGATTGGTTAGTGGGTCTCTTCCTGTTACCATTTACTGGGTTGCTGCTGTCTTGAAAGATAAGCAAAATGTGACCAGGAAGCTTGGTTAGCTAAAACCCTCTAGAGTGGAGAGTGACTTTTTGTGTGTGGGGTTTTTTGGGGGGTTCTTTTTCTTCGTAGGTGTATAATGATGAGGGGAAGATGATCCGGTTCCACTGCAGTCTCTGTGAATGCAGCTTCAATGATCCCAATGCCAGAGATATGCACTTGAAGGGGCGCAGACATCGGCTGCAGTACAAGGTAGGAGGTGCAAATGGGCTTTTGCTAATTTTATATTTTAGAGGCCTTTGTTTCCAAAAGACTTTTTGGGAGAGCAATTAGAGGCTGACTGAAACTGTTTTTTATTATTTTTTTTTTTTCTTTAGTTTAAGCCAAAACCAAAACTGCCACCGAAACTGTCTGAAAGCTTTTGGCTGAAACTGCAGCCGAAACTCATCACCTGGCTATAGCCAAAACCAAAAATTCAAGTTTGGTTATGTGAATGTGAACCAGTGAGGGCCGCTTGGGATTGTCAGAGCTTGCAGTCTGCATCCCTCTGCTAAACCCACAGTATCCAAGCCAGAATATAATTTAGATAAGGAAAGATGATATTTTACCTCCAAGCAAAATACTCCATGCACATAGGCCACAGCTAATGAAAACTGAAACTAAAAGCCACAATGATTTTACAGTGGCTGACTTTGTTCCACACCCAGCATGACAGCTGATATAATTCCACAGAAAAGCTAATTCCTGAGGAGCTGCTTATCCTAAATTTAGAGTCTTAAATTCCTTCTAAAACTTTGGATCAAAAGCATTTACTTTGGAGCACTCTATTTAGCATATAAACTATTGTGCAAGATTATAACTGCATTACTTGCAATTGCAGTATTAAAAAAAAAATAATACAAAGAGTAGCCCCCCCCCCCCCCCCCCCCCCCCCAGGACTGTCTTAATACTTGGTGGTCTAGTGGTGTGGGCAGGGCTAATGCCCCAGTTGTGGCAGCTATTTTGAGAGCAGAGTTAGAATGGGCAGGAGTAACTGGGGATTGCTCTTCTCCTAACCACACCCTTAGACCACCAGGGATTATAAAATAGGCCTGAGGGGGCCTATGGTTGGTGGTGGTGGGGAGGCACTCATGGAGGTCTGGGTGGAGGGGCAACTCCAGTTCAGGGGGAGAAAGGGAGGGAGACAAATGGGACAAAGCACAAATTTTCGGCTTCCACCGAAAATGCATGGTCATTTTCATCCAAAACCAAAAACATGGCTGCAAATTAAAATTCTGGTGGCATCTAAGAGCAGTTCTCAGAACCATGTGTTAATTTTGCACGGAAATAGGATATTTTAAAAATTGCACACATCAAATTGATGTATTCCTGGATGCAAATTTAGGGTGGGGATTGAGATAGACTGTGCAGTTTCATATGTTCAGAACCTGGAAAACACAAAAGGAGGTTCAGGTTTCTACTATTTTTCTTCCCTTCCTTTTCAAAGTGAAAACGTGAGCCTGCTTTTGCATTGAAAACTGGTGCAGATCTGTGGGTTAGTTCATTTATTCACATTAATTCTTCACTTTCTTGCGGTTATTCAAAGCAAAATCACAATTTCCTTAGCAATCCTCCAGACTGGTCAAGATGCTTGAGTTATACACACGAAGGTCCATCAAGCCCAATATTCTGTTTCCAACAGTGACCAATCCAGGTCACAAGTCCCTGGCAAGATCCCAAAACAGTACAATACATTTTATGCTGCTTATCCTAGAAATAAGTAGTGGATTTTCCCAAGTCCATTTTAATAATGGCTTATGGACTTTTCTTTTAGGAAGCTAGCCAAACCTTTTAAAACCCTGCTAAGCTAACTGCTTTTACCACATTCTTTGGCAACGAATTCCAGAGTTTAATTACACGTTGAGTGAAGACATATTTTCTCTAATTTGTTTTAAATTTACTACTTATTGGCTGTCTCATTCCTGTTTAGAAGGAATGGTTCCATGGAAGCAGAGATTGGGTGGCAACACCGGTAATTGGAAACAAAACGGGAGCTGGGCAGACTTCTACGGTCTATGCCCTGATTGTGACTGAATAGATATGTTAGGCTGGAGTGTAAATTTTAAGGGGCTTCGATGTTAGCTTCAGAACTTAGTACAAGAACAGTACTGGGCAGACTCGGTCTGTGCCCTGAGAAAGGCAAGGACAAATCAAACTCGGGTATACATGTAAAGTATCACATACCATGTAAAATGAGTTTATCTTGTTGGGCAGACTGGATGGACCATACAGGTCTTTATCTGCTGTCATTTACTATGATAGTGCTGGGCAGACTTATATGGTTTGTGCCAGAGCTGGTGGTTTGGAGGCGGGGATAGGGCTGGCCAGACTTGTACGGTCTGTGCACTGAAGAGGACAGTACAAATAAAAAAGTAGCACATATGAATTTATCTTCTTGGGCAGACTGGATGGACCGTGCAGGTCGTTTTATGCCGTCATCTACTATGTATGTTTACTTTGTAGCTCATTCCGTGCCCCCTCTTAGTATTTTTGGATAGTGTAAACAGTCGATTCACTTCTACCTGTTCCACTCAACTTTATTATTTTATATACCTCTATCATATCTCCCCTCAGCCGTCTCTTCTCCAAATTGAAGAGCCATAGCCATTTCAGCCTTTCCTCATAGGGAAGTCGTCCCATCCCCTTTATCATTTTCGTCACCCTTCTCTGTACCTTTTCTAATTCCACTATATCTTTTTTTGAGATGCAGTGACCAGAATTGCACACACCATGGAGTGATACAAAGGCATTGTATCGTCCTCATTTTTGTTTTCCATTTCTTTCCTAATAATACCTAACATTCTATTTGCTTTCTTTGCCGCCGTAGCACACTGAGCAGAGGGTTTCAAAGTGTCGTCAACGATGACTCCTAGATCCTTCTTCTGATCGGTGACTCCTAATGCGGAACCTTGCATCACGTAGCTATAGTTCAGGTTCCTCTTTCCCACATGCATCACTTTGCACTTGCTCACATCATATGCTATTTGGATGCCCAGTCTTGTAAGGTCGTCTTGCAATTTTTGCAATTCTCTTGCAATTTAATTACCTCACTAGTTTGGCCTGGGCTTCCAGGGTGGTATTTTTGAACAGAATCCACGCCTGTTGTAAATTTTTGACCTTTGCAGCTTCTCCTCTAAATTTATTTTTCAATGTTCTCATTTTATCATTGTCTCATTTTTGAAAGTTAAATTCTAACGTATTGGATTTTCTGTGTATACTTACTCCAGAGCTTATATCAAGACGCACCAGCGCCATTACCTCCTGCACCAGATCATTTGCTCCACTAAGGATTAGGTCTAGAATTTTTCCTACTCTTGTTGGCTCCTGAACCAGCTGCTCCATAAAGCAGTCCTTGATTCCATCAAGGAATTTCACCTCTCTAGCATGCACTGATCTTACATTTATCCGGTCAATATCAGGGTAATTGAAATCACCCAGAATTATCATGTTCCCCAGTTTGTTAGCCTCCCTAATTTCTGATAACATTTCTACATTTGTCTCTTCATCCTGGCCAGGTCATTTCTACATTTGTCTCTGGCCAGGTAGACGATAGTACACTCCTGTCACTATCCTTTTCCCTTTTACACATGGAATTTCAATCTATAGGGATTCCAAGATGTGTTTCGTGTCCTGTAGAATTTTTAGTCTATTTGATTCAAGGCCCTCCTTAATATACAGTGCTACCCCTCCACCAATTCAATCAACCCTATCACTGCAATATAATTTGTACCCTAGTGTGACAGTGTCCCACTGGTTCTCCTCCTTCCACCAGGTTTCAGAAATGCCTATTATATCTTTTTTAATTTAGTACAATATATTCTGACTCTGTCATTTTATTTCTTAGGCTTCTTGCATTTACATATAGATATTTCAAACTATGTTGGTTGTTCCTATTTACATCTTGCTCAGCAGTTAAGAGTGATAATGTGCAATCTTGAAAATCTGTCTGCTTTGTATTTAACCCATTAGTGCCCAATGTTCCCATATGGCTTATTATGGAAACATTGGGCTAATGGGTTAAAGCCACCTGATCTACTATTCTCTCTATTGCAACTGCATTATCGGGATACTCAAGTCCTGCTGTGCCTGCTAGAGGCTGTTAATGCTGTGGTACAAAGTTCAAGTTTTAAAACTAGGGAGAAAAGGGTATAGAGACTGCACCTTTCTGCTTCTGGGATGTTGGTTTGCAGGAGCCATGCTTACCCCTGGGATGTTACACCTGGGTGGCCATGTTCCTCCCTACTGCCCTCCCGTCAAGCAGAGAGAACCACGTTGTGCCTCATTTCTTGCAGGAGTCTTGAGTGCCGTTGATCAGCACATAGCAACAAGTAAAAAAAAAAAAAAAAGGTCTGGGAGCCCCGGGCTGTGTTACGAGAGGCTTCTTGAAGTCACTGTGCTGGTGGTTTTCTTCCAATTCTCCCAGTCCCCATTGCTCAAGAGCAGCCACTGCTGCACGATCGCAAACTGCCTGTGTCATTGCTGCATGTGTGGGTGTTGGGGGATGGAGGTGCCTGGGACACAATGGGGCTCATTTTCAGAGCACTTAGACTTAGAAAGTTCCATAGTAACCTATGGAGCTTTGCAAGTCTAAGTGCTTTGAAAATATGCCTCAGTGTCAGCTCTGTAGGGAGCTGAAGACAGCAGTCTCCGTAGTGCTGGAGGCAGCAGTGGGAGAAGGGCTTAGCAGTTCCACCTCAGCAGTAGGTCCGGCTAATGTAGGGGCTTTGGAGGTGGTCTTGGTTTTGGCGAGAGTTGTAGAAGAATACTATGCAGTTCCCAGCCAGCTAGTATTCAACAACAAAGCAGATGAAGTGGGACTAACCTTGGCTGTTCGCTTGCCTCGCGACCTCTCTCTTGGTTTTTTGTTTTTTTGAATAACCACTGCAACCAATGGGTAGAAACAAAAACCAAACGGAACAAACATAGAGCTTTACCTATTTTCCAAACAGCTGTATAGAATTCTCCACAACCAGCCCCTGCCCCACTGTTCACAATTTTGCATCTCTTGTCAGTCCTCGGTGAAGGGTGGGTTCTTGACCAGCCTGAAGAGCCTAAAGGAAAGAAAATTAGCAGGTAAAATCTTAATTTCTCCTTCCTTGGTAGCCTTCCAGACTGGTCAAGATGATTGGTAAGTACTGTACATCAATTCTATAATGCCTCACAAAAGAGTGCAAAGAAGACCACACTACCACCCGACAGATGACTTGCAACAGAATCAGACTGCTCTCCACCCACGAGGCCCCATTCCATCTTGTGGAATGAGCTTTAAGAGCTTCGAGCACTGATTGCCTCTTAAGGAGATATGCTTACCCGATTGCCTCCTTAAGCCATCTAGCTACGGTTGGCTTAGAGGCTGTTGTTCCCACATTGGAAAGGAAATTGTGGAGGCAGACACAATTGGAAGGAATCTTTATTAAAGTAGATTAAAATGTTGCCCGGCATGGCCGTGTTTTGCCCTGAATGGGCTACTTCAGGGGCCTATCTTTTACTATAAAATAGAACAAAACATGTCTCACAAGTCACATAACTTGACACATTAGGCTATGAACAAACAAAGCATAAAAACTAAGAATAAATACATAAATAATAAACTCCATAGATAGCCAATACTTAAATAATAAATACTTAAAATGTATAACAAGGTAAACCTTAAAAGAAACACACGAAAAAACATACAAATCATGCAGAGACTCATTCTGTACATATAAAGTGTTTGGGAACCAGGTCAGACTGTTATATACCTTTGTGGTGTCAGTAAAATACATCACCATAATGCATTGCTGTGGATAGTAAAAAAAAAAAAAAAAAAAATATATATATATATATATATATAAATATATTTCTCCGAGGACAAGCAGGCTGCTTGTTCTCACTGATGGGTGACGTCCACGGCAGCCCCCTCCAATCGGAAACTTCACTAGCAAAGTCCTTTGGTAGTCCTCGCGCGCCGATGCGCACCGCGCATGCGCGGCCGTCTTCCCGCCCGAACCGGCTCGTGCCGGCCAGTCTTCTTTTGTCTGCTCTCGGTACGGTCGTGTTTCGCCGTTCGCGCCCCAAAAAGTTGACCTCGCGCGTCGTTTTTTGAATTTATTCCTAAAAAAAAAAAAAGGGTGTCGGGAGGAGGCCTCTTGATTTTCTCCCTCCCCGTACTTCGAGTTTTTTGCCCCGGTAAGTTTTCTTTCGTCGTCGGGGTAGGCCCTATTTAGGCCTCGGTCGAAGTGTTTCTTCTCCCTATTTTGTGGTGCCATTTTCGCCATTTTGAGTTTTGATCTCGCCGGCGCAATTTTTCCGCCCATGACATCGAAGTCTTCCAGCGGCTTCAAGAAGTGCACCCAGTGCACCCGGGTAATCTCGCTCACTGACAGGCACGCGTCGTGTCTTCAGTGTCTGGGGGCTGGGCACCGCCCTCAGGCCTGTAGTCTGTGTTCCCTTTTACAAAAGCGGACTCAGGTAGCAAGGTTAGCCCAGTGGAACATTTTGTTCTCGGGCTCTTCGTCGGCATCGGCACCGGGAGTATCGACTGCCTCGACGTCGTCGGCGCCCGGACCTTCATCCTCGCCCCCGATTGCATCGAGTGCATCGAGGCATCGGCCCTCTGCATCGGGGCGACATCGGAAGGCTGCGTCGGTGTCGGTGGTATCGAGACCTCCTCGTCTGCTGATGTCGTCGGACGGTGGTGCTTCGTCTGGAGTGCAGGTGAGGGCTGTCCATTCCCCTGCTGGTGGCGGTGAGCCTTCGGGTGGGTGTCCCCCTACCCTGAGGGCTCCTGCGGTACAGCCCCCCCGAGACCGACCCTCTTCGGCCTCGGCCCCGAGGAAGAGACGGCTGGATTCTACGTCCTCCTCGTCGGTGCCGGGAAGCTCCGGTGACGTGCTTCGCTCCAAAAAATCGAAGAAGCATCGTCACCGGTCCCCTTCCCATGTCGGCACCGAGAGTTCTGGGTCGCCGAGGGAGTCGGCACCCAGTAAGCATCGGCACCGAGAGGACCGCTCGCCCTCTGTTCAAGAGGTGTCGATGCGCTCCCCTTTGGACAGCCCGGAACAGCCTCCACGCCCGGAACAGGTTCTGACATCGACTCCTGCATCGGCTTCCATGTCTTTTCCTACAGCCGCTCTGCACGAGAGCCTCCGGGCCGTTCTCCCAGAGATCCTGGGGGAGCTGTTGCGCCCTTCCCCTCCGGTACCGGGGGTGCTTGCGCCTCCGGTACCGTCAAGCGAGGCGCCGGCTGGCCCATTGTCCGGGGTGAGGTCTCTGACATCGGTGCCGCTTGCGGTACCGACTGCGGTAGCCTCCCAGGAAGGCTCCCCGACTACATCGGCGGAGGGAGCTTTGCCGGTGCGGGCGAGGGAGTCTACCTCTCGACGCTCCCACCGTGGCCGTGGTTCCACGGAGTCGAGTCGGGCACGGTTGCAGACACAGGTCCGTGAACTTGTGTCTGACACCGAAGGTGAGGCCTCGTGGGAAGACGAAGGAGACATCAGATATTTCTCTGACGAGGAGTCTGAGGGTCTTCCTTCCGATCCCACTCCCTCTCCTGAAAGACAGCTTTCTCCTCCTGAGAGCCTGTCTTTCGCTTCCTTTGTCCGGGAGATGTCTACGGCCATCCCCTTCCCGGTGGTTGTGGAGGACGAGCCCAGGGCTGAAATGTTTGAGCTCCTGGACTATCCTTCTCCACCTAAGGAAGCGTCCACAGTACCCATGCACCATGTCCTCAAAAAGACATTGCTGGCGAACTGGACCAAGCCTTTAACTAATCCCCACATTCCCAAGAAGATCGAGTCCCAGTACCGGATCCATGGGGACCCAGAGCTGATGCGCACTCAGTTGCCTCATGACTCTGGAGTTGTGGATTTGGCCCTAAAGAAGGCCAAGAGTTCTAGAGAACATGCTTTGGCGCCCCCGGGCAAGGACTCTAGAACCTTGGACTCCTTTGGGAGGAAGGCCTACCATTCTTCTATGCTCGTGGCCAAGATTCAGTCCTACCAGCTCTACACGAGCATACACATGCGGAACAATGTGCGGCAGTTGGCGGGCTTGGTGGACAAGCTCCCCCCTGAGCAAGCCAAGCCATTTCAGGAGGTGGTCAGGCAGCTGAAGGCGTGCAGAAAATTCCTGGCCAGATGGATGTATGACAACTTTGATGTTGCGTCCAGGGCCGCTGCTCAAGGTGTGGTGATGCGCAGACTCTCATGGCTGCGTGCCTCTGACCTGGAGAATAGAATCCAGCAGCGGATTGCGGACTCGCCTTGCCGTGCGGATAATATTTTTGGAGAAAAAGTCGAGCAGGTGGTAGAGCAGCTCCACCAGCGGGACACCGCATTCGACAAGTTCTCCCGCCGGCAGCCTTCAGCCTCTACCTCTACAGGTAGAAGATTTTTCGGGGGAAGGAAGACTGTTCCCTACTCTTCTGGCAAGCGTAGGTACAATCCTCCTTCTCGACAGCCTGCGGCCCAGGCTAAGCCCCAGCGCGCTCGCTCTCGTCAGCAGCGTGCGCCTCAGCAAGGCCCCTCGGCTCCCCAGCAAAAGCAAGGGAGGAGCTTTTGACTGGCTCCAGCAGAGCATAGCCGACATCCAAGTGTCAGTGCCGGGCGACCTGCCAGTCGGGGGGAGGTTGAAAGCTTTTCACCAAAGGTGGCCTCTCATAACCTCCGATCAGTGGGTTCTCCAAATAGTCCGGCAAGGATACACCCTCAATTTGGCCTCAAAACCTCCAAATTGTCAACCGGGAGCTCAATCTTACAGCTTCCAGCACAAGCAGGTACTTGCAGAGGAACTCTCCGCCCTTCTCAGCGCCAATGCGGTCGAGCCCGTGCCATCCGGGCAAGAAGGGCTGGGATTCTATTCCAGGTACTTCCTTGTGGAAAAGAAAACGGGGGATGCGTCCCATCCTAGACATAAGGGCCCTGAACAAATATCTGGTCAAAGAAAAGTTCAGGATGCTTTCCCTGGGCACCCTTCTCCCCATGATTCAGGAAAACGATTGGCTATGCTCTCTGGACTTGAAGGACGCCTACACGCACATCCCGATACTGCCAGCTCACAGACAGTATCTGCGATTTCGGCTGGGCACACGTCACTTCCAGTACTGTGTGCTACCCTTTGGGCTCGCCTCTGCGCCCAGAGTGTTCACCAAGTGCTTAGCTGTAGTAGCAGCGGCACTTCGCAGACTGGGGGTACACGTATTCCCATATCTCGACGATTGGCTGGTGAAGAACACATCCGAGGCAGGAGCCCTGCAGTCCATGCAGATGACTATTCGCCTCCTGGAGCTACTGGGGTTTGTGATAAATTACCCAAAGTCCCATCTTCTCCCAGTGCAGAAACTCGAATTCATAGGAGCTCTGCTGGATTCTCGGACGGCTCGCGCCTATCTCCCAGAGGCGAGAGCCAACAACTTGTTGTCCCTCGTCTCGTGGGTGCGAGCGTCCCAGCAGATCACAGCTCGGCAGATGTTGAGATTGCTGGGCCACATGGCCTCCACAGTTCATGTGACTCCCATGGCCCGCCTTCATATGAGATCTGCTCAGTGGACCCTAGCTTCCCAGTGGTTTCAAGCTGCTGGGGATCTAGAAGACGTGATCCACCTGTCCACGAGTTTTCTCGAATCCCTGTGTTGGTGGACAATTTGGTCCAATTTGACTCTGGGACGTCCTTTCCAAATTCCTCACCACAAAAAGTGCTGACCACGGATGCGTCTCTCCTGGGATGGGGAGCTCATGTCGATGGACTTCACACCCAAGGAAGCTGGTCCCTCCAGGAACGCGATCTGCAGATCAATCTTCTGGAGTTACGAGCGATCTGGAACGCTCTGAAGGCTTTCAGAGATCGGCTGTCCCACCAAATTATCCAAATTCAGACAGACAACCAGGTTGCCATGTACTACGTCAACAAGCAGGGGGGCACCAGATCTCGCCCCCTGTGTCAGGAAGCCGTCAGCATGTGGCTCTGGGCTCGCCGTCACGGCATGGTGCTCCAAGCCACATATCTGGCAGGCGTAAACAACAGTCTGGCCGACAGGTTGAGCAGGAATATGCAACCTCACGAGTGGTCGCTCAATTCCAGGGTAGTGCGACAGATCTTCCAGGTGTGGGGCACCCCCTTGGTAGATCTCTTTGCATCTCGAGCCAACCACAAAGTCCCTCAGTTCTGTTCCAGGCTTCAGGCCCACGGCAGACTGGCATTGGATGCCTTCCTCCTAGACTGGGGGGAGGGTCTGCTGTATGCTTATCCTCCCATACTTCTGGTGGGGAAGACTTTGTTGAAACTCAAGCAAGACCGAGGCACCATGATTCTGATTGCTCCTTTTTGGCCGCGTCAGATCTGGTTCCCTCTTCTTCTGGAGTTGTCCTCCGAGAACCGTGGAGATTGGAGTGTTTTCCGACCCTCATCACACAGGACGAAGGGGCGCTTCTGCATCCCAACCTCCAGTCCCTGGCTCTCACGGCCTGGATGTTGAGAGCGTAGACTTTGCCTCTTTGGGTCTGTCAGAGGGTGTCTCCCGCATCTTGCTTGCTTCCAGGAAAGATTCCACTAAGAGGAGTTACTTCTTTCTATGGAGGAGGTTTGCCGTCTGGTGTGACAGCAAGGCCCTAGATCCTCGCTCTTGTCCTACACAGACCCTGCTTGAATACCTTCTGCACTTGTCTGAGTCTGGTCTCAAGACCAACTCCGTAAGGGTTCACCTTAGTGCAATCAGTGCATACCATTACCGTGTGGAAGGTAAGCCGATCTCAGGATAGCCTTTAGTTGTTCGCTTCATGAGAGGTTTGCTTTTGTCAAAGCCCCCTGTCAAGCCTCCTACAGTGTCATGGGATCTCAATGTCGTTCTCACCCAGCTGATGAAACCTCCTTTTGAGCCACTGGATTCCTGCCATCTGAAGTACTTGACCTGGAAGGTCATTTTCTTGGTGGCAGTTACTTCAGCTCGTAGAGTCAGTGAGCTTCAGGCCCTGGTAGCCAGGCCCCTTACACCAATTTCATCATAACCGAGTAGTCCTCCGCACTCACCCTAAGTTCTTGCCAAAGGTTGTGTCGGAGTTCCATCTGAACCCAGTCAATTGTCTTGCCAACATTCTTTCCCCGTCCTCATTCCTGCCCTGCTGAACGTCAGCTGCACACTTTGGACTGCAAGAGAGCATTGGCCTTCTATCTGGAGCTGGACACAAGCCCAACAGACAAGTCCGCCCAATTGTTTGGTTTCTTTTGATCCCAACAGGAGGGGAGTGGCTGTAGGAAAACGCACCATATCCAATTGGCTAGCAGATTGCATTTCCTTCACTTACGCCCAGGCGGGCTGGCTCTTGAGGGTCATGTCTACGGCTCAAATGTTAGAGCCATGGCAGCGTCGGTTAGCCCCACTGAAGTAAGCCCCTCGCATCCATGCTCCTCTCTCTCCCAGTGCAGCCTGGCCTGCCCTCTTCTCCCCCCCCCCCCCCTTCGCATCATGCTGTCGTTTCTCCCCTGCCCTCCCGCTCCCATTGTTGTACTTTACTGGCCACCCTCTTCTCTCCCCCCCACCCCCCCCCCCCCCCCCCCCCCCCCCCCCCCCCCCCCCCCCAACATGCGTGTTTTTGTTTTTTTCTTGTTTTTAAATTTACCTCCGTGGCGGTTCCGGCAGCGAAGCGTCAGGGAAGGAGGCAGTGCTCCAGACGTGTAGGTTTCCCTTCGCTGTGTTCCGCCTTCTTTTGACGTCATCCTTGACGTCAGAAGAAGGCGAAACACATGGAAGGGAAGGCTAGACGTCGGGAGCGCCGCCTCCTTCCCTGACGCTTCGCTGCCGAGCGATGCGATTGGTTGAGTGTCATTGCTCCGCCCTCGACGTCATCACGTTTGACGCGTGGGCGGGGCAGACACAATGCGATATAGAGAGATATCTATCTATCTATCTATCTATCTATCTATACACACACACACCAATGAAACGGTCGCTAGCAAGGTATTGGCTTTCTGCAGTTAATGTTTTTAAAGGGATTGTTAGGATAGTGAGTATCTGTGAGAGAGACAGAGTGTGTGAGATAGAGAGACAGTGTCTGTGAGAGAGAGTGTAAGATAGGAAGACACAGAGTGTGTGTTTCTGTATGTCTCAGTGGGAGAAAGATTTTCAATTTGCAGGACCCTGACGCTGATGGCCCAACACTCCACTGCTCCTGAGTCCCCTGACAGAGGCGAAAACTGTTGTGTCACAGTCACCGCCATGGAAAGGATCGGGCAGCTCACACAAAACCTTGGCCGGAAATGCCCTCAGGAGTAGTTTGTGCTAGAAGAGCATATGAGAAGCAGTCAAATAAAATAAAATTAAAAAAATCCACACATAGGCAGTCATAAGCGTTTGCTATTGTTTTTTATGTTGAAATATTTTTGTTGTCATCACAAGCAAAAATAAAGGCATATAGTACAACACTGAAATCCACAATACAGTATTGCAAATAACAAGGCAAGCTCTGGAGCACTGACACAAATATTTTGAATATAACTCTCCCCCCCCCCCCCCCCCTTTACAAACCCCTCAAACCTCTCCCAACCCCCCCACCCCTTACATAACTTCTGATCCCCTCCTAACAGAAAGAACGCAAAACTAAGAGGTTTACTAAAACAATATAAACCTCACAAGTTTGCTAGGTCATTGCCTATTGCCTTCAGCCCACACAATGGGCCAGATAGGCTCATGCCTTTGCCTGTCATAAAACCGTGCTCAAACCATATAAAACTTATCTGTATTTGAAGTCATTTCTAAATTGCTAACATTTTACCTCTAAGAGATGAATAGAGTTAATTGGAGCTGCCTTGTTTAAATAAAACGTGCATACAATTGAAACATTACCTTGGTGATGTTTCTTGCTGTACAAATATCAAAGGGAATCGGGCAATAAAATCAAGTAGGTTATAGAAAAACTCACACCCAGATGCACAAACATTACCGGGCCAGCACCATGTGTTTTTGACCAGCTCCAGCCAGTTTACTGATCACGATATTCAGCAGGCGATGCACTAAGGGGATCTGTGGCTGTTTTCCGTCTATGGTGGCGGCCAACGGGAATCACACAAATGCATGCAAACAAGCTGATTAATCTTTAGATGTGCATTCTGAGGATGCACAGCCGTTTAAAAGGGATGCTCAGCAAGGTTTGCATACCTTTTAACGAGCAACCTTTACCGGGAGGTTTGGAGCAGCCGTAAACAGTGTTCTTCACGTTTGTGCTGCTGGGCTCTATCTTGTGGCTTCACACAGCACAGCCAACTGTCCTGTTGATATGTCTGGATCTACTGCAGCCCTTGCTGAAGTCTGTCAGCTCCCCATAGAAAATCAGCCTTTGAAGATGACCACACGTACCTGAAGTGCGGCAGACTTCACTCTTTTTCCGCTTGTCCCGAGATGCCTAAGCGTCGGGGAAAGGCAGCTGCTCGAGCCTTCCAGCCGCCTGAACCCACTATAGGTCCAGTGGACCGCCATTTGCGAAGTCAAGGGCTGGAGCAGAGGTCAGGTGCGGTCCCAGTGGAGTCGCCGGCTCTAACAGGGGGAATGGTGGTGTCTCCAGTGCTAGAGACGTCTGAGCCCTAACAGAAGAGCTCCTCCCCCACAGCCACGAGAATCGAGCTCTCCCCTTCTAGAGCTGGTGGCACCTTTAGCGGGAGATTTGCAGGGTACTGCCGTGAGTGAGGCTCATTTACTCCAAGGGGAGACTGGAGGAGAGAAGTTGGAATTGAGTCCTCGAGTGAACAACATTGCAGCATCTAAAACGGGGGAGCGAAGAATGCCTGAAATTGGACTGATAAGTGAGTCTTTTGAATCTGTGGGTGTCACAATTCCTGAATTTTTGCAAAAGAAGCCTTCTGAGGTAACGTTAGACTCTTTATGGTATTTAATTTCAGACCTAGGTAAGACTCTCTTCTCACAAACTGGTGTTCTTTCACAGAGGCTTTCTAAAGTAAAGATGAGAGTAGAAAAAACTGAAACAGGAGTTACTCTTTCGAGTAAATCAAATTGATAAAGATCTTTCTAATGTTCAACATTTACAGACCTCATTGGTTAAAGATTTGACTAACTTAAGAACTAAATGTGAAATTCCTTAGCATCCCTCCGGACCGGCCCAGGATTGGACTGATGGGTTGTGCTCACCTTCCAGCAGGTTGGAGACTGAGAAAAAACTCTGACTCTTAGCGAGCCAATAGAGCCCGGTCACGTGGACCCTAGCCCCAGTATTTTCTCAGTCTCCCAGCAGGTAGGAAGTGAGCCCATTAGTCTCTCTTTCCAAAGTTGTTCAGTTTTTCTCTGTGTTCTTTGCTTTTTATTCTGTGCCACAGGAATTATTTAGAGGCTTGTTATTTCTTATAATTTGTTCACTGTGTCAGCCTCAGGGGTGTTATACTCGGTTTTTCCGGGTCCCTCCCCCTTTTTCCTCCCCATCTTCCTCATACTAAAGTTATAATATTGAATAGAGGGAAGGGCTACCCTTGTAAAAAAGAAAGAAAAGGGTTTATGCCTTTGGGAGAGGCAGCCAGTATAGTTTAACCTATTTAAAGTTCTGTAAAGCAGTGCTTTCCCCTTTAAGATAACGAGCAGGCAGCTCTGTTGAGTGCTTTGTCTCTCTGTCTGTTATTAGCAGCTCAGCTGTTTTTTCTGTTAAAAAAAAAAAAAGCGATACATCGATTTTTCAGCTCTGGCTTTTTGGTTCTATTCGTCTAACTGGGGAACTCTTATTTTTTGGCGCTCTCTGTTGTTCGCGAGTCTTTCTTCAGCTATTATTAAAGGTGTGAATCGCTACGGCGCGTGCACGCGCGTCTCTGACATGACAGAAAAACGTAAGTGTCGTGCGGTCTGTCAGCACCGGGGGGTTGGCACCTCTGGCGCCTGTAAATTTTGTACGGCGCTAGATGTGGCTTCTGGGCCGGTTCTTCCTTCCGTTTTGGCATCTACTTCGGCCGCTCCTGTTTCTTCGCAGTTGCGGTCCGCTTCACTAGTTGCGGAGGAGTCAGGCGCGCCTCCGTCGGCTGGCACATCGAAAGTGGCGCGAACGGCGGCCATTTTGTCTGTGGCTCCGCCGTCACATGAGCTCATGGGTTCTCGTACCCTGGATAATGTGGGGGATCTTGTTACAGAGCCTTTGGTACAGTCTGGAACCGCTCAGGCAGGGGGTTTTCCTCCTGAGTTTGTTCTCCAGATGTACCAGGCTTTCTTATGCATAAAGACGGTCAGTTCAGGAGCAAGAGTCTCAGGTGAAGTTCTTAGTTCTATTCCTCCTGCTAAAAAACTTAGAGAAAGTGATTTGCAAGTGGATTTGTGGTCACATCAGGATCAAGAAATGCCCTTTTTAGAGGAGGAGAAGGAATTGGAAGAAAATGTCTGGAATGATCCTAATTTTTTTCTCTCAGATCCTGAGGCTGCAGCTTTTTCCAGGGGGAGGATCCTTCAGTGGCTAGAGTTTTTCACAAAGGTTGACTTGCAGGAGCTCATTCTATGGTCTCCTCTACTTTGAACTTTGAAGTTCTTTCCGCCACCTGCTCAGACCCGTAAGGTAGACTTCTTGATTAAGGGATCTAGATCCGCAGCAAAAACTTCTTCCCATGCATCAGGATATTTGGGATGTTATTAAAGCGCAATGGGAGGTTCCAGATGCGGCTTTTCGGCCGACTAGGTCTATGTCTCGTCTCTATCAGATTCCAGAGGAGGATAGAGCTAAGCTTAAGGTGCCGGTAGTAGACGCAGTGGTGTTGGCAGTACGAAACGTAATACGGTCCCAGTGGACGGGTGGAACAGCTCTTTGGGATGTTAGGACAGAAGGTTAGATTCTCTGCTCAGGAATAGTTTTGATGTTTCTTCTTTAGTAGTGCAAGCTGCCATTTGTGGTTCTTTAGTGGCTAGAGCCTGTTTTCATTGGGCGGAGAGAGTCCTGGACAGGTCTACGGATGATCTTCAAGCTATCGATGTTGATATGGCTAGGATAGAGACGGGGGCGGCATTTTTGGCTGATGCCCTGTATGATTTGCTGCGAGCATCCTCTAAGTCTTTGGCTTTGGGAGTCGCTGCTCGCCGATCTCTGTGGTTGAAAGGCTGGTCGGCAGACGCGGCCTCTAAATCAAAGTTGAGTAAGTTTCCGTTTAAAGGTTCCTTCTTGTTTGGAGAGGAATTAGATAAATTGGTTAATTCTTTAGGAGATGCTAAGGTTCCTCGCCTACCGCAAGATAGGCCTCGGCTGTCTGGAAGAGGTTCTTTGTTTGGTAGAGGTTCTGGAAGAGTTTTCCGTAGGTTTCCGGCTGGTCGGGGTTTTCAACCTCACAGGTCTCGTTTTTACAATAGGGCTCAGTTCTTTCGGGGTTCTCGCAGAGGAGCGGGTTTCTCCAATTCAGGTTTTAGAGCCCAGACCCGTCCTGCCCAATGAAGGTGCGAGGGCCTCTCCTCTGGTCCCTGTCGGAGCTCGTCTTTCTCAGTTCTATCAGAGGTGGGCCCACATCACTTCAGATCAGTGGGTTTTGGAGGTCATTCGAGACGGGTATGCTTTAGAGTTCGCAAGGCTATTTCAGATGCCTTTCTGGAGTCTCCCTGTCGCTCTCCTCTCAAGGTGAGGGCTGTCCGGGACACTCTACAGAGGCTTCTAGATCTCCAGGCTATCTGCCCAGTCCCTCCTTCCGAGTACAGGCAAGGCCGGTATTCCATTTATTTTGTAGTTCCAAAGAAAGAAGACTCTTTTTGTTCTATTTTGGATCTCAAAGTGGTCAATTGAGTTCTCAGAGTCACGAGCTTTCGCATGGAGACCCTGCGATCGGTCATAGTGGCTGTCCGCCAGGGAGAGTATTTGACAGCCTTAGATCTCACGGAGGCCTATTTGCATATCCCTATTCGTCCGGCACACCACAAATTCTTGTGCTTTGCAATTCTAGGGCAGCATTTCCAGTTTCGCGCTTTACCCTTCGGTCTTGCGACGGCCCCACGCACCTTTACCAAAGTTATGTTCGTGGTGGCCGCGGCCCTCAGAAAGGAGGGAATTCTTGTTCATCCATACCTAGACGATTGGTTAATCAGGGCGAAGTCTTATCAAGAGAGTTGTCAAGTCACAGGTCGAGTGATGCAGTTCTTGCAGTCTCTAGGTTGGGTGGTGAATGCTGCCAAGAGTCGGTTAGTCCCTTAGTCTCTGGAGTATTTGGGAGTCATCTTCAACACAAACATCGGTCGAGTCTTTCTACCGCAGGCCAGGATTGTAAAGCTCCGGACTCAGATACGGGACTTTATTCAGCAGCAGCGTCCGTGTGCTCGAGATTATCTTCAGGTTCTAGGGTCCATGGCGGCCACTGTAGAGGTAGTGCCCTGGGCCAGGCTTCATATGCGTCCTCTTCAGTGGTCTCTTCTATCCCGATGGTCATCTCAGAGGGACTGTCTGCTGAGACGTCTGCCTCTTCGCCACCGAGAACGCAGCTCTCTATTTGGTGGCTATGGATGAAGAATCTCACAGTAGGAATGCCTTTGGAATCGTCTCGGTGGATACCGTTAACGACAGATGCCAGTCTCCGAGGCTGGGGGGCGCATTGCCTAGACAAATGGACCCAGGGCCTCTGGTCTCGTTGGGATGCACTTCAGTCAATCAACTTTCTGGAGACCAGAGCGATGCGTTTAGCTCTGCAGCACTTTACTCCTCTCCTGATAGGCAAAGCGGTGCGAGTGCTTTCGGACAATGCCTCGGCAGTGGCCTATGTCAACCGTCAGGGGGGAACGAGATGCCGTCTACTGTGTCGGGAGGCAGAGACTCTCCTCGCCTGGGCAGAGGTTCATCTCACGGCCATTTCAGCTTCACATGTAGCAGGAGTGGAGAACATTCAAGCCGACTTTCTCAGTCGCCACACTCTCGATCCGGGAGAATGGGCTCTCAGTGCTCAGGCGTTTCAGTTGAAAGTGGACCGCTGGGGCACTCCAGTTCTCGATCTGTTCGCTACCAGTCTCAATTCGAAGGTACCCTCAATTCTTCAGTCGCCGAAGGGATGCAAGGGCAGCAGGGGTAGACGCTGTCTTGCAGCAGTGGCCCTCCGAACTTCTATACGCGTTTCCTCCTTGGCCATTCATAGGTCGCCTCCTTCAGAGGATCGAGGAACACGGAGGACCGGTAATTTTGGTGGCACCGGACTGACCTCAGCGTCCGTGGTACGCGAATCTGCAACGTCTGTCGGTGGCGGCTCCTCTTCGGCTCCCACTTCACAGGGCTCTGCTGGTACAAGGACCCATTCTACATCCAGATCCGGCTCTATTTTGTCTTGCGGCTTGGCTCTTGAACGAGCCCGTTTAACTAAACGAGGTTTTTCAGCACCAGTGATTTCCACCATGCTTCGATCTCATCGGCGTTCCACTTCTCTAAACTACATTCGCACTTGGAGGATTTTTGAGGCATGGTGTGCAGAGTCTAGCATTCTTCTGTTTCGGGCGTCCGTGCCTCAGATGTTAGATTTTCTTCAACGAGGTTTTGATAAAGGGCTATCTCTTTCCTCTCTTAAGGTGCAAGCGGCAGCTCTTTCCTGTTTCAGAGGTCGGATTCGGGGAAAATCTTTCACCAGTCTTCCTGATGTGGTCTGTTTTTTTGAAGGGAGTCAGCCTTCTTCGTCCTCCGGTAAGATCGGTATTTCCATCTTGGCATCTTAATCTCGTTCTTTCGTCCCTGACAAAGCCACCTTTTGAGCCGTTGCAAGCATGCTCTTTGAAAAGACAGTGTTTTTGGTGGCTATTGCTTCAGCTAGGAGGGTCTCTGAGTTGCAAGCTTTTCCTGTAGGGCTCCTTTTCTGGAATTTTCTAAGGAGCGAGTAGTGCTTCGTCCTGTTCCTTCCTTTTTGCCTAAGGTCTCGTCACGGTTTCATCTGTCCCAGTCAGTTTTTCTTCCAGTTCTGGGGTCGGCCTCAGGGACGCAGGAGCAGAGACGGTTGCATACTCTGGATGTTAAGAGAGTGCTTAAACGATATCTTTCAGTTACTGAGAGTTTCCGTCGCACAGACCGTCTTTTTCTACTCGTAGCCGGTCACCTTAAGGGGTTGTCGGCTTCTAAACCCACATTGTCAAGGTGGATTAAAGAGATGATAGCGTCGGCCTACCTTTTGGCAGGTAAAACAGTCCCAGAAGCTGTTAAAGCTCATTCGACTAGAGGTTAAGCAGCGTCCTGGGCCGAGTGTTCCTTGGTACCGCCTGCGGAGATTTGTAAGGCAGCGACATGGTCCTCTCTTCATTCATTTTCTAAACATTACAGACACGACATTCAGTCTAAACAGGAAGCGGTCTTTGCATCCCGAGTGCTCACGGCGGGTTTGCTAGGGTCCCTCCCGTAGGACTACTGCTTTGTTACGTCCCATCAGTCCAATCCTGGGCCGGTCCGGAGGGATGCTAAGGAAGTAGAAATTAGACCTTATCTGCTAATTTGCTTTCCTTTAATCCCTCCGGACCAGCCCAGGCCCCTCCTTGTTCTAGCTTTCTGTCTAGATTTGCATGTTCTATTTGTTTGCAGAGCTGTTTTTTTCTAGTTAGTTATAAAAAAAAAAAAAAGAGGAAAAAATTGTTCTTCTGTTAAGGCCATACCGCTGCTCTGGTAAGAGTACGTGGTGAGCCATTCCAGTGAGGCCATACCGCTGCTCTGGTGAGGGTATGTGGTGAGCCATTATAATGAGGCCTTACCGATGCTCTGGTGAGGGTAGTCGATGAGCCATTACAGTGAGGCCATACCGCTGCTCTGGTGAGAGTATGTGGTGAGCCATTATAGTGAGGCCATACCGCTTCTCTGGTGAGGGTTGTCGGTGAGCCTTTATTAGAGCACGTTATCAGTTGTGCTCCCTGGTTGCTGGAATTCCTTGAGGCACAGAATGTATTGTTCTTCTTCTTTCTGCTTTGTTGTTCAAATACTGAGGCTATGGTCACGTGACCAGGGCTCCTATTGGCTCGCTAGAGTCAGAGTTTTTTCTCAGTCTCCAACCTGCTGGAAGGCGAGCACAACCCATCAGTCCAATCCTGGACCGGTCCGGAGGGATTAAAGGAAAGCAAATTAGCAGGTAAGGTCTAATTTCTACTTTTTGCAAGCAGTAATAACCTACACTTTTTCAGTTTCCCAAGGGTTCCTATAGTAAGGCCCCTGGAAATGTTGAAGCGATATATGAAAGAAATTTTGGGTTTAATGGATGACAAATTTCCTCCTTTTTCATAAGTTTACTGTCTGCCAAGCAAAGCTGTGGAGCACCAACAAGAACTTTTGGACGTTTCCGCAATATTAGAAACTTCTGATTCATAAATAGCCTTTGCAGCGACATTGGTTTCCTCAGTGGCGTTATCTCCTGATAAACAATGGTTACTGAGGATGTTCTTTAAAAATAGAGAGAAATTATTCCTAGGTTTTAAGATTCAATTATTTCCTGATGTTTCAAGAGATACCTAGCTTAAATGTAAGCAGTTTCTTTTGCTGAAACCTGGGTTTTACAAATAGGTGGAACCTTTTTTCTAAGATACCCATATAAATGTATCATTAGATATAAAGATGTAAAATATTTTTCTTTGAATCATCTCACTTGTCAGCATTTTTGGCAACTAAGAGAACATCAGGAGATCGAATAGGCTCTTCATAAAGTAAATATCTAGCTCATGTACTTCAGGTATAATATGCCTTTATTTTTTTTTTCTTATTTTCCCTCTTTACTCAGTCTTGGGTCCAATATTGTGGACTTGAGTAATCATATTTTCCTTTATTTTTTTTTTTTTTTTTTTTTTTTTTGAGAATCTCTTTGTAAAAGATTGTTACCTTTAGAAACACTTTTCTGTACAAGTGAAATTGCTTGGACTTAATTTTTTAATTTCATAAAAAAAAAAAATCAGCCTTTTCAACAGTATTAAAAAAAAAATTGAGCCATCAGTCGCCCTCCTCCCTCTTTCTTCTGCGGCTTCTATGACATCCTGCCCAGAAGGACCACTGCTGTGCCTCTCCCTGTCCCCGCTTGTGCCACATATTTGGGTGGAAAAAAAGCCAGCTTCCATACACACAGCTTGTATGCATGTATGAAAGCAGTAGCAGGTGCTGCTCTGAACATGTGCAGAACAGCCATGTTCAACTGGCTGTTTTTCTCATGCTCAGCTGACAGATTGGCTTCCCTCCTACCGAGCTGCTCACTGTTTTTGCGAGCAGCTCATTTCCATGATTGCTTTGGGAATCGCTTGGTGTTTTCTCATCCTTGAAGGTGCAGCTGGCAGCGGTGGCCTGATTCAGGGACATACTCTGGGGTCCCTTCCTGATGTGATTCATTTCTTTCGGGACGTATGTCTTATTGTCCTCAGGTTCATACACCTGTTCCACCTTGGGATCTTAACCTGGTGTTGTCCGCTCTTGTAGAGCCACCTTTTGAGCCCTTGGGGTCCTGTACCCTGAAGGATTTGACATTGAAGACTGTGCTTCTGGAGGCCTTCTTTGGGTCATCGTGTTTCCGAGTTGCAGGCTCTGTCCTGTAGGGAGCCTTTTTTTTTCAGGAGAAAGTGGTTCTCTGGGTGGCTCCTTCCTTTCTGCCTAAGGTGGTTTCTCTGTTTCATGTCAGATCAGCAGATTTCCCTGCCTGTCTTGGGGGACAGGTCTGGCTCGGAGGAGCAAAAGTGCTTGCACTGTTTGGATGTCCAGGGAGCCCTCGCTATTTGAGGATGACTCTGGAGTTTCACCGTTCAGATCATCTGTTCATGTTGTTGGAGATTCACAAAAGGGCGAGGCGGTAGCCTCGGCCTAGTTACTTCAGAAACAGCCTATTCCCTCCTTCTTGAAGGCCCATTCTACTTGGGCTTTGACAGCTTCATGGGTGGAGCATTCATTGGTTTCTCCAATGGAAATTTGTAAGGCTGCAGCCTGGTCTTATCTTCATTCCTGTACTCGCCACTATCGCCTCGATGTGTTTGCTCGTCGGGATGTGCGGTTTGGAGCCAGGGTGTTGACAGTGAGGCTCCATGGGTCCCACCCATGATGGTCACTGCTCTGGTACCTCCCATCTGTGCCGGTCTAGAGGGTTGCTATGGAAGAAGCAATTAGATCTTACCTGCTAATTGGATTTCCTTTAGTCCTTCTAGACTGGCACAGAGCCCTCCCAGCAGATGGTAGTTTCGTCATTTTCTCTTTTTTTTTGTGTGTTTGTAGCTGGCGCTTTCATGAAGTGTTGGTTCTTTTTTGGGACTCTACCAAAAATAAAAAATAAAGACACAGGAGTGTTTGGATTCAGCCCCGTACAGGCCTTCTTGCAGGTGGTTGTGGCTAGTGTATCCTGTTCCTCCTATTTGGCTGCAGCAGTAGTGCAGACAGCTTCAGTCAGGGGATCGAAGTGGCGAAATAGGATGGAGATTTTGATTTCCTATTGGAGTGCTTTCTCTTTGTTGTTTAGTCCTGTGGGTCATCTGCTTTGCTAGGAGTAGGCTGGTTTCCTGAGGACTGCACAGCCCACTTCTAGGCTCACTTGAAGCTCAGTTTGTTCTCGGTCTCCATCTGCTGGTCGGCATGCATAACCCATCTGTGCCAATCTAGAGGGACTAAACAAAAGTCAGTTTTACAGGTAGGATCTAATTGCTCCTTTTAGCATAATTTTGCTTTTCCTTTTTATAGTGTTGCTGAGCATTTTGCATATTTTAGTTGGGATTGCGGATCCTTTTAGCCTTTCCGCTTCTGGGTACGTTAAAAAATCTTTAACAAAATATGTGTTTAAGCACTTTTTATTTATTGCATTTGTATCCCACATTCCCTCACCTTGATGTTTTGACATACACATATGGCATGCTCCTGTATGTACAATGGATACCTGTTTTTATGATTAATGATACATCTATAAAGCTGTTAATGGAATAACATATTGCACAGACTTTCATTATGTTTTGTTACTACTTATGATTCTGATAGCATGATTATATGTTTGTACTTTTAGTTGGTGATCTTAGTTCTCATTGTTAGTGCACATGATGTTTTTTCTAGATCCCACACACTTTTAATGTTTGTGATATGTATTAAAATTTTGTATTTTGTCTGTTTATGATTTATATTGTTTTGATTGTTTTTTGTATTGTACTCCTGAAGCAACCCATGAGTGGGCAAAATGTGGACCACGTAGGATGATTGTTTGAATAAAGAGATTTTCTTTTGGAGCAATATGTCTGGGATCTGTTTTCTTTTGCAGTACTTCTAGGACAGCCTCCTCTCTAGGAGGAACTTGGGTGGAAGGCAATGGAGGCCTTACTGCTCTCAAAAGTATAGAATTCCTCCTTCCTCTCTTCCATCCCAGTCAGCCCAGAGTATTCACTCCCACCTGTGGCAGCAGAGACCTCAAAAGTAGCTGTTCAGATGACCTTCCAGTAAGAGGGAATCCACATTTTTCCAACAGAGGTGGTCCCTTGTAACCTTAGACTGAGTTCTCAAAATAATCTGAACATGCTACACCTTGCAATTTGAAAGCACCCTTCCAAAGTGCCCACCGAGAGCATCAAGGTTAAGCTCTTAACACCAGGAATTACTTACACAGGAGGTCTCCTTCCTTCTACAAGCCGTTGAACCTGTGCCACCAGGGCAAAATCAGGAGAGAATTTTACTCCAAGTACGTACTGGTTCCTAAGAAGACAGTTTCATCCCATCCTAGACCTAAGGACTCTGAATAAATATCTGGCAAAACAAAAGTTTGAGATGGCTTCCATAGACACCCTACTTCTTATGATTCATGAACATGATTGGTTATGCTCTCTGGACTTAAATGATGCTTATACCCACATTCAGATAAATCCCAGTCATAAGAACATAAGAATAGCCATACTGGGTCAGACCAGTGGTACATCTAGCCCAGTATCCTGTTTCCAGCAGTGGCCAAGCCAGGTCACAAGTACCTGCAGAAGCTCAAATAGTAGCAACATTCCATACTTACCAATCCCAGGGCAAGCAGTGGCTTTCTCGTGTCTGTCTCAATAGCAGACTATAGACTTCTCCTCCAGGAACTTGTCCAAATCTTTTTTTTTTTTAACTCGGGTGTGCTAACCGCTGTTACTACGTCCTCCAGCAAAGAGTTCCAGAGCTTAACTATTGGTTGAGTGAAAAAAATATTTCCTTCTATTCGTTTTATAAGTGTTTCCATGTAACTTCATTAATTGTCCCCTAGTCTTTGTACATTTGAAAGAGTACAAATCGATTAATTTCTACTACACCTCTCAGGTTTTTGTAGACCGCAATCATATCTTCCCTCAGCTGTCTCTTTTTCCAAGTTGAAGAGCACTCACCTCTTTAGCCTTTCCTCGTATGAGAAGAGTTTCATTCCCTTTATCATTTTGGTCGCTCTTCTTTAAACCTTTTCTAATTCTGCTATATCTTTCTTCAGACATGGCGACCAGAACTGAAAACAGTTTTCAAGGTGAGGTTGCACCATGGAGAGATAGAGGCATTATTGTATTTTTGGTCTTATTTACCATTCCTTTCCTAATAATTCCTAGCATCCTGTTTGCTTTTTTGGCTGCCACCACAACTGGACAGAAGATTTCGGTGTATTGTCTACAAAAACACTTAGATCTTTTTCTTGGTTGCTGACCCCCAAGGTGGACCCTAGCATCAGGTAACTATGATTTGGATTATCCTTCCCAATGTGCATCACTTTGCATTTGTCCACATTACATTTTGTCTGCCATTTGGATATCCGTTGCATCAGAAGGCAGGATCGGGCAGAAGAGCGGCCCCAGATCAGGCCTGTGGAAATCCATACAGCGGTAGGGGGGTTGGAAGACACAGAGATGCTGGACCTTCAGAGAGGGTAACTTTGGGTTTTTCTTTTTACTGCGGGAGCAATGCTTTTTACCATTCTTGCAGGGCGATAGAAAGATTTGCTCCCGAATCCATGGTAAATGCTTGTCATTCTCTAAATTCTTTGTTTATTCTGACATACTGTGTTGATGTTCTCTGTAGGCAGTTGATTAGCTAAAATATTTGTCCTATATATCTTTTTGTCCTACAGAAGAAAGTGAATCCTGATCTTCCAGTGGAGATCAAACCCAGTAACCGAGCCCGCAGGTTGCAGGAAGAGAAGATGAAACGGCAGAAGCAGAAGGAGATGCTAAAGAGACGAAGGGAGGAAGAACAACGCTGGCACATGGAAATGAGGCAAGTTGCTGGTTTCAGAGGGACTCTTAAAACTCCACTTTTACATTCTGCATGAGGAGTCCAAATGTAATTTCCTTTGTCTCTCCAGATAAATCCAGATGTGTTGGTTTATACTTTCTCCCAGTAGATGGAACTTGAGAACCACTGGTTTGATGATGTCACCCTGTATAGAGTCCTGTGCAGTCCACAACCAGACAGTATTTTTCACACTCCAGCAAATGGTAGGTGCACTATACCTGTGCAATCTGGATATTGATCTGAGGTGGTCATACTGGAATCAAGTGCAGACAGTAGCTTTGGCCAATCGCATTAAAAATAAAAACAGTTTTTGTTTGTTACATCTATGAGTTGGCAGCGGCCTAGCGGGAGGGCGGGGCAGTTACCTCGACCTTGGTCATCGTAGCCCCTTCCGGGACTGCACAGCCCACTTATGCGTCTACTGGAAGTTCAGTGTATTCTCAATCTCCATCTGCTGGTAGGAGTGCGTAACTCATCTGTGATGGTCTAGATGGGCTAAAGGAAAGCAAATTAACAGGTGAGACCTAATTTCTCCTTATGCTGCTTATCCTAGAAATAAGCAGTAGATTTTCCCAAATCCATGTTAATGGTTTATTGACTTTTTAAAAATTCAATTCAGATCAATTCTTGTATACCGCTAATATCCCCTTTCCAGGGTTCAGTGTGGTTTACATTCTAGTGAGACAAAAGCAGATAGTGTTAGTGTGAGGTATGAGAACAATTAGAGACCATTGGTGTAATGCATTAGACTAAAAACATTATAGGAATTATCCAAACCTTTTTTTAATCCTGCTATGCTAGCTGCTTTTACCACATTCTCTGGCAACGAATTTAGGTTTTTTTTTTTCTATGATTAGTTTTAAATTTACTACTACTTAGCTTCATTGTGTGCCCCCTAGTCCTTGTATTTTTGGAAAAAGTAAACAAGCGATTCACATCTATTTTACAGACTTCTATCATATCTCCCCTCAGCTGTCTCTTCTCCAAGCTGAAGAGCCCTAGTCTCTTTAGCCTTTCTTCATAAGGAAGTGGTCCCATCCCCTTTATCATTTTGGTCGCCCTTCTCTTTACCTTTTCTAATTCTGCTATATCTTTTTGAGGTGCAGTGACCAGAATTTCACATAACATTTGAGGTGCGGTCACACCACAGAGAAATACAAAGGCATTATAATATTCTCACTTTTGTTCTCATTCTTTTCCTAATAATTCCCAACATTCTGTTTGCTTTCTTAGCCACCACTGCACACTGAGTAGAGGGATTTAGTGTATTATCAACAATGACACCTAGATCCTTTTCCTGGGCGGTAACTCCTAATGTGGAACCTTTGCATCATGTAGCTATAGTTTGGGTTCCTCTTTCCTACATGTATCATGTTGCATTTGTTCACATTAAATGTCGTCTGTGATTTGGATGCCCAGTCCTCGTGAGGTCCTCTGGCAATTTTTCACAATCCTCTTGTGGTTTACCAACTTTGAATATCTTTGTGTCATCAGCAAATTTAATTACCTCACTAGCTGTTCCCATCTCTAGATCAGTTGGGTAATATCGACTTTGTTTCATTCAAGGAAAAGGTCAACTTCTCTGTCATATGTCATATTTTGGACAATTTGTGGGGTGTAGTTCAAGATCCATCATATTAGACATTTTGGTCTTTGCTGGCACATATTTTAGATTTTATTCAAGATGGCCTGCATGAGGATTTGACCCTGAGCTCTGGGAAGTACAGACAATAACTATTCTGTGTTAAGAGACCAGTGCAGGGCTGTCCCTTGGCAGCTTAATCAGATGGTTGGTTTTTGAGGGCATAAAATATTTAAAGCCACCTGGCATTCTGTGGTGCCCTATTGAACCTAAGCCTTATTCTCTCAGCATTGGTGAAGGTATCCTTGGATCCTCTTTGGGAAGCATCCCTTTAGGGACGTCATGTTGAAGACTTGTGTTCCTTGTGTTGATCTGTTTCACCGGAAGGATCTCGAGGTTTCAGACCCTTTCTTGTTTGAGCCCTTTCTGGTGATACCAGAACAGCAGAGGTGTAGCTAGGTGGGATGCAAGAAGAGCAGCTACTCCCCCAAATGGATTGTGAATAAAATGACACCTATGTGGATTAGCCCTTCAGCCTCACACTGACACCTATTGCTCCCCCTAACATTACAACCTGGCTGTGCTTTATGCAGAAGAGTGTGGTGGTTCATACTGGTTTGTCTTTCTTTTTTGCTAAAGTTGTGTCCCCATTTCACGTTTTCCAGTGAGTATCTCTTCTGGTATATTGGGAGGCTGGAGATAGGATTCAAAGTGGCTTCTTTGGTTGGATGTGCTGTATGCCTTGAATGTTACTGGTGGAGAACCATGGACTTTAGTGGTTGGACCCAAGAAAGAGAAGGAGGAATTTTGGATTTAGGACAGGCCATTGTTGGAAATTATGGTGGCCTGCTGAATTAGGGGAGGGCATTGCTTCAGTGTGTATTGGGCACGGCCCACCCCTTGAACATAGCCCTAAAAGTGCATGCCAAACTAGGGCCCAAGCTTCTTTTTAGATAGGGTCTAACCTGGTTCTTCTGCAGGATTTTTGTAGGGCAGCTGCCTAGTTATCTTTGAATTCTTTTGTTATACCATTACATGGATGCAGCTTTTGGGGCAAGCATATTGAGTCAGGTTTATCTAGTTCCTACAGTTACTTTGGTACTTCCCATTTGTCCAGACTGATCTGGAGGGACAAAGAGGAAGGAGAAATTAGATCTCCTCTGTTAATTTTCTTTCCCTGAGTCCCTCCAGACCAGTCTAGAACCCACATGTAAACTGCATGTCTTTAGATTTGGAAGCTAGGGGATGTTGTCCCCGCTAGGATCTAGGAATAAATTACTGAATTAGTTTTGATATTAACTCGAGCTGATTTATGGCTTGGTAACCAGTTGTTGTTGTTGGTTTATTTATTTATTTTTTTGCCATCTTGTTTTGGTGAAGGGATATGTTTCTATGTGGCTTTCTTACAGCAATACTGGCTGATTGTGGAATGCAAAGGACCCTGTATAGGGTGATGTCATCAAACTGGTAGTTCTCTGTCTGCTGATACAAGAACTTAAGTCCACACATCTGGACTGGTCTTGAGGGATTTGGGGAAAGAATATAAACAGCTAAGATAATATCTCTGTGGTTAAGGTAACTAAGAGGCCTCTTATCTACTGACTGCTACTGCTGCCTGTACCCTATCTCCAGAACTGGACGTATAATCTTTCCATGTGTTCAATGTCTGCCTCTTTTCTAGGATGGTGAGGCCTGCTTCCAGATTAATGTATTTTGTAAGTTAAAGCCTAGGACTTCTATTTTTGGTTACATATATATATAGTATATGTTAGACTAGCTGCTATTGCTGTAGTATGAACCTAGTCTGTAAATGACTTTCCAACAGAGACTAGGAGTATATTCTGAAAATGTTTGATCAGGTTTATGCAGACAGTATAGAGTTGGTAATAGAGCTGAAGCATAAGCAGTTTGGGTTGATTTCCCCAATGAAAACATTTCATTCTTTAGTAATGCCTTTTTCAAAATGTTTTTTTTTCCATTTGTATCCAAAAATGCTCTGAAATTGAGAACACAGAATATGAGTTCTACAAAATGGGGGGGGGGGGGTTTGATGGAGGAGAATAATGAAAGTGAAAATTCCTTTGCATCCTTATCAGTCCAGGCCAGAACCTGCAGTTTACATCCATTTACCAGCAGATGGAGACAAAGAACAAACTGTTTTGAGCTGTTGCTATGCAGGATCACCCATGCAAAGACAGTTCCTTGGTATTTCTCTGTCTACAGCAGATGGTGACGGGTAGCGTAGGGCGGCTTTTGGCCCAGTTGGAGAACTGGTAGCCAGTTGAGCAGTGCAGGCAGAAGGAATTTAGGGCTACAGGTCCACCTCAGGAAATTAGATGTCTAAGTCTGCCTCCCCCCTCCCCCATTGCTACTGCCTTCCTTTGTATTCCACCTCCCCCCTTTTTTCCCCCAAGAAATAAAAAGTATAAAAAGCTGATAGACCTGAATTCCTGGTAGGGAAGCTACCTGGTAAGTTCAGGGACTGATGATTACAGTGGAGACTGGTGGAACCTTTTTCTCCCGTGGACTTGGAGGAGCTTCTTCGGTTGATGTTGAGGCATGTGGTTGACAGTGCTGGAACTGTATGTACTGTTAAAAGCAGGAGGTCAGTAGTGCCAGTGACACAGCCTAAGAAGAGCTCCACAGCGATGGGAGGCCCTAGCAGAGCATGACAAATGCTGCCCTCACTGCAGCAGCTATTGGAGGAACACCAGGCAGTGCAGTAATCGTCACAGAGGATCAACTGGCTAGTCAAGAATGCAAAGAAAGCTCAGCAGAGCTGACTGAAAATGAGAGAACTTTGTCCAAGGATATGAAACCTCCCAGGTCCATTCTGTCAGGCTCCTGTCAGAGGGAAAAGTGGCCATTTTGTTGCCTCCCGTCTCAGAGCAACTGCTGGCTGTGAGTTCTGCTATGACTGTGGAGTAGAGGCCAACTGAAACAGAGTTTTTCGGTTTTGTCCGAATCCAAAACTGCAGCTGAAATTTGCCATTTGGTTTAGGTTCAAAACTGGCCAGACCCTTTACTCTGAACACGATCTACTCCACCCCCCCCCCCCCCACCCCCCGGGAGCAGACAGAGCCCCCACCACTAAACAGAGCCTCCCTGTTTGGCAGCCATTTTGTCAGTGGAGACAGGGGCAAAAGCCATTGGGGATTGCTCCTGCCCTGTTTAGGCCACTACTCCATCTATTCCAAAAGAACCTTTTGTTACTGTACGGAAATGAACTACTAGATCAGTTGGTCAATTGAATTTGGCACTCCAGCCACAAGATTTTGCTAAGGCTTTTAATAATAAGGTTTCCTTTATTGTGAATTATTTTGAGAATATTCCTTTACCTGCACAGGATAGTCCTTTAGACATTGCTGTTTAGGGAAGACTTTTCTCTAGTTACTCCAAAACAAATTTCAGCTATAGTGAGTAGCTTAAATGTGAATCCTTGTCCTATAGATGCATGTTCGCCTTCTCTGATTAAGTTTTGAAACCAGAAATAGTTGACATCATTATTATTTTGATGATTAAGTCTTTTTCTGAGGTTGTAGTGCATCCACTATTAAAAAAAAAATGTGAGTTTAGATCCTAATGATCCTAGCAATTATCGGCCAATATCTTCTCTTGGCTTTCTTCCCAAGGTGTTGGAGAAGGTAGTGTTATTTCAGCTACAAGTTTTTTGGACACAAATGGAGGCGTATTTTCAAAGTACTTAGACTTAAAAAGTTACATAGTACCTATGGAACTTTTTTTAAGTCTGCTTTGAAAATGAGCTCCATAGTGTGTGTTGACTTTCAGTTTGGCTTTAGATCAAAACATTATACTTAAACTCTTTTGATATCAGTGTTGGATTCTGTTAGAGCTGGTATTGATAGAGGAACTGAGTTTCTCATGGTGACTCTTGACGTTTCTGCAGCTTTTGATACAGTGCACTATGGGATACTTTTGAATCGTTTAGAAGCCCTGGGCATTAATGGTAAGGTGTTGCAATGGTTTGAATTATTTCACTTGTGGGAGGGGGCGGAGCCAATGGAGGCACCCTGATCGCGAATGCTCCAGCATCTCTTGAGTTTTCCTTACTTGCTTTAGCTGATGCCTCCTAAAAAGAAGGGGAAAGTGGTGCTCCACACCCCTATAGCTTTGGTAACTGCTTCTTAGCTGACTCTGGAAACTTTCATGACACAGCAAATTGGAGGAAGCGGGGAGCCACTCTCTGGGGGAAGTGCAAGCCACTTGGCAGATGAGAAGTTTCTCAACCCCTGCCGACAGCCGCAAGTAGGTTTTGCAGGACAGTTGCTCGGAGCAGAGTTGGAATTGCCCATGTTGGAGGTCATAGATCAGTTTCAGGTGGGGCCTGCTGCACCTACGGAGCAGGAGAGTGACTCTGGGAGTGCTGCCTTGGCTCTGGAAGAGACTTGACCTTAGATTGGGGGGCCCAAACAGTTTTGGCAACATCTTTACCCCCCGTGCCATCTTTGGATCCTTCTACACCTCTGCAAACACTAACAGTTATTACTTTGGATTCCTTGAGGAATATATCGGTAAGACTAGATCCCTCTGTTGCTGCTTGCTCTACTGACCTTAAGACACTAGCAAGAGTTGTAAAATAAAACCCAGTTAACTGAGCAACAAGTGGAGACACAGAAAGGGGAAATTGATATCCTGGAAAAGGAGGTGGAAATTATAAAAACAGTCAGTAATACTTTGATTAAGGATAAGACATTGTCCATTAGAAGGATCAAATTTATGGAGAATTACACTAGGAGGCGTATTTTCAAAACACTTAGACTTACAAAGTTACATAGTAACCTGTAGAACTTTGTAATACTAAATGCTTTGAAAATGAGTGTGGTGGAACAGGGGGCTCCTATGCTTTGTGATTTGTATTGCTGCCCCATTATGTCGTGTTTTCCCTTCAGGGTATTTCCTTTGGTTGACCAGCAGGTGGTGTTTGACCTCTGCATTATAGCTGTAACAGAGTTCTGTTTTCTTTTTAGCTACATTCCCCAAGAGAGAAAGATAACCTGCAGTGTCATTGGTCACACATCCTTAGTGCTAATTTTCTGTGCCCCGATTGGCCCTGAAGCCAAAGACCTATCCCAGAATGTGCTAGAACTCCTCATTCTCAGTTGGAAAAGTGGAGGGAGTAGACCTGTATGATGAGGCCCTGTTCAATTCCCGTGAGCAGTTTCTTTTTCCTGACCTTCTCAGGTACTACTTAGTAAAAAGTGTTCAGCAAGATTTAATACCAAATCCTTGTTTTTACCTGTTCCTGTTTGCTGTTTAAACTTTTACCGTTCACTGTTGTGTTTTTTTTGGTTAATAAACCTATTAGTTTGTTGGCGTTGTCCTGGACTGACTAAGAATCCTGCCAGTTTGTGTTCTTGTTCTGTGGGTGTGTTCTAGGAACTGTGGGACCCCTAGGATTGTGGCCCCAGTGCCGCTAGAAATCACCAGGGAAATAACGCAGGTGGGAGAACTTGGCCAGAGGCAAGCAGGACCCAGCAGGTAGGTGGAGGGTATACCAGTGTAGGGGTGTCACGAAACGCCTAGCCACCCACCTGGGGTTACCCAGCGGCCACTTAGAGGGTCTCTCCCCAGCATAGCTCAGGTCCGCCTGCATCTGCCAATTGTGCTGTGCACTAGCACCCTCCTCCCAACTACTGGATCACAACCGCCTCTGGTTGAGTCTCCTGCTCTCCAGTTATCCCCAATGATTTCTAGGTTACTGGAGCCACACTCCCAGTGGTCCCACAGTTCCCAGAACGCACTCACACACATAAACCACCAGGATTCTTTATCAGTCCAGACAGACAGAGACAATAAATTATTTATTGTCTTTAAAATTGAACAATGAACTAAAAAATGTACAATCAGCAAAACAATAACAGTTTTGCTAAGTCTCCAATGATCTGTTCCTGGCCAGATCCAAAGGTCTCTATTCTATCCTCATCCGTCTCAATCTATCTGCTGCTTTTGACACTGTTGATCACAGCCTACTCCTTGATATGCTGTCCTTACTTGGATTTCAGGGCTCTGTTCTTTCCTGGTTTTCTTCTTATCTCTCCCAGCGTACCTTTAGTGTATACTCTAGTGGATCCTCCTCTACTTCTATCCCACTGTCAGTTGGTGTACCTCAGGGATCTGTCCTGGGACCTCTTCTTTTTTCCATCTATACTTCTTCCCTTGGTACTCTGATCTCATCCCATGGTTTTCAGTATCATCTTTATGCTGATGACTCCCAGATCTACCTCTCCACACCAGAAATCTCAGCCGAAATCCAGGCCAAAGTATCAGCCTGCCTGTGTGACATTGCTGCCTGGATGTCTCAGCGCCATCTGAAACTAAACATGACCAAGACTGAGCTTCTCATCTTTCCCCCTAGACCAACCTCTCCTCCTCCCCCATTCTCTATCTCTGTGGATAACACTCTCATCCTCTCTCATCAGCTCGTAACCTTGGGGTCATCTTCGACTCGTCCCTCTCCTTCTCTGCACATATTCAGCAGACTGCTAAAACCTGTCGTTTCTTTCTCTATAATATCAGCAAAATTCGCCCTTTCCTTTCTGAGCACACTACCAGAACCCTCATCCACACTCTTATCACCTCTCGCTTAGACTATTGCAACTTGCTTCTCACAGGCCTCCCACTTAGCCATCTCTCTCCTCTTCAATCTGTTCAAAATTCTGCTGCACGACTAATATTCCGCCAGTGTCGTTATGCTCATATTAGCCCTCTCCTCAACTCACTTCACTGGCTTCCTATCTGTTTCTGCATACAGTTCTCTTATTTACCTATAAGTGCGTTCACTCTGCAGCTCCTCAGTACCTCTCCACTCTCATCTCTCCCTACATTCCTCCCCGGGAACTCCGTTCACTGGGTAAATCTCTCTTATCTGCTCCCTTCTCCTCCACTGCTAACTCCAGACTCCATTCCTTTTATCTTGTTGCACCATATGCCTGGAATAGACTTCCTGAGCCGGTACGTCAAGCTCCATCTCTGGCCGTCTTCAAATCTAAGCTAAAAGTCCACCTTTTTGATGCTGCTTTTAACTCCTAACCCTTATTGACTTGTTCAGAACCCTTATTTTATCATCCTCACTTTAATATTCCCTTATCTCTTGTTTGTCCTGTTTGTCTGTCCTAATTAGATTGTAAGCTTTGTCGAGCAGGGACTGTCTCTTCATGTTCAAATGTACAACGCTGTGTACGTCTAGTAGCGCTTTAGAAATAAGTAGTAGTAGTAGTGTTTTAAGCCTGTAAAATGTATTGGATATTTTCTTGCCTAAATTAATTCTAAAGAGTATTTCTCTAGTTGTAAAGCTGTTGCAGGTGACTGACTTCTCTTCCTTTTAGTTGACACACAGATAATAGGAAGTGCCTGTAGTGATGTAACCAGTTTTTATTTGAAACTTGACTGTTCTGGGCTCTGATTGGCCTGGAGTTTTGAAATTACCCAGCAGATGCTGGCTGTTGCTTCAGTCCCAGCCAGGGAGAAGAGAGAGAGAGAGAGATCTCTTCGCTGAAGCTTTGTGAACAGATATATGCCTTGATCTCCCCAGGTACTTTCTAGGAAGTAAGCAAATGTTTAGTTAGTTTTATAATTGATCCATATTTCAGTTTCTTCACAAGGGACATGTACACAGGTGCAGGTGGGCACTGGGCAGTGCTGGACCCAGACACTCCAGGTGGCCACAGGATTAACTCCAGGTGGGTGGTAGGGGTAACGCTAAGGCTTTACGTGACAATGAGCTCCTAGGCGTTTTAACTTTAGGATCTTGGACTTTCCAAAGGTCCAAGATATGTCGCCATTTGACCTTTTTAAAAAGTGTTTGACTAAAAATGTAAAGATCTCATCAGAATTATTGCCACTTATGGCAAGAGTTTATTATATACTACTACTACTTATTTCTATGGCGCTACTATACGTACGCAGCGCTGTACACTGGACATAAAGAGACAGTCCCTGCTCGACAGAGCTTACAATCTAATTAGGCCAAACAGGACAAATAAGAGATAAGGGAATTACTAAGGTGGGAATGAGAAAACATGGGTAATGAACAAGTCAATAAGGGTTAGGAATTAAAAGCAGCATCAAAAAGGTGGGCTTTTAGCCTATATTTGAAGAAGGCCAGAGATGGTGCTTGACGTACCGGCTCAGGAAGTCTATTCCAGGCATATGGTGCAACAAGATAAAAGGAACGGAGTCTGGAGTTAGCAGTGGAGGAGAAGGGTGCAGATAAGAGAGATTTACCCAGTGAATGGAGTTCCCAGGGAGCAGTGTAGGGAGAGATAAGAGTGGAGAGGTACTGAGGAGCTGCAGAGTGAATGTAAGTCAGTAAGAGGAGTTCCTTAGCGTCCCTCCAGACCGGCCCAGAATGTGACTGATGGGTTGTGCACGCCTTCCAACAGGTGGAGACTGAGAAAAAAAACTGTGACTCTAGCGAGCCAATAAGAGCCCTTGCCAGCTAGAGAAAGATCCAGTAATCTCAGTCTCCAGCAGGTGGAAGGTGGTGAGCCCTTCAGTCTCATTCTTTTCTTTATTCTATTTCTCTTTGTGGTAAAAGGTTCTTTTAATTATTTCTGTGCATCTTTAAAAGAAAAACCTGGTTCACAGAGGTAGAGGCCCGTGGGGGTCTCTTAGTGCCTCATGGGTGTTACACTCGGGGGGCCGAGTCCCTCGCCCCATAGCCTTCCTGATATTTTTTGGTGCTTTAGAAAGCATTCTGTATTGAAAAAAAAAAAAAAGGTTTCCTCCACGACCCTCCAGACCGGTCAAGACGCATGGGTTATGTCCTCCTACCAGCAGAGGGAGACTGAGAAACACTGAACTTTTGAATACTGTATATATAACCTGTGCAGTACATTCACTAGCCAGTATTTTCTCAGTCTCAGCAGAGGTAGATGGACAGCCTGTGCAGTCTTCAATAGTCTGGTGAGGTAGTTTGAATTTATAGTTAAGGGGGTTTCTCCTCTTATTTCCTTATTTGTTGGTTGGGAGTATTCCCTGTACGTGGTAAAAAAAAAAAAAAAAAAAGTGCTTCGGGGCCCTGGGTCTGGTGGGGCCCAGTTTTCCCCCCTGGGGTGTCACACCTGTTTTCAGGTCCCTCCCCCTGTGCTGCTCTCTTTGGAGACGCTGGCAGCTTGTGCCTCGGCTGCTTTCTCTGATTGTAGCCTTGAGAGCCCCCACTTTTCAGCTGCCAAAAAGAAATTGGTAATATTTCTTTAAGAGCCGTCTGCAGTTTTGTGGGTAATATCCCTTTAAGAGTCGTCTGCAGTTTTCTTTACATAGGAACGGACGCAGGCCCGTTCCTATTACTGGCGAAAGAGAGAGAGAGCAGGGAGGATAATTGTTGTGGGAGAAAGCGGTGAAACAGAGGGTTTGCGCCGGTCAGGGCTTTGAAGTTATGGCGGGCAAACTTCTTCGCTGTCGCGCGTGCTCGCGTCGGGGTATAGAGGCGCCGGGAGGGCAGTGCCGGCTGTGCGGCGATCCGAAGCAGGTCGCGCCGGTGGCGGCACCCCCGGTGCTGATAGCGGAGGCCCCTGCTAGTTCGGGGGTGTCGGGAGTAGCAGCAACGTCGGCAGGGCTGTTTTCAACGAATTTAGTTTTGGCGGGAATGGCCGCCATTTTGGATTCTGCGCGTCCCGCGGAATCAGCTGTTTGTGGCCCGGCTGCTCCCGGATCGGCCCCGAAGGTGGCTCCGGAGGGTCCAGGAGGCGTTGGCTTTCCTCCGGATTTTGTATGGACCCTGTTTCAAGCCTGGAAGGCGGGACCCCCACCTTTGGGGGAGGGGGCTAGTGCGACCCCGGCTAAGAGGCCTCGTTTTGAGTGGGACGACGAGGAGGGATTCTCCCCTGTAGGATCTGAAGGGGCCTTGAGTGATAGCGCGGATCCTGAGGGGTTTGAGGGTCCTCAAGAGCCGGAATTAGTGGTCCCTGGGGAGGATCCTTCTGTAGTGAGAATTTTTCACAGGGAGGAGCTTGCGGAGCTCATTGAGCAGGTTTCTTCCACCCTTAAGTTCGAACAGCCAGAGGCGGTTTTGGGGGAAGCTAGGCAGGTGGATCCCTTGGTTAAGGGGATCCAGCGGCAGGCTCGGTCTTTTCCCATGAATAAGGACATCCGGGATATGGTAGTTCAAGAGTGGCTTTCGCCGGATTCTCCCTGTAAAGTGTCTAAAGCGATGTCTAGGCTGTACCCGCTCCCACAGGAAGATAGAGATTCCTTTAAGGCCCCCACAGTGGATGCGGTGGTGACAGCAGTCACCAAAGCCACGGCTATACCGGTGGACGGGGGGACTGCTCTCCGGGATCCCCAGGATAGGAGACTTGAGGCCTTCCTCAAGCGGAGTTTTGATTTGTCGGCCCTGGCCCTGCAGGCCTCGATTTGTGGGGAGCTGGTTGCGAGGGCGTGTTTCCGCTGGGCTGAGAAACTCCTTGATGACTCGGTGGAGGTTGGGACCTCCGGGGTACAGGAATTAGCCAAATTGGAAATGGGATCCTCCTTTTTGTCTGATGCGCTTTATGATTTGCTCCGTGCTTCGGCCAAGAATATGGCTATGCTGGTGGGGGCACGTAGGGCGCTGTGGTTGCGAGGTTGGGTCGCAGACGCGGCCTCCAAAGCTAAGCTTTGTTCTCTTCCGTTTAAGGGGTCCATGCTCTTTGGTGAGGATTTGGATAAGTTGGTAAAAGGTCTCAGCGATGCCAAGGCCCCTCGTCTTCCGGATTTTCGTCCTAAGGCGGCGTTCAGGGGTACTTCCTCCCGAGGTCGGTTTAAGGAGGCTCGCCGGTATAGGCCCGGGAGGCCTAGTGGGGCCTTTAGAGGTCGGTTTTTCCAGCGAACACAGTCCTTTCGGGGGAATCGGCGCGGAGGCCGTGATTTCTCCGCGGGAGGACAGGGAGGACAGGTTTCGGGGCGTAATTCACAATGAAGGTGTGCGGGTCCAGGCCCTGGTTCGGGTAGGGGCTCGGCTGAGTCAGTTTTACCAGGACTGGGCCCAAATCACATCGGATCAGTGGGTTCTCGAAGTGGTGCGAGACGGGTACGCGCTGGAGTTCGACGGCTCGCCTCCCGAAAGGTTCCTGGAGTCCCCTTGTCTTTCCAGACTCAAACGGGCGGCGGTGCGAGACACGTTGGCGCGGCTGATCAGTCTGGGGGCGGTGGTACCTGTTCCCGCCGCTCAGCGCCGCTTGGGCTGCTATTCAATCTACTTTGTGGTCCCAAAGAAGGAGGATGTCTTTCGACCTATTCTAGATCTGAAGGCAGTCAATGCAGCCCTCAGAGTTCCCACTTTCCGCATGGAGACATTGAGGTCGGTCATTGTCGCGGTGCGGGAAGGGGAGTTTCTCACGTCTTTGGATCTGACAGAGGCTTATCTGCACATCCCCATTCGGGCCGCTCATCAGCGATTTCTGCGTTTTGCGGTTTTGGGGAAGCATTTTCAGTTTTGTGCTCTGCCTTTCGGATTAGCAACGGCTCCGCGAACGTTTTCCAAGATCATGGTGGTAGTGGCGGCGGCCTTGCGAAAGCAGGGGGTTCTGGTGCACCCGTATCTGGACGACTGGTTGATTCGGGCAAAGTCCCAGTCGGAGAGCGAGGAGTCGACTGCTCGAGTGGTGCACTTTCTTCAGTCTCTGGGCTGGGTAGTGAACTTTGGCAAGAGTCACCTGGTGCCGTCGCAGTCGCTGGAGTACCTGGGGGTTCTATTCGATACCAGGAACGGTCGGGTCTTTCTGCCAGGCCCCCGGATTCGCAAGTTGCAGAGTCAGATTCGGCTATTTCTGTCGGAGGCGGCTCCGACGGCCCGGGAATACCTGCAAGTCCTGGGGTTAATGGCGGCCACCATAGAGGTAGTTCCGTGGGCCCGGGCGCATATGCGGCAGTTGCAGTCAGCTCTTCTCAGTCGGTGGGCGCCTCTGTCGCAGGAGTTGGATGTACGCCTTCAGCTACCGGTTTCCCCACGCCTCAGTCTCCAGTGGTGGCTAGACCCAGGCAATCTGGAGAAGGGAATGCCGTTGGAGGCTCCGCAGTGGGTGGTTCTCGTCACAGACGCCAGTCTTCAGGGCTGGGGAGCTCATTGTCTCGGTCAGGTAGCTCAAGGACGCTGGTCTCAGGTAGAAGCTCAGTGGTCCATCAATCGTTTGGAAACCCGGGCCATTCGACTAGCGCTTCTGGCGTTTCAGAGTGTGCTGGGGCAGAAAGCAGTCCGGGTGTTTTGCGACAACGCCACTGCCTTGGCTTATGTCAACCGTCAGGGGGGCACAAAGAGTCAGGCGGTCGCGGAGGAGGCGGCGCTGTTGTGTCAATGGGCGGAGGTTCATCTTCTGGCGCTCTCCGCGGCACATGTGGCTGGAGTAGACAACGTGGAGGCAGATTACCTAAGCAGGCATGCTCTAGACCCCGGAGAGTGGTCGCTTCGTCGGTCGGTGTTCAATCGCATTGTGTCGGTCTGGGGTCTTCCCGTGATGGATCTCATGGCAACGGCCCGCAATACTCAGGTTCAGAGGTTTTTCAGTCGCCGGAGAGATCCTCGAGCGGAAGGCATAGATGCGCTTCTAATGCCGTGGCCGCAGGAGTTGCTGTATGTGTTTCCCCCATGGCCGTTGGTCGGTCGGGTGGTTCAGCGCATCGCTCGACACCCCGGACAAGTGATTCTGTTAGCCCCGAATTGGCCGCGTCGGCCGTGGTACGGAGATCTGGTGCGGTTGGCGATAGCGGATCCTCTGCCGTTGTCAGGTTCAGGGGTGTTGTGTCAGGGACCGATAGTTATGCCAGATCCGGATCGGTTCTCGCTTACGGCCTGGCTCTTGAGAGGCACAGGTTAAGGAGGAAAGGTTTTTCGGCCAGAGTTATCGATACGATGTTGAGTTCGCGTAAGCGGTCCACTTCGTTGGCGTATGTCCGGGTCTGGCGAGTTTTTGAGCATTGGTGTGCATGTAGGCAGGTTCTGCCCTTTCGGGCTTCGGTGACAGATGTCTTGGAGTTTTTACAGGATGGTATGGACAGGGGTTTGGCCTTGTCTTCTTTGAAGGTGCAGGTAGCGGCTTTGTCGTGTTTCCGTGGGAAGCTCCAGGGAAAGTCGTTAGCTTCTAGTCCTGATGTGGTTCGATTTTTGAAGGGTGTTAAGTTACTGCGCCCGCCACGGCGGCGGATGGTGCCTTCGTGGGATTTGAATCTCGTTTTGGATACTTTGGTGAGGCCGCCGTTTGAGCCTTTGGTTTCTGTTTCAGATAAGGATCTGTCCCTAAAGACGGTGTTCTTGGTGGCTATTACTTCAGCTCGGCGAGTGTCAGAACTTCAGGCTTTGTCTTGTAGAGAGCCCTTTTTGTCCTTTTCCAAGGAAAAGGTTTCGTTGCGCCCGGTGCCGTCCTTTGTGCCCAAGGTGGTCTCAGAGTTTCATGTGAATCAAGTGATTTCCTTGCCAGTTTTGGGTGACTTGGCCGGGGATGCAGAGCAGCGTCGACTGGCCAAGTTAGATGTGCGAAGAGTCTTGGCGCTGTTACATTTCCAGAACTCGTCACTATAGGCTTTCTGATCGTTTGTTCATTCTCCATGGTGGGGCAAGGAAGGGCGCGGCAGCTTCCAAAGCTACGATAGCTAGATGGTTGAAGGAGTCAATTGCTTCGGCGTATTTGCTGAAGGGCCGCGTGGTCCCTAAGGAATTTTCGGCTCATTCTACCAGGAGTATGGCGGCCTCCTGGGCGGAGAGTAGTTTGATTCCTCCGGTAGATATTTGTCGAGCGGCGGTTTGGTCGTCTTTGCATTCCTTTGTTAAACATTACAGGATTGATGTGCATGCCAAGGAAGAGGCAGGGTTTGGGGCTGCGGTGTTGACCTCGGGCCTACGGGGTTCCCGCCCTTAAGATATTACTGCTTGGGTACGTCCCATGCGTCTTGACCGGTCTGGAGGGTCGTGGAGGAAGGTGAAATTAGATCTTACCTGCTAATTTTCTTTCCTCTAGACCCTCCAGACCGGTCAAGGCCCGCCCTGTCTGTACTGTAGGCCAAGAGGTCTGTAGTCTGTTGTTCTATCTTGGCAGCTGTTGAGTGTGATTTCTATGGTTTCAGACTTGGTTTGTATAAGTCTGGTCAGGTGTGACCGTGTTTGTTCGTCCACCTGTGGAAGCACACACTATCTGAAGGACACAATGAAGGATATGAAGAAAGTGTCCAATTGACAATTACCACGTACGGGGTTATTAGTTCTACTTGGTGTTTTTGTTTTCTCTGCTTTGTCAGGGTTATACTGGCTAGTGAATGTACTGCACAGGTTATATATACAGTATTCAAAAGTTCAGTGTTTCTCAGTCTCCCTCTGCTGGTAGGAGGACATAACCCATGCGTCTTGACCGGTCTGGAGGGTCTAGAGGAAAGAAAATTAGCAGGTAAGATCTAATTTCACCTTCCTCAAGCTCTTCGAGGGAAGAGCTTTGGAGGCAGGGAGAGGCAGCTACTTAAAAAAAAAAAAAAAAGGCCATCAGGTCTGCTGTTTGCAGCAGAGCCGCGTTTTGATTGGGCTTAAACAAGCAGGGCAGCTCCTTCGTTGCTTCTTTTAAAAGGCGCCTTTGCTTCTTTCTTTGTAATCAGCTGTTTGCGATGTCGGAGAAACTTCGTCGGTGTTCCGTCTGTCAGCGATGGGGACTCGGGGTGAGCGGAGTCTGTAAATTCTGCACCGCTGCACAGGTTTTACAGGTGCAGGAGTCGGGAAATCGTCGGCGCCGATGGTGGGAGGGTCCGATTCAGGCGTTTTAGCGGCGGTCACGTGTTCCTCACTCCCGGTGCCAGTTTTGGTGGGAAACGTCGCCATTTTGGATGTCTCGCTTAGTGCTGCGCCCCAGGCCTCTCTGTCTGCTCTACCTTTGCCTACGGCTCAAACTCCCGTTTCGTCTCTGGATGAAGGAGGATTCCTCCTGAATTCATGGTACAGATGTACCAAGCCTTTCTGCTGCACAAAGCTGCTCCTGTGGACCCTCCAAGAAGAAGTTCTCTGGAGGGTTCCTCTTTAGCTGTAAAACAGGTCAGTCACTCTGTGGAGGCAGAGCAGGATGTTTCTTTTTCTCCTGATCAGGAAATGCCATCCTTGAAGAGGAAACGATTCCACAATATCACTGTCTCTGGTATCATTCAATAGCTAGTACACAAACCAGGACTGAAAACCACCCATTTGTAAAAAAATGTTTGTCACAGCTCATACAAGTATAATTTCATATGTAAATTCTTTTTTTTTTGGTATGTATATAGAGTACCCTCAGATCTTTCCCACAATTTATGCAGACAAATCCTTGGAAGAGGAAGCATGGTTTCCTGAAGAGCAGTTTTCTGAGGACCTTGATCAGACAGTAGATTGGGAAGAATCTCTTCCTGCGGGGGAGGATCCTTCAGTGGTCAGGATTTTTCATAAAGATGACCTTCAGGAGCTTATTTCTCAGGTTTCTTCTGCTCTGTGTTTTGAGGACCAGGATGTTCAAGTGGCTGAACCTAGGAAGGTGGATTTGCTGGTCAAGTGTATTCGCAGAGCAGGTAGGTCTTTTCCTATGCATCAGGATATTAGAGATATTATTCAGGCTCAGTGGGAGGTTCCTGATTCTGCTTTTCGGCTTGCTAGCTCTATGGTTAAGCTTTATCCGGTTCCTGACTCAGAGAAAGACCTTTTGCGCCCTCCAGTAGTGGATGCGGTGGTTTCCGCGGTAACCAAGCATAACACTGTGCCTGTGGATAGTGGAACTGCTCTGCGAGATCCCCAGGATCGCCGCATTGAATCCTTGCTAAAGAATTCTTTAGTAGCAATAGCTTATTTCTGCTGGTCAGAAAGAGTTTTGGACTGTTCTTCTGATGATCTTTCAGCTATTGATAATGAAGTGGCAAAGCTGAAAATGGGTTCAGCCTTTTTGGCAGATGCTCTTTATGACTTGCTTTGGGCTTCTTCTAAGTCTATGGCTCTCTCCGTTGCGGCCCATCGTGGATGCGGCTTCTAAGTCCAAGCTTAGTAAATTTCCCTTTAAGGGCTCTTTTCTGTTTGGTGAAGAATTAGACAAGCTGGTGCATAGCCTGGGTGAGGCTAACGTTCCAAGGTTGCCGAAGGATCGTCCCAGAGGTTCTGGCCGTGGTAATTTCTCAGGTCGTGGTAGAGGCGGGATTTTCGTCGTAATTGGCCGGGCAGAGTGTTTCCGGGGCAACGCTCCAGATTCTTCCAAAGGACTCAGTCCTTTCGAGGAGGTCGAGAGGCAGGGAGTTCCCTTTCCTCCTCCTCCCGTCCTCAGCAATGAAGGTTTGCAGGCCCAGCCTCTAGTCCAATTAGGTGCTCGGTTAGTACAGTTTCAAGAGAGGTGGGCCCAGATTACTCGGACCAGTGGGTTCTAGAGGTTATTCGAGACGGGTATGCCTTAGAGTTTGCTCATCCTTCATCAGATGCTTTCCTAGAATCCCCTTGCCGTTCTCACTTCTAGGCCGGAGCCGACAGAGATACTCTCCACAGACTTCTGGACCTTCAAGCAATTTGTCCAGTCCCTTTGGCGGAACAGCGTCAAGGCCGTTACTCCATTTACTTTTTGGTACCCAAGAAAGAGGTTTTTTTCTGACCGATTTTAGATCTCAAGGCGGTGAATCGAGCTCCCTCGTTTCATATGGAGACTCTGCGGTCCGTCATTGTTGCGGTATGGTCCAGGGAGTTTCTGACTTCTCTCGATCTTACAGAAACCTATTTCCACATTCCTGTTCGTCCTGCACATCAACGTTTCCTTCGTTTTGCAGTGCTGGGGTCACCATTTTCAGTTTCAGGCTATTCCCTTCGGACTTGCGACTGCTCCTCATAAGTTTACCAAGGTCATGGTAGTTGTAGCTGTGGCTCTCAGAATGGAAGGCATTTTAGTTCATCCTTACTTAGATGATTGGTTGATCCGGGCAAAGTCTTACCACGAGAGTGTTCAGGTGGCAGCTCGGGTGGTAGAATTTTACAGTCCCTAGGTTAGGTTGGGTAGTCAATATGCAGAAGAGCCGTCTTCAGCCTTCTCAGTCGTTAGAGTATCTGGGATTCCTGTTTGACACAAAGCAGGGTCGCGTGTTTCTTCCGCCGGCCCGTATCCTCAAGTTGCAGACTCAGATTTGTCAGTTCTTGCAGTATTCGAGTCCATCAGCAAGGGACTATCTTCAGGTTCTGGGATCCATGGCAGCAACAATCGAGGCAGTGCCCTGGGCCAGGGCTCACATGAGGCCTCTCCAGAGGTCACTTCTGTCGAGATGGTCGTCCCAGACGGATTCTCTTTATCAAAGATTGCCACTTTCGCTCCAAGTGAAGACCAGTCTTCGATGGTGGCTTTGAGAGGCCAATGTGACCAAAGGCATGTCTCTAGATCAGCCCAGCTGGACTGTGGTGATGACAGATGCTAGTCTCCACGGCTGGGGAGCTTACTGTCAGGGGCAGTTTGCTCAAGGTCTCTGGTCTCATCAGGAGACGTTTTTCTCTTGGTCTTTTCCCAATGTGGCATTACATATGTACTTATGTTTGAAGGCACTCACCCTATGTTGGCAATGTGCTGGTGGCTGCTTAGGAATTTGGATGCATAAGTTCATAAGTAATGCCACACTGGGAAAAGACCAAGGGTCCATCGAGCGCAGCATCCTATCCACGACAGCAGCCAATCCAAGCCAGGGCACCTGGCAAGCTTCCCAAACGTACAAACATTCTATACATGTTATTCCTGGAATTGTGGATTTTTCCCAAGTCCATTTAGTAGCGGTTTATGGACTTGTCCTTTAGGAAACCGTCTAACCCCTTTTTAAACTCTGCCAAGCTAACCGCCTTCACCACGTTCTCCGGCAACGAATTCCAGAGTTTAATTATGCGTTGGGTGAAGAAAGATTTTCTCCAATTTGTTTTAAATTTACTACACTGTAGTTTCATCGCATGCCCACTAGTCCTAGTATTTTTGGAAAGCGTGTACAGACGCTTCACATCCACCTGTTCCACTCTACTCAATATTTTATATACCTCTATCATGTCTCCCCTCAGCCGTCTCTTCTCCAAGCTGAAAAGCCCTAGCCTCCTTAGTCTTTCTTCATAGGGAAGTCGTCTCATCCCCGCTATCATTTTAGTCGCCCTTCGCTGCACCTTTTCCAATTCCACTGTATCTTTCTTGAGATGCGGCGACTAGAATTGAACACAATACTCAAGGTGCGGTCGCACCATGGAGCGATATAACGGCATTATAACATCCTCACACCTGTTTTCCATACCTTTCCTAATAATACCCAACATTCTATTCGCTTTCCTAGCCACAGCAGCACACTGAGCAGAAGGTTTTAGTGTATTATCGACGACGACACCCAGATCCCTTTCTTGGTCCGTAACTCCTAACGTGGAACCTTGCATGACGTAGCTATAATTTGGGTTCTTTTTTCCCACATGCATCACCTTGCACTTGCTCACATTAAACGTCATCTGCCATCTAGCCGCCCAGTCTCGTAAGGTCCTTCTGTAATTTTTCACAATCCTGTCTCGAGTTAATGACTTTGAATAACTTTGTGTCATCAGCAAATTTAATTACCTCGCTAGTTACTCCCATCTCTAAGTCATTTATAAATATATTAAAAAGCAGCGGTCCTAGCACAGACCCCTGAGGAACCCCACTAACTACCCTTCTCCATTGTGAATACTGCCCATTTAACCCCACTCTCTGTTTCCTATCCTTCAACCAGTTTTTAATCCCCAATAGGACTTTTCCTCCTATCCCATGACCCTCCAATTTCCTCTGTAGCCTTTCATGAGGTACCTTGTCAAACGCCTTTTGAAAATCCAGAAACACAATATCAACCGGCTCCCCTTTGTCCACATGTTTGTTTACTCCATCAAAGAATTGAAGTAAATTGGTCAGGCAAGATTTCCCCACACAAAAGCCGTGCTGACTCGGTCTCAGTAATCCATGTCCTTGGATGTACTCTGTAATTTTGTTTTTAATAATAGCCTCTACCATTTTCGCCGGCACCGACGTCAGACTCACCGGTCTATAATTTCCTGGATCTCCTCTGGAACATTTTTTAAAAATAGGCATTACATTGGCCACCCTCCAATCTTCCGGTACCACGCTCGATTTTAAGGATAAATTGCATATCACTAGCAGTAGCTCCGCAAGCTCATTTTTCAGTTCTATCAGTACTCTAGGATGAATACCATCCGGTCCAGGAAATTTGCTACTCTTCAGTTTGCTGAACTGCCCCATTACGTCCTCCAGGTTTACCGTGAAGTCAGTAAGTTTCTCCGACTCGTCCGCTTGAAATATAATTTCCGACACCGGTATCCCACCCAAATCTTCCTCGGTGAAGACCGAAGCAAAGAATTCATTCAATCTCTCCGCTGCGTCTTTGTCTTCCTTGATTGCCCCTTTTACCCCTCGGTCATCCAGCAGCCCAACCGATTCTTTTGCCGGCTTCCTGCTTTTAATATACCAAAAAAATTTTTTTACTATGTTTTTTTGCCTCTAATGCTATCTTTTTTTTGTAATCCCTCTTGGCCTTCTTTATCTGCGCCTTGCATTTGCTTTGACACTCCTTATGCTGCTTCTTGTTATTTTCAGACTGTTCCTTCTTCCATTTTCTGAAGGCATTTCTTTTAGCCCTAATAGCTTCCTTCACCTCACTTTTCAACCAGGCCGGCTGTCTTTTGGAGTTCCGTCTTTCTTTTCTAATTAGTGGACATGCACAAGTCATGTATTTCTTCTGTGGCTTTACTTCCGCTTTGGTACTTTATTACTGGATTTTTCTCTAGCTGGCAAGGGCTCTTATTGGCTCGCTAGAGTCACAGTTTTTTTCTCAGTCTCCACCTGCTGGAAGGCGTGCACAATCCATCATTCACATTCTGGGCCGGTCCGGAGGGACTAAAGGAAAGCAAATTAGTAGGTAAGGCCTAATTTACCCTTTGAACTGTATGCAGAAATGGGTAGGGAGCCAGTGAAATGACTTGAGGAGAGGACTAACATGAGCATAGTGACACTGGTGGAATGTAAGTCGTGCAACAGAATTTTGAACAGATTGAAGAGTTGAAAGATGACTAAGTGGGAGACCTGCGAGAAGCAAGTTGCAATAGTATAAGCGAGAGGTGATAAGAGTGTGGATAAGGGTTCTGGTAGTGTGCTCAAAAAGGAAAGGACAAATTTTGATGATATTATAGAGAAAGAAACGACAGGATTTAGCAGTCTGTTGAATTTGTGCAGAGTAGGAGAGAGAGGAGTCGAAGATGACCCCAAGGTTACGAGCTGATGAGAGAGGATGAGAGTGTTATCCACAGAGATAGAGAATGAATACACGACCTCAGAGTGAAAGATTGGAAGATTCAGCTTTGGTATTAGCCTATTCTGATTTGGCAACAGACTCTGTAGGTCTGTTGGTTATTGGGAAACAACCCTATTGGTAACTTTTGTATTCGAGCAGGACTTAGATATGATACTTCATCCAGTTGACTGCCACCCGGGGTAGGTTGCTGCTATGCCCCCTCTCAGTGCATCACCCATCTCCCCCTCCGAAGTGCATCATCCTCACCACCTGGGGGTGCATGGAGCAGTTGTGCAGCTGTTGGCTCCGCTGTCAGAGGGGGCTGGGAACCTTTGGAGCCAACAGCTGTGCTAGTGCTCCATGCACCCCTTTGCTGCCTTCACCCGGGGCAGACCGCGCCCCCACCGCCCCTGCCCTTGGTACACTTCTGACTTCATCTATTTTCATAATGTTCAGGCTTTATTTCTGGGACATAGTGTGGATTTTTCCTGCTTTAGTGAGATCAACTCAAGAACATAGAAAATGCTTTTTAGCCATGAGGGCAGAGACGCGAAGCCTTGGTAGTTCATTTTTCCTTGGATATCTCTGTAAGTGTTTAGTGAATCATTTCTGTCTGAGACAGTTCCGAGTGCAACAGGGCTCTAGTTATTCAGAGTGGATTGAATTAACATCAGGTGTAACTCAAGCTTAGCCTTATCAGCCATACTGTTTAATACTTACATGAGACCTATTTGTCAAGTTCTTTGATACCTAGATGTTCAATTTAGATTGTATGCAGACGATTTACAGTTCTTCTTTCCTGTGACTGTCAAAGAGCTTGCATTTTTTAACCGTCTGCAGTTGGTGAGATTGGATGAATGCCAATCATTTTCAGTTGAATGTCTCCAAAACACAGATCCTATTTTTTTCTGGTAAGGCCTCCCCTTAGAGGTATTGTTCAGAAAGTTTTTTTTTTTAATTGCGATTAATTAGGAAGGCTGAAACGGTTGTTATTGTTTTGTTAACTTCAGGACTATGTTACAGTGTATAATCACACCTTTTTTCCATTACTGTAGTGCTTTGTATCCTGGTTTACCTTCTTGTATAATTCGGACCCTACGAACAGCTCAAAATGCAGCTGCTGCTCGCTTGCTTACAAATAACATTGTGTTTTGTTCATATCACACCTGTACTTGGAGTTGTACTGGTTGCCCATCCAATGGAGGGTTAGATTTAATGTCTTGGTGTTGATTTTTAAGGCTTTGAGCAATGATGTTTGTTTCTGTTGCTAGTTCTCTGAGAGTTTTTTGACCTTCTCATTTTTGTGTTCATCAGATAAACTTTTACTTGACATTCCTCCTTTTCACCAAATTGATTAATTGAAGACTGTTCTTCTATTTTTTTACATTGAGGGTGTGAAGCAGTGGAATCTGTTACCTTTTAATTTGCAAAGTATGACTTCGCTTCTTCAGTGTCATAAATATTTGAAAACATTTTTTTTTACTCAAGCTTTTGCTGCTGTTTAGTGATGAGTTCTTATGCTGATATTTTACTGATTAACGCTTCTGTACAGTGCAAAAATCCATTTGTTGTGTAGAATGTGTTTTGTTTTTTGTTTTTTTTACCTGTGTATGTAATGCTATCCGCCAAGAGCTGTAGGATTGTGTGTAATAGAAATTTTTAAATAGAAAACAAGCTTGTGAGTTCTTATTTATTTATCTCCATCCACTGATCGACAGATATAACCCGCTGGCTGTGGACTGGTCTGGTGGGACTAAAAGAAAGAAAATTAGTAGGTAAGACACAACACTCACATGTAAGAACCTGGAGGCAGCAAGTTGCTGTTCCAGACAGTGCTTTATTTTCTGCCAGTAATTAAAGTTTTGTTGTGGAATTGTAACAGAAAAGTCAGGTTAGTGTAGAATATTTAAGATTTTAAACAATATGGTAAAAGTAGGAGTACTTTTTAGTTTTTCTTAATTCATATATACCAATTCACTGTAGTTGGGCTGTTCTCCAAGGACAAGCAGGGCATCACTTACAACAGTTTGGGGTGACATCATCCAACGGAGCCATGATGTGGACGCTGCCCAGCATTCTGAATATTCCAGAAGCCTTTGGCAGCCATACCTCGCGTGTGCGGGCGAATTCCCGCCTGCGTCAGTTGCATAGGACTAGCAGGGTTGTTTTTGGGTTTTTTGTCTGTCGTGTTGTTCCTCCTCCTCTCCCCCCCCCCCCCCCCCGGAGTGCAGCAAGCAAAGCAGATCGGTATTTTTTAGGCTTTCTTCTGTGCCTTCCCATACATTTTTTTTTTTTTTCAGCTTGAGTTCACAGGACCTTCTACCTTTTTCTTTTTCTTCATTAGTTTTTCTTAATTTTGCTGGCCCTTTTTTCTTTATTTTTGGCACAACTTCCTTTATTTAAAAAGCAGCTACAATTATTTGTGCCCCGTTGTTACTTTAAACTCCCATTCTCCGAGGACAAGCAGGCTGCTTGTTCTCACTGATGGGTGACGTCCACGGCAGCCCCTCCAATCGGAAAACTTTACTAGCAAAGGCCTTAGGTAGTCCTCGTGCGCCGATGCGCACCGCACATGCGCGGCCGTCTTCCCGCCCGAACCGGCTCGTGATCATCAGTCTTCTTTTGTCCGCGCTCGGGACGGTCGTGTGTTTGCGCCGTTTCGCGCCCCTCAAGTTGACCCTCGCGCGTCTTCGTGTTTTGCTAAAAAAAAAAAAAAAAAAAATTGGAAGAAGACCTTTACGGTCTTTCCCCTTTTCCCGTGTTTCCAGTTTTTGCCCCGCTAAGTTTCCTTTCGTTTTCGGGGTAGGCCCTTTTGAGGCCTCGGTTCGGGTTTTTCTCTCCCTATTTTTGGTGCCTTTACCGCCTTTACGAGTTTTGATTTCGCCGGCGTGATTTTTCCGCCCATGTCATCGAAGTCTTCCAGCGGCTTCAAGAAGTGCACCCAGTGCGCCCGGGTAATCTCGCTCACTGATAGGCACGCGTCGTGTCTTCAGTGTCTGGGGGCTGGGCACCGCCCGCAGGCTTGTAGTCTTTGCGCCCTTTTACAGAAAAGGACTGGGGTAGCGAGATTGGCCCAGTGGAACGTGTTGTTCTCGGGCTCTTCGACGGCAACAGCACCGGGGGCATCGAGTGCATCGACGTCGACAGCTTCAAGACCTTCGACCTCGGCATCGACTACATCGACTGCATCGAGGCATCGACCCTCTGCATCGTCGGTACCGAGACATCGAAAGGCTGCGTCGGCGTCGGTGGTACCGGGACTTCCACTAGTGCTGATGTCGTCGGACGGTGGTGCTTCGACTGGAGTGCAGGTGAGGGCTGTCCATTCCCCTGCTGGTGGCGGTGAGCCTTCGGGTGGGTCTCCCCCTACCCTGAGGGCTCCTGCGGTACAGCCCCCCTGAGACCGACCTTCTTCGGCCTCGGCCCCGAGGAAGCGACGGCTGGATTCTACGTCCTCCTCGTCGGTACCGGGAAGTTCCGGTGACATGCTTCGTTTGAAAAGTCAAAGAAGCATCGACACCGGTCTCCTTCCCGCATCGGTACCGAGAGCTCTGGGTCGCCGAGGGAGTCGGCACCGAGAGGACCGCTCACCCTGTTCAGGAGGTGTCGATGCGCTCCACCTTGGACAGCCCGGAACAGCCTCCACACCCGGAACAGACTCTGACTTCGACGCCTGCATCGGCTTCCATGTCTTTCTCCACAGCCGCTCTGCACGAGAGTCTCCGGGCCGTTCTCCCAGAGATCCTGGGAGAGCTGTTGCGCCCTTCCCCTCCGGTACCGGGGGTGCTTGCGCCTCCGGTACCGTCGAGTGAGGCGCCGGCTGGCCCCTTGCCCGGGGTGAGGTCTCCGGCATCGGTGCCGCTTGCGGTACCGACTGCGGTCGCTTCCAAGGAAGGCTCCCTGACGACGTCGGCAGAGGGAGCTTCGCCGGTGCGGGCGAGGGAGTCTACCTCTCGACGCTCCCACCGTGGCCGTGTTTCCACGGAGTCGAGTCGGGCACGGCTTCAAACACAGGTTCATGAACTTGTGTCTGATACCGATGGTGAGGCCTCGTGGGAGGAGGAGGAGGACATCAGATATTTCTCTGACGAGGAGTCTGATGGCCTTCCTTCCGATCCCAATCCCTCCCCTGAAAGGCAGCTTTCTCCTCCCGAGAGTCTGTCTTTTGCGGCCTTTGTCCGGCAGATGTCTACGGCCATCCCCTTCCCGGTGGTTGTGGAGGACGAGCCCAGGGCTGAAATGTTTGAGCTCCTGGACTATCCTTCTCCACCTAAGGAAGCGTCCACAGTACCCATGCATCATGTCCTAAAAAAGACATTGCTGGCGAACTGGACCAAGCCTCTAACTAATCCCCACATTCCCAAGAAGATCGAGTCCCAGTACCGGATCCATAGGGACCCAGAGCTGATGCGCACTCAGTTGCCTCACGACTCTGGTGTGGTGGATCTGGCCCTAAAGAAGGCTTAAGAGTTCTAGGGAGCATGCTTCGGCGCCCCCGGGCAAGGACTCTAGAACCTTAGACTCCTTTGGGAGGAAGGCCTACCATTCTTCTATGCTCGTGGCCAAAATCCAGTCTTACCAGCTCTACATGAGCATACATATGCGGAACAATGTGCGGCAGTTGGCGGGCTTGGTGGACAAGCTCCCTCCTGAACAAGCCAAGCCATTTCAGGAGGTGGTCAGGCAGCTGAAGGCGTGCAGAAAATTCCTGGCCAGAGGGGTTTATGATACCTTTGATGTCGCGTCCAGGGCCGCTGCTCAAGGTGTAGTGATGCGCAGACTCTCATTGCTGCGTGCCTCCAACCTGGAGAATAGGATCCAGCAGCGGATTGCAGACTCCCCTTGCCGAGCGGACAATATTTTTGGAGAAAAAGTCGAACAGGTGGTAGAGCAGCTCCACCAGCGGGATACCGCTTTCGACAAGTTCTCCCGCCGGCAGCCTTCAGCATCTACCTCCTCAGGTAGACGTTTTTATGGGGGAAGGAAGACTGTTCCCTACTCTTCTGGTAAGCATAGGTACAATCCTCCTTCTCGACACCTGCGGCCCAGGCTAAGCCCCAGCGCGCTCGCTCTCGTCAGCAGCGTGCGCCTCAGCAAGGCCCCTTGGCTCCCCAGCAAAAGCAAGGGGCGAGCTTTTGACTGGCTCCAGCAGAGCATAGCCGATATCAACGTGTCAGTGCCGGGCAATCTGCCGGTCGGGGGGAGGTTGAAAGTTTTTCACCAAAGGTGGCCTCTCATAACCTCCGACCGTTGGGTTCTTCAAATAGTCCGGCAAGGATACACCCTCAATTTGGCCTCCAAACCTCCAAATTGCCCACCAGGAGCTCAATCTTACTGCTTCCAGCACAAGCAGGTACTTGCAGAGGAACTCTCCGCCCTTCTCAGCGCCAATGCGGTCGAGCCCGTGCCATCCGGGCAGGAAGGGCTGGGATTCTATTCCAGGTACTTCCTTGTGGAAAAGAAAACAGGGGGGATGCGTCCCACCCTAGACCTTAGGGCCCTGAACAAATATCTGGTCAAGGAAAAGTTCAGGATGCTTTCCCTGGGCACCCTTCTCCCCATGATTCAGGAAAACGATTGGCTATGCTCTCTGGACTTGAAGGACGCCTACACGCACATCCCGATACTGCCAGCTCACAGACAGTATCTGCAATTTCAGCTGGGCACACGTCACTTCCAGTACTGTGTGCTACCCTTTGGGCTCGCCTCTGCGCCCAGAGTGTTCACGAAGTGCTTGGCTGTAGTAGCAGCGGCGCTTCGCAGGCTGGGAGTACACGTGTTCCCCTATCTCGACGATTGGCTGGTAAAGAACACATCCGAGGCCGGAGCTCTACAGTCCATGCAGATGACTATTCGCCTCCTGGAGCTACTGGGGTTTGTGATAAATTATCCAAAGTCCCATCTTCTTCCAGTACAGAGACTCTAATTCATAGGAGCTCTGCTGGATTCTCGGACGGCTCGTGCCTATCTCCCAGAGGCGAGAGCCAACAACTTGTTGTCCCTCGTCTCTCGGGTGCGAGTGTCCCAGCAGATCACAGCTCGGCAGATGTTGAGATTGCTGGGCCACATGGCCTCCACAGTTCATGTGACTCCCATGGCCCGCCTTCACATGCGATCTGCTCAATGGACCCTAGCTTCCCAGTGGTTTCAGGCTGCTGGGGATCTAGAAGACGTGATCCACCTGTCCACGAGTTTTCTCAAATCCCTGTATTGGTGGACGATTTGGTCCAATTTGACTCTGGGACGCCCTTTCCAAATTCCTCAGCCACAAAAAGTACTGACTACGGATGCGTCTCTCCTGGGGTGGGGAGCTCATGTCGATGGGCTTCACACCCAAGGAAGCTGGTCCCTCCAGGAACGCGATCTACTACTACTACTACTAATACTATTTAGCATTTCTATAGCGCTACAAGGCATACGCAGCGCTGCACAAACATAGAAGAAAGACAGTCCCTGCTCAAAGAGCTTACAATCTAATAGATAATAGATCTACAGATCAATCTCCTGGAGTTACGAGCGGTCTGGAACGCTCTGAAGGCTTTCAGAGATCGGCTGTCCCACCAAATTATCCAAATTCAGACAGACAACCAGGTTGCCATGTATTACATCAACAAGCAGGGGGGCACCGGATCTCACCCCCTGTGTCAGGAAGCCGTCAGCATGTGGCTGTGGGCTCGCCGTCATGACATGGTGCTCCAAGCCACATATCTGGCAGGCGTAAACAACAGTCTGGCCGACAGGTTGAGCAGGTTTATGCAAGCTCACGAGTGGTCGCTCAACTCCAGAGTAGTGCGCCAGATCTTCCAAGTGTGGGGCACCCCCTTGGTAGATCTCTTTGCATCTTGAGCCAACCACAAAGTCCCTCAGTTCTGTTCCAGGCTTCAGGCCCTCGGCAGACTGGCATCGGATGCCTTCCTCCTGGACTGGGGGGAAGGTCTACTGTATGCTTATCCTCCCATACCTCTGGTGGGGAAGACTTTGTTGAAACTGAAGCAGGACCGAGGCACCATGATTCTGATTGCTCCGTTTTGGCCGCGTCAGATCTGGTTCCCTCTTCTTCTGGAGTTGTCCTCCGAAGAACCGTGGAGATTGGAGTGTTTTCCAACCCTCATCACACAGGACGAAGGGGCGCTTCTGCATCCCAACCTCCAGTCTCTGGCTCTCACAGCCTGGATGTTGAGAGCGTAGACTTTGCCTCTTTGGGTCTGTCAGAGGGTGTCTCCCGCATCTTGCTTGCTTCCAGGAAAGATTCCACTAAGAGGAGTTACTTCTTTCTATGGAGGAGGTTTGCCATCTGGTGTGACAGCAAGGCCCTAGATCCTCGCTCTTGTCCTACACAGACCCTGCTTGAATACCTTCTGCACTTGTCTGAGTCTGGCCTTAAGACCAACTCTGTAAGGGTTCACCTTAGCGCAATCAGTGCATACCATTACCGTGTGGAAGGTAAGCCGATCTCAGGACAGCCTTTAGTTGTTCGATTCATGAGAGGTTTGGTTTTGTCAAAGCCCCCCGTCAAACCTCCTACAGTGTCATGGGATCTAAATGTCGTTCTCACCCAGCTGATGAAACCTCCTTTTGAGCCACTGAACTCCTGCCATCTGAAGTACTTGACCTGGAAGGTCATTTTCTTGGTGGCAGTTACTTCAGCTCGTAGAGTCAGTGAGCTTCAGGCCCTGGTAGCCCAGGCCCCTTACACCAAATTTCATCATAACAGAGTAGTCCTCCGCACTCACCCTAAGTTCTTGCCAAAGGTTGTGTCGGAGTTCCATCTGAACCAGTCAATTGTCTTGCCAACATTCTTTCCCCGTCCTCATTCCTGCCCTGCTGAACGTCAGCTGCACACATTGGACTGCAAAAGAGCATTGGCCTTCTATCTGGAGCGGACACAGCCCAACAGACAGTCCGCCCAATTGTTTGTTTCTTTTGATCCCAACAGGAGGGGAGTGGCTGTGGGGAAACACACCATATCCAATTGGCTAGCAGATTGCATTTCCTTCACTTATGCCCAGGCTGGGCTGGCTCTTGAGGGTCATGTCACGGCTCATAATGTTAGAGCCATGGCAGCGTCAGTGGCCCACTTGAAGTCAGCCACTATTGAAGAGATCTGCAAAGCTGCGACGTGGTCATCTGTCCACACATTCACATCTCATTACTGCCTGCAGCAGGATACCCGACGCGACAGTCGGTTCGGGCAGTCAGTGCTTCAGAATCTGTTCGGGGTTTAGAATCCAACTCCACCCCCCTAGGCCCATGTTTATTCTGTTCCAGGCTGCACTCTCAGTTAGTTGGATAAATTGTTAGGTCAATCTCAGTTATGTCCTCGCCGTTGCGAGGCCCAATTGACCATGTTTGTTGTTTTGAGTGAGCCTGGGGGCTAGGGATACCCCATCAGTGAGAACAAGCAGCCTGCTTGTCCTCGGAGGACAGCAGGCTGATTGTTCTCACAAACCCGCCCGCCTCCCCTTTGGAGTTGTGACTTCCCTTGTCTTTGTCTTGCTACATATGGGACTGACGAACATGAGCCGGTTTCGGGCGGGAAGACGGCCGCGCATGCGCGGTGCGCATCTGCGCGCGAGGACTAGCAAAGGCCTTTGCTAGTAAAGTTTTCTGATTGGCGGGGCTGCCGTGGACGTCACCCATCAGTGAAAACAATCAGCCTGCTGTCCTCGGAGAATACCATCTACAGGTATGTAGCATTCGCTTTAGTTGTAAGAAATGTTCATGGTATGGCAAGGTCATCTCTGTGACACAGTGCTTGCTGTGCCTTGGATGCAATCACTAAGCCTAACTGAAAACTGTTCTAAAATGCTGAACTCCCCCCCCCCCCCCCCCCCCTCCAAAGAGTCATGAGACCTTGCGTGAATCTGTAGACAAGCAGAGGATGCAGGCACATTCTGACATTATCTAACAGAGCCTTGTGTGCTGGAACTCTCCAGTTCAGAGAAGTCTAGCTTAGACCTCTCTGAGCATGTAAGAAGTCCCCCCCCCCCCCCCCCCCCGCACTGCTTTGGATGCCCCTCCCTTTCTAGTTGTCTGTCTGTGCGATCATGTCAATAGCTTTCCTTTGTGCTTTCTCAGGCTTCCTTAATCACTTCTTTAAAATTTTAATTTAGGGTGGGGGTTGCAGTAGAGAGGACGGAGGTCTGAGGGCTCCAGCCTCATCATGGCTTATTAGCTACTTATCAGCCCCCTTTGCTCTCAACTTCAGGTGATTTGGCAACGAGAGTTAATCTTATGCCTGTATCATTTAATGTTAGCGGGAAGTGAATCTTAATGGCAACAAGAACCGCAAAAGGGATCGAGAGAAAGTTCGTCCAGGAGATTCCAAGATGGCTGATAAGAGCGCGCCACTCTTGCCGTCCCCCAGCTCCGAGTGGGCTGCTGAGATCATGGCGGAGGTTAGCGCAGTGGTGGAACAGACCATTGGGAAGCAGTTACAAGTCATTATAGATGAACTGAATATGATGGAACAGAGATTTACCGCTATTACTAAAGATATACAAGAATTGCAACATCTTGTTGGAACTTTGGAAGATGAGAACCACGTGAAGGATAAATAAAAACCTCAACTTGATTTCAAGTTCAAGCAACTGGAAGAAAAAGTTGACGAACTTGAAAATAGATCGTGGAGAAATAATTTACGTTTTGCGGGAATACTAGAATCTCTTCAAGATAAAGAAAAAGTTCCTTTTTAGAGAAACGGCTTGCCAGAATCCCTATGCCTTGCAATACTGGCGGGCACTGTACAAATAGAAAAAGCTCACTGGTTGGACCCTCAGAGGGAGACTACTCAGAAGCCCAGGGTAGTTATTATTAAACTGCTAAACTATCTACACAAGCAAAAAATTCTATCAGCAATTAGTCAAGGAAATAAACTTCAATATGAAGGACATACTGTGTTGTGCTTTCAAGATTACTCAGCCACGGTGTCAGTGGCTAGGAAAGCGTTTGCACCGCTGTGTACAAAGTTGGTGCAGCACAAGGTACGATTTTCCTTAGCATATGTGGCGAGACTAAAGCTGATGCAAAATGGAGTTACAAAACAATTTGACACAGTATCAGATTCTTCTAAATATGTGGAACGTTTGATTTCAGAATCTTCAGCATGACTGATTGTAACCCATTTTATGCTAGCCTGCTCTGTTGGAATTTCTGATGAGCATTCCCATATGGGGGATGTTTCTTGGGCTGACAGCGTGAACAAGAAGGGTCAGGATCTAAAAGGTCTCTATGTGGATATATAGACTATGTTGTTGGGCATCAAGAGTGACGTTGAGTAACTGTCTGATATAACTACATCTGTCTGGCAATGTGATGGATGTTTTTGAAGGACATGCTGAGCTCCACAACTCATACTCATCCCCATTTTCTTATCTATCTTCATTACTCCTTCCCATGTTAATTAACATATACTTAAAGTACTCTATTATTATGTTACATTATAGTTCTTAATATTCTTCTTAATGAATCTAATAATTGTAATTCTGTTAACTATGTAAACCACATTGTACCTGCTTCTGTGGGAAAGTGCGGGGTACAAATGTAATAATAAATAAATAAAATAAATACTATGAGACCAATATGGGGAATTGAAGATTTTAAAAAATCCAGAAAGATTAGAGACCTTTTTTTAAAATTTTTTTTTAATTTCTCTGTTCTTCTTGGCGGGCCAATAATGATATTTAAGAGGCTTGGTAATGGCCCATTTCCTTGTCATCAGCAGCAGATGAATCCATTACCTGATGGGTTATGTCCGCCTACCAGCAGTTGGAGGTAGAGAACACTGAACAACCATAGTGCTCTATGGACGGCTAGCTCCATCTGCCTTCAGTATTTCTCTATCTCCCAGCAGGTGTGGATGTAGCTTGATCAGCTCCTGGAAAAAGTTCTGCCTGGGGTGGCTTCTGTGCTTTTGCCAGTTGAAGCTGGGGTGCTGTGGCTGGTAGGCCCACTTTGAAGGCATATAGGTTCGCCCTTTCCCTGCCTTACCCATCCCCCCTGCCTACCGGAATACCTCTGTTGCTGCCTGCCTCCAACTTTCCTCACAGTGTTAAAAAAAAAAAAAGGAGTAGGCATTGATTCTACGTAGCTATTCTGAGGCTATTTTCCACGTGCAGCTTGACCGGAGCTCGTTTGACTCGGTCTTTGAGGTGAGAGTGGTGTCCAGCTCCTCCGGGGAGGTCCCGCGGACGCCGTTCCGATCAGGGTAAGTTTTGGTGCAAAGCCGCCATATTGCTTATATAATTCCGTCCGGTAGGACGATGGCTGCTGAAGCAGTTAAACGCTGCTCCCGTTGTGGTAAACGTAGATCAGCAGCGGGGCTCTGTAAAACGTGCTCTTTAGATGCTAGAGCTGGTACGAGCATGGCGAGCGATGATTCTTCCCACTCAATGGAGCTGGGAGCGGACGCCATTTTGGAAGCACCGCACGCCTCGACCCTCGCTGTTGCAGAGGAGTCTGAGTGCAGGGGAACGCCTCGGTTAGAGGCTACCAGAGGAGCTCCTGTTCCCGTTTCTCCTGATTAGGAGGCGGAGGGTCAGGGTGAGTCTTTCTCCCCAGAGTTTGTGCTTTTATTTTTTATTTTTTTTAATTTATAAATTTTATTTAACAACCATGGTAACAGCATTCTGGAGCAATAAGCTCCCATAACATTCAAAAAATACATTGAAATAAACATGTTTCCAAAATCCTTTTTCATTTTTCTTTCCCCCCCCCCCCCCCCCCCCCCCCCCCCGATCCCTCCCTTCCACTCCTCCCACCCCCTCCTTCCTCCAATTTGGTTTGTTTTAACCCATCTATTTCCCTTAGATTTCAGCCAGAATAGCCTCTATATGCTTCCATTCATCAGCAGAGGAATTAAATCGCCCTCTACGTTTATCTGTCATCTTTTCCATGGCAACCACCATTTTAAGCTTCTCAACCCAGTCCATCCCCATGGGGCCCCTTGTTTGCTTCCATTTCAAAGCCACAGTTTTTTTCGCTGCTGCCAGGCCCATACGCTTAATTCTACACTGCCATTTCTTTCCCCTTCTATTTCCCCAGCCCAGCAGACACCACTTGGGATCGCAAGGTACCAAGGAGCCCACTGCCTTTGTTAGAAGGCTAGTTACTTCTTCCCAAAACCCCTGTATTACTGGACAATCCCACCATATGTGAAAGTAGGTTCCCCTCCCTTTCTCGCATCTCCAACAAACATCCGTCGCAGTCAGGTACATTGCTTTTATTTTATCCGGCGTATAGTACCATCTGCTTAGTATCTTATATGCATTCTCTTTAATGAGAACGCAAATGGAGGCTTTTTTAACCTCCAAGCAGATTCACCTCCATTCGGCTTCAGTGATCTCAGTGCCGAGATCTCGTTCCCAGGCCTTCATAAAAGGTAATTTTACAAAATCACTTCCCTTAATAAATTCGTAAAGCTTTGAAATCCCTTTACCTTTCAAATTGATATCCCCCCACAGATTTTCAAACTTTTCAGTGGTGGTTGGGCCCTCCCTCAAGCCTTTCTCTTTCATAATATAATCCTTCACCTGTGAGTATGCATACATGTCTGACTCTGGTAAGTCATATGTTTTGCTGATTTCCTCAAAACTTCTGATTGCGCCATTCTCCAAGAGCTCCCTAAATCGAATCAGTCCCTTATGAAACCATGTAAAAAACACCCGACTTTCTCCCCCTCCTGGAAATCCAGGTTCTTGAGTTATCCATGCATATGTGGATCTATGTTGATCTCCCCGTAGCCTTTTCTTAAGGGACCCCCAAAGCTGCAACAGGTGAGACACAAATGGATTCAAAGATAGCTTCCTATAGTTTACTTCAGGAATAGAGCTCCATAGCAAAGCATCCAACTTCCCTCCCTGGACAAATATCTGTTCAAGTCGAGTTATCAGTGATAGATCCACCCTACTCCTTATCCCTATCTGTTTCAGTTGAGCCGCCCAGTAATACCAAAGTATATTTGGCATGCCCCTTCCCCCTTGATCTACCGCTCTCCACAAAATCTTTCGGGACAGTCTTGCCTGGTTCCCTCCCCAAACAAATCTTCCTATTTCTGCTTGTATCTTCCCTAATTCACCCTTTGGGACCGGGATGGGTAGGGTCTGAAATAGAAACAATAGCTTGGGCAGTATATTCATCTTTATCGCCGCTATCCTCCCCCACCAAGAGAGCCAGCCTAACTTCCACCTACTTAGGTCCTTCCGAATGGCTCGGAGAAGTGGGGCATAATTCAGCATATATAAGCTATTAAAATCTCGTGGAATGCATATGCCCAGATACTGGAAACTCTCATCCACTACTCGAAATACAAAATTCCTCCCCAGCTGTTCCAACTCTTGTTCAGGTGTCGTAATCCCCATTATTTCCGATTTGTCTAGGTTTACTTTGAATCCTGACCATGCTCCAAATGATTTTAGTTCTCTCATTATTATGGGCAACGTCAACAATGGATGTCCTACATAGAATAGAATATCGTCGGCAAATAATGCCATTTTGTGGTCCCTCCCACCCATCCAGACCCCTTTAACATCCCCAAGCGTTCTTATTTGTTGTGCTAGTGGCTCTATAGAAATCGCGAACAGTAAGGGTGACAGGGGGCATCCCTGACGTGTTCCTCTCTGAATACTAAACTGGCTGGACCAACCACCATTCACCTTGATCCGAGCCACTGGTAATGTGTAGAGACCCTTCACCCATCCTATAAATAGACTACCAAAACCCATCTCATGCATGACATCCCATAGATACTCCCATTCCACCCTATCAAACGCTTTCAGAGTTTGTGCTTTTAATGCATAAAGCTTTCATGCTGAAAAGAGCTCTGCCGCACGTGTCTGACACTGCGCTGGTACCTGGTTGCCCCCGTGTGTTGATGGCCCGGGGCTGGCCGATTCCCCCGAGCGTTGGAAGGACGCAAAACATAGACGGGTAAATTCCCCGTCTGAGAGTGGTGCACTTCCCTCCCCCCCCCCCCCCCCCCCCTCTGTGGTCGGGCAGTGTGGATTCTGAGGGTTCTGGCAGGGCCTCATGGTCTGAAGAGCCAGAGGAAGGTGCCGGTTTGCCACTGGATCTAGATGATCCCAATGCGGTGAGGATTTTCCACCGCGATGAGCTGCCAGCGCTCATTTCTGACGCCTTGCAGGCTCTCTCGATTGATGATCCTGCCAAGGGCGAGGCCTCCTCTGGTAATCCAAGGATGGCGAGTACTAAGAAGCCTGCTCGAGCCTTTCCTGTGCATGACTCCATCCAAGAGCTTATTTCAGCTCAATGGTCTGATCCCGAAGGGCCTTTGAAAGTGGCCAGGGCTATGGGTCAGCTTTATCCTCTAAGTGAGGAGCACTTGGCCCCTTTGGGGACGCCTAAAGTGGACGCCTTGGTCACGGCGGTGACTAAGAGGACCACCCTCCCTGTAGAGGGGTTGCCCTGAAAGACATACAGGACCGGCAGCTTGAATCTGCGTTGAAACGGTCTTTTGAGATCTCGGGCCTCGCCTTAAGGGCATCTATTTGCAGTTCCTATGCTGCCTGGGCCTGCCTTGCTTGGTTACAACAGGCAGTGGAACAGCCCACGGATGGTGCGGAGTCCCTCGCTGAGGTGGCACCAAGGATAGAGTCGGCCCTGTCATTTTTGGTGGACACCCTCTATGATCTGGTCAGAGCTTTGGCTAAACAGATGTCTGTGGCGGCTGCGGCCCGCCGCCTTCTATGGCTACGGCATTGGGTGGCTGACATGGCCTCTAAGCACAGGCTGGTGAAGCTTCCCTTTCGGGGCCACCTATTGTTTGGAGAGGAGCTGGAGAAGATTGTGAAAGACCTGGGGGACCGTAAGCCCCAGCGCTTACCCGAGGATAGGTCGAGGCCTTCTTCCAAGGGTTCTGTGTGGCCCTCCTCTTCCAGACCTCACTTCCTCGAAGCTCGCAGGTATTGGCCGGGGCGCTCTGCTGGGGTTTGTCAACGTGCCCGATTTCAGCAGAGGAACTTCTTTCGCTCGGACAAGCATTCCGCAGCGGCCAGTTCAAGGCCTGGAGTTCAGGGGCGGCCCCCTCAATGACGGGGCGCCGGTCCATTCCTTGATTCCTGCATTAGGAAGACGTCTTTCCCTCTTTCTCGAGGAATGGACCAGGATTACCTCCGATCAGTGGGTCCTGGACCTGATCAGAGAAGGTTACTGATTGGAATTCAGTGCCCCGGTGAGAGACGTGTTTGTGGAATCCCGATGCGGTACTGCTGTCAAACGGGCAGCGGTTGAGGAGACCTTACAAGTCTTGTTGCACCTTGGAGCGGTGATCCCTGTGCCTCCCGCAGAACGCGGCTGCGGTCGCTACTCCATTTACTTTGTGCTGCCTTGCAAAGGTGGGTCTTTCCGACCAATACTCGACTTAAGGTCAGTCAATGAGGCACTAAGAGTGCGACATTTTCATATGGAAACCCTGTGCTCCATCATTGCGATGGTACAGCCAGGAGAATGTCTCACGTCTCTTGACCTAAAAGAAGCTTACTTGCACATTCCTATTTGGCCCCCGCATCAACGGTTTCTCCGGTTTGCGCTGTTTTGTAAACATTTCCAGTTCCGGGCCTTGCCTTTTGGCCTCGCCACAGCTCCCCGCACCTTTTCCAAGGTTATGGTGGTAGTAGCTGCCTTTCTCAGGCGACAGGGTATCCGAGTTCACCCGTACTTCGACGACTGGCTCATCAGAGTGGATTCGGCAGACGAAAGTCGTCTGGCCACAGCCAGAGTGGTCTCAGTACTGCAATCTCTGAGCTGGGTCGTCAATATACCCAAAAGTCACCTGACCCCCTCTCAGTCTCTCGAATATTTGGGGATCCGGTTCGACACAGCCTCGGGGTTTGTCTTTCTACCCGACCAAAGGCAGTGCAAGCTTCAGAATCAGGTCCGTCTGCTCCTGAGGATGCCTCGCCCGCGACCTTGGGACTTTGTCCAGCTGCTGGGGTCGATGACGGCCACTTTGGAGGTGGTGCCATGGGCGAGAGCGCACTTGAGACCTCTGCAGAGTGCCCTGCTTCAACGATGGTCTCCAATGTCCCAGGATTATCAACGCAGACTAACGTGGCTCCCTGCGTTCCGGCGCAGTATAGAGTGGTGGCTCTCCGACAGCATGCTGCGGCGAGGAATACCGCTGGCGCTTCCCTCTTGGTGCCTGGTGATAACCGATGCCAGCCTGGTCGGCTGGGGAGCACATTGCAAGGGAAGCTATGCCCAGGGTCTGTGGACACCCACGGAATCGGGGTAGTCCATCAGTCGCTTGGAACTGAGAGCGATATTCCAGGCTCTTCTGGCCTTCACAAGACTCTAGAGGGGCTGGCTGTCAGAGTTCTGTCGGACAATAAGACAGCCGTGGCCTACATAAATCGACAAGGCGGCACTCAGTGCAGAGCACTGGCCGCGGAGGCCACTCAGATTTGCCACTGGGCCGAGCTACACCTGCAGCTTCTGTCAGCAGCTCACATAGCAGGTCAGAGCAACGTACAAGTCGATTTTGTAAGCAGGCATCAAATCGACCCAGCGGAGTGGGAACTGGCAGACGAAGTGTTTCTTCAGATCTGTGCCAAATGGGGAACGCCCATAGCGGATCTAATGGCGTCAAGTGCAAATGCCAAAGTCCCGTGCTTTTTCAGCAGACGGAGAGATCCTCGCTCGGCGGAGTTGGATGCCTTGGCTCAACCCTGGCCTCAGGGCCTCCTGTATGTGTTCTCTCCTTGGCCCTTGATAGGGCGAGTCCTCCTGCGAATTCGGCTACATCAAGGAGTGGTGATTCTCATTGCCCCAGATTGGCCCAGACGGCCGTGGTGCGCGGACCTCTGATGGATGCTGGTGGAGGCCCCTCTTCCTTTTCCTCTGGTACCGAACCAGTTGATGCAGGGGTCCGGTGATCATAGAGGATCCCTGCCGCTTTGGTCTTACGACATGGCTCTTGAGAGGGCGCAATTGAGAGACAAAGACTATTCTAACAAAGTCATCTCCACTCTCTTGCAGGCCCGCAAGTGGTCCGCTTCCTTTGCTTATGCTCGGATCTGGCGCCAGTTTGAGGTGTGGTGTGTTTCAAGGGCGATCACACCCACGAGGGCTACAGTCTCGCCGATACAGGATTTTTTGCAGGATGGTTTACAAAAAGGCTTGACCTACAATTCCCTGCGAGTACAAATGGCAGCATTGGCATGCTTTTGAGGGAAGGTCTCTGGCCTTTCCCTGGTCGCTCATCCGGACGTTGCCCGATTTCTAAGAGGGGCACTCTGGCTCCGCCCGCCAGTGCGGCTGCTGTGTCTGGCTTGAAACCTGGGGCTGGTGTTGAAGGCTCTCCAGTGTTCATCCTTCGAGCCGCTGAGGCGAGCTTCAGAGAAGGATGTGACTCTAAAAGACAGTCTTTTTGGTGGCCATAACCTCAGCGAGACGTGTGTCTGAGCTCCAGGCTCTGTCCTGTCGAGACCCTTTTCTGCAATTCTCAGAGTCCGGAGTAATAGTACGTACTGTGCCTTCCTTCCTGCCTAAGGTGGTTTCAGCGTTTCACCTAAACCAGCCCATTTATCTGCCCTCCTTTACTAGGGAGGAGTTTCAGGAATGTTTGCAGGGCTCTCTTGCAGTATCTGCAAATGTCAAATGACTTCAGGACCTCTGATCATCTTTTTGTCTTGTTGTCAGGTCCTCGAAGAGGGTCTCTGCCATCTAAGGCCACTATAGCCCGTTGGCTCAAGGAAGTCATTTTTTTCTGTGTATCTGCTGTCAGGGCGGTCTCCGCCTGATGCATTTAAAGCGCATTCCACGAGAGCGATGTCCTCTTCATGGGCCGAAACAGGAGCACTCTCTCTTCAGGAGATCTGTAGTACGGCTACTTGGGCTTCTAAGCTCTCCTTTGTCCGGCATTACAGGCTGGATGTTGCAGTGAAGCAGGACGCGCAGTTTGGAGCGCAAGTGCTTGCTCGGGGAGTGGCATATTCCCACCCTAACTAGGGAGTGCTTTTGTACATCCCATCAGTTAATGGATTCATCTGCTGCTGATGACAAGGAAGGGAAAATTAGGTTCTTACCTTGGTAATTTTCTTTCCTTTGGTCACAGCAGATGAATCCATGATCCCTCCCTGTCTGACTCTGTTTTATTTGTTCAGTTGTTTCCTGCACACATGTTCCCTCATTGGGAGAAGTTGGAAAACAGTCTTCAGGATTTCTGTTCGGTTACAGGAGGTTGAGATCGTCCCTCCTTTGTGTGATTATTGCTCCTGTTCTGGGACATTCGTTCACTGTGAGGAAAGTTCATGTTATTCTACTTTGAGGATACACTCTGCTTTGGAAGTTTCAAATACTGAAGGCAGATGGAGCTAGCCGTCCATAGAGCACTATGGTTCTTTAGTGTTCTCTATCTCCACCTGCTGGTAGGCGGACATAACCCATCAGTTAATGGATTCATTTGCTGTGACTAAAGGAAAGAAAATTACCAAGGTAAGAACCTAATTTTCCCATTTGTTGAAATGTGCGTAACTGTGACTCTTGTGGATTTGTTGTTCCTAAGGGGGCTATATTTCTTACTTTCAGGGTGATTGGGGATAGGGTTTTTAGGAAGGGAGATAGGTGGGTGTGGGTTCGTAAGAGAAAATACAGCCTTGTAAGTTTTGTGAATTGGAGGCATCAAAGGATTTGGAGTCTGTTAACCTTTTTGTTTGGAAAAAACGGGGAGTGGGGCCTGGGACACTTCTCAGGACATGTATGTTATTCTATGTGGTTTTTCTAAATATGCCTAGGGATAAATGGTGATAAAGTTAGTACATGGAACATAGGGGGCATTAACACTCCAATTAAAAGACAAAAAATTCTCCAGAATTTAAGTAAATGGTGGTGGTGGGGGGGGGGGGGTGCATAGCCTTTTTCTCCGAGGACAAGCAGGCTGCTTGTTCTCACTGATGGGTGATGTCCACGGCAGCCCCTCCAATCGGAACCTTCACTAGCAAAAGCCTTTGCTAGCCCTCGCGCGCCGATGCGCATGCGCGGCCATCTTCCCGCCCGAAACCGGCTCGTGCCGGCCAGTCTTCTTTTGTCCGCGCTCGGTACGGTCGTGTTTACGCCGTTCGTGCCCCTTTAGTCGACCTCGCGCGTCTTTTTTGACTTTCGCTACTAAAAAAAAAAAAAAAAGCATTTCGGAAGGAGACCTTTTCGGTCTTTTTTCCCTTCCTGTATTTCTAGTTTTTGCCCCGTTAAGTTTTCTTTCGTCGTCGGGGTAGGCCCTTTTGTGGCCTCGGGTCGAAGTTTTTTCTTCCCCTCTTTTGTGGTGCCATCTTCGCCATTATGAGTTTTGATCTCGCCGGCGCGATTTTTCCGCCCATGACATCGAAGTCTCCCAGCCGCAGGCTGTCGAGGAGGAGGATTGTACCTACGCTTACCAGAAGAGTAGGGAACAGTCCTCCTTCCCCCAAAAAATCGTCTACTTGTAGAGGTAGAAGCTGAAGGCTGCCGGCGGGAGAACTTGTCGAAAGCGGTATCCCGCTGGTGGAGCTGCTCTACCACCTGTTCGACTTTTTCTCCAAAAATATTATCCGCACGGCAAGGCGAGTCCGCAATCCGCTGCTGGATCCTATTCTCCAGGTCGGAGGCACGCAGCCATGAGAGTCTGCGCATCACCACACCTTGAGCAGCGGCCCTGGACGCAACATCAAAGGTGTCATACACCCCTCTGGCCAGGAATTTTCTGCACGCCTTCAGCTACCTGACCACCTCCTGAAATGGCTTGGCTTGCTCATGGGGGAGCTTGTCCACCAAGCCTGCCAACTGCCGCACATTGTTCCGCATGTGTATGCTCGTGTAGAGCTGGTAAGACTGGATTTTGGCCACGAGCATAGAAGAATGGTAGGCCTTCCTCCCAAAGGAGTCTAAGGTTCTAGAGTCCTTGCCCAGGGGCGCCAAAGCATGCTCCCTAGAACTCTTAGCCTTCTTTAGGGCCAAATCCACAACTCCAGAGTCGTGAGGCAACTGAGTGCGCACCAGCTCTGGGTCCCCATGGATCCGGTACTGGGACTCGATCTTCTTGGGAATGTGGGGATTACTTAATAGCTTGGTCCAGTTCGCCAGCAATGTCTTTTTTAGGACATGATGCATGGGTACTGTGGACGCTTCCTTAGGTGGAGAAGGATAGTCCAGGAGCTCAAACATTTCAGCCCTGGGCTCGTCCTCCACAACCACCGGGAAGGGGATGGCCGTAGACATCTCCCGGACAAAGGCCGCAAAAGACAGACTCTCGGGAGGAGAAAGCTGCCTTTCAGGAGAGGGAGTGGGATCAGAAGGCAGGCAATCAGACTCCTCGTCAGAGAAATATCTGATGTCCTCCTCCTCCTCCCACGAGGCCTCACCATCGGTATCAGACACAAGTTCACGGACCTGTGTCTGAAGCCGTGCCGGGCTCGACTCCGTGGAACCACGGCCACGGTGGGAGCGTCGAGAGGTAGACTCCCTCGCCCGCACCGGCGAAGCTCCCTCCGCCGACGTTGTCGGGGAGCCTTCCTGGGAGGCGACCGCAGTCGGTACCGCAAGCGGCACCGATGTCGGAGACCTCACCCCGGGGCCAAGGGGCCAGCCGGCGCCTCACTCGACGGTACCGGTGGCGCAAAACACCCCCGGTACCGGAGGGGAAGGGCGCAACAGCTCTCCCAGGATCTCTGGGAGGACGGCCCGGAGACTCTCGTGCAGAGCGGCTGTGGAGAAAGAGATGGAAGCCGATGCAGGTGTCGATGTCAGAGTCTGTTCCGGGCGTGGAGGGCTGTTCCAGCTGTCCATAGTGGAGCGCATCGACACCTCCTGAACAGAGGGCATCCGGTCCTCTCGGTTCCGATGCCTACTGGGTGCCGACTCCCTCGGCGACCCAGAGCTCTCGGTGTCGATACGGGAAGGGGACCGGTGTCGATGCTTCTTCGACTTTTTGGAACGAAGCATGTCACCGGAGCTTCCCGGCACCGATGAGGAGGACGTAGAATCCAACCGTCGCTTCCTCGGGGCCTAGGCCGAAGAAGGTCGGTCTCGGGGGGGGGGCTGTACCGCAGGAGCCCTCAGGGTAGGGGGAGACCCACCGAAGGCTCACCGCCACCAGCAGGGGAATGGACAGCCCTCACCTGCACTCCAGATGAAGCACCACCGTCCGACGACATCAGCAGACGTGGAGGTCCCGGTACCACCGACGCCGACGCAGCCTTCCGATGTCTCAGCCCCGATGCAGAGGGTCGATGCCTCAATGCACTCAATGCAGTCGCGGCCGAGGACAAAGGTCTGGACGCTGGCGACGTCGATGCACTCGATACTCCCGGTGCCGATGCCGACGAAGAGCCCGAGAACAAACGTTCCACTGGGCCAATCTCGCTACCTGAGTCCGCTTTTGTAAAAGAGCGCACAGACTACAGGCCTGCGGGCGGTGCCCAGCCCCAGACACTGAAGACATGACGCGTGTTTATCAGTGAGCGAGATTACCCGGTCGGAGCTGGTAAAATTACCTAATCTACATGGCAGTTCTTTTTAGGTGGGTGGAGACGGGGGTTTGTGGATGCCCAGTATAAAATTATACAATCAAGCATTCTTGTTAATTCATCTACGCAACTTGATACTCTGATCAAGTAAATATTTTATTTATTTGTTGCATTTGTATCCCACATTTTCCCACCTATTTGCAGGCTCAATGTGGCTTACAAATTACCATATTACCGTTTATATTACAGTATAAATATACTGATATTTATATGGAATGGGAATATTTTAAACCTTGGTGCCCTTTTGCTTTACTCCATGCTAAGAGTGTGATGATTACTTCAAGGGTTAGATTCAGTTTGTTGCTCAAACCTCTGTGGAAGGTGTGGCGAGAGTTGCTTTTGCTATGGGGACAGGACTCATATAGTAGTTTAGTACTCTCCTTGACTGGAAACTTACAGTTCTTGCCTGGTCTTGACAATGCCGTATTTAGATGCTGGAAAGATCTAGATTTAGAAAATACTTGTATTTGAGGAGTTGAGACAATGGTTTTCGTTTTCACTGAGGGCCCACTTTGCCTATATGCAAATGATTAGCTATATTCGTAGTTTACCAGTGGTTAGTTTAAAATTGCAGTTTTGCTCACAAATTCAAGAATTTTTACAAGGGGATGCAATGGGCCAAATGTCATTGTCCTGGTATTATAAACTACTTTGGCAACATTTGCCAAGTTTGAATTTTCAGTCCGTTCAAGAATCTTGGGCTAGAGAACTGGGTAGAGGGTAGACCATTAGGCTAGAAATACAGGTATCATTCTTCATCTTAATACCAAGCTGGTACATCGAGCAGATTTACAAGAATGTCAGTACCGGGTAATACATCAAGTATACTTTTCACAGTGACGGGCCTTTCGTGCCAGCTGTGTGGAATCACCTGAATGTTTAAATGTGGGGCATCAGAAATCGACTTTTGCATGATCTTTGGACATGCATAAAGATAAAAGCATTTTGGAGATCAATTATAGTTTACCTACAACGAATCCTGGGCCATGACTTACCTTTGTCATTTGAGGGTGTCTTATTTCATAGGGCCTCCCTTCGGGGTTCCAAGGACGGGGTTGAAGTTTATACTTGGGGAAGGCCTTTATTGTAAGACAGAAATGTATTTTCAGTTTCAGGACTCAGGATACCTCTCTGTATTTTGGGATGTGGAGGAGTAGACTACAAGTTTTAATGATTTGGGAACCCTGGACCTGCTCGACCATACCACAAAAGACAAGGAAAATTTCTTACCATTTGGAGACCCATATTTAGCTTCTATCTCCACTACAGCCCGTAGTCAAGTGCTTAACCGATTTCACAGAACTTAGATTCCTATATATCTCTTAGATTGGGGTGGGGGTAGTTATTACGACTGATACTGTAAGCTACTGTTAGTAGCTTAGATGTGGGACTATCAGAGTCAAGGTCTTAGATCTTAAGATTAACATTTCATTGAATATAGAACATTGGGGAGATTTGGGAATGGGGATATATTTTTACTCAAAGATCTTCTCTTGTCACGGTCATTGTGATGGTTTGAATCATTCATGCATTGCTGGTTCTAATGTTTTCTTTAAAAAAGTTTTGGTAAATAGAGTAATAAAATTTTAATTTAATCACCAATTCCTTAGTGTCCCTCCAGACCGGCCTAGATGGATGTGTTATGCATAGAACTACAGAATTCTGGTGGAGCCTATGGAGCTCATTTTCAAAAGAGAAAAATGACCAGAAAGTGTCATAAAGCACCATTTGGATGGTTTTCTTTTCAAAGAATCCAAATGGTATTTCAAAACTATTTTGCAGACGTTTTATCTATGCATTTCGTCTGCAATGTGCCCAAACCACAAGGGAGCATGTCGGGGCGTTTTCAAAGGCTGGATAGGGTGGGCTTAGGGCATGTCTAACACTTGGACATTTTACAGCCATAATGAAACACAGAGAAATGGCTAGGGTGAAAACGTCAATGTTTTGGTCTATACTGTTTTTATAATGAATAAGACACAAAAAGGTACCCTAAATGATCCCCTCCCTTACCCCTCTCCCAGTGGTCACTGACCCCCTCCCCACCCCCCCCCCCAAAAAAAAATGTTAATAAAATAGTACTCGCCAGCCTCTGACAGCCTCAGATGATATAACCAGGTCCATTAGAGCAGCATGCAGGTCCCTGGAGTAGTGTAGTGGTCAGTGCAGTACACTGTAGCTAGGTGGATCCAGGCCTATACCTCCCCCTACCTGTTACACTTGTGGTGGAAAGTGTGAGCCCTCTACAATTCACCAGAAACCCACTGTACCATAAGGGCTATTGTAGTGGTGTACAGTTGGGGGTAGGGATTTTGGAGGGCTCAGCAGACCTCATAAGGGAGCAACGGTGAGATGTGTACCAGGAGCAATTACATGAAGTTTACAGCAGTGCCCCCAAGGAAAGAAAAATAATAAAATGTTACTGGGGTCAACAGTGTTTGTAATTCATTCTGGCTCTAATTTTTTCCTCCCCCTTCTCTCCCTATACCTCCTGGTTCCTTGGCCCTGAGGGGCTCCTTTCTGTTTCTGGAGGTCCTTTTTGTGCCTCAGCCCCTGGTGCTGTCTAGGGACTTTGAGTGCCTGGGAGGTTAGCCTCATCTTTGTTGTGGTTTGGCAATGCTCTGCAGTCTTTTTTTGTTTTGTGCTCAGTTTGGCAGCACCAGGCTTGGCCTTGCTGGCGGGCGTTTTTTTGGCAGTGTTCTCGGATCCCCGACCCCCCCACCAATGCTTCCTCCCGCTACTTTTATTTGTAGCTAGTTTTTAGTTGATCTATAATTCCTTCTATGGAGGCTTTCTCTTCTGAGCTCCCTTGGCCCTAGAGTGGCCTTTTTAGTTAGGGTTTTTTTTTTTTTTTTTTTTTTTTGAACCAGTATTTCCGCTGTGTTTGTCAAGTTGAGGGTGCCTTTGGTCTTTTTCTCCTGACCCAGTTTATATCTGGGTTTTCAGTTGAGTTTAGTAGTACCTTGTTTGGCTCTAGCTCTTAAAGTACAATTAAAAAAAAAAAGTGGAGCAGAGGTACATCTCACAGGTCTGAGTTCCTTATCTCACCCCCACCTGAATCATTGAAGCCTCCTTTAGAAGACAGTGTGGTGAGTTTGTCCTATGTTATTTTCTGGCATTTTGCTTCCCCCTCCCCCCCCCCCCCCCCCCCCCCCCCCCCCCCCCCCCCCCCCCCCCCCCCCCCCCCCCCCCCCCCCCCCCCCCCCCCCCCCCCCCCCACGTCAGTATCTGCCATTGTGAAAGTGTGTGCCTCTGCCCTCTTTCAAGCATGAGAACAGTTTGTTACCATTTTCTTGTGGCCGACTTATTATTGACAGCATAGGTCAAAACCTTCCAAAGCTTCCTCTTAGCCTAGTAAGGTGTGTATTATCACTGCTTTCTTAAACTGTGATAAGTGAGCAATAGTTTATTACTGCATATTCAGCTTTGCAGTGTTTGGCTCCTGTGAGTGAGTGCATGGAGTTCTAGAATTTTCAGATTTCCATGGTAAACGTTAACAGTCCCTCGGCTTGTACTGCACATGATACTCCTGCTGGAATTCTGCACCAAAAAAAAATCAAAATTCTGTGTGAAAAGTTTGCAGATTCTGCAACATTCTGCACACAAAGTTTCCAAATTCTGCTGGTTTATTTGGCAAAGTTTAACCAATATTATAGCCCCCTCCCTGTATACAGATACCATCCATGCTTTTCCCAGCACCCATAGCATCCACCTTTTTTACAGACCCCCTCCCTGCCCCCCCACATATAGCATCCTTCTTTATTTACAGCCCCCTCCCACCCACAGCATCCCCTTTTTTTTTTAGAGCGTCCCCCCCCCCTTTTTTTTTTTGACAGCTCCTCCCTCCCTCACACATAGCATCCCTTTTTTGCAGCCCCCTCATACCCACAGCATCCTTTTTTTTTAACTGCTCCCTCCCTCCTAGAATCCCCCCTTTTTTTTGCAGTCCCCCTCTCACCCATAGCATCTCTTTTTATTACACCCACCCACCGTATCCCATGTTTTTAGAGCACCTCCGTCCCTCCCCCACCCCCACACAGCATCCCCTGTTTTTTTACACCCCCTCCCACCTACAGAATCCCCCCTTTTTTTTTACAGCCCCTCCCTCCATCGACACCCCCCCCTCGCACTCACCCATGAGGTAGGAGGAGGAGCTGCAGCAGGAGAACATCGGTGCAGGAAAGAACCTTACTCTTTCCTTCCTCGCTGCCGCCGCTCTCTCACTGGTGCTGTGCTTTTTTTCCAAATGGCCGCCTCAAGCTATAATTCTGTGTTCTGCAGACGCGCAGAATTCCGGCAGGAATAACATGAGGCTGGAATGTTGGCGGGGGAGGAGGAGATAGTCTTCCAGAACACAGTCTCTTTTACTTAAGTGAAGTAACTTGGTCAGACGTTTAGGCTGTTCTCTGGACACAGTCCAGTCAAGACTGCACAGGCATGCACCTCTACCATCTGTTGGGAGACTGAGAAATACTGACTCAGGTAGAATTCTGTAGTTCTCAGTCTCCACCCACCTGCTGTTAGGAGTGCATAACCCATCTGTCTAGGCTGGTCTGGAGGGACTAAAGGAAAGCAAATTAGCAGGTAAGGTCTAATTTTTTTCTTTTTCAACACTTCTTCAGCTCTTTCCCAGTGTTCTCTAGCATGACAACTACAGTAGTTTTGCTTTCACTTTAGCTATGGCTATTCTGCCGACATCTGACCCATCAATGTTTCAGCCCTCATCATAATCCCCAGTGCTGAAACTGGCAGAATAAGTAAGCATGGACAGAAAATCATTCAGCAAGCCCCATTTTCCAGTCAGTGGCTGGAGCACAAGGCCCAAAGAATTATGAGCATCACTCCCCCCTTTCCTCCCAATTTTGGTTTACATTTCCCCCATTTAGCCATGAGCCAACAGCGAGAGCTCCCAAGTAAGTGATCAGGCTTAATAAAATACAAGCAGAAAAAGAAATACTTCTTATATGTCTGCACAGTTTCCTGCAGACAAAAGTAAAGCAGTCATTCTGCTTCTAGTTCCAGACAAAAAGGGGAAACTTCCATACGGGTTCAGCCACTGCCTATTGCTGCTTCCAAGAAACATTCCCTCTCACTCTTCCTCAAAGGGAGGACCCCCCCCCCCCCTCCAGCCCCTAAAGAAGCAAAGATCCAGCTAGTGGCACCTGAAGTACCCTTTACAACCGCTCAGGGAACAACTAATAGTTCTCTTATTCAGCTTTTGAAACAATTTCTATAGGGCAGTGCTGCAATCCTGTAGTCTGCAGAAGCATCTCTATCTGTGCCTCACAAATTCAATCACAGGGAAACCCTCCAGCTTTCCCCGTCTCCCTTGCAACCTGCCTGGGCCCCACAGAAATCTTCAGTAGCACTGGAAAATGCCTATTCTCCTTAGTCCCGCATGTGCCCATCTTTGGGACTTGATCCCATAGAGCACTGCTAACCAACTTTTTTTTGGGCCATGACATCTGCAACCCCTCCCAAGGCATGTTGTAATGATGCGCCTATGCACTTCCGGGCTGTATTGCAACCTCAGCCACAGCATATCTGACTCTATTTGGGCATCACAACGTATAGTTTGGGAAGCCCTGCCATAGAGACAGCTATCTATAGTCTAAACCCTCCACCATCTCCACTTTGAGATCATCAGGAAGAAGAATCTTCAGAATTTTCATATCCAAAATTTGTTTAAAAAATTTCTAAAGCTCTTTTCTTGGTGCTTTCTCATCCTCCAGGCAACAAGAAAGACTTCCATTCTATTCTCCACTGTTGCTCAGCAACATGAGCTCCTTTAAGGAGTTAACTTTTGGGAGACTCCACTTTCTATATGGTGTATGATCACCACCGGCTCCCTTACCAATCTGTACACTAAAAAGCAGCTGTAAAACTTCCAAGCGGCAACCTTTCGGACCTCCAGAGAAAGCCCAAAAAAACAAAACAAAACAAAACACTAGACGACATAGGCAAAAAAAAGTCTACCAAAGCTTCATGCTGAACCTAAAAATTATAGCTCATCAATTACAACTTAAACACTATCAGCAATCTTCTAAGTGCCACAATGTGGTATGCTATTACCAGTCTTCACTTGAATTGACATATCTTATTCAGTCTTCATGTGATGCTTATATGATACTGCAGCAAGAACAGCAGCAGTGTCTATCTCAGTGTAACATACAGCATAGTTAAGGTTATCAGAACTTTGAGAAGACCATGATAGATTAACAGATGCCCTGTATTTAAGGTGATAACTTTTTTGATGAAATGGTTGGAGATGCAGTATCAATTAGAGGAGCATTCTTCCACTGTGAAAGAACTAATTGCCTGTTTTACTGCTCAAATTTTCTGCTCAGTGTAAGTTGGAGTACCAGTCCTGAGTTCTGTTTTGAGTTTCCTTCCTTCACTTAATTTAATTTGTTTTGTTTGGATAAATGCATCCTTTTGCCTCCCTGTACTTTTCAAGCAAGCACCCTTTCTCTTTGCTTGTGATATAAGCTGGATCTACAAGTAAAAAGCCTCTAGGGATCTACATCAATTGGATCAAAGGACATTCAGATCAAAAAAACTTCTAATTGAAATCATCACTACAATTTGTGAGTTGAAGTTTCAAATCTTTAACGTATATTATCTCTAAATTTCTGATGTCTTGATAAATCTTCCTCTGCATCAAAACTTCCAAATAATTTCTCAGGAGTGAAATGCAGCCATTTGATGTATGTCTCTAGTGAACAAAAGTGCCTGTTAGATACAGGACTTTAAAAAACAATTTTATTTTGTTTCAAGATTTAAAAGCGCAAAATATAGGTAGAATTAGCTGACTGTATATCTCATTTTAAGTCTTTATTGAAGTAAATAGCAGATACTTCGAAGGGACTCTGACCCTCATCAAGCACTGTTTGCCTAATTAACACTCCACTGAACAGCTAAAGAGCTCTGTAATTTTACTTTTAACAAGAATGTGCTTTGGTATAGTAAACAAAAAATCTTCAGACATCCAAGTAATCTGGGGAAGAAACCGTAGACTCCCCCATCTGCCTAGAAGACACAAACTCAAGAGGCAAAACTCTTATCTAGCTATATCCACACAAATACCTGCCTACATCAAGAAAACCCTACAACTACATCTACGACCACAAACAGACCAATACTTGGAAACTTGGGCCTGGTTAATGCCAGATCAGCCAATAAAAATTGAATCAGTGAATACCATTTAGACATCTTGGGAATAACTGAAACCTGACTGGATGAAAGTGAAGGAGTACCACTGGCTGAACTATGCCCTACAGGATTCACTATCCTGTACCAACCAAGACAAAGGAAGCGTGGTGGAGGAGTAGCAGTCCAGATCCTTGAGACAATCAAACTACGCAGAGTCTCCATCCCCCACCTGTCTGAGTCAGAATGCCTGTTAATCCAGCTGAGAGACAACAATCCAGTGTGGCTGCTTGTGGTCTACAGAGCACCTTGCAACACCACATCATCTGTGCAAGAACTGCTGAATCTGCTGACTGAGGTAATCCTGAGCTACCCTAGGTTACTGATCATATAATGGAGGCAGTGTATGCAAATCAAATTTCATGCATATTCATTGTGGATATCCTGAAAACCTGGCCGGCAAGGGGATACTCCAGGACTGTCTTGGGAAACACTGATTTACAAGATGTCAATATTTACATTTTATCCCAGAAGAAGATATCAACCATATTTAAGGCAACAGGTTCAACATCAGTCTCTTCAATTATGTCTTCAGAAGTAACATCCAAACTAGAAGCCTTACAGTAGCTAAACCATCCCCTACCTTTTTACTCTCTCTGTGTATGGAAGGCTCCAATATTATTGGGAACAGTGGCAAGCCATCCCAATAGATCACTGGGTCATTCAGATTATTCTCCAAGGGTACAGAATACATTTTTCCAATATGCCTCCACGATGAGTCCTTATGAAAGTTAAAATTCCAACAGCAACCCATCTGAAAGTACTAGCAGAAGAGATCGGCTCACTTCTAAAGCAAATGCCATAGAGGAGTTACTGCCTCAGTTGCAAAATATGGGGTTTTACACAAAATTCTTCCTAATGCCCAAGAACTCAGGAGGACTAAGACTTCTGTGATTACAGTCAGTTCATAAAAAAAAAAAGAATTCAAAATGAACTCCTTGCAACCATTCTTCTTCTGCTAAATCAGAACAATTGACTTTACTACTCTTGACCTCAAGGACACCTAACACCCACATCCCGGTTTTCAAAGTCGCTGTCAGATTCTAAGGTTCTCTTTCCTACATTGACACTTCTAGTACAAAGTTCTTCCTTTCAGCTTGTCTTCAGCACCTCAAGTCTTCACAAAATTCTTGCTGTTCTGGTTTCTGCTCTTCTTAAGGAAGGTAATAATTTATTTTCCTTATCTGGATGTCGGACTCATTTCCACAGAATCAACAACAGCAAAGATGACAAAGGAGTCCCAAAGCAAATGGTGTGGTGCAGGAATTTTACTGGTAGGTAACAAAGACTCAACATGAGCCGTATTTCGTCCACTAGGCCCGCATCAGGAGTCTGTTCCAACAATGACTGAAAAAAGATGTTGAGGCTAATATTAACAACTGCACCAACACTGCGTATACAAAGTACTCAGCAAACTTTATGCAAAATTCACAAATCTCTGCCGTTTGTGTAGCACTGTAAAGGCTAGTTCTTAACCCTTTTTCTGTGGTTTTGTTGCACTCTTTTCCAGCCCATCAGAACAGGCTGCTGCACACACTGTAACAGCCACTATAAATATGCTGCAGTCACTGGGATTCCTCATCAACACAGAAAAGACCCTGCTGACTCCCACAGTTTATGTTCAGATATTTTTATTAGAAAAAAAGTGGTCAAACATACATACCGTATCCAGATACTCAAACAACACTTCTGCAGTGACCATAAACAAAAGTGAACAAGTAAACCATTCAGTTTTAACCATCGCATTGAAACTGGTATCCCTCCCACCCCCACCTTATTTAAATAGCCTGGTTATGCTACATTGTCACAATAGTCCATGTAAAATTCTTATACCAGCCAGCTCAATCAGTGTGTTCCAAAAAGGCTCCCAAGTCTTTTAAAAAGACTTTCCCTTCAAGGAAGTAGGATCCTTTTTTAGAATATTGTTCCATAGTCAGTAGAGTGCCATTGAAATATAGTAGGTGGTTCAGGGAGTATCCAGTTGAGCAGTATCAACAACTTAGCCACCAGAACTGTTTGTTTCAAAAACCCCTTCATACATAACAAATTTGAGACTGGCCAGATCACTGGGAGTTGGCTTCTAGGTAACAACTACTTCCCAAATAAGCAAAATGCTTCATTTATTCTGTTTTTGAGCAACAGTAGTGATTTTTTATATCAGTCTCTATAACTTAAGAAGAAATGTTTTCCATTTGGTTTTTGTATGCTTACAGGAATTTTTTCAGACTGCAGACCATGGAGCAAGCAGCTTTCGCTGAAACACTAGCAGCATCTTGAATGGTGTCCAGAGTTTGCGCTTTTAAATTTGGCCAGTGGACTTATTCTAGTCGAGCTATTTTAATATTTTTCATCTACCCAGCATTACAATTATGGGCCACTGAAGTAACTAAAAATTATGTGATGCTCATCTAGGGACTCGCTATAGTGTGTGCTTGCATTGCATGCATGTTTGTGGAAAAAGAAAAGTTGCTTATCTGTAACGGGTGTTCTCTGCAAACAGCAGGGAAATGCAGCCACACTTGCTGTTGCCCCCCATCCCCTTAAAAAAACAGTATGTTGAATGTTAAACCCAAATCGCATCTTAGCTTGGATATAGACTGGAGGAGGATCAGCACCTGAGGCAGCGCAAGAACTCCCGTGGATGTTCAGAAAGGTCTAATTTATACTTTTCTAAGCTAGAGGAAAGAGCTGGCACACACTGTGGAGTGTGGCTGCATTCCTCTGCTGTCTGTAGAGAACCCCCTGTATAGGTAAGCAACTTTTCTTTCCTCGCTACAAAGGTAAGGATTAGACAGTAATAATTGTCAGCCTTGTGACCTTTTCTTAATCCTAGAGTGTAAGTTATTTCTCACCACAGTGAAGCTTTCTAATGTAAAAGTGGTGATGCTCAGAGTAACAATGTTTTTGTATACCTTCTCTCCAGGCGTTATGAAGAGGAGATGTACTGGAGACGGGTTGAGGAGCATCAGCTGTTCTGGGAGGAGCAGAGACGCCGCATGACTATAGACTGGCACCCACCTCCACTTATGAGCAGACCTGGCATGCCAGTGCCCCCACTCTTGGTGGGTAATACTTTTTGCTTTATTATTTTATGAGGATGTTTAATGAAGACTGTGATCTTGTTTGAAGCAAGATCCTGTTAATTCTAGAAGCTGATTACATGCAACTGAAGGGTGAGAGTTCTAGCAGCAAAAATTGGATTATTTATAAGTTGCTATAACCCTTTTATTCACCAAAATAATAAGCCTATGAGACAGCTTAGTTCTTTCTGATGGTGGGGGTGGGGGGTGACACACTTATGAAAACTGCTTCATATTGTAGGTTACAGCACTGGAAATTATTTGGTGGGATGTGATGTGAAAATTTATTTTAGCAAACTTGACAAAAATTAATCCTTTTGAACTTAAAGGCATGTGTTTCAGAGTAACATAAATAAAAGTATATATGGTTAGGATGTTACAGTACTTTGTGTGATTTATTTCACTAGTTTGATTTGTTGTAAATCATAATTTGAAGGTTAAAACATACAAACCAAAGCACTGAAATCAAAGGTTTTTAAAAAAATTTTCATGAAGGAAATTTGAGAAAGCTCATGTGGCTAAAGGTGTCAGGGAGGGAGGGAGGGGTGTGTGTTTTAAACTTGGTTGTAAAACCCCCCAAAACTCCTGGATCTGATCATACCTGGTGATTCTGGTGAAAGCTGCCCTTTTCCTGTTCACTAGTTTATTTTATTTTAGGGCTGCATTTTGATTACAAATTTTAACTGCTCTATTAAAGGTGGGGCATAGCCAGGAATCCATTACGGAGGCACAGAGGTGGACTTGCCCGGAAGAGCATGCATTTTCTCTCCCTCCATCCCCCTCCCATACACACACACACACACTTAAGGTATACCTTTCCATTATGTCCCAAGTTTCAGTCCAGACAGATGGGTTGTGACCATCTGCCAGCAGGTGGAGATAGAGAACACTAATGAGTTGTGCCTTATAAGGTCCTGTGCATAGTAACTCAGCCAGTGTTTGCTATCTCCAGCTGGCAGGATAGCAAGCTCCTGTGCAGTTGTGGCGACTTTGTTTGGCCTCCTGTCCTATTTGCAAGTTCAGTGGAGTTTGAGGTTGAGAATATTTTGTGCTTTAGATGTAAACCTAGTGGTCTAGGTCCTCCCTGCTCCCCCTTAGCCACTTTCTGCCCCTCTCTTCTCTGTCTTCCCTTATTATTTCTCCTGCCTCTGTTAAAAAAAAAAAATCAACCACTGGGTTTTTCTTTGGGAGCGCTTGTGCTTTGAGAAGATTTTGGGCTACAGTGCTTTGGAGGTGATGAAACTGGCAACTTTCTGTGAGTACTTTTCTATTCACTATGTCAGAATGTGTGAAATATTTTGTGTGCTGTGGGGGTAATCTTTCCGCTACTGGTGCCTGCTCACTATGCTTGCAATCAGTTGGCATGTCAGTTGGCATGCCAATTCTGCTGTTTTTTTAGCACTAATGCTGCAATTCACGGGGATCAGATGGACTTTGCTCCTGATGTGTTTTTTGGCGGGCTCGATGGTAGCGTTTCCTCCACTCTGCGATGCTTCAATGGCCATTTTGTCAGCTAGCTCCCCGCTCACTACTGCATCCCGGGATGCTGTTCTTGCAGGGTTAGAAGTTTCACTGTGCTTTTCGCCTGAATTTGTTCTTCTCTTGCATCAGACATTTTTATTAAAGTCGGCTCTGGCTTCCTCTGTTCCTCCCTTGCACGTGGTTTCTGTGGAGCAGCTTCCAAAGAAGAGGAAACTTTCAATTTCACAGGATCTGGATAACGTTTCTCCTCTGGATTTAGAGGAAGTGTTGTCTGAATTCAGACCACTCTGCAGATGTTCCTGACTTTGAAATTTCAGGAGCAGAAGGGTGAAATGATCCTATTGCAGCTAGGTTGTTTTTAAGAGCAGAGTTTTATTTTTATTTTATTTGTTTCATTTGTATCCCACATGTTCCCACTTATTTGCAGGCTCAATGTGGCTTACAATTTTCCGTCATGACTTATGTCATTTCAGAGTACAAATACAATTAGTAATATATATATATATATATATATATATATATATATATATATATATATATATATATATATATATATATATATATATAACATGGATAATATCGTAAACAGGTGGAAAAGGGAAAACAAACAATTGGTATCATAAATTGAACATGGATTGCATAATAAAGTTAAAACAATACGATATAGGGAGAAAATAATCCGATTGTTAAGTAAATGATGGTGAATTACGGTTCCAATTATGAGTCCTTATGGTATGTTATGTTAAAGAGATGAGTCTTTAGTGCCTTACGAAAGTTAATTACCAAGTTTATTGAGGCTTTAAATATTTCTTCTACTTCTCAGTCTACTGGACCTGCTCCTTCTATTATGTCAGGTGCTAAGAGACCTCCTGTATCTTTTCATATTCACAAAGCTATGCAAGATCTTATTACAGCTCAGTAGGATCTTCCTGACTCCAACCTCAGAGTGGCAAGGGCTTGGCCAAGCTTATATCCTCTTCTGCCATCTGACTTGGAGCAGGTTGCTGTGCCTAAGGTGGATGCCCATAACACGGCTTTTCTATCCCTGTCAAAGGTGACACAGCATTAAAAGATATGCATGACCAGAACGAGAAGTGTCCTTGAAGCTAACCTTTCAAATTGCAACTTTAAATTTAAATTTTCAATCAGCAATTTCTTCTTTTTGTGGCCAGGGCTTCTTTATCGTGGATCCAGCAATTATCCACATTGGACTCACCTCCAGAATTTCTTCCTTTTTTGGAGGCAGGATTGTCCTATGTAGCAGATGCTCTTTATGATATTTTTTTGAGCGTCATCCAAATGTATGGCATTGGCTGCCTCGGCAAGGCGATGGCTAGTTGAAACATTGGGCGGCTGATGTAGCATCCAAATCTCATCTGGCAAAGTTACCTTTTAGAAGGAAGCTACTCTTTGGTGCAGATCTTGAAAAGATTGTTAAGGACCTGGGATACTCTAAGGGCCATGGCTGCCTGAGGACAAACTTAAACCTCATCTCCAGACGTCTGAGAAGCTGCGAAGGTATAAACCAAGAAAATCTAGTTCTGCCTCTCAGAAACCTTGATTTCCTCAGTCTCTGCCTTCCTTTTGAGGGGGGCAAAGAGTCTTCAGCTAACTCTAGAACCTCTCCCTCTTCTCAGCCCTCACAATGACGGGGTCGAAGTTCAAGCTTTGTCCATGGTTATAGGAGGGTATCTCTCCCTCTTTTTGTAAGAGTGGACCACCATAACTACGGACCAATGGGTCCTAGACATCCTTCATGGCTACAAGCTGGAATTTTCCAAGCTCATCACAGATCTTTTCTTATTGTCCCCTGCGGCAGCTCTGCCAAACGTCAAGCTGTGCTAGCCATCTTAAAGTTCTTAATGCACCTTGGTGCCATTCAACCAGTCCTCTGGCAGAGAAAGGCAAGGGCCGATATTCTCATCTATTTTGTTGTCCCAAAGAAGGAAGACTCCTTTCAACCAGTTCTGCACCTCAGGGGAGTGAACAGGTTTTCAAAGTGTTACACTTACGAATAGAGACTCTTGGGTCTGTCATAGCCTTGGTCCAGCAGGCGAATTCTCACCTCATTGGACCTCAAGGAGGCTTATTTTCAAATTCCAATTTGGCCTCCTCACAGGTTGTTTCTCCAATTTGTGATTCTAGGAAATCATCAATTCATGGCCATACTGTTTGGGCTTGCCACTGTGCCCTGCACGTTTTCCAAAGTGATGGTGGTGGCGGTGGCGGCGGCCTTCCTTAGCAAGCAAGGGATTTGAGTTCACCCTTACCTGGATGACCTGGTTGATTCAGGCCCCTTCTTATCAAGAGAGCCTTCAAAGTACACAGTGGGTACGATCTCCTTTCTACTCTGGGTTGGGGGTATATCACAGCAAGAGTCCATCTCACCCCCACTCTGAAGTATCTGGGAGTATGCTTCGATACAAATCAGGGAAGGGTTTTCTTCCCCAGCATCGTCAGCTCAAGCTGAGGCATGAGATTCTTAATCTTCTCTTTCTTTCCTGCCCACAACATGTGATTAAGTTTCAGGTCTCGGTATGACCTGGATATTCTGCTTTGGGCGAAGTTTCCATATGCGGCCCCTGCAGTCTTCCCCTTTTGAGCCAGTGGCCTCCTGTCTTGGAGATTTACGACCAGTTGGTGCCATGGCGCCTCAAGCCAGATGGGGTCTGACATGGTGGCTCCTTCCTGCTCACACTCAGGTGGGTCTACCCTTACAGACTCCCAGGTGGTGTATTCTCACCTCTGATGCCAGCCTATTCTGATGGGGAGCCCATTATCTCCATCACTCTGCGCAGGGCCGATGGTCAAAGTGGAGGCTTCCTGGTCCATCAAGGGTTAGAACTCCAAGCTGTTAGGAAAGCTTGTTCTAGCCTTTGGGCCTCTTCTTCAAGGTAAGGCAGTGCAAGTGCTCTCGAGCAATGGGATGGCGATGTCTTATATCAACAGATGGGGGGGAAGAAAGTGTGTCCCTAGCCCAGGAGGCTTTCTTCTTTCTCAGTGGGCATGCCGATAATTTCAGCGTCCCACATTGCGGGGTCACTGAACTTGCAAGTGGACTTCCTCAGCAGGGTGTCTAGACCCAGGAGAATGGCAACTTTTCAAAGGCCGCATTTCACCTCGTTTCAACACACTGATGCCTACCTGTTATGGCTCTTATGGCGTCCAGCCTCAGTGCACAGGTCAGCAGTATCTACAGCTGCACCAGACAGACGAGTTCCATAGGCATGGATGCACTGATGCAACCTTGGCCGTCAAACAGCCTCATAGTAACATAGTAAATGACTGCAGATGAAGAACGTATGGTCCATCCAGTCTGCCCAACAAGATAAACTCAGTTTACATGGTATGCAGTACTTTATATGTATACCAGGGTTGGATTTGTCCTTGCCATTTTCAGGGCACAGACCGTAGAAGTCTTTCCAGAACATTTCTTCACGTTTCTCTTCCATGGCCTCTAGTGGGGTGGATGTTACAGCGGATTGCTCATCATCCGGGAACATACTGGCCCTGATTTACTTGATATGAGGACCTGGTACGTCCTCTGTTTTCACTTGCTCCACATACAGGATTATTATATCAAGGTCCAGGGCTCATGAAGGATCCCTCCTGCTTTGGTCTTACGGCCTGGCTATTGAGAGGACACAACTAAGAAAGAAAAGTTATGCAGAAGATGTTATTACTACATTACTACAAGCAAGGAAGCGGTCTAGTTCTTCTTATTCTAGAGTATGGAAAACATTTGAGAGCTGGTCTAAGCAGAGTGTTTTTTTTCTCCGTTTCCTACTTCCTTGTCTCAAATTTTATCCTTCTTTCAGGACGGATTCAAGAAAAGATTGGTATTCAATTTTCTGAAAGTTCAGGTGGCAACTTTGGCATGCTATCGCAGTTGAGTACAGAATATCTCTTTGGCTGCTCATCCTTAAAGGAGTTGCTTATCTGTGTCCCTCTCTACTCAACATTTGTCCTTGGAGTCTTCAAGTGGTTCTTAAAGTCCTTCAATCTGCCCCCTTTAAGCCTCTTCTTTCTGCTGCTATCAAAGATCTCACTTTAAAAATTGTTTTTCGGATGCCATTTCGTTGGCACTGAGAATTTCAGAGCTGCAGGCTGTCTTGCAGGGATCCCTTTCTCCATTTTTCAGACTGGGGGGGGGGGGGGGTCAATTCAGACAGTTCGTCTTTCTTGCTGAAGATTGTGTCTCCTTTGAATGTTAACCAGACTGTGTTTCTTCCTTCCTTTAACATGGACATCTATTCTTTAGAATATGCTTCCCTTCGGCTGTTTGGATGGAGCGCTTATCTTTCTTCTACCAGTGATTTCAGGTGTATCTGTTTGTCCTTTTTTGGGGACCCAGAAAAGGTCTTCCGGCCTCCAAAGCAATAGTGGCCAGATGGCTAAAGGAGGCTATTTCTTCTGCTTACATTCTGCTGGATAAGTCTGCGCCTGTGCACGTTAAGGCTCATTCTGCCAGATCTTCGACGACTTCATTAGCAGAGTCTAGGGCGATTTCGTTAGCAGCGTGGTGTTCTTCTCATTCATTTGTTAAACATTACTGTTTGGCTGTGACTGCTCAAATGGATGCTTCTTTCGATGCCACAGTTTTCTTCAGGGATATTGGTCTCTCCCCTGTTAAGAATTGCTATTGTTCATCCCATTTGTCTGGACTGATCCTTGGGATGTAATGAAAGGAAAATTTAGTGAATTATCTGATAATTTTCTTTCTTTAGCCCCAAAGGATCAGTCCAGAGCCCACCGTTCTGGATATTCTCGATTTTTGGATTCTCTTTGTTCTCCAAGGATAAGCAGGCTGAATAATCTGCACAAGTGGGGTCGGCGATCTGCGCCGACCCGGGAACTGGCATTTGAAATAGCAAAAAATTTGCTGGAACCTTCTGATGCGCCGAGTGCCTTCCCACCCGCCACATGGCTGCCCTCCTTAGTTACTTTTTTCCGCGTGAGGAGCGGCGGTTTTCTTGGCTCCTCTTCTTTGCCCAGGAGAGGCTTCAGTGCCTTGTTTTTCCCTGTATTTTTTCTTTTAGTATTGTTTAAAAAAAAAAAAAAAAGGATTCCCTTTTATTTCCTTATTTTTTCTGTTTGACCCGTGTCAAGTTTCTTTTATTGTTAATTGCGGCCGTTCTTAGGCCTGCTCGGCCAGGTCTTCTCTTTTTTGTGCCTTATTTTTTTTAGCACAATCGCGTCTTTTGATTTGGCTAGGGCAGACTTTCCCTTCCATGTCATCGAAGACTCCCAGTGGCTTCAAACGCTGTTCTAGGTGCAACCGGACCATCTCAGGCACTTCATACCTGTTCGTGGTGTATTCCGTGCCTTTGGCCTGACCATAGCCGAGCTCATTGTGCCCGTTGTCTTCATATGAAGAAAAGGACTCAACTGGCTCGTGAAGCCCAGAGAGAAAATCTTTTTGGGGCTCGGTCCTTCGGCATCAGCATTGAAAGAGGCATCGAAGTCAGGAGTAGAGGTACATACGGCAGCTGAGAGACCACGACACACTGGGAGCAGTGAGGCGAGTGGGTCTCCACCTGCCTCGAGGTCTCCTGCTATGCATGCCCCCTGGGACCGTCATGGTACTGGGAACTCTGGGGCACCAAGGTCATCAGAACCCGAGAAGCGTCGATGCTGGGAGTACTGCTCCCCCTCCATACTTTTTTTGCCGGGTCCTTCCTTAGTGAATGAGGGCTCCGGAGAGATGAGATTTCCTCCGGATTCCATTTGGTCATTGCCGTAGGCCTGGGAAACGGGACCTTCTCGGCCGGACCCTTCTTGTGAAGGGGCGGGTCCAGTGGTCCCGAAGAGACCTCGCCTGGATTGGACAGAGGATGCAGGGGGGTTTTCTGTCCTGGGGTCCGAGGAGGACATTAGTGACCTCAAGGAAAAAGATCCTTTTGTTTTCCAACCAGGAGCAAGATTGTTCCTACCAGGGGAGGACCCATTGGTAGTGAAGATTTTCATAGAGATGAGTTACCTGAATTAATTGACCAGGTATCCGCTACTCTAAAGTTTGAGCCTGCAGAAGCCCCTCTGGGGGATGCGAAGCAGGTTAAGAGGATTCGGCGTCCTTTCCCGTTACTTTCCGATGAACAAAGACGTGTGGGAGATAGTGGTTTAGGAATGGTCATCTCCAGATACCGTTACTTTCCGATGAACAAAGACCTCAGGGAGATGGTGGTTCAGGAATGGTCATCTCTAGATACTCCTTGTAAAGTCTCTTGGGCCATGGCTAACCTTTAACTTCTTCCTCAGGAGGACAAGGAGTGGAGGAGTGGCCTAGTTAGAGCACCGGTCTTGCAGTCCAGAGGTGGCCGGTTCAAATACCGCTGCTGCTCCTTGTGATCTTGGGCAAGTCACTTAACCCTCCATTGCCTCAGGTACAAACTTAGATTGTGAGCTGTCCTGGGACAAAGAAATATCCAGGTGAATGTAACTCACCTTGAGCTACTACTGAAAAGGGTGTGAGCAAAAATCTAAAAAAAAAAAAGTATTACCTGAAGCCGGCCACAGTAGATAAGTACATAAGTAATGCCACACTGGGAAAAGACCAAGGGTCCATCGAGCCCAGCATCCTGTCCACGACAGCAGCCAATCCAGGCCAAGGGCACCTGGCAAGCTTCCCAAACGTACAAACATTCTATACATGTTATTCCTGGAATTGTGGATTTTTCCCAAGTCCATTAGTAGTGGTTTATGGATTGTCCTTTAGGAAACCATCTAACCCCTTTTTAAACTCTGCCAAGCTAACCGCCTTCACCACGTTCTCAAGCAACGAATTCCAGAGATTAATTCTGCATTAGGTGAAGAAAAATTTTCTCCGATTTGTTTTAAATTTACTACACTGTAGTTTCATTGCATGCCCCCTAATTCTAGTCTTTTTGGAAAGCGTGAACAGACGCTTCACATCCACCTGTTCCACTCCACTCATTATTTTATATACTTCTGTCATGTCTCCCCTCAGCCATCTCTTCTCCAAGCTGAAAAGCCCTAGCCTCCTTAGTCTTTCTTCATAGGGAAGTCGTCCTAACGTGGAACCTTGCATGATGTAGCTATAATTCGGGTTCTTTTTTCCCACACGCATCACCTTGCAGTTGCTCCCATTAAACGTCATCCTGCCATTTAGCCGCTCAGTCTCCCAGTCTCATAAGGTCCTTCTGTAATTTTTCACAATCCTGTGGCGAGTTAACAACTTTGAATAACTTTGTGTCATCAGCAAATTTAATTACCTCGCTAGTTACTGTAGTAACTGTGGTCACTAAGGCCATGGCCATCCCGGTAGATGGTGATCCTCGAGACAGGAAGCTGGCATCTTTTCTTAAGCATAGTTTCGATCTGTCGGCTCTGGCACTCAAGCTTCGGTCTGTGGGGGCCTGGTGGCTCACGCTTGCTTACATTGGGCTGAAAAGCTCCTGGATGATCCGGGTTTTGACAGGGCTTCCTGGGTTCAGAAGCTGGCCAAGTTAGAGATGGGCTCCTCCTTTTTGTCTGATGCTGTTTACGATTTGCTGTGAGCATCAGCCAAGAATATGGCCCTGGCGGTTGAGGCCCGCCGTGTGCTTTGATTGCGGGGTTGGGTCGCGGATGCGGCCTCTAAATCCAAGTTATGTTCCCTCCCTTTAAGGGTTTTTGCTCTTTGGGGAAGATTTGGAGAAGTGGTGCGCAGTCTTGGGGACGCTAAAGTCCCACGTCTTCCGGAGCTCCATCCTAAGGTAGGTGGTCCGGGGACATCGGTGCATGGTTGTTTTTGAGAAGCCAGGCACTATAGACGGGTAGGTCGAGCGGGCGCACCTAAGTTCGTTTTTTTCCAGAGGCGACCCAGTCCTTTCGTAGCGGACGTGACTCCTCCTCAGGGGCGCTGGTCCTACCCCCACCTCTCAATGAGGGTGCTGGGGTCCAACCTATGGTGCATGTGGGTGCTCGCTTGAGTCAGTTTTACCAGAGGTAGGCCCAAATCACGTCGGACCAGTGGGTTCTAGAAGGTAGCTCATGACGGGTATGCTCTAGAGTTCAACAATACTCCTCCCAAATTTTTTCTAGAGTCTCCATGTCGCTCAAGGCAGGAGTAGTTCGAGAAACCTTGCTTCGCTTGATCGCTTTGGAGTCTGTAGTGCCTGTCCCTCGGCGGGAATGGGGGACGGGGTGTTACTTAATTTATTTGTGGTGTCAAATAAAGAAGGCTCCTTTGTCCCATTTTAGATCTGAAGAGGGTCAATGCGACTCTGAAGGTTCCATCCTTTCGGAAGGAAATTCTACTCTCGGTTATTGTAGCAGTTTGGAAAGGAGAGTTCCTCACTTCCCTAGACTTGACAGAGACCTATCTACACATTCCCATTGAGTGGCTCATCAGCGTTTTCTTCGGATTGTTGTCTTGGGGAAGCATTTTCAATTCTGTGCTCAGCCTTTCTGTCTCACAGTGGCGCCCCGTACGTTTTCCACAGTCATGGTGGTTGTTGCGGCAGCAGGGAATCTTAGTTCACCCTTACCTCAATGATTGGTTGATTTTGGCCAAGTCGAGGTCCGAGAGTGAGATGGCAACCACAACGGGTGGTGATTTTTTTTTTTTTTTGGCAGTCTCTAGGCTGGGTGGTGAATCCGGTCAGGAGTCATCTGGTTTCGTCATAGTCCCTGGAGTATCTAGGGGTGCATTACCACATTTGCAAGGTTGTGTGTTCTTGACTCCCACTGTAGGGGCAGATCCGTCATGCGCGTAGAAGGCTCCGTTGGCTTGTTCTTACATCCAGGTGCTGGGCCTGATGGCAGCAGCGGTAGAAGTAGTTCCTTCGCCAGGGTGCAAATGTTTGTCTACCAATTGTTTATCTACTCTTGATTGGCGCTTGTTATGATGTATTATTGTAAGCCACATTGAGTCTGCAAATAGGAGGGAAAATGTGGGATACAAATGCAACAAATAAATATGTGGCAGTTTCAGTTTCCTCTTCTAGACCTTTGTCTCCGCAGTCTTAGGCCTTGGAGGAGATGTTCCCTCTGGCAGAAGCTCCCACCTCAGCCTGCATTGGTGGCTTCACACACCGAATCTGATGAAGGCATGCCTTTGGACCCTCCATAGTGGATAGTGGTTACCACGGATGCAAGTCTGGGGGGCACATTGCCTCGATCAGGTAGCTCAGAGACATTTGTCGATGGAGGAAGTTTGCTGGTCCATCAACCCATTGGAGACGCGGACTATCAAGTTGGCGCTTCAGTCCTTCCAGTCTCTCCTCGTCGGCAAGGCCGTCAGAGTTCTTTCTGACAATGCGACGGCCATAGCCTGTGTCAACCGCCAGGGAAGCACAAAGATCTGGGCGGTGGCTGAGGAGGCGGCGGAGTTAATGCACTGGGCAGAAGTATATTTTCAGGGCCTCTCGGCGGGTCACATGGCCGGGGTGGACCACGTAAGTGCAGACTTTTTAAGCAGATGCACGGTAGACCCCGGAGAGTGGTCACTTCATCATTCAGTTTTCAACCGCATCATGTTGGAATGGGGTCTGCCAAAGATGGACCTCATGGCGACAGCTGCCAATGTCCAGGTGCCTCAGTTGACGACGGTATCCATGTTCCGAAGGGATCAACGCATTGGTTCTTCTGTGGCCTCCCCAGCTGTTGCTGTATGTGTTTCCTCCATGGCCACTGGTGTGTCGAGTAGTGCAGCGAATCGAGCGTCACTCGGGCCCAGTGATCCTGGTGGCTCCGAACTGGCCACATTGCTCGTGGGTACGGGACCTAGTGTGTCTGGCAGTAAAAGGGGCCGTTTCCGTTAGGGGACTGCTCAGGTTATCTCGGGTCCAATCGAGATGCCCTATTCTTCTCCGTTCTTTGCTTGCGGCTTGGCTCTTGAGAGGAACAGGTTGAGGAAGAAAATTTTTTACCCCAGGGTAATTGATATGATGTTGCGATTGAGGAAACGGTCTGCATTGTTGGCCTATGTGCGCGTGTGGTGACATTTGAGAGCTGGTTCCAAGATCGGTCTTAACTCCCTTTGTGCACCTCTGTTGCAGGGTTTTGGATTTCTTGCAGGATGGTGTAGACCGGGGACTTTTGCTGTATTCCTTGAAAGTTCAGATGGCGGCTTTGGCCTCTTTCCGTGGAAGGTTCAGGGAATTTCCTTAGCAGCTTCCCCGGACATAGTCTGTTTTTTTTGTGGGGAGTTAAGCTGATATGTCCTCTGCTACAACCGTAGGTCCCTCCGTGGGACTTGAATCTAGTTCTGGTGGGCCCTCCCTTTGAGCTGTTGGAGTCATGCACCTCGAAGGACCTTATCCTGAAGACTGTTTTTAGTGGCCATTGCCTCAGCTCGGAGGATTTCAGAACTCCAGGCTTTGTCCTGTAGAGATCTTTTCTTGTCTTTTTCCAAGGAGAAGGTCTCGCTCAAACCAGTGCCATCCTTTTTGTCTAAAGTGGTTCCCAACTTTTCATGTTAATCAGCTTTCCGGTGTTGGTGGATAGATCAGGGGATTCTTCTCAAAGTCGCTTGGCAAAATGGATGTCCGTCAGATTTTGAGTTCTTATCTACGGAGGACGCAAGACTTTCGGGACTCGGATAGACTGTCTTGTATGGGGGACCTAAGAAAGGAGCGTCCACTTCCAAGGCAATGATTGCCTACGTAGTTGAAGGAGGCTATTGCCTCATCCTAATTATTGAAGGGCCCGCGTTGTGCCTCCTGTGCTTAAGGCACATTCCACTTAGAGGGGGTGGCTTCCTCCTGGGCGAAATGCAGTTTCATCCCTCCGCAGGATATTTGCAGTGCAGCTGTCCTGGTCCTTCTATGATTCGTTGTGAAGCATTACAGAATTGATGTTCAAGCATTAGAGGAGGCCAGATTTGGTGCTGCCGTGTTGACCTCTGGCTTTTGGGGGCCCTGCTTCGGTACTTCCCAAATCATCTTGACTGGTCTGGAGGGTCGCTGAAGATGGTGATATTAGGTCTTACCTGCTAATTTTCTTCCCTCTAGACCCTCCAGACCAGTCAAGAACCCTCCCTGTTCTCAGCACTAGTGCCTGTTCTGCTTGTTCTTGTTTTGGGCCTGTGTTCTGCTGTGGTTGTCATGTAGTAGTGCTCTACGCTACTGTTCTGGTAGTGCCAGGGGTGGTTTTCTTTCTGGCGTTAGTCTGGTGCGATTCTGGGCACTGTTTGCATCTTGTCTGGAAAAGCACTCTAAGGTTTGAGATGAGTTTCCATGTACAGGGTTAGGAAGTTTTCTTTTGGTCTTCTCTGCTTTGCTATTGGTGTACTGACTAGCTAGGGTTCTGCCCAGGATACATATACAGTGTAAAAAGTTTAGTGTTCTCTGTGCTGGTAGGCGTGCATAACCCAAGCTTCTTGACCGGTCTGGAGGGTGTAGAGGAAAGAAAATTAGCAGGTAAGGCCTGGAGAGTGTAGGTGTCAGTGACTGAAGGCATGCTACTGACTTCCTCTGTCCTATGGTAGTATGCAGAGGAAGTTGGCAACCCAGGTGGTGGATTTCTTTGGCCGGTGGTGCTTCAGCTACCTCACCAGCCATTGAACAGGTACTGCAGCTTTGGAGAGGGGCCTAGCCCAAAGTGTGTGTGTGTGGGGGGGGTCCATGTCTCCAATGCCTCCCCCCCCCCCCCCCCCCAAGGCTGTGACACTGATTAAAAGCCTAGTATCTTCCTTTCTCCTGCCTTCAGATCTAACCTCCCTTTTTTTTTCTCTCCACCCAAGGACCTTTATCTCTCTCTCTCTCTTTTCCCCCTCCCATCCAGGGTACAGGCCGGCATCTCTCCCTCCCCCTTTTTGTCCTGCCTGCATTTCGGTCTCTCAATTTCCTTCTTCCCGTCCCAGACCTGACCACAGCTCTCTATCAGATTCCCTTCACCCAGTATATCTTTTGAAACACAATCAAGTCTTTGGCCTTGCAGCGTCAGCAGCAGCTTCAGGGCTAAAGATTTGCTTGTATTTCAAAAAGGGTACACCGGGTGGGGACCTTGAGAGAGAGCCACGGGCAGGTGAGGGAGAGATTGTCAGACCATGCACAGCAGGGGAAGCACAGGAGGGGGGTATGCAATTAATTAATCGTGATTAAAGTTTTTTAATCACAATAATTGAGTTAATTGCAATTAACGTGCAGCCTATTTTATTTATTTATTCATGTGTGCATCCATGCAAGTTTTTATATATCATCTGCATGTTAATGAAAATCTTCAGTACAATCGTGCCTTGCACTAGAATAATTCCAGTGCTTTTATTTCCCCCTTAGCCCATTCGTCGCCCAGATTCTTCTGATGATCGTCATATCATGTCGAAGCACTCTAGCATCTATCCCACAGAGGAGGAGCTTCAGGCCATTCAGAAAATAGTCTCCCACTCCGAGAGAGCTCTCAAACTGGTCTCTGACTTGCTGGCAGAGCAGGAAATGCACAAGAGTGACGATGAGACTAAAGAGAAAGGGTAAAGAGACCATTTTTCTAACTTCAGTGTAGCAGTCTGTAAGAGCTGGGTTCAGACTTGGTGAAGTTTCTAAGATGGGGATATATATTTTAATGTTAACGCATAGAATGGAGGATCTTGGTTATTCTCTGCTTTTTTGAGCAACACCATGGGTATATCTTTAGGAACTTTAAGGTAAATTAACAGGGATCTTAGTCACAGTTAATCTGAGGGAGGTTTAAATGAACTAATGGGCAGTGTTTTCTCAAAGAGTGGCAGGTTTGTAGCATAGTCCCATAGGGTAAGTAATGCAGCACTAATGAAGTTTGTTATAAAATCACTTTTCTACGGTTGAAGGCCAAGTAGGTGCCTATTTCAGCCTTTGTGTCTTTATAAAATATAAGGAGCAAAGCGGCCAAAATCACAGCCATCTTCAGCAGTAGGCTTCATGGACAGCAACCACAGTAGTTGAGGTCACTTTCAGAAATCACTATTGGCACTGAAGCTAGAAACAGCTGATCCTTTATCTCAACCTGTCTCCTTCACAGCAAGGTGGCTGCTTCTGCCCGAACACTGAAGGGGGTCATGCGAGTTGGAATTCTAGCAAAAGGCCTGTTGCTTCGTGGGGACAGAACTGTGCACCTTATCTTACTATCAACCCAGAAGCCCACCAAATCTCTCTTACAGAAGATTGCAGATCACTTGCCCAAACAGCTCTCGGTAAGACTTGGGCCCTGGTTTACCTCTACTGACCACTGGTTGTAGTGACATCAATGTTGGGAGACTTTATTTCAATAATAGATATGTTTGTTCTCATTATTAGCTGTGTGTTCATAACTAATAGTTTTATAATGCTGAACATAAAACACAATACGTAGAATAGATATGCCAGAATTGATCATTTATTACGTGTGCAATATGGGTTTTTACCTGTCCTTCATTTATTGAGCATGTACTCATTATTTGCCTAGTGCTGTTCTCTGCGGATAAGCAGGGAACTTGTATGCACACTTGTGATAACATGCATGACAGATCCACTGTGCCAGAGCTCTCCTCCAGCTTAAGAGAAACCTTTTTGGCTTCTCCTGAGCATGAGTCAGCATTCCCTTACTGATTGTGGTCCGTCGTCCCCTCAGTCCAAATTATCCGTGCTCGTAGCTCTCCTCTTCTGGATAACATTTACATGTTCTGACCTTAAGAACCTAAAAATAAAATCTATGAAACTTAGCAAAGTGATATGGTGCCAGCTCTACTAACACTGGAGAAGTAGCCCAATAGTTAGTGCCGTGGACTGAGAACCTGGGGAACTTAACCCTCCATTCCATTACGTAGCTTCCCAGTATTCCAGAACCTGTGGGATAGTTATATCCATCAACCAGCAGGTGGAGATAGAGAACTGAAAACTGAGCTGAGATATATCTCTCTTGGCATCCAGTCAGTCCACCTTCTCAGTTTTTTCTGTCTCCAGCAGGTGGATGGACACACTTTTCAGGTTCTGAGTAATTTGCTCCTGGTCCAGTTGATTGCTGGTCCTAAGTTGAGCTATGAGGGTGGCTTGAGTCTGTTGAGTCATATCTGGAGGTGCCCCATGAATGTACTTCTTCCCTCCTATCACCTCTCCCCTGTTTCATGTGGAGCTTTCCTTTTCCAGCACAACCTAAAAAAAAAAGGCAAAAGGTTTGCTGGAGAGCGTGGGACAGTGTGTCAGTCCTGAGCTTTTTGTGAGCTTGGGGAAAGCAGCCAGCATGGTAAGTCCTACTAAAATTTGACTCAGAACCACTTGGAGGGCTGCAAGTTCTACTTGGTGCATAGGTGTCGGATCCTGACTCAACGCTTGGGATATATTGTGTTGCGCTGATGACAGTCATGGTGAATGGCAACTCCTGTGGAGGCAGTTAAGTGGTGTTCCCTCTGTGCCCCCAATGGCCAGCATTGGGGGCACTGCAGTGTATGCTACTGAGAATCTCGCAGAATTGGAGGAAACGATTGGCAGCAGCACATCTTCAGATTCAGCTGGAAGCAGGGTTGGCCTACTTAGCAGATGCTATTTATGACATACGTCTTTGGCTATCACGGCATATTGACAACTCTGGTTGTGGCATTGGGTAGCAGATGCAGCGTCAAAGTCACATTTAGTTAAACTGCTCTTTCGGGGCAAGTGGCTATTTGGAGAAGATCTCAGTAACTTGATGGAAGAACTGGAGAGAACTAAACCATAGCAGTTGCTGGAGGAAAAACTGAAAGCCTCTGGTCATCTGTCTTCGGTAGCTGTCTATTTCGAGACTGTAGACGGTACCAGCCTGGTTGTCAGTAATATGGTTAGGAATCCCGCTTTCAGGCACACCAGTCTTCCTTTTTTGCGGACAAGAGGTCATCCTGTCAGTCAACTAGAACCCAATTCCTCCAGAGCTTTGCAGTAATACGAGGCTGGTTCTCTCTTCTATTATAAAGAATACAATTACGGAGCACACAGACAAACGTGTTAATGGGACAGAGTCAGCATGGGTTCAGCAAGGGAAGTCTTGCCTCACCAATTTGCTTCATTTCTTTGAAGGCATAAATATACGTGGATAAGGTGAGCCAGTTGATGTAGTGTATCTAGATTTTCAGAAATCTTTTAAAGTTCCTCATGAGAGATTCCTGAGAAGATTAAACAGTCATGGAATAGGAGACAAATGGCCTTCTGTGGATTAGGAATTGGTTGTTGGACAGAAAACAGAGGGTAGGGTTAAATGGTCATTGCTCTCAATGTAGGAGGGTGAATAGTGTAGTGGAGTGCCATAGGGATCTGTACTGGGGCTGGTGCTATTTAACATATTTATGAGTAGAGAGGTGTGGTAGCCGTGTTAGTCCACTTTTAAAGGTAATCAATAGAAATAAAATAAAACATGGAAAAGAAAATAAGATGATACTTTTTTATTGGAAATAATACATTTCTTGATTAGCTTTCGAAGGTTGCCCTTTTCATCAGATCGGAAATAAGCAAATGTTGGTAGATGACAGTATATATGAGCGAAACATCAAAGCATTTCAGTGACAGTCCGTATGCATGGAGACAGGGGATGAGTGAAACATCAAAGCATTTCAGTGACAGTCTAACAGGATGGGGGGGATAGGTGATTTATAAATGATCTGGAAAATAGAATGACGAGTGTGGTGATTAAATTTGCAGATGACACAAAACTATTAAAAGTTGTCAAAACACATGCAGATTGTGAAAAATTGCAGGAAGACCTAAGGAAACTGGAAGACTGGGCATCCAAATGGCAGATGAAATTTAATGTGGACAATTGCAAAGTGATGCACATTGGGAAGGATAATCCAAATCTTAGCTACCTGATGCTAGGGTCCACCTTAGGAGTCAGCACTCAAGAAAAAGATCTAGGTGTCATTGTAGACAATAAGTTGAAATCTTCTACCCAGTGTGTGGCAGCAGCCAAACAAGAAAACAGGATGGTAGGAATTATTAGGAAAGGGATTCAAACGACAAAGAATATTATAATGCTTCTGTATCGCTCCGTGGTGCGACCTCACCTTGAATATTGCATTCAGTTCTGGTCGCCGTATCTCAAAAAAAGATATAGCAGAATTAGAAAAGGTTCAAAGAAGAGTGACCAAAATGATAAAGGGGATGGAACTCCCTCCCATATACGGAAAGGCTAAAGAGGTTAGGGCTCTTCAGCTTGGAAAAGAGACAGCTGAGGGGGGATATGAGTGAGGTTTATAAAATCCTGAGTGGAGTAGAATGGGTAAAAGTGAATTGATTTTTCACGCTTTCAAGAAGTACAAAGACCAGGGGACCTTCAATGAAATTATATGGAATACTTTTAAAACAAATAGAAGGAAATATAATAACGAATTATTAAGCTCTGGAACTCGCTGCTGGAGGATGTGGTAACAGCGGTTAGAGTATCTGGGTTTAAAAAAGATTTGGACAGGTTCCTGAAGAAAAAGCCGATAGTATGTTGTTGAGATCGACGTGGGAAAACCACTGCTTGCCCTGGGATTGGTATCATGGAATGATGCTGCTAATTGGGTTTGTGCCAGGTACTTGTGATCTGAATTGGCCACTGTTGGAAGCAGGATGCTGGGCTAGATGGACCATTGGTCTGACCCAGTATGTTATTCTTATGCTGTAGCCATTCTCCACCTCCAGTCAAGCTGCCTACCTATCAGTGGAGCTCAGTCACATCGCAGACGCCATCAGCTGAAAGCTCAACTCTCATGAGTGGTCCCTTTACCCGGCTGTTGTATCTGCACTATTTGAGCACTGTGGTCATCCTAACCTTGACCTCTTTGCTGTTCTGGGGACTGTGAGTTGTCAAGTTCTGTTCTCTTTGCATGCCATCGCCAAGGATATGATAAATTCACTGTCTCATGGTCCTGGGGGCTCCTCTTTCTTGATCCTCTAAGGTCCTCAGCAGATTCTTCCTCGCTACCTGGAGATTGAGTGGCCGGAAATTGAACTCGCTGTCATAAACTGCCTCTCGTTCTCGCAGGACATCAGATTTGTCCTCTTAGCAGCCAGAAAACCCACCACCGAGAGATCCTACCACTTTATATGGTTCCGCTTTGCCCTATGGGCTACCTTAGCCAATATAGACCCTCACAAGTGCCTCCTGCCCAGGTCGTGCCTTACTCTAGCATCTCACTCAATCCAGACATCCATGTCCACCCTTCTGCTATAGCAGCCTCTTAAGACCCACTAGATGACAAGCCATCTCCTCTCTTCCTCCACACTTCATGAGTGGTCTCACTAATCTTAACCAATTTGAGGCCTCAACATTGTCCTCGCTCAGCTCATGCCACTGCCATTTGAGCCTCTCAGCCTAACTTCCCTCAAGCACTTAAATGGAAAACTGTCATCTTGATTTCAATAACATCTGCAAAATGCATCACCGAACTTCAAGCTTCGGTCACCTATCCAGCTTACCCACAGTTCCTCCACAGCAAGATTGTTCTCCGCTCTCATCCCGAATTCCTTCCCAGAGTAGTCTCCAACTTTCATCTGAAGCAATTCATCATGCTTCCCTCCTTTTTCCCACTGTCACACGCATCCACAGTAGAGCATATCCTTTACACCTTGGACTGCCAAAAAGAGGCACCCTGTTCTACCTGAAAGCTACAGAAGTTCATGGTATACCTTTCAGCTTTGTTATTTTCAGTCTGATCAATCCATGCTTACTGGCTTTCAAATACATCATCTTCAACTAGATTATCAGACTGTATCTCCTTCTGTTACTTTTAAACAGGTGACTCTCCCACCAAAAATTGGTCCTTGCTGCTCTGAGCCACAGTGGCCCCAGGGGCTAATCTCAGGGCTACTTTCATCACATACATTTCCCTTCATTGTCTATCCATACCTTCGCAAAAAAAAAAAACTACAGCCCAGATGTGGCCTCTGTAAGGGATACTACATTCAGCCAAAACATTCTCCATAATCTGTTTGCCTGCTAGTCTTCCCTCTGCCCATCCTTTGTAACCCGCTTAGATTTTTTTTGTATAATGTGGACTAGATATTTGATAAATAAATAAGAAACATTTCTGTACAAGGAGCAGTACTGAATACTTCTGTACAACTGCAAAGTAATTCTCAGCTACTGACTCATCACAAGCATGCATGTGTACATGTTCCCTGCTTGTCTGTGGAGAAAGTGTAGTTGCTTATCTCTAACGGGTTCTCCGTAGACAGCAGGGAAATGCAGCTTTTCATTCTTGCTATCCTTCTCCTTGACATCTTTGGAAAGAACTTGTTGATTCTGCTGAGAGACAGATTGATGGGAGTAGGGACCATTACCAGTGCAGGAAGGCTGATGCATGTTTAGGAGGAGCCAGAAGGTTCCAGGAGGAGAGCTCCAGCACAATGGATTCGTTATGGGCGACATCACCACAAGTGTGGCTGCGTTCCCTGCTGTCTACACTTTCTACAGGTAAACAACTATGCTTACCTGTATTACAGATGGGTCCTACTATAAATAAGCAAGCCCAGTCTACCTTCCTGCAACATGTTCCGGCTGTTAGTGGATTTTTAATAAAACGAGGTAATACATAGAAATAAATAAAACATGGAAAAGAAAATAAGATGATACCTTTTTTATTGTACTAACAATACATCTTTTGATTCACTTTCTTCAGAACGGAAATAAGTAAATGTTGACAAATATCAGAATATAAAGTGAATCACAGAGAGGGGGGTAGGTTAGGTGAGAAGCAGGGAGAACTGGGTGGATGAGAGACTGAAAGAGATATGGCAGATAAGAGAGTGACAAAGCAGTAGAATTTTATGGTTTATAGTGGGATAGAAAGTCCAGATCTTTGTTGTCTGGTGGGTGTCAAAATACTTCATCATTTTGACTTCAAAGGTCTTAACATTCCTGGATTGTCTTAAAATTTCCTTTGTGTTCTTACCATAAGATCATTGATGCAATGTTCTGGTTTTGTAAAGTGCTGTCCCACAGAGGTGGCATTCTAATTTGAAACAGAAATTAGTGAAAAGAAAACTCCTAATAGAAGCTCAAAAAGAAGAATGGCACACACCCCTGCAATGTTCTCATCAGCAAACTGTGCCAGCAGATTTCACAGGATCCTACAGTCACTCGCATGGGAAAAACATTCAGAAGAGGATTATTCATATGCTCATCCTCCAATGTAAAAAGTGTGAAGAAGGAACCGACTGAAATTAATAAGAAGCAGCATAAGGAATGTCAAGTCAAATGCAAAGCGCTGATAAGGCAAAGAGATAATTTGAAAAAAGATTGCGTTGGAGGCAGAAACATATAGTAAAACTAGTAAAAAAGCCCCGTTTCTGATGCAAATGAAACGGGGGCTAGCAAGGTTTTCTTCTGTGTGCATGTGGGAGTGTGTGTGTTCCTGCCCTCTCTCCCCTCCCCCCTCTGAGTCCTTCATTGTTACAGAGAGAGCGATTTGATTTCCTGCTTTGCTGTTTTGTGTTAGAGAGAGAGCGAAGGCGGGGCAGACACTCATGGGGAAACCGGATATCTCTCCCCCTTCACACTTCCGGTTGGAGGCTTCATAGAACGTTGGTGTTGCCTTTTATATATAGAGATGTTTTTTAATGTAAAGCAAGAAGCCGGCAAAAGAATCACTTGGATCGCTAGATGACCGAGGGGTAAAAGGGGCAATCGGGGAAGACAAAGCCATAGCAGAGAAATTAAATGAATTCTTTACTACAGTCTTCACCGAGGAAGATTTCAGAGAGATACCGGTGCCAGAAATGGTATTCGAAGCTGACGAGTCAGAGAAAATGAATGAAATCTCTATAAACCTAGAGGATGTAATGTGGCAATTTGACAAATTGAACAGCAGCAAATCTCCTGGACCGGATGGTATTCATCCCAGAGTACTGATAGAATTGAAAAATGAACAGGCGGAACTATTGTTAGTAATATGTAATTTATCTTTAAAATCGAGTGTGGTCCTTTTATCTCTCCGCACCTTATGCCTGGAATAGACTTCCTGAGCCATTACGTCAAGCTCCTTCCCTAGCCGCCTTCAAAACCGGGCTAAAGGTCTACCTGTTTGATGCTGCTTTTAATTCCTAACTTGTCACCTGCTCGTAACCTTATCTTGTCTTCCTCTCCTCAATAGTCCCTTTTCCCTATGTGTCCTATCTGTCTGTCCTACCCGTATCCCTTATTTGTCCTGTCTGTCTGTCCTGATTTAGATTGTAAGCTCTTCTGAGCAGGGACTGTCTTTTTCTTCATGTTCAATTGTGAAGTGCTGCGTATGACTGGTAGCGCTATAGAAATGATTTGTAGAAGTAAGATTGGAGGGTAGCCCATGTAACGCTGTTATTTAAAAAAGGTTCCAGAGGGAATCTGAGAAATTATAGACCGGTGAACCTGACGTTGGTGCCGGTCAAAATGGTAGAGGCTATTATAAAGAACAAAATTACAGAGCATATTCAAAAGCATGGATTAATGAGACAAAGCCAACGTGGATTTAGTGAAGGGAAATCTTGCCTTAATAATCTGTTACATTTCTTTGAAGGGGTGAACAAACGTGGATAAAGGCGAGCCTGTTGATATTGTGTATCTGGATTTTCAAAAGGCTTTTGACAAAGTACCTCATGAAAGACTCCGGAAGAAATTGGAGAGTCATGGGATAAGAGGTAGTGTCCTATTGTGGATTAAAAACTGGTTAAAGGATAGAATACAGAGAGTAGGGTTAAATGGTCAGTATTCTCAGTGGAAAAGTGTAGATAGTGGGGTTCCCCAGGGGTCTGTGCTGGGACCGCTGCTTTTTAACATTTTTATAAATGATACAGAGATGGGAGTAACTAGTGAGGTAATTAAATTTGCTGACAACACAAAGTTACTCAATGTTGTTAAATCATGAGAGGATTGTGAAAAATTACAAGAGAACCTTGGGAGACTGGGCGTCTAAGTGGCAGATGACATTTAATGTGAACAAGTGCAAAGTGATGCATGTGGGAAAGAGGAACCCAAACTATAACTACGTAATGCAAGGTTCCACGTTAGGAGTCACCGACCAAGAAAGGGATCTTGGCGTCGATGATGCGTTGAAACCCTCTGCTCAGTGTGCTGCTGCATCTAAGAAAGCAAATAGAATGTTAGGTATTATTAGGAAAGGAAAACAAAAGTGAGGATGTTATAATGCCTTTGTATCGGTCCATGGTGCAACCGAACCTCGAATATTGTGTTCAATTCTGGTCGCCGCATCTCAAAAAAGGTATAGTGGGATTAGAAAAGGTACAGAGAAGGGCGTCAAAAATGATAAAGGGGATGGGACGACTTCCCTATGAGGAAAGGCTGAAGCGTCTTGAGCTCTTCGGCTTGGAGAAAAGATGGCTGAGGGGAGATATAATAGAGGTCTATAAAATAATGAGTGGAGTGGGACGGGTAGACGTGAATCGATTGTTTACTCTTTCCAAAAATACTAGGACTCGGGGGAATGCGATGAAGCTACAAAGTAGTAAATTTAATTCCTATCAGAGAAAAGTTTTCTTCACTCAACGTGTAATTCAACTCTGGAATTCATTGCCAGAGAATGTGGTAAAGGCGGTTAGCTTAGCGGGGTTTTAAAAATGTCTGGACGGCTTCCTAAAGGAAAATCCATAGACCATTATTAAATTGACTTGGGGAAAATCCACTGCTATTTCTGGGATTAGCAGCATAAAATGTATTGAACTTTTCGGGATCTTGCCAGGTATTTATGACCTGGATTGACCACTGTTGGAAACAGGATGCTGGGCTTGATGGACCTTTGGTCTGTCCCAGTGTGGCAATACGTATGTACTTATATAAGGGTACTATATTGGAGGAACAAGCCAGATGCTAAAAGCACAGCTCAATTTACACAGACACAATATTAAACACTCCAATGCCAACCAGGATGCCACCTCTGTGGGACAGCACTTTACAAAACCAGAACATTGCATCGATGATTTTATGATAAGAACACTAAAAAGAGTTTTTAAGACAATCCAGGAACATTAAGACCCTTGAAATCAAAATGATGAAATATTTTGACACCCACCAGACAACAAAGATCTATGCTTTCTGTCCCATTATAAACCATAAAATTCTACTGCTTTGTCACTCTCTTAATCTGCCATACATGTCTCTCATCCACCCAGCTCTCCCTGTTTCTCACCTAACCTACCCCTCCCTTTTCCTGTGAGACTGTCATTGGAATGTTTCTGTTTCACTTTATATTCTGGTATTTGTCAACATTTGCTTGATCTGAAGAAGAGTTACCTTTGAGTTAGTCCAATAAAAAAGGTATCATCATCTTGTTTTCTGTGTTTTGATTTCTATTTATTACCTTTAAAAGTGGACTTACTTGGCTACCACATCACTTTAATAAAACAAGTAATGAACAAATCTATTTTGTTGTGCAAATGTATTCTGGCGTTTGTTCTAATGCAGGCCTAGTGACCCTGCCTGTAGAAATGTGTCCTGGTGATCCTATTTTTTTTCTGTTCTCTGAACATAGTTCTATGACAGATCAGGAAAATTCTGCATGTGAAACTTGAGAGGGGATTGGTCAGAGCCAGTTTTTCTTTTTAAACCCACCAGACATTAACGCAAGACCAGTATGAAGTTTCATGCAATATTGATGAAGCTCACATCATCATTGCATCAAGCAAGGGGCCAAAAATGGAAGTGAAGGTTTCCATCACATCCACTGTAATGAAAGATGAAGAGGCTGAGAAAGGTATGTGCAAGAAGGGATCCTGAAGATTTCTTATAATTTTAACCTGTTTGTTTATCTTGATCAATACTTGTGCTTTTCAACCCATTAAGGGTCTGTCTTCCTTTTTAATATTAAACTTCTTTGAATCTTAAGATAGGGCAAATGTGTGTATGTCCACAAATTGATATACTGTTGTGTCTGTATCTTTTAGTGATTGGTGTTTTTATATAGATAAAATGTTTTATGCCTGGTATCCAGTTTTGATGCTGTTTGCATTGGGCTATAATTCCTGCCCATGTAGCTTCATTTCAGACACCTAGCAGTTCAAATAACTATCAGATATTTGGAAAAGTTAGATTTATGCATAGCTGCTCAACAAGAAGCATCCCACGAACAAATCCAAACTGAATTTGTGGGAGAGGAGAGATGTGAAGACATTCCAGGTCAGGTCTGGTGCCCCGGGGGTCCTTCTTTGTGAGGAAGCTGGATTCTCTATCTGAGCCTGACTTCTATTACTGAAGCCCATAGAGGCAGAGGTTGCATTCATGACTGTACAGTGAGTTTGTAGTTCATTCAGTGCTAGAAGAGAATAGCAGGTGATGGTTATAAAGAAATGATTCCTAAAAACCTGGATGACAATAACAGCTATTTAATATTTTTAGGTATAACTTTGTTTTTCAACAGAAGCAAAGGAGCCTCAGCCAGACCCCCAGGACCTTCTGAGCAAGCAGAAATGTTTGGAGTCCTTGAGTGCCCTTCGTCACGCCAAGTGGTTTCAGGTAAAATGCATTCCATGCTTGTAAAGATGTTGCTCAGTGGTTTCCCAAGTCACGCCTGGAGTACCCACTTGCCAGTCCAGGTATTCAGGATATCTGCAATGAATTTGCACGAAAGAGATTTGCATACAGTAGAGGCAGGACTGATTTGGGAAACAGTGCTTTAGAACAGCAGCTGAGGAAGGCAGTGGATAATTTAGTTTCTCTGCTTTGCACAACTTCTTTAAGAGGGCATTTTAGCTTTTTGTTTCTTTTTACTTTAAATTCTGCAGCTGATAGTTGTCTCTTGTGGATGCTGGGACAAGGTCCCCTTCTGGTGGGTTGTACATCTGTTTATACTGCTGGTTGACTAAATTTTTTTTTTTTTTCTTTCCACAAAGTCACGAGCGAATGGCCTGCAGTCTTGTGTCATAGTTATCCGGATCCTGCGAGACCTCTGCCAGCGTATCCCCACCTGGGCTGCACTGCCTGACTGGGTAAGGAGCTGCAGGGGATACCTTTTTGCCCACCAGAGTACTACTACTACTACTACTACTTAACATTTCTAGAGCGCTACTAGAGTAGGAAAGGGAAAACTTGTTTTTCCCTGCTAATTTATTTATTTATTTATTTATTTTTAACCATTTATTTTATTGTTTTCATATATAAATTTAACAAGAGGTGAAACTTCTAATACAACAAAAATGCTAACCAATATCTGTCAGAGCAGTTTCTATACTGCATATAGTAGCAATATAAACACAGAAATCCAACCCCCCACCCCTCCCTCCACCCATGACAACAGTGGTGTATACATAGCTCAACAGTGGTGTATACATAGCTTGATTCAAAACCAGTAATAATAAGCAAAAATGCCATCTCTTATGAAGAGAGGGACCCAGATCTCTTCTTCCGCTGTTCATAAAATTGCCAAATGTCATAAAATTTAGTTAATCGTCCATGTTGCAAAGCTGTAAGCTTAGAAAGTTAAAAAATACAGTCCAACTTCTGCAAGACAGTAGGGCAGCTTGTTTCCACACCTGTGCAATAACCAACTTAGCAGCCGTAAAGAGCAGTATGACCAGTTTATGATGGGGGACTAGGACAGTTGCTGGTTTATGATGTAGTAAACAATGAACTGCTTGCAATGAATACATGCGCCCTAATATTTTCTGCAGTGTCCAGTAAAAAAGCCCAATAAGCCTTTACGACTGGGCATGTCCACCACACATGTAGGAAAGTCCCCCACTCTCTGCAATTTCTCCAACATAAATCCGGGTCCCCTGGAAACATTTTTCGAATTTTCACTGGTATATATTACAAGTGATAGAAAATCTTAAAGCTATTTTCAATCAGATTGCTGACAATAGATACTTTAAACAGATAGTGAAATGACTTTTTCCATTGTTCCCTAGTAAAGGTTGTATCCAAATCTTGTTCCCATTTACTAGTATAATACTGCATTCTCCGAGGATAAGCAGCCTGCTCATTCTCACTGATGGGTGACGTCCACGGCAGCCCCTCCAATCGGAAACTTCACTAGCAAAGGCCTTTGCTAGTCCTCGCGCGCCCATGCGCACCGCGCATGCGCGGCCGTCTTCCTGCCCGAACCGGCTCGTGTTTGTCAGTCTTCTTTTGTCCGCTCTTGGGACGGTTGTGTTTTGCCGCCGTTTCGCGCCCCTCAAGTCGACCCTCGCGCGTCTTCGCGTTTTCGCTAAAAAAAAAAAAAAAGAAAGACCTTCGGTCTTTGTCCCTTCCCGTGTGTCCAGTTTGTTTCCCCGACGTAAGTTTCCTTTCGCTTTCGGGGTAGGCCTTTTTTGTGGCCTCGGTATGGGTTTTTTCTCTCTCCCTTATTTTTGGTGCCCTTCGTCACCATTGCGAATTTTGATTTCGCCGGCGTGATTTCTCCGCCCATGTCATCGAAGTCTCCCAGTGGCTTCAAGAAGTGCACCCAGTGCGCCCGGGTAATCTCGCTCACTGATAGGCACGCGTCGTGTCTTCAGTGTCTCGGGGCTGGGCACCGCCCGCAGGCCTGCAGTCTTTGTGCTCTTTTACAAAAGAGGACTCAGGTAGCGAGATTGGCCCAGTGGAACGTGTTGTTCTCGGGCTCTTTGTCGACAACAGCACCGGAGGCGTCGAGTGCATTGACGTCGACAGCGTTAAGGCCTTCGACCTCGGCATCGATGGCATCGAGGTATCGACCCTCTGCATCGTCGGTACCGAGACATCGGAAGGCGGCGTCGGCGGTACCGGGACCTCCGCTGTTGCTGATGTCGTCGGACGGTGGTGCTTCGACTGGAGTGCAGGTGAGGGCTGTCCATTCCCCTGCTGGTGGCGGTGAGCCTTCGGGTGGGTCTCCTCCTACCCTGAGGGCTCCTGCGGTACAGCCCCCCTGAGACCGACCTTCTTCGGCCTCGGCCCCGAGGAAGAGACGGCTGGATTCTACGTCCTCCTCGTCGGTACCGGGAAGCTCCGGTGACATGCTTCGTTTGAAAAAATCAAAGAAGCATCGACACCGGTCACCTTCCCGCATCGGTACCAAGAGCTCTGGGTCGCCGAGGGAGTCGGCACCCAGTAGGCATCGGCACCGGGAGGACCGCTCACCCTCTGTTCAGGAGATGTCGATGCGCTCCACCTTGGACAGCCCAGAACAGCCTCCACGCCCGGAACAGACTCTGACTTCGACGCCTGCATCGGCTTCCATGTCTTTCTCCACAGCCGCTCTGCACGAGAGTCTCCGGGCCGTGCTCCCGGAGATCCTGGGAGAGCTGTTGCGCCCTTCCCCTCCGGTACCGGGGGTGCTTGCGCCACCGGTACCGTCGAGTGAGGCGCCGACTGGCCCCTTGCCCGGGGTGAGGTCTCCGACATCAGTACCGCTTGCGGTACCGACTGCGGCCGCCTCCCAGGAAGGCTCCCCGACGACGTCGGCGGAGGGAGCTTCACCGGTGCTGGCGAGGGAGTCTACCTCTCGACACTCTCACCGTGGCCGTGTTTCCACGGAGTCGAGTCGGGCACAGCTTCAGACACAGGTTCATGAACTTGTGTCTGATACCGATGGTGAGGCCTCGTGGGAGGAGGAGGACATCAGATATTTCTCTGACGAGGAGTCTGATGACCCTCCTTATGATCCCACTCCCTCCCCTGAAAGGCAGCTTTCTCCTCCCGAGTCTGTCTTTTGCGGCCTTTGTCCGGGAGATGTCTACGGCCATCCCCTTCCCGGTGGTCGTGGAGGATGAGCCCAGAGCTGAAATGTTTGAGCTCTTGGACTATCCTTCTCCACCTAAGGAAGTGTCCACAGTACCCATGCATCATGTCCTAAAAAAGACATTGCTGGCGAACTGAACCAAGCCTTTAACTAATCCCCACATTCCCAAGAAGATCGAGTCCCAGTACCGGGGACCCAGAGCTGATGCGCACTCAGTTGCCTCACAACTCTGGTGTGGTGGATCTGGCCCTAAAGAAAGCTAAGAGTTCTAGGGAGCATGCTTCGGCGCCCCCGGGCAAGAACTCTAGAACCTTAGACACCTTTGGGAGGAAGGCCTACCATTCTTCTATGCTCGTGGCCAAGATTCAGTCTTACCAGCTCTACATGAGCATCCATATGCGGAACAATGTGCGGCAGTTGGCGGGCTTGGTGGACAAGCTCCCTCCGGAGCAAGCCAAGCCATTTCAGGAGGTGGTCAGGCAGCTGAAGGCGTGCAGAAAATTCCTGGCCAGAGGGGTATATGATACCTTTGATGTTGCATCCAGGGCCGCTGCTCAAGGTGTGGTGATGCGCAAACTCTCATTGCTGCGTGCCTCCGACCTGGAGAATAGGATCCAGCAGCGGATTGCGGACTCCCCTTGCCAAGCGGACAACATTTTTGGAGAGAAAGTCGAACAGGTGGTAGAGCAGCTCCACCAGCGGGATACCGCTTTCGACAAGTTCTCTCGCCGGCAGCCTTCAGCATCTACCTCCTCAGGTAGACGTTTTTATGGGGGAAGGAAGACTGTTCCCTACTCTTCTGGTAAGCGTAGGTACAATCCTCCTTCTCGACAGCCTGCGGCCCAGGCTAAGCCCCAGCGCGCTCGCTCTCGTCAGCAGCGTGCGCCTCAGCAAGGCCCCAAGGCTCCCCAGCAAAAGCAGGGGGCGAGCTTTTGACTGGCTCCAGCAGAGCATAGCCGACATCAACGTATCAGTGCCGGGCGATCTGCCGGTCAGGGGGAGGTTGAAAGTTTTTCACCAAAGGTGGCCTCTTGTAACCTCCGACCGTTGGGTTCTTCAAATAGTCCGGCAAGGATACACCCTCAATTTGGCCTCGAAACCTCCAAATTGCCCACCGGGAGCTCAATCCTACAGCTTCCAGCACAAGCAGGTACTTGCAGAGGAACTCTCCGCCCTTCTCAGCGCCAGTGCGGTCGAGCCCATGCCATCAGGGCAAGAAGGGCTGGGATTCTATTCCAGGTACTTCCTTGTGGAAAAGAAAACAGGGGGGATGCGTCCCATCCTAGACCTAAGGGCCCTGAACAAATATCTGGTCAAGGAAAAGTTCAGGATGCTTTCCCTGGGCACCCTTCTTCCCATGATTCAGGAAAACGATTGGCTATGCTCTCTGGACTTGAAGGACGCCTACACGCACATCCCGATACTGCCAGCTCACAGACAGTATCTGCGATTTCAGCTGGGCACACGTCACTTCCAGTACTGTGTGCTACCCTTTGGGCTCGCCTCTGCGCCCAGAGTGTTCACGAAGTGCTTGGCTGTAGTAGCAGCGGCGCTTCGCAGGCTGGGAGTGCACGTGTTGCCCTATCTCGACGATTGGCTGGTGAAGAACACATCCGAGACAGGAGCTCTACAGTCCATGCAGATGACTATTCGCCTCCTGGAGCTACTGGGGTTTATGATAAATTATCCAAAGTCCCACCTTCTCCCAGTGCAAAGACTCGAATTCATAGGAGCTCTGCTGGATTCTCGGACGGCTCATGCCTATCTCCCAGAGACGAGAGCCAACAACTTGTTGTCCCTCGTCTCTCGGGTGCGAGTGTCCCAGCAGATCACAGCTCGGCAGATGTTGAGATTGCTGGGCCACATGGCCTCCACAATTCATGTGACTCCCATGGCCCGCCTTCACATGCGATCTGCTCAATGGACCCTAGTTTCCCAGTGGTTTCAGGCTGCTGGGGACCTAGAAGACGTGATCCACCTGTCCACGAGTTTTCTCAAATCCCTGTATTGGTGGACAATTTGGTCCAATTTGACTCTGGGACGCCCTTTCCAAATTCCTCAGCCACAAAAAGTGCTGACTACGGGATGCGTCTCTCCTGGGGTGGGGAGCTCATGTCGATGGGCTTCACACCCAGGGAAGCTGGTCCCTCCAGGAACGCGATCTGCAGATCAATCTCCTGGAGTTACGAGCGGTCTGGAACGCTCTGAAGACTTTCAGAGATCGGTTGTCCCACCAAATTATCCAAATTCAGACAGACAACCAGGTTGCCATGTATTACATCAACAAGCAGGGGGGCACCGGATCTCGCCCCCTGTGTCAGGAAGCCGTCAGCGTGTGGCTCTGGGCTCGCCATTACGGCATGTGGCTCCAAGCCACATATCTGGCAGGCGTAAACAACAGTCTGGCCGACAGGTTGAGCAGGATTATGCAACCTCACAAGTGGTCGCTCAACTCCCTAGTAGTGCGACAGATCTTCCAGGTGTGGGGCACCCCCTTGGTAGATCTCTTTGCATCTTGAGCCAACCACAAGGTCCCTCAGTTCTGTTCCAGGCTTCAGGCCGACGGCAGACTGGCATCGGATGCCTTCCTCCTGGACTAGGGGGAAGGTCTGCTGTATGCTTATCCTCCCATACCTCTAGTGGGGAAGACTTTGTTGAAACTCAAGCAAGACCGAGGCACCATGATTCTGATTGCTCCCTTTTGGCCACGTCAGATCTGGTTCCCTCTTCTTCTGGAGTTGTCCTCCGAAGAACCATGGAGATTGGAGTGTTTTCCGACCCTCATCACACAGGACGAAGGGGCGCTTCTGCATCCCAACCTCCAGTCTCTGGCTCTCACGGCCTGGATGTTGAGAGCGTAGACTTTGCCTCTTTGGGTCTGTCAGAGGGTGTCTCCCGCATCTTGCTTGCTTCCAGGAAAGATTCCACTAAGAGGAGTTACTTCTTTCTATGGAGGAGGTTTGCCGTCTGGTGTGACAGCAAGGCCCTAGATCCTCGCTCTTGTCCTACACAGACCCTGCTTGAATACCTTCTGCACTTGTCTGAGTCTGGTCTCAAGACCAACTCTGTAAGGGTTCACCTTAGCGCAATCAGTGCATACCATTACCGTGTGGAAGGTAAGCCGATCTCAGGACAGCCTTTAGTTGTTCGATTCATGAGAGGTTTGGTTTTGTCAAAGTCCCCCGTCAAACCTCCTACAGTGTCATGGGATCTCAATGTCGTTCTCACCCAGCTGATGAAACCTCCTTTTGAGCTACTGAACTCCTGCCATCTGAAGTACTTGACCTGGAAGGTCATTTTCTTGGTGGCAGTTACTTCAGCTCGTAGAGTCAGTGAGCTTCAGGCCCTGGTAGCCCAGGCCCCTTACACCAAATTTCATCATAACAGAGTAGTCCTCCGCACTCACCCTAAGTTCTTGCCAAAGGTTGTGTCGGAGTTCCATCTGAACCAGTCAATTGTCTTGCCAACATTCTTTCCCCGTCCTCATTCCTGCCCTGCTGAACGTCAGCTGCACACATTGGACTGCAAGAGAGCATTGGCCTTCTGTCTGGAGCGGGCACAGCCCAACAGACAGTCCGCCCAATTGTTTGTTTCTTTTGATCCCAACAGGAGGGGAGTGGCTGTGGGAAAACACACCATATCCAATTGGCTAGCAGATTGCATTTCCTTCACTTACGCCCAGGCTGGGCTGGCTCTTGAGGGTCATGTCACGGCTCATAATGTTAGAGCAATGGCTGCGTCAGTGGCCCACTTGAAGTCAGCCACTATTGAAGAGATCTGCAAAGCTGCGACGTGGTCATCTGTCCACACATTCACATCTCATTACTGCCTGCAGCAGGATACCCGACGCGACAGTCGGTTCGGGCAGTCAGTGCTTCAGAATCTGTTCGGGGTTTAGAATCCAACTCCACCCCCCTAGGCCCATGTTTATTCTGTTCCAGACTACACTCTCAGTTAGTTGGAAAAATTGTTAGGTCAATCTCAGTTATGTTCTCGCCGTTGCGAGGCCCAATTGACCATATTTGTTGTTTTGAGTGAGCCTGGGGGCTAGGGATACCCCATCAGTGAGAACAAGCAGCCTGCTTGTCCTCGGAGAAAGCGAATGCTACATACCTGTAGAAGGTATTCTCCGAGTACAGCAGGCTGATTGTTGTCACAAACCCGCCCGCCTCCCCTTTGGAGTTGTGTCTTCCCTTGGTTTGTTTTGCTACATATGGGACTGACGAACACGAACCGGTTCGGGCGGGAAGACAGCCGCGTATGCGCGGTGCGCGAGGACTAGCAAAGGCCTTTGCTAGTAAAGTGTTCCAATTGGAGGGGCTGCCGTGGACGTCACCCATCAGTGAGAACAATCAGCCTGCTGTCCTCGGAGAATACCTTCTACAGGTATGTAGCATTCGCTTTATGGTGAGATGAATAGTAAGTAAAATTCTTGCCAGTTGGATGCCTTTGTTGCCATAGATCAAAAAGGCTCCAACGAACCAGAAACTGTTTAAGAGATGCATGTTCTCTCTGTGCATAAGAAATCTCCGCTGCACTATTATCCCACATCGGGTCTAAAGTAGAGGTCTGAACGGGGTTTGCGGGGATCCCACGGAAGTCCCCTCCGGGTTAGTGGGAGTGCCGCGGGGATGGAAATAAACATGCGGGATTCCCGTGGGGATGGAGGATATTCTGGCGGGATTCCCGTGGGGACGCGCACATACCTTTGTTTGAGAGGCCGCTGCTTTTCTGCAGATCTGTGCCCCTATCGCATCAATCATGCTGCTGGTTTGCTAATCGCCCCTTCTTTTAGTGGGCGGAGACACCAAGCTCTCCTCCAGCGGGAAAAGAAGGACGCCCTCAACTGCCCCGTCGCGCCAGGGACGGCCAAATTTCAAGGGGGGTGTCGGGCAGAGCAAAGGCGTGGATGTGCTCCAAGAAACGTCCATTTTGGGCATCCTTAACTGCTCCAGCGCACCAGGGACGGCCAAATTTCAAGGGGGGTGTCGGGCAGAGCAAAGGCGTGGATGTGCTCTGAGAAACGTCCATTTTGGGAGTCCTTAACTGCTCCAACACGCCAGGGATGGCCACATTTCCAGGGGGGTGTCAGGCAGAGCAAAGGAGTGGATGTGCTCCGAGAAACGTCCATTTTGGGCGTCCTTAACTGCTCCATCGCGCCAGGGACGGCCAAATTTCAAGGTGGTGTCGGGCAGAGCAAAGGCGTGGATGTGCTCCGAGAAATGTCCATTTTGGGCGTCCTTAACAGCTCCATTGCACCAGGGACGGCCAAATTTCAAGGGAGGTGTTGGGCAGAGCATAGGCGTGGATGTGATCTGAGAAACGTCCATTTTGGGCGTCCTTAACTGCTGTATCGCAGGAACGGCCAAATTTCAAAGGGGTGTTGGAGGCATAGCGAAGGTGGGACTTGAGCGCCTAAAACTTAGACATCCTTCATCTGTAATCTAAAAAAAAAAAAAAAGGATGTCCCTGACGAGCACTTGCACGGTTTCACCCGGGTCTCTCTCTGTCTCAACTCAAGTTCAACACGTGCAGGAGATTTGCTCAAGTTGTATGTAGTGAGTCTTCCAGGCACTGCCAGACCTCGGAGAGAACTGCACAGAGGTGAGCTCAGCTGACTACTTTTATTTTTTATATATGTATAGGTAGTTTATTTCTCTCATGGTGGGAACTGGCTGTTTGTGAGCTGTTTTACTGCGGCTAAAGCATTAGCATACCCACTTGTTTCTTTTGTTGAGGACATTGTGCTGTTTGGGTGACCAATAATTCTCTCTATTTTAGTGTGGAAAAAACTTCAGTTTGTTTTATGTATTTATTGCCCTTTTTGTAAGATTCAGTAAATTAATGAGTGAAGAAATATTTTCTCTGATTCGTTTTAAATGTATTACTGTACATTGTGTGCCCCCTGTCCACTCCACTCAGTATTTTATACTTTATACTTCCTTTTTTTATGGGGACGGGCGGGGATGGAGGAGATCACTCATGGGGACGGGCGGGGACGGAGGAGATTACTCACGGGGATGGGTGGGGATGGGTTAGATTCTGGCAGGGATGAGCGGGGACGGGTTTGATTCTGGCGGGAATGGGTCGCATTTCTGTCCCCGTGCAACTCTCTAGTCTAAAGTAACATTAAAATTCCCCCCCCCCCCCCCCCCCCCCCACACACACACACACTGTTCCCAAGAAAAGGTGACCATCCCCAACTCTAAAGTTTGACCCAAAACAGCCGAAAAATCAACTTGGTCCTCATTTGGCACAGATATGCACCCAAAAGTGAAGTCTGTGCTCCCCAACTTTAATGAAAGGAGCACATGATGACCTTCCTTGTCAGACACAACTTTCTGTATCTGCCAAGGATAGGTAGACAAAAGAGCTATCAAAACTCCTCTAGTCTTATTTTGAGATCAATTAGAAGGAAAAAAAAATATGTTGATATTTTTTGTGAGCTACATAGTGCTCATGGGCCGGTTTCAAGTGAGTCTCTTGAATGAAGGCCACGTCTGCCCTTAAACGAATCAGTTCTTTGAACAGAAGTTTTCTCTTAACTGGGGTGTGCAGTCCTCTTACATTCAGAGTTATACAAGTTAAACTAGACAGAACATAAAGGACTTATTAAAATCAGATTGCCCCTGAATACCCAGAATAAGCCGCATTGAGCCTGCCATGAGTGGGAAAGCGCGGGGTACAAATGTAACAAAAATAAAATACCACTTGTATGACATGGGACAGCTGCCAAATCCAAGACTCAAAATAATTAAAGTCCTCCATAACACCACTGTGCCCCCTGAATAGCCCCCCCCCCCCCCCCCAGTACCCTACTTCTTCCGTAGGCAAGACAACACTCGTGTGTTCGGCATGCCCACATAGTACGAGACGAAGCAGTGCATCCTAATAGTACATAGCCAATAATGCTTAAGATCCATCCAGTTATATTAAACAATTAATGCTAGGGTTCTAATGACCTTACAATCCAGATTTCTTGCATTGTGCCATCAAGCTTTTTGACAAATATTGTTGCTGACGACACCCCTGTCCATGGGAGACTCGTTGCCATCTTGTCCTCTCAACTCATGAAGGAGGGGAGGGATTCTCCACTGGATGAGCCTGTGCTTCCTCAAGGAAGCAGACCCAATGTAGCTTGCCTTCCTTATAAAAATCTAAGGCGAACGGTGCTGCCATTTATATCTAATACCCTTCTCTCACAGGTGTTGCATCAAGGGCTGCAGTTCAGCTCTTCGCTTCAACTTGGTATTTGTCAGGGCCTGGTAAATTTCAATATGGTAGGTATCCCACTCAAAGGCAGTATTCGCCTGAGCTTTAGCCAATAATGTTTCCTTCAGTTTAAAATCTTTAAAGCAGGCGATGATATCCTTAGCATGATTTTGCCTCGGGTTACCCTCTGTCAAGTATAATGGATGATGGATCCACTGGAGCATTGCCTGAGGAAAGGAGAGCCCCTGCTATTGCTGAACAACTATTTCACAGTCCATATAATCAGGGCCTTCTGGAACTCCTCTAAATTGGAGGTTGGATCGGCGTCTTTGTTTTTCAAGGTCTTCAATCTTGTCCAGCAGATATCTAGTATTCTGTTTATTCTCAGCCAGACTTTTATTAATTTGTGATATTTCCATTGCATGAGCCTCCAAGCTGGTCTCAGTGTCAATCAGGCGTTGACCCAATTCAGTAAGCTCTCCCCAGAGATCTGTTTCCAAGGTCATGAAATCGCTTCTTAAAGCCTTTATTTCAGATTGAATCATTTAGAGGGAGGCCCCAATCATCCTAATTGAGTCCTCAGATTCCCCGATGTTTGCAGAAGGTATAGATTTTGCCATGGTTTCCAGGGTTGGGCTCTTGTAGATCAGGCACTTCCTCTTCCAGTTCCATTTCCAGTGTTGCGATAGCCTGCTGCTGAAAAGCAAAGTTTTGTAGATTAATCGCCTGTTACCGCTGATCTGCCATTCAAACCAGGTCGCCCCTGCTCTAAGGGATATCGGCAAGCAAAAAATAACCATGAAAGCAGTGTCTGGATGGATCAACATGCTGTAATTTGCAGAGCTCTTCGTTCAAGCAGCCATACTTGATGGTGATGTCACTTCCTCCCCTTCCTGCTAATTTTCTTGAGTACAGTCAGACCAGTCCAGAAAATGTGGGTGTAGCTGTCAGCCAACATATGGAGACAGATATGCAAGCTCGGCACTATAAAAGTCAGTGCAACCACATCTCATCAGTATACCTGTAACAAAACATATGAATACTAGGCAAAACCATAATATCCCAAATGAAAACATCAGAAAATAATTCAGGGATAAAAATAGCAAGTGCTTTCTGAAGTAAAACTTCTCAGATTTCGCTGAACCTCCCCACAGGAGAACGTGTGCTTTAAAAAGTTCCAGAGATAATAAAAAGAGAACCTTTTTCTATTGATAGGGAGGATATCTGGACTGCTCTGGGTTGTATTCAAGGAAAGATAATTGGCAGGCAAGACCAAATTTTTCCTTCCGTATTATCCTAAACAGACAAGTCCAGAACACAAAGGATGTAAGAAAGAAAAAAAAAAAGCATTCCTTACACTGAGCAGAAAGAAAAAAAACTGCTGACAAGACAGAAGCTCCAAAGACAGCTGTTTCCTTGGCTTTGACATTGAGTCTGTACAATTTGGCAAAAGAATGAAGAGAAGCCCAGGTAGCAGCTTTACAAATTTCTCTGGAGAAAGACTACAATTCAGCCCAAGAAACATTAACCCCTCTGAGTGAGCCTTGAAAACTTGAAAAACATCTTTAACCTTAAAAATATACCCAGAAACAATCACCTCCTTCAGCCAGCATGTAATAATTGCTTCTGTGGCTGCTTTACCCTTCTTGACACCAGCAAAAAGTACAATCAGTCAGATTTACCAAACTCATTAGTAACTTCGAAGTAATGCATTAGCATTTTTTGAACATCCAAACATTGCAGAACTTTGAATTTATCCACCTAGTTCTCCTTTTGAAAGGAAGACAAATTACCTATCTGATTCATGTGAAAGCTCGGAAGTACTTTAAGAAGAAAAGAAGGGACAGGACAAATAGAGACTCCGTATTCTGTAGACTGTAAGAAGAGGTCTCAACATGATGATGCTTGCAATTCTGAAATTCTCCTGGCCAAAGAAATAGCCACCAAAAAAACTGATTAAGATCCTTCAAGGCAGTCGTCTTGAAAGGCTCAAAAGACAGAGAGGATAAGGCTTGCAAAACCAGATTGATTCCAAGGAGGTACAACAATGCATACTGGAAAGATGTAAGTGAGCTACTCCCTTGAGAAAGCAAACATCTGGATCAGAATCTACAGATGAACCTTCTAGACACCCTCTGTAACAGAGTAGTCTCACCACCTGAACCCTAACAGAAGATGCATGCTAAGCATATTACCACTTTACATTTTTTTTCTTTTTTTTTATTAGTAGTCTTCCTAATCCTAGACTAGCCCCTTGTAATGGTGGTCTAAAGAAGAGTTAAAAATTTTTTCCTTGAATTTATTCTTCTATATGGAGAGTATATCTCTATATAAATGTTGCATGTCTGTATTTCCTGTTCAAATATAAATTAAAAAAAAAAAAAAAACCCCTAACAGAAGATAAGGACAGACACTTTTCATACCTTCCTACAAAAAAAAAAAACCCAAAATAAACAAACGAGGGCTGTGAAAGATGAAAAAATAATCTCTGAGCACTGTGAATCAAACTCTCCAAACTATAGCATGAGCCACTGAAGTAGATCATTTCTTCACTTACAGAAAGTTGTTAATGACACCATCAGCTTAATCTTTATGCTTCAACCGTTACTTCTCTGTGGCCAAGGACTGAACATAGAGTTGGATCTCAATTACGGGAAACAGCAGTATGCTAATGATCTCTTTACTGGTGCATATTCACTTGATGTAAAAGGAGCCCAAAGTGGCCACGTTTCAGCTGATACCTGCATTGGGCAAACAACATGTACAATATAAGTAAAACTGTAGAACATAAAATTGTCATCTTAAGTAATTATACATATTTTATATTTGATATCTAAATTAAATGTATATATTACCATACTGCACATGTATTCCCATACTCTAATAGGCAATATCCAAAATCTTACAGAGGTTGAATTAAAAAACACACATTCATTTTGTTGAATATATAAAACCACCTCTCTACATACAAGTTTTCTTCTCTGCTTGCATAAATAACTTAAAAGTTTTACAATTTCTAAAGGTCACAAACAAAAGAAGAAATGCACTTCTCACATTTGGTTATGGAATGCGCTATCATCCCTAAATTATGTGAGTAAAATATTTTCTCTGAAGACAAGCAGTACTAGTAGTTGTCACGTGTGGGTGACGTCATCCATGGAGCCTTTCATGGAAGCTGCCTAGCCTTCTTCCAGAAGCTTTTGGCAGGCCCGATCCCGCCTACCTGACTCATGCAGGACGTGCAGTTTTACTTCATTTGCGAAGCATTGAAGATGTCTTCCTTTCCCTCTGTCATGCGGTTTTTTTTGCCTCTGAGAATTTCTCTTGCCTTCCTGTTTTTTTCCTTTTGAGTAACAGGACCAATTTTCAATTTGTCTTTTTTTAATTAGGGTTGTACTGAATATTTGTGATTTAAAATTTGAATATGAATAATCTGGGGCACTACTGTGCTAAATCCTACTGAAATAAGCACTTGGTTTCTGATTTCATGTTGCTTCTTTACTATTTGTTAAAGCTCAATGCCCGGTATTCATATTCAGTTGAATAATATTTTTCATTATTCTTGTTCAGTTGAATAGTTAAATATGCTATTTGGTAAAGCTCTAATTTTTAGATTTTTTTTCTTTGTCTCCTTATATTTTCTTAGTTCTTTTAAGTTTCATTATTCTCTGCAGCCTGCAGTAGTCTCCTTAGGCCTGAGCTCCCAGCTGGGTCCTTCATTAAAAAAAAAAAATTTAAAGACAACTTTCTTACATCATTGAGCCATTTGATTTCACTTCAGCTGTTTTTCCCATTATGTCCTAAAAGCTTTAAGAAGTACTCTGACTGGTAGAATCATGTCTGTGACTGATCCTCACAACTTGTGCCTTGAGTCTGACCATGAGTCCTCTCATTGTTCACTTTGTGCACAAATGCAGAAGAGAACACAGAGGCCCCACATGAGAAATGTTTTGGCACGCCGAAGTCTGGTCTATCAACAGCAAAGGCATCAGTCCGTCTGGCTTCAGGAGCTGCACCAGACTCGGGGGACGCATCAACAGCAAGAAAGTCTCCCTTTGCCTTGATGTCAAGTGTCGGTAGCCCCTGTTCTGGGTGAACATCGAGGACTTGTGATATTTCCACATCATCCTCGGCACCAAGGGACCCTGATGTGCATCAAGTGAAGGCAAAGAAACACTAACATCGGTCCTCATCGAAGCAAAGTGCCAGGAGCTCCAGGGCACCAGCATCACTAGTACCCGAGAAGCGTCGGTGTTGTGAAGACTGTTCCCCCTCCATGGAAGTGTTGCCAATACGCCAGTTTTCCCAGAGTCCCTGCCTCCAGTTCGGCTCCTACATCTTCCACAAACTGTCCCCATACCAGTCCTGTGTTTACCAATGCCTGCCCTCGAAAAGCGGCTGCAGGTCATGTTACAGGAGGAACTGGGGTAAATCCTAGCTCAAAGTGAAGCATTGAGGGCATCAGTACTGGCTATGATGCTGCTCCAGCCCATTCTGGAGAGCCGTGCTCTGTCATTCGGGTGTTCGTCGATGCCAATGCCTCCTTTTCAGCCCATCAAGTTCAATTTTAAGTTCACTTTCAGTTTCAAACCTCCAAAATTACTGTAGTAAAAATGAGGGCATGTCAATAATTCAGAAATCACGTTGGCCCCTACTGGACAGTGTAGATAGAGATGTGCAGCGATTATTTTGTAAAGCCCTCTGGAATTAGGATCTTAGTATCATGCCCCCCTACTTGGGCAGATCTGAGTTCTTACTCCTCCCAGATATACTGACAAACAACATAACACAAGTGCTAAATACAATAACTGTGAAAGCTTTATTATTTACAAGAAAATAATGTAACCAAGAATGACAATGGAAATAATTAAGATTTAAGTTATGTACAAATGCTAGGTAAACTTAAAATGAAGTTAGAAATAAACATTTTTCCTAAATACCTTAAAATGAACACTTATCAGAAATTAGTTAGAACAAACAAACACATCCCTAAAACCAGAATAAGTGTTCCTATACCCCATTGAGAGTGAACACAGCTTGGCCTGTACCTGGATGTGCAAGCCTCTGGCACCTAGGCACTGCTGGCAGTGCTGGTTCAGGTTTACTCCAAATAGATCAGGTGAGATGAAAAATTGCAGAGAATCTAGAGTTTAGAGAGGCTAAGGTAAAAAGTCCTGGTGGGTACCCCTTTTATATCATTTGTGCCGTCAGGAATGGCTCCGAGGATCTGATAGCGGTGCAAAAGATAATTGGTTGTGACCTTTATGTTAAGGCTTGCAAAACCACAAGAATGTCTTGTGCTCTCCTGGAACTCAGGGCTCCGAACAGTCTTGGGGTTCAATGTGACTGAGGTTTCTTTGTCTTGTATCATCCATGTTTCTTAACAGGGACCTGGGCATGTTCAGACATGTAAATGTCTTTGATTAGAACAAGTATGACTTAGCAAAGTTCTAATTCATAGCAAAGGTCTCTATATTGGAGCATAGCACCACAAAATTGCCGCTCTTGGGGTATGATGTAGAACCAGAGGAGCCCTTGGAGGAGGATCCCTTGGTCTACCTTCAGATCCTTCTTCACCTCAGGAAAGGAGACAGTCTTCCTCAGAAGAGGACTCAGCTTTCTGAGAGAAATTGCTGAGACCATCCCATTTAATTTGGAAATTGAGAGCGAGCCCAGGGCTGAGATGTTGGACACCCTTGATTATGGCCTCCCTCCCATGGAGCTGTGACCAGTCTGTGCACAGCATCCTTAACAGATGAGGAATTGGGAGACCCCCTCTCACTGTGCAGCCTATGCTGAAGAAGGCAGACTCAATGTATCCCAGATTTGAGAAGCAGCAGCTTCCATACCATTCCATAGTGGTCAGATCTGCTCTGAAAAAAGCCAGCAATTTGAGGACCCATGCCTCAGCTCCTCCCAGGCAAGGATGCTTCCTGGAGGAAAGTGCTTCAGAGCTCGATTCTCATTTCTTACATCCAGTTCTACCAGCTCTACATGAGTATCTTCTTGAAGAATTTAGTGCGCAGTGTGACGGAGTTTACGATACTATGCCTCCACAGAACTCCTTAGCAGCCAGGCAGAAGGAATGTAAAAAGAACATTGCCTGGGCAGTGTATGATGCTTTTATTTATTTATTTCAACATTTGTACCCCACATTTTTCCAATCATGACTTAGTTCAAAGTGGCTTACATCGTTAGTTTAACGGAGATGTTCAATCAAAGGTTATTTACGTTCTCAGCATCTTGATTTGATTGTATGGGATGGACATGGCCAAGGCTATCCTGCTTCATCAGAGAAGAGTTGTCTAAAGAAGAAAGCTTTTAAGGTGTCTTTGAAAGTTATGTAGTTATTTATGCATTTTAGGTCTTTTGGAAGCACGTTCCATGCTTTTGTGTATTGGTAGGGGAAACTTGTCACATGTGTGATTCGGTACTTTATACCTTGGGGGTTAGGTAAGTGAAGGGTTAGATAGTTCCTTGTGCCTATGATTGAGTTTTGGGTTGGTACAGATCGTTCATGTATTCTGGGGCTAGGCCAAAGATAATTCTGTAAGCCCAGGTGCATAGTTTGAAGGCATAGTTTGATTTGACAGGGAGCCAGTGTAGGCTGTGTAGTAATAGTTTGGCACTTTCAAACCTTGACTTCCCACATATGTCTGGCAGCGGTGTTCTGCGCTGTCTTTAATTACATCAGTATTATCTCTGCAATCCACATATATTCTGTTACAGCAGTCAACGTGGGCTAGGACCATGGTTTGGATTAACATGTGGAATTTCTGTCTGGAGAAGTATCTCCTGATACACTTTAGTTTCCATATTGTGTGGAACATTTTCTTGGTGACATTTGCTGCCTGATTTCGAAGGTTGAGTGTCAGTCCACAGTGACACCTAGAGTCTTTGTCTTCCATTATTGGGAGCAGAACTCCATTTAGTTCTATGTTGGGGAATGTTGTGTTGCAGTGTAGGGAGGTGATTACCGTGCAGTGTGTTTTTTTTTTTCTCTGTTCAATTTCAATGCTGATGCCCAGGATTCCAGTGTGTTAATTCCATTGGTGATCTTGGTCATTATTTTGGATATATTTTTGTTGAATGGGATGAAGATGGAGACATCATCTGCATATATGAAGGAATTGAGTTCATGTTTAGCCAGAGATCTGGCCAGGGGTGTCGTCATGATGTTGAATAGAATGGGGGAAAGGAGAGAACCTTGTGATACTCCACTTTCTGCTTTCCATGGAGGGAATGTCAAGGATTCCATCTTCACTTGGTAAGATCTGGATGTGAGAAAGCCAGTGAACCATTTGAGTACCTTCCCCCTGATGCCAATGTTATCTAGCAGTCTTAGCAAAGTCTGGTGGTTGACCATGTCAGAGGTACTTGACATGTAGAATTGTAGGAGCAGAATGTTTTGTCCTTTGCTGATTACTTTTTTTAAATTGGCCATTCCACAGCGACCCTCCAGATCGGTCAAGACGCTTGTGTTATGCACGCCTACCACAGAGGGAGACTGAGAACACTGATCTTTGAACACTGTATATGTAACCTGTGCAGAACCCCAACCAGCCAGTATTTCTCAGGGCTGTCCGGGCTGGTAGGTCCTAGGGGGTTCGTGGGGTCTTTCTTTGGGCTTAAAAAAAAAAAAGATACTTGGTTTAAAACTCTGTGTGCTTCGGGGTGTGGGTCTGGTGGGGCCCCGTTTACCCCGTGGGGTGTCACACCCAGGTGGACGGGTCCCTCCCCCTGTCCTGCTCTCCTGTGTGGACAGCCTTGTGCCTCGGCTACCGTGTTCGGGCGGCAGTCTTGAGTGCCCTTCAACCAGCAGCAGCAGGGCTCAAATAAAGATTTTTTTTTTTTTTTAAAGAAAGAAAAGCTCCGGTTTTGTGTCTAGGCTGTCCGGGAGAAATCGCTTCTTCCATATCATCAAGCTGATCAATCCATAGACTGGTGGGTTGTGTCCATCTACCAGCAGGTGGAGATAGAGAGCAAACTTTTGCCTCCCTATATGTGGTCATGTGCTGCCGGAAACTCCTCGGTATGTTCTCTATCTCAGCAGGTGGTGGTCACACACAGCAGCAGCTCTGGCTAGGCCTCCAAGCCTAATCCTTAGGTTTTGTTGAGGCCTGGGGTTGAGGGCTCTTTTGAGCAAGTGCAAACCTGGTGGTGCCAGGTCCCTCCTTTTCTCCCCCCTCCCGCTGGCTCCGTTTAAAAAAAAAAAAAATTTTAAACGTCTTTAAAGGCGTTTAATTCGACGTTTCTTTAAACGTTCATTGCAGCTACTCACTGGGACACCAGTTCGTTACAGCTCGGAGCGGCAAGCAGGTAATTTTACCTTTTTATAGCGGGCAGGGGGTTCCCCGATTCTTCTCCTCGTGGCATATGGCGTCGGAGGGCGAGGGCGCAAAGGGTCGCTCCCCGGATCGCTGGAGCGCTTCTAGAGGGGATGCGGGGGTTTTACAACCTGATTCGCCCTTGATGGGTGACAGTTTAGTGACCGATGAATGTCCCGGTCGTTCCTCCGGCGTGGCGGTTTTTTCCCGCCATAAACGCCCATCCCCCGCTCCTCGCCTCCGCCATCTTGGCCGGCCACGCGGCTCGGACGGCTTCTTCGTGGGCCGCCCTTGAGGTTGGAGACATTAATGACATGAACGCCCTTAATTTGGGCGACGGCACAAAGCGGCTAAAGTTAAGCGCCGTTCTTCCCGCGCGGCTCCTTCGCGGAGTTTCGCGCCGGACGCCATTTTGGATGCGCAGCATCTCTCCCCCGCTATTGCGAGCGCCGGTTGAGAGTGCGTCTAGGGCTGTTGCCCAGGCTGCGGAAGTGCACAGTCTGGGGGGTTTCTCCCCCGAGTTTGTTTTGCTGCTGCATCAGGCTTTCCTCATGCAAAACGCTGCCCCTGCTCCCTCTTCTGATAAAGAGGTTGAGGTTCCCAGAGGTAAACGCCCTCGGGTTGATTTCCAGGCCTTGGAGGACTTTGTCTCCTCCGATGTAGATGAGGGCAGCGTGTCTGAGGTCTCCCAACGGTCCTTTGCGGATTCCTTGGAGGAGATAGATCCCCGCTCGGATGGAGCGGATGACCCCTCTGCAGCGCGGCTTTTTAGCCCAGAGGATTTGCCCAACCTGTTGTTACAGGCCATGGACACTTTGAAGATTTCCTCTCCGGAGGACGTCTCTCCCTCAGCCCCTGTTGGCTCTGCCATTATGCTGGGGACGAAGCGCCCGCCTAGATCCTTCCACGTGCATGATGCCATGCACACCTTAATTGCGGCTCAATGGGATGTCCCGGAAACGAGCCTTAAAGTGGCTAGGGCTATGTCCCGCCTCTATCCTTTGGCTGTGAGTGAACGTGAGGCCTATCTGTGGCCTACCGTGGATTCTTTAATCACTGCGGTGACTAAGAAAACGGCGTTGCCGGTGGAAGGTGGCACGGCCCTAAAGGACGCCCAAGACAGAAGATTGGAGGCGGCCTTAAGGTCGTCCTTTGAGGCAGCTGCTTTAAGTTTGCAGGCCTCAGTTTGCGGCTCCTATGTGGCCAGGGCGTGCCTGACTATGGTGCAGCGGGCTTCCCCCTCGGATCTTTCCTTGAGGGCTGATTGGCCGGCCCTGGAATCGGGATTAGCCTATTTGGCAGACTTGCTGTATGATGTCTTGAGAGCCTCAGCTAAAGGCATGGCTCAGACAGTCTCTGCGCGGCGGTGGCTTTGGCTGAAACATTGGTCTGCTGACCACGCCTCTAAATCCCGCCTGGCTAGATTGCCTTTTAAAGGCAAGCTGCTCTTTGGGGTCGAGCTGGACAAAATCGTGACCGATCTCGGCACGTCTAAGGGCAAGAAATTGCCAGAGGTCAGGGCTCGGGCTAGTACTCGTCCCGGTACCTCCAGAGGACGGTTGCTGGAAGCCCGTCGGTACCGCCCGGGCAAGTCGGGTTCCTCTGCCCCCTCTTCCTTCAAGAGGAATTTCTCCCCCAAGCAGCATTCCTTTCGCAGAGACCGCCGTCCCGGAGGTGCTCCCTCCGGTCCTCCCCCAGGGTCTCGTACCCAATGACGGGGCCTTGGTCCACGCCCCAGTGCAGATTGGAGGACGGCTGTCCTCGTTTCTGGGCGAGTGGACCACTATAACTTCAGACGCGTGGGTGCTGGAAGTCATCAGAGACGGCTACAAGCTAGAGTTCTGCCAACCCTTAAGAGACGGGTTTGTACTCTCTCCCTGCAAGTCTCCGGTCAAGCTGTGGCAGTGCAGCAGACCTTGGACAACCTGATCCGCCTGGGTGCGGTCGTTCCGGTGCCAAAAAATCAGATTGGCAAGGGACGTTACTCCATTTACTTTGTGGTTCCAAAGAAAGGAGGTTCTGTCCGGCCTATCCTCGACCTCAAAGGGGTCAATCGGGCCTGGAAAGTGAGGCACTTTCGCATGGAGACTCTCCGCTCTGTTATAGCGGCAGTGAAGGCAGGAGAGTTCTTGGCTTCCTTGGACATCAAGGAAGCGTACCTGCATATTCCCATCTGGCCTCCTCTCCAACGCTTTCTGCGTTTTACAGTCCTGAGACGACACTTCCAGTTCAGAGCCCTCCCTTTCGGGTTGGCTACTGCTCCGCGGACCTTTTCCAAAGTAATGGGGGTCCTGCTAAAGGAAGGAGTACAAGTCCATCCTTATCTGGACGACTGGTTGATCCGAGCCCCCTCTTATGCAGAGTGCGGCAAAGCTATGGACCGGGTAGTTGCTCTTGTGAGCTCCCTGGGATGGATCATCAACTGGAAGAAGAGCCAGCTGCGCCCGACTCAGTCCCTGGAGTATCTGGGAGTTCGATTCGACACCCAAGTGGGCAGAGTGTTCCTGCCAGACAATCGGATTGTCAAGCTTCAGGCTCAGGTGGACTAGTTCCTAGTAGCCTCTCCTATTTGGGCTTGGGACTACGTGCAGCTGTTGGGCTCTATGACGGCCACGATGGAAGTAGTGCCCTGGGCCAGGGCTCATAGGAGACCACTACAGCTATCTCTGCTGCTGCGCTGGACTCCGATGTCGGAGGATTATGCTGTGCGCCTTCCCGTGGACCCAGCAGTGCGCAAGGCGCTGAGCTGGTGGACGCAGACAGACAAGTTGTCTGCAGGATTGCCTCTGGTGACCCCGGAGTGGATTGTCGTCACGACAGACGCCTCTTTGATGGGCTGGGGAGCCCACTGCTTGGGAAGGACAGCGCAGGGGCTCTAGTCTCCTGCAGAGGCAAGTGGTCTATCAACCTCCTGGAACTCAGAGCCATTCGGTTGGTGTTATTGGAGTTCATCCCGGTACTGGTGTTGTAGCCTGTACGGGTCCTGTCGGACAATGCCACGGCTGTGGCCTATATCAACCGCCAGGGAGGTACCAAGAGCGCCCCTCTAGCCAAGGAGGCTATGAGTCTTTGCCAGTGGGCGGAAGCGAACCTGGAGCAGCTTTCAGCGGCCCACATTGCCGGAGTCATGAATGTCAAGGCGGACTTTCTCAGTCGCCATACCTTGGAGTCCGGAGAGTGGCAACTATCTGCTCAGGCGTTCTTGGACATCACGAAGCGCTGGGGCCAGCCGAGCCTAGATCTGATGGCGTCATCGGCCAATTGCCAAGTGCCGCGCTTTTTCAGCAGAGGACGGGACCCTCGATCCCTGGGAGTAGATGCTCTTCTCCAACAGTGGCCGACACAAGAGCTCCTCTATGTGTTCCCGCCCTGGCCCATGTTGGGCAGGGTGCTAGACCGGGTGGCAAAGCATCCCGGCAGGGTAATCCTGGTGGGTCCGGATTGGCCCAGACGTCCCTGGTATGCGGACTTGATCAGGCTCTCAGTCGACGATCCTCTGCGGCTGTCAGTGGAGCAGGGCCTGTTACATCAGGGTCCCGTGGTGATGGAGGATCCCTCTCCCTTTGGTCTTACGGCCTGGCTATTGAGCGGCAGCGTCTGAGGAAGAAGGGCTTCTCAGACAAGGTCATCGCCACTATGCTGAGAGCGAGGAAGCGCTCTACTTCTACTGCTTACGCCAGGGTTTGGCGTATCTTTGCAGCATGGTGTGAAGCAGGCTCACTTTCTCCCTTCACTGCTCCAATTTCTTCAGTGTTGGCGTTCCTGCAAGAAGGTCTGGAGAAAAGCCTGTCGCTCAGTTCCCTTAAAGTCCAGGTAGCGGCTCTGGCTTGCTTCAGGGGCCGCCTGAAGGGTGCTTCCCTGGCTTCGCAGCCAGATGTGGTGCGCTTTCTCAAGGGAGTTAATCACCTGCGCCCTCCTCTGCACTCAGTGGTGCCTGCGTGGAATCTCAACCTGGTGCTAAGAGCATTGCAGAAGCCGCCTTTTGAACCCTTGTCGAGGGCATCTCTGAAAGACCTGACGTTGAAAGCAGTCTTTTTGGTGGCTATCACTTCAGCCAGAAGAGTTTCCGAGCTCCAGGCGCTCTCATGTCGAGAGCCTTTTCTGCAGTTCACTGAGGCAGGAGTGACTATTCGCACAGTGCCTTCCTTCCTGCCCAAGATTGTTTCTCGCTTCCAGGTGAATCAGCAGCTCTGTCTCCCTTCCTTTCGTAGGGAGGACTACCCAGAGGAGTACTCCGCTCTTGAATATCTGGATGTGAGACGAGTCATCATCAGATACTTGGAAGTGACCAATGATTTCCGGAAATCGGATCATCTGTTTGTCCTGTTTGCAGGTCCTCGTAAGGGTCTGCAGGCTGCTAAGCCTACAGTGGCAAGATGGGTCAAGGAAGCCATTGCAGCGGCTTATGTGGCCGCGGGGAAGGTGCCGCCTATCCAGCTGAAGGCTCACTCCACGAGAGCTCAGGCGGCCTCGATGGCAGAGGCCGGATCCGTCTCCTTGGAAGAGATATGCAAGGCGGCAACGGGGGCTTCGGCTCATACATTCTCCAAGCATTACCGTTTGACTGTGGCTGCACGGGCGGAGGCCCGGTTTGGAGCTTCAGTGTTGAGGTCAGGGATTTCTATGTCCCGCCCTGGGTGAGTACTGCTTCGGTACATCCCACCAGTCTATGGATTGATCAGCTTGATGATATGGAAGGTAAAATTATGTATAATCATACCTGATAATTTTCTTTCCATTAATCATAGCTGATCAATCCATAGCCCCTCCCAGATATCTGTACTGTTTATATTCTGGTTGAATTTTAGGTTCAAGTTTAGCCTTCAGTTACTTCAGGAGGACTTCGTGTTCAAGTTCTTCTTTCACTTGGATTCTTCAAGAGTTGAGACGAGTTTGTGTTACAGTGAGCTGCTGCATTCCTCTCCCCTCCGTTTTACGGGGCTGGATTGAGACATAAATTCTGCCGGCACTCCCTCCCGCTTCGTGCGGCTGTAGGGCAGCTTTGTACCCCTCCCGCTTCGGCGGTGTTAGGGTCAGTCAGCTCCTCCCGCGGTTGCGGTTGCAGGATAAGCCAGATCCCCCCGCATCGGCGGGTGTGGTGTCCCTCCCCCGCTCCGCGGGGATGAGCTGGACGGATTCCCCTCCCCCACTTGTGTGGGGATGAGCTGGGTTAATTCCCCTCCCCCGTTTCGGCGGTGGTGAGCTGGGCAGAGTGTCCCTTCGTGGGTGTAATTCTCTAAGTGCTGAGTCCTGCGGATGGAGCTTTGATATCGACATACTGAGGAGTTTCCGGCAGCACATGACCACATATAGGGAGGCAAAAGTTTGCTCTCTATCTCCACCTGCTGGTAGATGGACACAACCCACCAGTCTATGGATTGATCAGCTATGATTAATGGAAAGAAAATTATCAGGTATGATTATACATAATTTTACCTTAGCCACTCTCCTCCCTACTTGCTGTTATGTCGGCGGGAAAACCGCTTGCGCCGAGGACTCAATACCACCTCTGTGGAGAGCCGAAGCCACCATCCTCCACACCCCTGCGGTTTCCCGTGGCAGGAACTGTTGGTGTTGAGATGGCCCGTGCAGGCAGGGGTGACAACGGTGGTCCTGTTTTCGGCGGGAACCGTTGCCATCTTGGATTCTTCCTGTGCCGCGGAGCCATCTCAGTCGGTGCTGGGGACTTCCTTTCCTGGTCCCTCCTTAGTTAATGAGAGTTCAGGAGGGATGGGATTCCCCCCCCCCCCCCCCCCCCATTTTATTTGGTCAGTGTACCAGATGTGGAAATCGGAGCCCACTCAGCCCTGCCTTCCTGGTGAGGGGCGGGTCCAGTAGTTGCAAAGCGACCTTGCCTGGACTGGGCAGAGGATATAGAGTCATTTTCTCTACTGGGGTCCGAGGAGGACCTTAGTGGCCTTGGAGAGGAGGACCTTTTAGTTTCGAACCAGGAGAAGGAGTGTTCCTTGCCGGGGGAGGACCCCTCGGTGGTAATGATTTTTCATAGGAACGAGTTGCCTGAATTAATTGACCAGGTGTCTGCTACCCTCAAATTTGAGCTGGCAGAAGCCTCTGTGGGGGGTGCAAAGCAGGTAGATCCCCAGGTTAAGGGGATTTGACTTCCTTCCCATTCTTTTCTATGAACAAAGATCTGAGGAAGATAGTAGCACAGGAGTGGTCTTCTCCAGATACTCCTTGTAAGGTGTCTCGGGCCATGGCTAGACTTTACCTGCTCCAGCAGGAGGATAGGAATTCCCTGAAATCCCAACGGTAGATGCTGTGGTGACTGCAGTCACTAAGGCCACTGCTATTCCGGTGGATGGTGGCGCGGTGCTACGGGACCCCCAAGATAGGAAGTTAGAATCCTTTCTTAGGCGTAGTTTAAATTTATCGGCCCTAGCGCCGCAAGCTTCGGTTTCTTGTGGGGGGGGGGGGGGGGGGCTGGTGGCTCGAGCTTGTTTCCACTAGGCGGAAAAGCTCCTGGATGATCCGGGTTTTGATAGGGCTATCTGGGTGTAGGAATTGGTCATGTTAGAGATGAGCTCCTCTTTCTTATCTGATGCTCTTTATGATTTGCTGTGAGTGTCAGTGAAGAACATGCTGGCAGTTGTGGCCTGCCAGGCGCTTTGGTTATGGGGTTGGGCCTCAGACACAGCCTCTAAATGCAAGTTATTTTCGCTCCCCTTTAAAGGTTCCATGCTCTTTGGAGAGGATTTGTATAAGTTGGTGTGCGGTCTTGGAGACACTAAGGTCCCGTGTCTTCCGGAGATCTGTCCCAAGTCAGGTAGCCAGGGGATGTCAGCATGTGGTCATTTTCGGGAAGCTCGGCGGTATAGGCCGAGTAGGTCGAGCGGAACGCCAGAGGTTTTTTTCAGAGGACCTAGTCCTTTCGAGGCGGATGCCATGGAGGGTGTGACTCCTCCACGGGCGGTGTCAGTCCTACACGTGCCTCTCAATGAGGGTGCGGAGGTCCAGCCTCTGGTGTGAGTGGGTGCTCGGTTGAGTCAGTTTTATCAGAGGTGGGCCCAGATCACGTCAGACCAGTGTCGTTCCTACGTGCGCCAATGAGGGTGCGGAGGTCCAGCCTCTGGTGTGAGTGGGCACTCAGTTGAGTCAGTTTTACCAGAGATGGGCCCAGATCATGTCAGACCAGTGGGTTCTAGAGGTAGTACGTGACAGTTATGCACTAGAGTTCAACAGTTCGCTTCCCAACTTCTTTGTAGAATCTCCGTGTTGCTCTCGGCTCAAGGCGGGAGCGGTTTAAGAATCTTTGCTTCGTTTGATTTGTCCTGGGAGCACTAGTACCCATCCCTCAAAGGGTCAATGGGGCTCTGAAGGTTGCCTCTTTGGATGGAAACGTTACGCTTGGTCATTGTAGCGGTTCGGAAGGGCGAATTCCTCACTTCTCTGGACTTGACGGAAGCCTATCTGCACATTCCCATCTGAACGGCTCATCAGCGTTTTCTTTGTTTTGCTGTCTTAGCAAAGCATTTTCAGTTCTGTGCACTGCCGTTCGGCCTCGTGACGGTGCCCCGGACTTTTTCCAAGGTCATGGCGGTGGTTGCAGTGGTGCTGCGGAAGCAGAGCATCTTAGTCCATCCTTACCTCGACGATTGGTTGATTCGAGCCATCAAGGTCGGAGAGCGAAGTGGTGAGCTTGCAGTCTCTGGGCTGGGTGGTGAACCCAGCCAAAAGTCATCTGGTGCTGTCGCAGTCCCTGGAGTATCTGGGGGTGCATTTGACACATTGAAGGGTCATGTATTCCTGATTCCTGCTCGGGTTTCCAAGCTGCAGGGGTAGATTCGTCAGCTTTGTGCGGCCCTTTCTTACCTCCAGGTGTTGGCCCTGATGGCGGCGGTGATAGAAGTAGTTCTGTGGGCCAGGGCGCATATGCGACAGTTGCAGTTTGCTCTTCTGGATCCACTGGTCCCCACAGACTCAGGACTTGGAAGAGAGGTTCCTTCTGGCAGGAGCCCCTCACCTCAGCCTGCATTGGTGGCTTCACACACTGAATCTGGTGAAGGGCATGCCTTTGGACCCTTCGGAGTGCATAGTTCTCACCACGGATACAAGTCGGGGGGGGGGGGGTTGGGGGGGCTCATTGCCTCGGTCAGGTAGCTCAGGGACGTTGGTCGATGGAGGAAGCTCACTGGTCCATCAACTGGTTGGCGACACGGGCCATCCCATTGGCCCTGCAGTTCTTCCAGTCCCTTCTCGTCAGCAAGACCATCAGAGTTCTCTCCGACAGCGCAGTTTCCGTAACCTATGTCAGTCGTCAAGGGGGCACAAAGAGCCGAGCGTTTGCCGAGGAGGCGGCGCAGTTAATGCACTGGGCAGAAGTGTACCTTCAGTATCTCTCGGCGGGTCACATGGCCATGAGCACAGACTTTCTGAGCAGACACACATTAAATCCAGAAGAGTGGTCTCTTCATCGTTCGGTATTCGACCGCATCGTGTTGGAATGAGGTCTGCCAGTGTTGGATCTCATGGCGACAGCCGACAATGGCCAGGTTCCTCATTTCTTCAGTCGACGGAGGGATCTGCAGGGATCAACGCGTTGGTCCTTCCGTGGCCTCCTCAGGAGTTGCTTTATATGTTTCCCCCGTGGCTTTTGGTAGGTCTGGTAGTGCAGTGAATCGAGCGACACTTGGGTCCGGTGATCCTTGTTTCTCCGAATTGGCCACGTTGTCTGTGGTACGGAGATCTAGTGTGACTAGCAGTGAATTGAGCGACACTTGGGTCCGGTGATCCTGGTTTCTCCGAATTGGCCACGTTGTCCATGGTACAGAGATCTAGTGTGACTAGCAGTGAAGGAGCCGCTTCCGTTAAGGGAGTCAGTAAGGTTATCTCAGGTCCCGATCGAGATGCCTGATCCCTCTCCGTTGTCGCTTACGGCTTGGCTCTTGAACAGGTTGAGGAAGAAAGGGTTTTTTTTTCCAGATAATTGTTGTTATGTTACGGTCCCGTAAACGGCCCACTTCATTAGCTTATGTCCGCGTGTGGCGAATTTTTGAGAATTGGTGCCAGGATCGGTCTTACCTCCCTTTGCTCACCTCTGTCGCAGAGGTGTTGGATTGTTTGCAAGATGGTTTGGACAGGGGACTGGCATTGTCCTTGAAAGTGCAAGTGGTGGCCTTGGCTTGTTTCTGTGGAAAGATTCAGAGAATGTCCTTAGCAGTCTTGCCAAACGTAGTCCATTTTTTGCAGCGCTGCGTACGCTTTGTAGCGCTATAGAAATGCTGAATAGTAGTAGTAGTAGTTTTGCGGTGAGTAAAGCTAATTCGTCTACCGCGGCGTCCTTTGGTTCCTCCATGGGATTTGAATCTCGTTTTGGAGGTACTAGTGGGCCCCCTTCCCATTGCACCATTGGAATCGAGCACTTGCAAGGACCTAACGTAATAACATAATAGCTGATGGCAGAGAAAGAGCTGCACGGTCCATCTGTTAAAGTTAACCCAGTTTCTACTGGAATTGTGGTCATCTTAGTGATAGCTGTTACCAAGGCATCAGTCTTAGGCAATTTTAACTGTGGAGGAGTAGCCTAGTGGTTAGTGCAGCGGACTTTGATCCTGGGGAACTGGGTTCGATTCCCACTGCAGCTCCTTGTGACTGTGGGCAAGTCACTTAACCCTCCATTGCCCCAGGTACAAAATAAGTACCTGTGTATATATGTAAACCGCTTTGAATGTAGTTGCAAAATACCACAGAAAGGCGGTATATCAAGTCTCATTTCCCTTCACTTCCTCTGGAAGAAGTAGGTAAAGCTTATCTATTGCTCTACCTGTGTAGAGACCAGCTTCCAGAGCATCCAATTCTGCTATATGATGGCTTAATAGTCTGATGGAGAGGAAATAGTTTAGAACGTTTATGAATACCTTCAAGAATAGGATCCTCAAAAATAACTGAATCTTGTACCATAGGCTCAGAAATATCAAAACCTAGGAAATCGTCCCTGCAACTCTTCTCTCTAAAATAACCTGACAACTGTGAGGTCTTTTCCTTCTGGTACAGGAATTTCTCCCTCTTCCAAAGGTTCTGACAAACACTCGCTCCAGTTCCCAGAAGCAAGAGAAACATCAGAATCTTGAATAGTTGATAACCTCAGCTGCTTAGTCTAAGAAGATAACCTCATATATATATATTTTTTTTTCTTGTCAGAAGTGGTTTTTTAAATTTATGTATTAAATAGTGGAGGTCTAGTCACCTCCAAAAAAACGTCTGACCTGATAGGGAAAGAAACTGGATCCCCTATATACCATTGACCTGAATTTTTCCTTTAGAAAAGCTCAGCTGGATAGCTTTCTGCAGCTGGGCCCAGGAGCTGCCCCACAGGCCAGTCCAGATTGTGGAAAATGCTCATCATCATCTTCTAGAGACAGAGAATACCAATGAACTGTGGCTGCTTGTAACCTTTTTTAGTGCAGAGCTTGCAGCTTATCTGGGCGCTATCTCATCTGCTGTCTAACTGGTACAAACCACATTTTGGACTGGACTGGTTAGGATGATAAGAACATATTTTTGAAAGATTTTATTTATTTATTTATACCCCACATTATCCCCACAAACATGCAGGCTCAATGTGGCTTACATAAACCTGATGCTTCAAATTTCTCATCTCCCTATGCTTCCTTAAAAGAAAAATGCAGGCAGTGTAATTACTAGGTAAGTGTTTCCACACTATAAAAGAAGTAAAATAATTATCTAGTTTTTCATACAACTGGTAAAACATCCCAGTACAGTCCTTTTAGAGTTAGAGATTTTGTATCCAATATTGGGCAGGAACACCAGTTAACATAAGCTGCTATGAGTTCTGCTTCCTGATGCCATCACTTACAGTGACCTCTGTACACCCTGTCCATCTTAGCAGGGCTAATCCACTCACCAGGAGTGACCTACTGTTACATTAATTTGAACATATTCATGGTATCGCCGAGTGTAGGATAGCACATCACAGCCACTGCCTTAACCTTTTGAGAAGCAGCAGTGAATGACCTGTTACTACAATAAGTGAAATATGGCTTCTTTCTCTTGCATAGGAAGAAGTTAAATAAATTACACCATCCTGTTAATGAGTAGCACTGGTGAGAGAGCCTGACGTGTGATTCTTTAAATTTAGAATAGCACACTTTTAAATATTTAAATGAAGGGAAAATTGCCTAACAACTTTGAATAACTTTGCAGTAAGAAGTGTAGTAGTAGACCACAGTCCTTGGTATCTGCAAATGTTTGGTATTCTGAGCATGACACCTATTTTGCCATGGGTGACCTCTTTTGTTGCTTCATTCTCTTGCAGGCAATGGAACTTCTGGTGGAAAAGGCTTTAAGCAGTGTGTCTGGACCACTGAGTCCAGGGGATGCCTTGAGGAGAATCTTAGAATGCGTAGCCACTGGAATACTCTTGCCAGGTGAGGTTTGTAGCCATGTGTACAAGAGAGTACTATAGAATTGCTTTCATCCAAACAACTATGTTCTTGGATTTGATGGCACAGCTACAATGGATTAAAAGGTTAAAATGTACTTGATTATCAGGACTAATATTCCCACAATTTGAGTGGGGGGGGGGGGGGTCTTTGGAGTAATCATTGCTTTATAAAGGAGACTTTGTTCTCTTTGTTTTTTCTTTTTAGTATTTGTGGGGGGTTTTTGTAGTTTTTGTTTTCTTGTTTTCTTTACACGTGGGCTAGAGTCTGTGATATGATGTGGCGCTATTTGCTCATTGTTTCTCTTTGTATTTAGCCTTTTTTACTATTTTTGAAAATGCTTAATAAAGTGAAAAAGGTTATAAAGTACACGTCCTCTTTAATCACCTCTACTTTCTGTACAGATGGTCCAGGGATACAAGACCCTTGTGAGAAAGAGCAGGTAGATGCTCTAGAGACTATGACCAATCAGCAGAGGGAAGATGTCACAGCTAGTGCACAGGTAGGACATAATTACCAACAGCAGATTTTGCATTTTTATTTTAGTAGAAAATATTTTTGGTTTTGGATGTTTATGTAGTCTTACACATAAATTGTGGCTTCACCCGTAAGGAAGTCTCCAGTCCACCTGACTGTACAGGAGATATGTTAATGATAATGTTATAGACTATGGAGAAATTAGATCTTGCCTACTATTTTTTTTTCCTTGAGTCCCTCCAAATCAGGCCAGACAAGTGAGTTATGCTCTTCTAGCAGCAGATGGAAACTGAGAAATGCTAAAGCTGTGACATCACTCTATAAGGGACCTGTTAAACCCATACCTAGCCAGTATTACTGTTTCCAAAGCATGATGGATGAACCAAACCCCCTAAAACCCAGGGGCAAAATCTAATCAAGCAAACAACATTTGTTTTTGTTTTGTTTTGTTTTTTTTCTTTCTTTTTAATTAAACTGTACTTTGTTACTGTGTAGAAACCAATTTGACGTTATAGAACTGGACTTCTTGAATTCCAGTCAGCAAACACCACTTAAGACAGAATCATTGTTGCTTGGGAAGGTTCTGGACTGGTTTAGAGGGACTCGAAAGAAAATGAGCAGGTATGACCTAATTTTTCCTTCCTCGTCCCTCCAAACCAGTCTAGATGAGTGGAAAGTACCAGAGCAGTATTCAACAAGGGTGGGACACACCAAACCAACCTGTAGGCCTCTGGCTTCAAATTTCATGTCCTGCGGAAATTGCATGTCCAGGTGAGTATTGATCAAAGGAATGGAAAGTTGACCACATGGCCACCCTGTAAATGTCCTGAGGAGGAATTAGGTATCCTTCACCAAAGAAGAACCCTACACTCTGGTCAAGTGTGCAATCAACTCCGCAGGTAATGGACTACCCTTGAGTAAATAAGTGGAGGCAATTGGTTCTTTAATCTGCCTGATAATTTCCCCTCATTCAAAATTCTCCAGCCTCAAGAATACCGGAAGTGAGGTGGATTGATGACAGAAAGCGGAAACCACCTTAGGAAGAAAGGACAGTACAGAATGTAAGACCACCTTCTTTTGGGTCATGACCAAAAAAGGCAACTGATAAACAAGCCATGGCTCTGCTGACCTGAAATTCGGCATCTGATACCTAGCATTCCACATCCACCGGCTCTCTAACATCAAAGTGCATAGAAACATAGAAAAATATAGGTAGCTAAAGACCATATGGTCTATCTAGTCTGTCCATCCATTCCATCTACTCTCCCTATCACTCCCTTAGAGAGCCTATGCACTTGTGCCAAGCTCTCTTGAATTCAGATACTGTTTCAATCACCACTTTCACTGGGAGACTGGTCTACGAATTCTCCTTAGGAAAGCAGGATGACGAACAGAAAAGGTGGTGAATGCAATGTTGCACACCTTTAATAGATGTTCTCTGTGGACAGCAGAATAGAACAGCCACACGTGGGTGAAATCGTGTTGACGGCGCGGTTGGCCCTTGTCGCATAGTTCAGAAGATCTTGAAGTGAGATCTGATGAGCATGCGTAGTAGTTCCCATTTCACACTACCCTTTTGAATCTGGTCAGTTATTTTTTAACTGACACAGTGGTCAGCAGTATTCAAACCCTTGTCCTTTTTATTTTATTTTTTTTATAATTGAGTTCACAATGCAGAATGAGCTAAAATGTCTGCTACAGACTTTCTCCAGCTGTGTGCTGTTTGGACTGTCACAACTTCATTTGCAGGAAAGCATTTTCGCTTATTTAAAAGGTATAGCTATGTGCAAGTGGCTTCTAGTCAGTCTGTATGAGAGGCGGTTTTAATCCAACCTTAACAGCTTTTTTGTCACCATAAAAATTAAGGAAAGACACTTCAAGATAATTCTACTAAGCCACCTCTGCCTGCACGAACTCTCCCTGCTTCTGCGCTTCAGACTTTCCAAGTCTCTCCTCAAATCCTTCTCCTTCAATTCTTGAAAACCAGGATCCTCCAGAGGATGTTACGTTCTTAAAATTTGTACAAAAATTGACAAGACAATTAACTCTAACTACTAGACAGGGGCGTAGCTACGGGTGGGCCTGGGTGGGCCCAGGCCCACCCAATTTCAGGCCAGGCCCGCCCAGCGCCAGCACCCATTGCCGGCCACTGCTGCTTTTCCTGTTGAGCAGCAGGGCCGGCGCTACAAAAAAGAAGAAGCGCTAATGGCGCTAAGGACGAGAAATGTTTAAAAAAAAAAAGCGCGGCACCGGCAGGCACTGTCTCGGCAGCCTTGAGGCATTGGCTGCTGGCTCGCAGGCTCCTCCCGTCTGCGGGAGGAGCCTGCGAGCCAGCAGCCAATGCCTCAGCAGCCAATGCCTTAAGGCTGCCGAGACAGTGCCTGCCGGTGCCGCGCTTTTTTTTTTTTTTTTTTAACATTTCTCGTCCTTAGCGCCATTAGCGCTTCTTCTTTTTTGTAGCGCCAGCCCTGCTGCTCAACAGGAAAAGCAGCAGTGGCCGGCAATGGGGGCTGGCGCTGGCATGCAGGGTGGGCCTCGTCGAAGAAAAGAGGGAAAAAATGGAAGGATGGGGAGAAAAAGAGGGAAAACAGATGGAAGGATGGGGAGAAATAGGGAAAACATGGAAGGATGGGGAGAAAAGAGGGAAAACAGATGGAAGGATGGCAGAGAATGAGGGAAAACATGGAAGGATGGGGAGAAAGAGGGAACATGGAAGGATGGGGAGAATGAGGGAAAACATGGAAGGATGGGGAGAAAGAGGGAAAACTTGGAAGGATGGGGAGAAAAGAGGGAAAACAGATGGAAGGATGGCAGAGAATGAGGGAAAACATGGAAGGATGGGGAGAAAGAGGGAAAACTTGGAAGGATGGGGAGAAAAGAGGGAAAACAGATGGAAGGATGGCAGAGAATGAGGGGAAACATGGAAGGATGGGGAGAAAAGATAGAAAACAGATGGAAGGATGGGGAGAGAAAGAGGGAAAACGGATGGATGGGGAGAGAGACTCTGGATGGAAGGATGGGGAGAGAAAGGGGAGAAACTGGAAGGATGCAGAGAAAGGTGAGAGACTGGAAGGATGTGGAGAGAGAAGGGACACTGAACAGAAAAGGGTAGAGTGATACAGAGACACTGGTTAGAAAGAGGGAGAGAGACATTAGATGGAAGGATCAGGAGAGAGGATAGATGGATGGAAGGATGGGGAGAGAAAGAGGGAAGACGCTGGATGGAAGGGTAGGGAGAAAGAGGTGACACTGGACGGAAGGATGCAGAAAGAAAGAGGGGAGACTACTGGAAGGATGGGGAGAGAGAGGGGAGACTGGAAGGATGGGGAGAGAAAGAAGAGAGCTGCTGGATGGAAAAGGAGAGTAGTGAAAGACTGGAGAATAAGAGGAAGGGGCATGGGGAGAACAAGGGTGAGAAAAAGATGAAAAGCCATAAGTAGATGAAGGAAATTAAAGAATGGATAGTAAGAATGAATTAAATCAGGACAGAGAGAGAGAGGCAGAAAAATATTGAAGAAAGCAAAGAAAAAGGAGAGAAAAATGAGAAATGGCCAGGAAACCGTGGCAGAAGAGTTAAGCGAAAACGAAGGAAAGCAGAATCTAGAGACTGGGAGCGACACAATGAGAAAAAGTAAATGGCCATACAAGAAAGGTAAAGAAAATCATTTTATTTTTAATTTAGGATAAAGTAATATGGTACCTGTGTTAATGAAGTTTCAGAGACCAATACTTCCTTCCTTAGGTCAGGCGAGGATACTGTAACAGCATTATACTGACCTGAGGCAGGAGGTTTTGGCCTCTGAAAGCTCATTGAAAAGGGTGTTAGGCTATTAAATAAATTTTCTGAAATCTGATGCACTGAAAAGCAGCACTTTACCCTGTGTGACAAATGCATCTGATTAGCGTGACTAAATTTTGCTGGGGGAGGGGGGTAGAGAGAAAATTTTGTGCCCACCCACTTTGGGTTCAGGCCCATCCAAAATTGGCAGTCTGGCTACGCCACTGCTACTAGAGTCAAATCTGACCTGAGGAGAAAATATTTAAAAGCTCTAAAGTATCTTTAAGCTCTAAAATCACTGGTAGCTCTTCCTATTTTTCACCATTTACTCTTTCATCACCAGTCAGTAGTGGTTGAGTTAGCAATTACAACTCAATTCTCACTATCTATATGAAATTCTTGAAGATATCCAGCAATCTGAATCACTTCAATTTACTATACAAGATCTTTATTAGTGTACCAAATACCTCATTAGATCTTCCTTTCATTCCTATGACATTACCTCTGGAGTAGCAGTATCTATTGCGCCTTGCAGAATACCTTGGCTGAGGGCCTCTGGCATAGAACAGAATGTCTACGACAAGTTAGCCAATGCACCTTGCACTAATTACGTTTTATTTCGGGATACAATAGAATCATTGCCCCCCCCCCCCCCCCCCCCCCCCCCCCACCAAAATAAAAAAAAAAAAGATTCCTTTACTTTTTCTTTAGTTTTTTGCCCCTCCAAGTTTCCTTTTGCTTTCGACGCAGTTTCTCTTTTTCTGTGCTCTCCTTTTGGCACAATCGCGAATTTTGAACTCACTGCCACTATTTTTCCGTCCATGTCATCGAGGACTCCCAGCGGCTTCAAGAAGTGTACTCGGTGCAACTAGACAATCTCGGGTACCGACCCCCACGCGTGGTGTCTTCAGTGCTTGCCCAGACGCATGTAAATTGTGTCTTAGCTTGAAAAAGCGGGCACAGGCGTCAAGACGAGCTCTTCGGGATCGTCTTTTTGGAGCTTCGTCCAGTTCCTCGGCGTTGACGTCAACATCGGCACCAGGGATGGCATTGACTTCAGGAGCGCAGGTAATGGCTGTCTGGAGACCATCACATGCTGGGAGCAGTGAGCTGTCGAGTGGGTCTCCACCTGCCTTGAAGGCTCCTGCTGTGCAGGCCCACCAGGACCGACCACTCTCAGACCCGACCCCGAGGAGGCGTGTGGATTCCACGTCCTCCTCGTCGGTACCGAGGAATATCGATGACGTGCATCAAGCGAAGGCGAAGAAGCATTGTCATCGGTCTCCTTCCAAGCACAGTACCGGGAGCTCCGGGGTGTCGAAGGATTCGGCACCCGTGAAGCGCCGACGCCGGGAGGAACGCTCACCCCTCCATTCAAGAGGTATCGGTCTTCAGGCAGCCCGGTACCGCCGCCTCAACCTCCACAGGTTCTGCCGCCGTTTCCTGCATCGACCCCGCAGCCTTCCTCAACAGCGACTGTAGACGAGCGCATCCGAGCCATTCTTCCAGGTGTTCTGGAGGGGTTGCTGCGTCAGTCTGCTCCGGTACCAGGGGTGCTTGCACCCTCTGTATCGTCGATGGAAGCGGCAGCTGGCTCTCCGCCTGTGGTGCGGTCTCCAACGCCGGTTCCGCCTGTGGCATCGGCCTCGGCTGCCACCCGGGTCGACTCCCCGTGGACATCGCCGCCGGCATGGGAGTCGACTTCTCAACATCGCCATCGAGGACATGGTTCCTCGGAGTGAGACCGGCCCGGTTTCGGACTGCAGTTAAGGAACTCTTGTCCGATACCGATGAGGATGCCTCATGGGATGAAGGGCAAGATCCCAGGTATTTCTCTTCTGAGTAGTCTTGTGGTCTTCCCTCTGATCCTACTCCTTCTCCAGAAAGAAAGCTTTCTCCCCCAAAGAGTCTGTCTTTCTCTTCATTTGTCTGGGAAATGTCTGTGGCTATTCCCTTCCCTGTGGTATCTGAGGATGAGCCCAGGACTGAGATGCTCGAGGTCCTTGACTATCCTTTGCCACCTAAGGAGTCATCCACTGTTCCTTTGCATAATGTGCTCAAGAAGACACTTATGCGGAATTGGATGAAACCGCTAAGTAATCCCACCATTCCCAAGAAATCTGAGTCCCAATATCGGATTCACAGAGAACCTGAGCTGATGAAGTTGCAGTTACCTTACAACTCTATGGTTGTGGATTCCACTCTCAGGAGAGCCAGAAGTTCTAGAGGTTTTGCCTCTGCGCCCCTGGGACGAGAATCTAGAATCCTGGACTGTTTTGGGAGAAAGGCCTATCAGTCCTCTATGCTCGTGGCCAAAATTAAATCCTACCAGCTCTACACGAGCATTCACTTGAGTAACTGGCGGACTTGGTTGATAAGCTCTCTCTGGAGCAGGCCAAGCCTTTTCAGGAGGTGGTCAGGCAGTAGAAGGCGTGTCATAAATTCCTGTCCAGGGGTGCTTACGATTCTTTTGATGTTGCATCCAGAACTGCTGCCCAAGTTATAGTGATGAGCAGACTCATGGCTGCATGCCTCTGACCTGGACAACAGAGTCCAGCAGCGGATTGCAGATGTCCCTTGCCGGGGGGATAATATTTTTGGTGAGAAAATCGAGCAAGTGGTTGATCAGATCACGCAGCGGGAAACTGCTATGGACAATCTCTCCCACCGGGCACTTTCTGCTACTACCTCATCAGGTAGACGTTTTTTCCGGGGAAGGAAGAATGCTCCTTATTTTTATAACAAGCATAGGTACAATCCTCCTTCTCGACAGCCTTCTCAGGCTCAACCCCAGCGCGCTTGTTCTCGTCAACAGTGTGCGCCAAGGCAGGCCCCTGTGGCTCCCCAGCAAAAGCAAGGGACGGGCTTTTGACTGGCTCCAGCTGAGCATAGCTGTTATAAAGGTGTCCGTGCCAGACGACTTGCCAGTCAGGGGGAGGTTAAAAATTTTCACCAAACGTGGCCTCTCATAACCTCCGATCGGTGGGTTCTTCAAATAGTCCGGTTAGGATACTCCCTCAATTTGGTCTCCAGACCTTCAAATTGCCCACCGGGAGCTCAGTCCTTCAGCTTCCAGCACAAGCAGGTACTTGCAGAGGAACTCTCTGCCTTTCTCAGCGCCAGTGCGGTCGAGCCCATTCCACCATAGACCTGAGGGCCCTGAACAAATTCCTTGTCCAAGAAAAGTTCAGGATGGTTTCCCTGGGCACCCTTCTTCCCATGATTCAGGAAAACGATTGGCTATGCTGTCTGGACTTAAAGGATGCCTATACACACATCCCGGTACTTCCAGCTCACAGGAGGTATCTTCGATTCCGTCTGGGAGCGCAGCACTTCCAGTATTCTGTGCTGCCCTTTGGTCTCACGTCTGTGCCCGGGGTCTTTACAAAATGCCTGGCAGTAGTTGCAGCGTCGCTACGCAGACGGGGAGTGCATGTGTTCCCTTATCTCGACTATCGGCTGGTGGAGAACACTTCAGAGGCAGGAGCTCTACAGTCAATGCAGATGACTCTGCAACTGCTGGAGCTATTCGGGTTTGTTATAAATTACCCCAAGTCCCATCTTTTCCCTGTTCAGAAACTGGAATTTATAGGAGCTCTGCTGGATTCACAGACGGCTCGTGCCTATCTTCCCGAGGCGAGAGCAGACGATCTTCTGTCTTTAGTTTCCATGGCCAGAGCATCTTAGCGGATCAGAGCTCGGCAGATGTTGAGACTTCTAGGCCATATGGCCTCCACAGTTCATGTGACTTCCATGGCGCATCTTCACATGCAGTCAGCTCAATGGACCCTAGCTTCCCAGTGGTATCAATCTGCAGGGAATCTAGAGGATGCAATCCGGCTGTCCACCGATTTTCACAATTCCCTTCAGTGGTGGACAATTAGATCCAATTTGACCTTGGGACGTCCTTTTCAAATTCCTCAGCCACAAAAAGTGCTGACCATGGTTGCATCTCTCCTGGGGTGCGGAGCTCATGTCGATGCGCTTCACACTCAAGGAGTTTGGTCCCTCCAGGAAAAAGGTCTTCAGATCAATCTCCTGGAGTTGCGAGCGGTCTGGAACGCTCTAAAGCTTTCAGAGATCAGCTGTCCAATCAAATCATTCAAATTCAGACAGACAATCAGGTTGCCATGTACTACATCAACAAGCAGGGGGGGCACCAGATCTCGCCCCGTGTCGGGAAGCTGTCCAGATTTGGCTTTGGGCTCGCTGTCACGGCATGTTTCGCCAAGCCACCTATCTGGCAGGCGTAAGCAACAGTCTGGCCGACAGGTTGAGCAGGATTATGCAACCTCACGAGTAGTCGCTCAATTCGGGCGTAGTATGCAAGATCTTCCGAGTGTGGGGCACCCCCTCGGTGAATCTTTTTGCCACTTAGCTCAATCACAAGGGCCCTCAGTTCTGTTCCAGACTTCAGGCCCATGACAGACTAGCGTCAGATGCCTTTCTCCTTCATTGGGGGAAGGGCCTTCTGTATGCATATCCTCCCATACCTCTGGTCGGGAAGACTTTGCTGAAACTCAGGCAAGACCGCGGAACCATGATTCTGATTGCTCCCTTCTGGCCACGTCAGATTTGGTTCCCTCTTCTTCTGAAGTTGTCCTCCAAAGAACCGTGGAGATTGGAGTGTTTTCCAACACTCAGAACGAGGGGGTGCGCTCTGCATCCCAACCTCCAGTCTCTGGCTCTCACGGCCTGGATGTTGAGAGGGTACAATTCGCTTCTTTGGGTCTTTCTGAGGGTGTCTCCCGGGTTCTGCTTGCTTCCAGGAAAGATTCCACGAAGAGGTGTTACTTTTGCAAATGGAGGAGGTTTGCCATCTGGTGTGATAGCAAGGCCCTAGATCCTGCTCTTGTCCTACACAGACCCTGCTTGAATACCTTCTGCATTTATCAGAGTCTGGTCTCAAGACCAACTCCGTAAGAGTTCATCTTAGTGCAATTAGTGCTTTTCATTCTCGTGTAGAAGGTAAGCCTATCTCTGGACAGCCTTTAGTCGTTCACTTCATGAGAGGTTTGCTTTTGTCAAAGCCCCCTGTCAAACCTCCACCAGTGTCATGAGATCTCAACGTTGTTCTCACCCAGCTGATGAAGCCACTGAATTCCTGCCATCTGAAATACTTGGCCTGGAAGGTCATTTTCTTGGTGGCTGTTACTTCAGCTCGTAGAGTCAGTGAGCTTCAAGCCTTGGTAGTGCATGCTCCTTATCTGAAGTTTCATCACAACAGAGTAGTCCTCCGCACGCACCCTAAGTTCTTGCCGAAGGTGGTGTCGAATTTCCATCTTAACCAGTCAATTGTCTTGCCAACCTTTTTTCCCCATCCTCATACCTGCCCTGCTGAACGTCAGTTGCACACCTTGGACCACAAGAGAGCATTGGCCTTTTACGTGGAGCGGACAAGCCCCTTCAGACAGTCCGCCCAAATGTTTGTTTCTTTTGATCCCAACAGAAGGGGAGTCGCAGTCGGGAAACGCACCATCTCCAATTGGCTAGCAGATTGCATTTCCTTCACTTATGCCCAGGCTGGGCTCACTCTTGAGGATCATGTCACGGCTCATAGTGTTAGAGCCATGGCAGTGTCGGTGGCCCACTTGAAGTCAGCCACTATAGAAGAGATTTGCAAGGCTGCAACGTGGTCATCAATGTACACATTCACATCTCACTACTGCCTTCTGCAAGATACCCGACGCAACAGTCGGTTTGGGCAGTCGGTGCTGCAGAATCTGTTTGGGGTTTAGAATCCAACTCCACCCCCCTAGGCTCATTTTTATTCTGTTCCAGGCTGCACTCTCAGTTAGATGTTCTAGTTCATAGGTGAATTCTTATGTCCTCGCCGTTGCGAGGCCCAATTGACCAATGTTTGTTGTTCTGAGTGAGCCTGGGTGGTAGGGATACCCCAGTCATGAGAACAAGCAGCCTGCTTGTCCTCGGAGAAAGGGAAGATACATACCTGTAGCAGGTATTCTCCGAAGACAGCAGGCTGATTGTTCTTACAAACCCGCCCACCTCCCCTTTTGAGTTGTTGTTCTTTCATTTTTGCTTTTGTATATAACTGAGCGGGTCTCTCGCGCGACAGGTGGGAAGATGGCCGCGCATGTGCAGTGCGCGCGCGCCAGAAGGTTATGTCAAAGCTTGAAGATTTTTTTGCTTTGAAAAAAATTCCGTTTGTGGGGCCGCCGTGGACAGCAACCCAGTCGTGAGAACAATCAGCTTGCCATCCTCGGAGAATACCTGCTACAGGTATGTATCTTCACTTTCCTGCCAGGAACCTTTCTTAATCATTTCAGAGGCAAAGGTTGTCTTGAAGTCAGTTCTGTCCTCAAGATATTGCCTCGTTTTCATATCTGTCTATTTCATTGCTGGTGTTTAGGAAGGAGGCATTAGATCCAGATTTGATCGAACTCCACATATTAGATGTCAGTCGGACAGTGCACATTAATCTTGAGAGAATGAAGGAGTTCAGAAATTATGATAGGCTGTTTGTCTGTGGAGGGTATGGAAAGGAGAGACTGCTAATAAGGCTACAGTTGCCAAGTAGATCAAAGAGGCTGTAATGTTCAGTTATAGTCCTGCATTGCTGTTCTATCCCGGAATCGTTGAGATCTCATTCAACAAGTGGACAGGCAACATCTTGGGCAGAACATACTCTTATCTGACCTGTAGAGATTCGCAAAACAGTGACTTGGCCTTCATTGCACTCCTTTTCTCATTAATACAGACTGGATGTCCTTGCATGTAATGATACGGCACTAGGGGCCAGAGTGTGGAGATCATGTGGTCTCACCCTAGTTAAGCATTGTTTTGGTACATCCCAAGTGTCTAGACTAGTCTGGTGGAACGAAGGATAAATTAGACCTACCTGCTAATTTCTTTCCTTGAGTCCCTCCAGACCTGTCTAGGACTCACCCTAATTTATTTCACTATAGTTGTTGGTGCAAAACAGTAATAACTTACAAATAAAAAATAAATATAATAGCTGAAGAAACAAGATTGAATAAACTCTCAGGCTGGCACGTCATAGCCTGTGCACTTACACTGTTTCAATTCCATCTAGTTGTTTGGAGTTGTGGATGGTTTAGATTTTACCTGCAAACATTACAGTTCTCAGTCTCAACCTGCTGGTAGGAGGGTATAACCAAGTATCAGAACTGGTGTGGAGGGTCTCAAGGAGTAGCTGGTAAATCTAATTTAACCTTCTTTTGCCTGTAGTAAGTCCTGTCACTGTCATGTAGGGCTTCTTTCCCCAGTAGTTTGCCTTAGGGTTTTTGGCATTTTGCACCCCACTAAGCCTCATAGGCCTCAGGCAGCTGGCCAGCTAGGTAGAATTTTCACATTTGAGCAGTTTGATTTTGCTGCATCTGTTTTTCCTGACATGTCCCAGCAGAAGGCTTCCAGTGGCTTAAAAAAGTGTCCCCAATGCAACAGGACCAAGCCCATCACAATGGGACCCAATCATGATTTCTCCTCCTGAAAACTTTGTTTGCAGATAAGAAGCGGCATCAGAGGTTGTAAGAAGCAGCATAAAAGGATTTTTGGCATTAGGAAGTCCAGTACATCAGCAAAGGGGGAGCACCAGTCTGCGTGTCTCCAGGAGCTGTTTCAGACACTGAGGGTGCAGCGACATTGAGAGGGTCTTAACCTCCATCGATATTGAAGGTCAATAAAGGCCATAAGGATTGGGCATCTTCTGATTCCCTCCCAAGGAAGAGGAAGGATTCATCTTCGTTGGCGCTGAGGGATAAATGCACAAGAGGCAAGTCTCTTTCAGTTAAAAGGAAGCTCTGGAATGAGGGGCATAGAATGAAGGTGAAAGGGAATAGACTCAGAAGTAACCTAAGGAAATACTTCTTCACAGAAAGGATGGTGAATTTGTGGAATTGCCTCCTGGTGGGAAGTGGTGGATATGAAAAGAGTATCTGAATGCAAGAGAGCGTGGAACAATACATAGGATCTCTAAGGGAGTGATAAGGAGAGTAGATGGCATGGATGGGCAGACTGGATAGGCTATATGCTCTTGATCTGCCTACATTATTCTATGTTTCTATGAGATGCCAATGCTGGATGTCAGATGAAGGCCAGGATGCATCAATATTGCTGTCCCTCAAAGCACGGAGCTGAGAGCATTGAGACACTGAGGTCACTCTTGAAGTGCTCCTGATGTGACGGTAGCTCCTTGACATGACATGTCAGTCTACAGGAGCTGATACTTTGCACCAATCCGCCTTGAGTGTCTCTGAAGGATGTGACCACACCAACTAAGTACCAGTCGTTTGCAATGATGGCTGTCGAGGAGCATCTCATGGGTAGATTTAAGGAATACATGGAGTACTTCTTTGCTCAGCAGGATGCTATGGCGACATTAATGCTGAGGCCAGAGGCTGTACAGACCATACTCAAGACCCATCAGGGTCGGTGCATGCTGCACCAGTGTTTGATCTTTAGCCCTTTGTGGAGGAGGAGCTTCCCCAACACACAGGAAGTCCCAGGTGCGTGGACACCACAGGCCCCCTGACTTGACTGTGAGGTCAGTCACTCAAGACAGGTAGAGACTCAGTAGTCCTCTGGGAAGTACTTTCATGAATCAGATTCTGAGTTCTCCTGGGCATCTGATGAAGCACCAGAGATCATCTCAGAGGAGGGATCTTTTGGTCTACCCTCATCCCAGTTGAGTTACAGACTGAGGATGAGTCCAGAACAGAGATATTAGACATCTGCAGTTTGATGATCCTCCAGAAAAAAGCTGTGACAGTTCCAGTGCACATAATCATGAAGCTATTACAGATGAAAATGTGTGAGACCCTCTTCTCTGTAAATCAACAAGGTCAACTCAATACAGAGCCCAGAAGGCTCTGGGATTCGAGAAGCTTCAGATTTTTCACCATTCCATGATGATTGAATCCACTCTCAAAAGAGCCAAGAGTGCAAAGACAACTCAGTGTTCCCGGGGAGAGAGGAGAGGATCTTGTGAGTCTTTTGGAGAAAGTTTTTATCAGAATGCTATGCTTAAGTCCTACATAGTTCTTCATGAGCATGCACTTGCAGAACATGGTGCACGAGGAATTCAGAAAATACATGGCTGGGGCAACCTATGATATTTTCAGAACTGTATCCAGAGCCATTGCAATGGGGATTTGGATCAGCAGACTCGCCTGGCTGCAGGCCTTAGACCTGTAACCTCATGATCAGGAGAAGCCAGCAGATGTTCCATGCTGTGGAGATATCCATTTTGTCGAGAGTGCTCAAGCAACTGCTTACCTCATCAAGCAACATTTGGATATGAAATCACTATCCAGGCCCACTCCCAGCTCAGATGAGGTTTTTTAGTGGAGGGCATTGGACGTAGGTGTGGGTATCCTCTTCCTCCCCCCCCCCCCCCCCAAATGCTATTCCCAGATGACTCGGACCTTGCTGTCGCCCGAAACAGAGATCCCAAAAACCCCAGTCAGCTCTCCAGTAAAAAAAAAAAGAACTAGCTTTTGACTGGCTCCAGGAAAGCATAGTTTCAATCGCGGTAACTGTTCCAGACAGCCAGTAGGAGAGAGGATGAATTTTTTTCCCCTAAATTTTTCCCCCTAAAAATAGTCCAGATAGGGTTGCAGGTTACAATTAGAAAGGTGGTGTATCTGAGTTTAAAAAGGATTTGTACAAGTTTCTGGAGGAAATGTCCATAAACTGCTATTAAGGTAGACACAGGGAAAGCTGACACTAATCCCAGGGGTTGGTAGCATGGAGTATTGCTATTCTTTGGTAAGATAAGGGTCATCCATTTGATATCATTATGTTATATTTATCAATCCACTTCCAATCCAATATGATTTACTTATACACTCTTATTTGTAACAATTGTAAAATTATTATTCCGTTAATATGATTGCTATGATATTCTTATGTACCCATCTGTATATATACTCTGAAATTCTTATTCTATAATGTGTATATGTTGTAACATTTTGTAAGCCACATTGAGCCTGCAAATAGGTGGGAAAATGTGGGATACAAGTGCAGCAAATAAATAAATATACCACCTTTCTGTGGTATAACCAAAGTAGTTTGCATATCATCTTCAGGTACTTTCGCTGTCCCTAGTGGGCTCACAATCTGTTTCGTATCTGGAGCAATGAAGGCTTAAGTGACTTGCCCAGGGTTGCAATTATAGTTACAATAAAACTTATATTCCGCTACATAACAAATTTTGGATCAGTGCGGATTGCAATATGTAAAAGAAAACTAGGACAACCCTAGGAAGTTACACTATCCAGAACTTACTTTAAATTAACATAACCCCTAAGAAAGAAGAGTATCCCATATATAGAAGTTTACAAGTCTCCTCCATCAGATATATACAGAGAAAAAAAGATGAGTTTTTGAAGGGGTGAACAAATGTGGATAAAGGGGAGCCTGTTGATATTGTGTATCTGGATTTTCAGAAAGTGTTTGACAAAGTACCTCATGAAAGACTCCAGAGGAAATTGGAGAGTCATGGGATAGGAGGTAGTGTTCTATTGTGGATTAAAAACTGGTTAAAAGATAGAAAACAGAGAGTAGGGTTAAATGGTCAGTATTCTCAATGGAGAAGGGTAGTTAATGGGGTTCCCCAGGGGTCTGTGCTGGGACCGCTGCTTTTTAACATATTTATAAATGACCTAGAGATGGGAGTAACTAGTGAGGTAATTAAATTTGCTGATGACACAAAGTTAGTCAAAGTCGTTAAATCGCGGGAGGATTGTGGAAAAATTACAAGCGGACCTTACGAGACTGGGAGACTGGGCGTCTAAATGGCAGATGACGTTTAATGTGAGCAAGTGCAAAGTGATGCATGTGGGAAAGAGGAACCCAAATTATAGCTACGTCATGCAAGGTTCCACATTAGGAGTCACGGACCAAGAAAGGGATCTAGGTGTCGTTGTCGGTGATACGTTGAAACCTTCTGCTCAGTGTGCTGCTGCGGCTAAGAAAGCAAATAGAATGTTAGGTATTATTAGGAAAGGAATGGAAAACAAAAATGAGGATGTTATAATGCCTGTGTATCGCTCCATGGTGCGACTGCACCTCGAATATTGTGTTCAATTCTGGTCGCCGTATCTCAAAAAAGATATAGTGGAATTAGAAACGGTGCAGAGAAGGACGACTTCACTATGAGGAAAGACTAAAGTGGCTAGGGCTCTTCAGCTTGGAGAAAAGGCGGCTGAGCGGAGATATGATAGAGGTCTATAAAATAGTGAGTGGAGTTGAACGGGTAGATGTGAAGCGTCTGTTCACGCTTTCCAAAAATACTAGGAATAGGGGGCATGTGATGAAGCTACAACGTAGTAAATTTAAAACGAATCGGAGAAAAGTTTTCTTCACTCAACGTGTAATTAAACTCTGGAATTAGTTGCCAGAGAATGTGGTAAAGACGGTTAGCTTAGCAGAGTTTAAAAAAGGTTTGGATGGCTTCCTAAAGGAAAAGTCCATAGACCGTTATTAGATGGACGAAAATCCACTATTTCTGGGATAAGCAGTATAAAATGTTTTGTACATTTTTGGGATCTTGCCGGGTATCTGTGAGCTGGATTGGCCACTGTTGGAAACAGGATGCTGGGCTCGATGGACCTTTGGTCTTTCCCGGTATGGCAATACTTATGTAACTTACAAACTCCAGATAACCTGAAGTCAATCTCAAAACTTCATGTCCACAAAGGTGTAAAAACACTTCACACTTTTGACTGTAAGAGATCCTTGGCCTTCTATCTGGGGTGGACTAAAGCCCATAGAAAGTCTGCCCAGATTTTCATGTCTTTTGACCCAAATAGTGTGGGCTGCCATAGGCAAATTGGCTGGAAGACTGCCTTTCTATTACTTATAGATTGAGCTGACTCTGGAGAGTCATGTCATGGCTCATAATGTCAGAGCCATGGCTGCTTCAGTAGCTCACATGAGATAAGCCTCCATAAAGGAAATTTTTTGCAGAGCTGCAACATGCTCTTCAGTTTTCATTTCACTACTGTTTGGAACAGGACTCCCCGACGTGACTGTCAGTTTGGTTAGACAGTCCTTTAGAATCTGTTTGGGGTCTAGAATCAAATTCCCCCTCCTCTCCGGCCCAATTCTTTCTGTTGCAGGCTGCCTAAAAATGTTTTTTTTTTTTTTTTTTTTAAATAAGTGAAAAAGATGTAAATAAGCAAGTCTGTTGTTCTCTATTTTTTATTGAAGGCAGCCTAGAAGTTAGGGATTCCCAACTGTCAGAATATAGCGTACTGCCTGTCCTCTGGTGGATGATAAGTGAGGGAAAATGTGGTCTTATCTGATAATTTTCTTTCCTTGATTCCAGCCATACCAGTCCAGAAGCCCTCCTACCAGGTGGTGATGCTGCCTCGGAGTGAAGGAGGCATGGAGGCCTTAGGATGTTCTATGCCAGAGATAGTTGCTACTGGTTGGATCCCTCCTTGCTTTGTGATAAGAGAGTTGCATTCTGCTTTGTTACAGGAATACTGAGCCATTAGGGCTACTTAGTGCCTCTTATAGGGCAGAGCTTACAGCACCTTATAGTCTGTCTCCATCTGTTGGTTGGGAGGACATAACCAACAGTTCTGAAATGGTCTGGTTGATCTCATGGAAAGAAGATTAGGAAATGAGACCAAATTTTTCCTTGTCTGTGGCTGGCTGTATTTTGTAAAGGGAGAAGTTTATTGTATTTTTGCTTCTCCTCGCCCACCAAGTTTCCCATTCAATTGAAATTGGCTTTTATTGGCCTGCTGTACTATGAGCCTTCATTTATAGCTTCTTGGGAGGTTCACCCACCCACCTTTTTATTTGTTTGTTTTTATAACCTCCTACCTAGCCAAACCATCCTAGCATTAAAGACCTTACCCAAGAGCCAAAACCAGGTCCTTTTGCTCTGCCACTGTTTCACCAAGCCAGTTTAGGGCCATGATCTGTAAGAAAGTTCTTTCAATAATGATATCTGCAGTTTTGATGCCAGAAAGAAGTGCACAGAATTTTTGCTGACAAAGCAGCATGTCCTTTGTAACCTAAATACCCTTAAGCTTGTGGCACAGATGCATTTTTGCTATTGTCATTTTTGTAATGGAGAAAAGGGGTTATCATTCGCTTAAAGTGTGGCCTGTGTGTGTAAGATAAGCATTGCTGGAAGTGCTGTTGTACTGGTGGGAAGATACTTGCATGACAAATGCTAAGAACCACAATGCTTGCTTGCTGTTCCTAAATTGTGTGTATCTGTATGGCAGTTGAAATTTCATGTGGCTAAGGGCACATGGTGGGGTGGGGAGGGGAGGGTCTCAACTATAGGTAGCAAATGCTGGATGCTGAATTACCTCCCAGGAAAAAGACCTTGAGGTCTTTGTGGATAGTATGTTGCTGTGACTTTATATATAAAAAAAAGAGAGAAATAGAATTGCAGAGAAGTTTATAAAATCATAAGTAGGGGGGTACAGTTACTGTATTTTTGCATATATATATATATATACCCCACGAGTTATGCAGGTTTTTTTTCTCTCTCAAGTTGGGGATGTAGAGATTTAACTAGGTGTGGATTATATAAAAATACTTGCACACCTACTAGCATCACAGTTTCTCATTGGCTGGCTGCAGCTAGAGGATGCTGAAAGCCTTGGCCTGAGGAAGTGCTGAATGTGGTCAGAAGCCTTTGATGGTGGCAAGGGGGTAGAGCCAGAGCCACAGTCTAGCCTTGGGAAGTGAAAGTGAACTGGTTAGCAGTGGTGCCACTCTTTGCTCCAGCACACACACAGTGCACAATTGGCAAAAAGCATGCCTCTGGCTACAGGACTCTACTCTTCTGTGTCATTTAAAAAAAATATTTTATTGATATTCCACGTAAACACTAGGCAGTTCACAATAAAACATCCATAAAAACTTTACACATACACAGCAGCAATATTTGACATAGAACAAAATAAACTGGAAGGCTGCCCCACACTATGCCTTACTTCAGCAGCTATTTGCTTCTGAGTATATCCTGCTAGAAATATGAAGATGTAGCCTATGTAAAACACTTTTTTTTTGTTACATAAATGCCAATTTTCTACAGGCTTTACTATTGTGTATGGTATGGTAAATAGAGGATTGTTGGTTAATCTTTCAAATAGCACAAAAGCAACAAGACAGTCCATGAAGTTAACAATCAGAAGGCTGAAAACCAATTGTAAAAGGGTTTGGGTTTTGTTTTTGTTTTTTTAACACAGCTTATAGTTGATCATGTCCTTCAGCAGCCAAAATAACTTAAGGCTATTTAAGATAGCAAGGTTCAAAGGTCTAGACAAGATCCTGGAGGAAAGTTCTATAATAAATTCTAAGCCAGACAGACTTGGGAAAGACTGTTGAAATGAGCTGTGAAAATAAAATGCTTTTAGGGATTTGCTGGGTACTTGGAACTTGGACTAGTCACTGTTGGAGACAGGGTGCTAGCTTCGATGGTCCTTGGTCTAACTCAGCATGATAGTGCATCTGGCTGCTTCCAGGTATAAATGTATGTGATGGAATTGCCATAAGGTTTTGTTGAGATGAGCAAAGTGTTTATGTAGGGATATATGGAATGAGCAGGTTTGAGAAGAGAGGATGGTAACCCCAAGTATGTTTGTTTGTTTATTTATTCAGTACTTATTACTGCCTTTCAGGTAAAATCAAAGTAGTTTACAAATGCAAAAGAAGTAATCGAAAAGAACTACAATTGTATGATAGGACAGAAGAATACAAAGGAAAGGAGGAGGAAAGAGGGGAAGTTCAGTGGACTTCTGGCAGCAAGGCTAGGAACCTCCACAGAGTGCCAATGAAAAAAGATGGGCCTTTAATAAGGTGCTGAATCTGATGTATAAATTCCAGAGTGGGTACAATAGAGAAAAAAAGCAGAGTGGTGGGTAGAGTCAAGCCTTGCACAATACACAGGTGGGAGACTGACATTGTTTGGAAGAAGACCATAAAGCCTGTGAGGGACTGTACGGGAAGATAAGAGAAGACAGATTGGAAGGAACCCCTCAATGTAGGACTTTGTGATTCAGTGTCAATATTTTATGCTGGAGGTAGTGTCTTATCTTATGTAATTTTCTCCGAGGACAAGCAGGCTGCTTGTTCTCACTGATGGGTGACGTCCACGGCAGCCCCTCCAATCCGAATCTTTACTAGCAAAGTCCTTTGCTAGCCCTCGCGCGCCCGCGCGCACCGCACATGCGCGGCCGTCTTCCCGCCCGAAACCGGCTCGAGCCGGCCAGTCTTCTTTCGTCCGCACTCGGTACGGTCGTTTTTTCGCCGTGTCGAGCCCCGGAAAGTCGACCTCGCGCGTCCGTTTTTCGACGTGTTTTTTCTTCGGAAAATCTTCAAACTGTTGGGAAGTGCTCCGGAAGCCCTCGGGTTTCGTTTGCCCCTTCCCGTATTTTTCAGATTTTGCCCCGGTAAGTTTTCTTTCGTCGTCGGGGTAGGCCTCTTTTCGGCCTCAGTCGAGATTTTTCTCCCTTAAAGTTTTGGTGCTCACCTTCGTCATTTCGGATTTTGATTTCGCCGGCGTGATTTTTCCGCCCATGACATCGAAGCCTTCCAGCGGCTTCAAGAAGTGCACCCAGTGCGCCCGGGTAATCTCGCTCACTGATAGGCACTCGTCGTGTCTTCAGTGTCTGGGGGCCGAGCACCGTCCTCAGAACTGTAGTCTGTGTTCCCTGTTACAAAGGCGGACTCAGGTAGCGAGATTGGCCCAGTGGAACGTTTTGTTCTCGGGCTTTTCGTCGGCATCGGCACCAGGGTCATCGAGTGCATCGACGTCGTCAGCGTCCAGACCTTAATCCTCGGCCGCCAGTGCATCGAGTGCATCGGCCCTCTGCATCGGCGCCGAGACATCGGATAGCTGCATCGACGTCGGTGGTACCGGGACCTCGTCTGCTGATGTCGTCGGACGGTGGTGCATCGTCAGGAGTGCAGGTGAGGGCTGTCCATTCCCCTGCTGGTGGCGGTGAGCCTTCGGGTGGGTCTCCCCCTACCCTGAGGGCTCCTGCGGTACAGCCCCCCCGAGATCGACCTCCTTCGACCTCGGCCCCGAGGAAGCGACGGCTGGATTCTACGTCCTCCTCGTCGGTGCCGGGGAGCTCCGGTGACATGCTTCGGAAGAAGTCGAAGAAGCATCGACACCGGTCTCCTCCCCGCGTCGGCACCGAGAGCTCTGGGTCGCCGAGGGAGTCGGCACCCAGCAGGCATCTGCACCGAGAGGACCGCTCACCCTCTGTGCAGGAGGTGTCGATGCGCTTCACTCTGGACAGCCCGGAACAGCCTCCACGCCCGGAACAGGTTCTGACGTCGACACCTGCATCGGCCTCCATGCCTTTCTCTGCAGCCGCTCTGAACGAGAGCCTCCGGGCCGTTCTCCCAGAGATTCTGGGAGAGCTGTTGCGCCCTACCCCTCCGGTACCGGCGGTGCTTGCGCCTCCGGTACCGTCGAGCGTGGCGCCAGCTGGCCCATCGCCCGGGGTGAGGTCCCCGACGTCGGTACCGCGTGCGGTGCCGACTGCGGCCACCTCCCAGGAGGGCTCCCCGACTACGTCGGCGGAGGGAGCTTCGCCGATGCGAGCGAGGGAGTCTACCTCTCGACGCCCCCATCGTGGACGTGGCTCCACTGAGTCGAGCCGGGCGAGGTTCCAGACACAGGTTCGTGAACTTGTGTCTGACACCGAGGGTGAGGCCTCGTGGGAGGAAGAGGAAGACCCCAGATATTTCTCTGACGAGGAGTCTGAGGGTCTTCCTTCTGATCCTACTCCCTCCCCTGAAAGACAGCTTTCTCCTCCTGAGAGTCTGTCTTTCGCTTCCTTTGTCCGGGAGATGTCTACGGCCATCCCCTTCCCGGTGGTTGTGGAGGACGAGCCCAGGGCTGAAATGTTTGAGCTCCTGAACTATCCTTCTCCACCTAAGGAAGCGTCCACTGTTCCCTTGCACCATGTCCTGAAAAAGACATTGCTTGCGAACTGGACCAAGCCACTAAGTAATCCCCACATCCCCAAGAAGATCGAGTCCCAGTACCGGATCCATGGGGACCCAGAGCTGATGCGCACTCAGTTGCCTCACGACTCTGGAGTTGTGGATCTGGCCCTAAAGAAGGCTAAGAGTTCTAGAGAGCATGCTTCGGCGCCCCCGGGCAAAGACTCTAGAACCTTAGACTCCTTTGGGAGGAAGGCCTACCATTCCTCTATGCTCGTGGCCAAAATCCAGTCTTACCAGCTCTACACGAGCATACACATGCGGAACAATGTGCGGCAGTTGGCGGGCTTGGTTGATGCGCTCCCCCCTGAGCAAGCCAAGCCTTTTCAGGAGGTGGTCAGGCAGCTGAAGGCGTGCAGAAAATTCCTGGCCAGAGGGGTGTATGACACCTTTGATGTTGCGTCCAGGGCCGCTGCTCAAGGTGTGGTGATGCGCAGGCTCTCATGGCTGCGTGCCTCCGACCTGGAGAATAGACTCCAGCAGCGGATTGCGGACTCGCCTTGCCGTGCGGACAATATTTTTGGAGAGAAGGTCGAACAGGTGGTAGAGCATCTCCACCAGCGGGATACCGCTTTCGACAAGTTCTCCCGCCGGCAGCCTTCAGCATCTACCTCTACAGGTAGAAGATTTTTTTGGGGAAGGAGGACTGTTCCCTACTCTTCTGGCAAGCGTAGGTACAATCCTCCTTCTCGACAGCCTGCGGCCCAGGCTAAGCCCCAGCGCGCTCGCTCTCGTCAGCAGCGTGCGCCTCAGCAAGGCCCCGCGGCTCCCCAGCAAAAGCAAGGGGCGAGCTTTTGACTGGCTCCAGCAGAGCATAGCCGACATACAAGTGTCAGTGCCGGGCGACCTGCCGGTCGGGGGGAGGTTGAAAGCTTTTCACCAAAGGTGGCCTCTCATAACCTCCGACCAGTGGGTTCTGCAAATAGTCCGGCAGGAATACACCCTCAATTTGGCCTCAAAACCTCCAAATTGTCCACCGGGAGCTCAGTCTTACAGCTTCCAGCACAAGCAGGTACTTGCAGAGGAACTCTCCGCCCTTCTCAGCGCCAATGCGGTCGAGCCCGTGCCATCCGGGCAAGAAGGGCTGGGATTGTATTCCAGGTACTTCCTTGTGGAAAAGAAAACAGGGGGGATGCGTCCCATCCTAGACCTAAGGGCCCTGAACAAATATCTCGTAAAAGAAAAGTTCAGGATGCTTTCCCTGGGCACCCTCCTTCCCATGATTCAGGAAAACGATTGGCTATGCTCTCTGGACTTGAAGGATGCCTACACACACATCCCGATACTGCCAGCTCACAGACAGTATCTGCGATTTCAGCTGGGCACACGTCACTTCCAGTACTGTGTGCTACCCTTTGGGCTCGCCTCTGCGCCCAGGGTGTTCACAAAGTGCTTGGCTGTAGTAGCAGCAGCACTTCGCAGGCTGGGGGTGCACGTGTTCCCATATCTCGACGATTGGCTGGTGAAGAACACGTCCGAGGCAGGAGCCCTGCAGTCCATGCAGATGACTATTCGCCTCCTGGAGCTACTGGGGTTTGTAATAAATTACCCAAAGTCCCATCTTCTCCCAGCGCAGAGACTCGAATTCATAGGAGCTCTGCTGGATTCTCGGACGGCTCGCGCCTATCTCCTAGAGGCGAGAGCCAACAACTTGTTGTCCCTCGTCTCGCGGGTGCGAGCGTCCCAGCAGATCACAGCTCGGCAGATGTTGAGATTGCTGGGCCACATGGCCTCCACAGTTCATGTGACTCCCATGGCCCGCCTTCATATGAGATCTGCTAAATGGACCCTAGCTTCTCAGTGGTTTCAGGCTGCTGGGGATCTAGAAGACGTGATCCACCTGTCCACGAGTTTTCTCGAATCCCTGTATTGGTGGACGATTTGGTCCAGTTTGACTCTGGGACGTCCTTTCCAAATTCCTCAGCCACAAAAAGTGCTGACAACGGATGCGTCTCTCCTGGGATGGGGAGCTCATGTAGATGGGCTTCACACCCAAGGAAGCTGGTCCCTCCAGGAACGCGATCTACAGATCAATCTTCTGGAGTTGCGAGCGATCTGGAACGCTCTGAAGGCTTTCAGAGATCGGCTGTCCCACCAAATTATCCAAATTCAGACAGACAACCAGGTTGCCATGTACTACGTCAACAAGCAGGGGGGCACCGGATCTCGCCCCCTGTGTCAGGAAGCCGTCAGCATGTGGCTCTGGGCTCGCCGGCACGGCATGGTGCTCCAAGCCACATATCTGGCAGGCGTAAACAACAGTCTGGCCGACAGGTTGAGCAGGATTATGCAACCTCACGAGTGGTCGCTCAATTCCCGAGTGGTGCGCCAGATCTTCCAAGCGTGGGGCACCCCCTTGGTGGATCTCTTCGCATCTCGAGCAAACCACAAAGTCCCTCAATTCTGTTCCAGGCTTCAGGCCCCCGGCAGACTGGCATCGGATGCCTTCCTCCTGCATTGGGGGGAGGGCCTGCTGTATGCTTATCCTCCCATTCCTCTGGTGGGGAAGACTTTGTTGAAACTCAAGCAAGACCGAGGCACCATGATTCTGATTGCTCCTTTTTGGCCGCGCCAGATCTGGTTCCCTCTTCTTCTGGGAGTTATCCTCCGAAGAACCGTGGAGATTGGAGTGTTTTCCGACCCTCATCACGCAGGACGAAGGGGCTCTTCTGCATCCCAGCCTCCGGTCCCTGGCTCTCACGGCCTGGACGTTGAGAGCGTAGACTTTGCCTCTTTGGGTCTGTCAGAGGGTGTCTCCCGCATCTTGCTTGCTTCCAGGAAAGATTCCACTAAGAGGAGTTACTTCTTTTTATGGAGGAGGTTTGCCGTCTGGTGTGACAGCAAGGCCCTAGATCCTCGTTCTTGTCCTACACAGACCCTGCTTGAATACCTTCTGCACTTGTCTGAGTCTGGTCTTAAGACCAACTCTGTAAGGGTTCACCTTAGTGCGATTAGTGCATACCATTACCGTGTGGAAGGTAAGCCGATCTCAGGACAGCCTTTAGTTGTTCGCTTCATGAGAGGTTTGCTGTTGTCAAAGCCCCCTATCAAGCCTCCTACAGTGTCATGGGATCTCAATGTCGTTCTCACCCAGCTGATGAAACCTCCTTTTGAGCCACTGAACTCCTGCCATCTGAAGTACTTGACCTGGAAGGTCATTTTCTTGGTGGCAGTTACTTCAGCTCGTAGAGTCAGTGAGCTTCAGGCCCTGGTAGCCCAGGCCCCTTACACCAAATTTCATCATAACAGAGTAGTCCTCCGCACTCACCCTAAGTTCTTGCCAAAGGTCGTGTCGGAGTTCCATCTGAACCAGTCAATTGTCTTGCCAACATTTTTTCCCCGTCCTCATTCCTGCCCTGCTGAACGTCAGCTGCACACATTGGACTGCAAGAGAGCATTGGCCTTCTACCTGGAGCGGACACAGCCCAACAGACAGTCCGCCCAATTGTTTGTTTCTTTCGATCCCAATAGGAGGGGAGTGGCTGTGGGGAAACGCACCATATCCAGTTGGCTAGCAGATTGCATTTCCTTCACTTACACCCAGGCGGGGCTGGCTCTTGAGGGTCATGTCACGGCTCATAATGTTAGAGCCATGGCTGCGTCGGTAGCCCACTTGAAGTCAGCCTCTATTGAAGAAATTTGCAAAGCTGCAACGTGGTCATCTGTCCACACATTCACATCTCATTACTGCCTGCAGCAGGATACCCGACGCGACAGTCGGTTCGGGCAGTCAGTTCTTCAGAACCTGTTTGGGCTTTAGGATCCAACTCCAACCCCCGAGGGCCCTGTTTGTTCTGTTCCAGGCTACACTCTCAGTTAGTTGGTAAATTTTTTTAGGTCAATCTCAGTTATGTCCTCGCCGTTGCGAGGCCCAATTGACCATGGTTGTTGTTTTGAGTGAGCCTGGGGGCTAGGGATACCCCATCAGTGAGAACAAGCAGCCTGCTTGTCCTCGGAGAAAGCGAATGCTACATACCTGTAGAAGGTATTCTCCGAGGACAGCAGGCTGATTGTTCTCACAAACCCGCCCGCCTCCCCTTTGGAGTTGTGTCTTCCCTTGTATCTCTTTTGCTACATACGAGACTGGCCGGCTCGAGCCGGTTTCGGGCGGGAAGACGGCCGCGCATGCGCGGTGCGTGCGGGCGCGCGAGGGCTAGCAAAGGACTTTGCTAGTAAAGATTCCGATTGGAGGGGCTGCCGTGGACGTCACCCATCAGTGAGAACAATCAGCCTGCTGTCCTCGGAGAATACCTTCTACAGGTATGTAGCATTCGCTTTATAGGGTGTACACTGAAACAAGTGGGAGTAAAATCAGAGTAAATTGGGAAGTGCTATGTATCACATGGTTTGAGTCTGTGGCATAATCTGTTGGAAGAAGTGGGAGAAATACAGTGCAAGTAGTCAATTTGGGACATGACAAAATCTATCCAAGAAAACAGAAAAGGGACAGACTTTGAAATGGCTGACTGTATCCAGAGAAGTTCTGTTTCCATGTGGCAGTATTTTCCTCAGTGCAGGTTTGGTTAGAAAGGAGATCTCTCTTCACTCACTGCACTTTCCGTAGCTCTTGAGATATGTCTGATTCATTGCAACTTGGTGAGGCAAACTGTGTAAGTTATATTAGTCTCACCAATTAAAGGCATCATAATCAAACTATAAACAAATTGTCAAAAAATAGTACTTTCCAGACTTAAATAAATGTTTGACACATTGGTGCCCAAATTTGGTTACCCCCCACACCCCATTTTTTCCTTCCAATCCTCATCCAGGGGCCTTGCACTAGAGCTCCTTCTTGAATACTACGATTGTGAGCCCTAAATCCAGCCACTAGATGCCACCATTGCCCTGCATTCCCAAGCCCAGCTGACCTAGGGAGTGAAAGTCCTGAGCCAGGAATCAGACCTACATACCTGTACACTGAGCCTAGCCTCGCTATACCATACTGTGTGGACTGCATTAAAGATGACTCTTTGCATCCATGTTGGTCAGCTTTTTGTGGACTGATCTGGTTTCTAGTGCTTGTTCTGCATATCCTGATTGTTGAATTTGGTTACTAACATGTTCTTTTTTTCTCACAGCACGCTTTGAGAATGCTGGCATTCAGGCAGGTCCATAAGGTGCTGGGCATGGACCCCCTTCCACCACTGAAAAATAGGCCCAACATCCGCAACAGAAAACGAAGGCGAGACACTGGTGAAACTGGTGATGGGGAAGGCGAGGGGAAGAAGGACAAGAAGGATGCAGCAGAAACCGCCTAACCACTTCCGTAATATTGCTAAGATAAAGTTCTCATGACTTTAACTTTTTTATATATATATAAATATATATATATATGAGTTGCTGTTTAGTCTGACATTTGGCAATTTTAGTGTTCTTTTTTTTTTCCCCCTTGAATAACGTATTGTAGATTTGTTTTAAATTGTGCTTAAATCATTAAAAACACAAAACAAAGCTAAATTGTATCATTCCATGAGAGCAAAGTTGCTTCTAGCAACAGCATCTTTCTCGCTTCCTCCTCCTCTTCATTCAGCGCCACCGCTTCCCCTCTTTAAAGAAACCCTCCCCACAGCAACATAGGCAAACTGAGACAGGTATATTTGACTCTAGCACCACTGTGTGAGCTTTAAGATAACCACAGGTTACAAGGGGTGTGGGCAGATGAGGGAAGTATCTGGGTTGTCCTGCTCTCTTGCTGAATTCGCAGCCCCAAGTTGGAGGGGCATATACACAGATTAAGAAATCGCTATTCCATTTATTGAAAAGGTTCAGAAGAGTTGCACCTTTAGCTATCTGGTGGTAAAGGAGTGAGTTTGACCCAGTCTCCATTCTTGGAAGGGCACCATGTCTGCAGGAAATCTTGGACACAAACGAGTTTCTTATTAATACACAAAACACTTAAGGGCAATTCTATAAAGGAGCCTAATTTTAGGCACCAATTACACCCATTGATTTATAGCATTGGGCATTTAATGTGGGTGAATGAATGAGACCACAAATTGGCATTTCTGCGCATATGTGCTAGGTGCTGTTCTATAAAAGTGGTGCGCTAGCCACATGATGTGTAACAGCACATGGGCTCTACCAGTGGGCAGAGCATGGACGTGTCAAGGGTGTTCTGCCTAGCAAGGTGCACACCTTATAGAATAGTATCAGATGTGCACATTGCAAGGTGCATTAGGGCACACCAGCTTACACCTGCTATTGGCCTGGCATAAGCTGTCATGTTAAGTTTCAGAATGCCATAGCAGCTTTCTGCTACTATTGTATGAAAGGGTAGGTGCACCTTAATGCCCTTATAGAATTGGCACTAAGAGCACTTGTTTGTCACACCTACATTTAGGCGCCACTGTAGAATTACCCCCTTTGGTTTTAAGGGGGCTCCCTTAGACACAGATTGCCTTAAATGACGACCGGGAGAATTGCTGCAAGAGGGCAGTGTGAGGTTCCTGTGGCTTCTGTTGAGAGCACAGAGCTGGGGACTACCATTCTTCCCCAGTAAGTGTATGCTCTTGAAATCCCTCCCTTACCCCACAAGTGCAAGCATTCTTCTATAAGAACCTGAGCTGTAGTGGATGGAAGAGAGTAATTTAGTGTTTGCATGGGGAGAGGAAGGTGCTTCTTTAGCAACCGAGCTAGACCTTGCAGAACTGTCGTCAGGAAGAATCAGGGTGAAAACTTTCTATAGATAGATATATATATTTAAAAAAAACAGTTAAGGGGCAGGAAAGCTGCAAAACTACAGATCTTTTCTGCATACCAATGAGTGCCTTCTATTGAGAGGTGACCAGGACTTGTGTGGCAATTAAAATTGCATTCATCTTTGATTTATTACATTATATTTTTTTAATCTGCATGCTGACATTTGCTTGTTGGAAACCACAAGTAGTACAGTCAGGTTTTTGGTGGTTTGCTTAGTCAGTCCTTGAAGTGAAAGATGTCCCGCATATTCAGATGCTGAGGGAATCTGGCTTAGGCATCCTTGCATGAATCTAGTAAATTGCCATCTGAAAGATTTGATAGACCAGGGCCTGCTTGCCATTAACATATGGTTCAGACTGTTTCTCTGTGGAGGGTTTCAATATTGCTTTGACCAGTGGCGCACTTTTTTTTTTTTTTTAGTTTAAAGGAAATCTTAATTTGATGATGTTGTGATATAGGGTCAATGGACACGGTTTTTCTGTTTGTTTTATATGTGTTTAAAGGACAGCCCTGTAATGTGGCTTTAATATTTGAATGTCTTTGTAGTGTTACCTGAAAAGAGGAAAACACAAAAAAAGGGAAAATAAAGGATTATTTCCTGTTCCTGCGTCATGCCTGGTGCTTACCCTAACATTACCATCCCTGCTTTTTTCCAACTTTTCATGTCTGTGTACAGTCCAAATGGTGGAAACAAACACATTTTCTTAGCTTTTAAATGCTTTTGTGTTTCCCTTTTAAAGGTATGCTGCTTCATCTTCTGCTTGATAGTGGCGTTGTAAATAAACACTGAACTCTTTAGGAAGAAATATTGGTTATAAGTCACAAACTTCTTTTCTCTTTTTGAGTAATTTGTTTTAATGTGGTTCAGCAGTTATAGCAGTGGCTTCTGATGTCATAGCAGGGTTTGCCTCCCTGTGGAAAGTTCCTTGGACAGCACTGTGGCAATGAATTTAGATGTACTTGCAGTGCCACATTAAAAATTGTTAAAACAACAAAAACCCCAGGGTTTTCAGAATCAGCATTATTTGAGAAGTGTTATACTTGAGCTACTTTTTAAAGATAGTGTTTATTTAGCAGCTGCATAAGTTCTTACACAGTGGCTGTAGAAAGTCTATACACCTTTCCAAAATGTTTGCCTCTTGTTGCCTTATAGTCTGGTTGTAATGCATAAAAACAGAATGTTCATGTATCCACACACCACAGCCGAGTGAAAACTTTATTACAGAAATCTTTGGATAATAAAGTAGAAAAAGCAGTGAATAGCTTGATTGGAAAGTGTCCATTTCCTTTGTACTACTGTAGCAATAATTTAACTATGGTCTAACTGATCACCTTCAAAAGCACGTACCATGTTAACTTTTTTGATTAGTATAAGTGAGAGTGGGATGTTTGACCACGGAAATTCAAATCCTGGAGACAAGAATCTTAAAAAGCTTGTTTATTGATGAAAAAACTCGACACAACTGTTGTGTTTCGGCCATCAGGCCTGCATCAGGAGTCTTGCTCAATAACGTGTCGACACTCGATTTGTCTACTAGCAAGCTCATCACCAAAGGTCTTTCTAAAGACCTGTACAACAGATCATCACATCACGTGCTACCTACTGCACATATCAGCTGGTTCTTCCTGGCGTCTGAGACTCAATAAATGACACGTTATTGAGCAAGACTCCTGATGCAGGCCTGACGGCCAAAACACAACAGTTGTGTCGAGTTTTTTTATCAATAAACAAGCTTTTTAAGATTCTTGTCTCCATGATTTGAATTTCTGTGGTCAAACATCCCACTCTCACTTATACTTGTGTTTCCCTGTGGGGAGTTTGAGTTCTCCGCTTGGCTGCAGATTCTTCTGAACAAATTTTGTTGATTCACATGGTAGCAGGATAAAGTTAGCAGTTCCAGTTGATTCCTTCTGCTGGGTAGTCTATTTCAGTGGAGAGATCCAACCATGAACACTAAGGGGCTGCCAAAAGAGTGCCAGCAAGTTGGGAAAAGGTACAGATCAGATGTAAAAGCTTTGAAAAGTCCTTGCATATTCCTTGAAGCAAAGCAAATGGAATTATTAAGAAGTGGAAGGTGATTTGGGGTCTCGTTGCCTGGATAACTGCATATTTTCAGGTTTCCCATTATATTAAGCAACTGCTCAGGACTAATTGTTCTCTTGGCACATTTGAATTGCTAACTAAATCTTTCCTTCCATCTAATCAGTCCCAGGTTTCCATCTCTAATCTTTATGGGACGCTGACTGAAGTGGCTCCTGGTAAGAATTTTGCCCCGTTGGTACTGAATTGGGAGTTCATATCTGGGGGGGGTGGGAGGTACTTTTAATCCAATCTCTACCTTTGTATATGCACAGTGCCCTGTATAGAGAATGCCAATATTGGATTCTTATTACAATAGAAGTCCAAAAATCTGGACTGCTTGGGAACTGGGTCAGTCCGTATTTTTGGATTTTCTGGATTCCTACTGCAGCTCCTTGTGACTCTGGGCAAGTCACTTAACCCTCCATTGCCCCTGGTACAAAATAAGTACCTGAATATATGTAAACCGCTTTGAATGTAGTTGCAAAAACCTCAGAAAGGCGGTATATCAAGTCCCATTTCCCTTTCCCCATTCTCGGACAGAATATAAATTTGTATAGCACTACATAGTTCGGGCAGCCCTGCTATACCAGGTGAGCATTTTTCTTTCATTCTGTGGCCCATTTGATTTGTTTCTAGTTAGTGTGTTGCATTGATGATACCAAACAATCATGCCGTGCCCTAAAGAAATATTTTATTTTGTGTGTGTGGTGGGGGGGGGTTCACTCCTGAAATCTTGTTTTGGTCAATCTTGCAGGCTCTGACTTTAAAACTGAAAACTTTCTTTTCCTGTGTTTGTTCTGACAGCTGTTCATCTAAAAAGGCTCTGCAGATCACATCTGTGGTGTCAGTAGAGGACTAGTTGGCACTTTGCCCGCTTTCTGTTACCTGTTCCTGAAGTCTTTGTGCTGCAGTGCTGGGGCAGCCTTACTCACAGGCTATCGCCTACATTCACTGTTCCTTTCCCCTCTGACTTGTCCTGCCCCCTTCTGATGCAACTTTCTGTTTCCGGAAGGGCAGGATGGGTCAGGGGGAATGGCATGGTGTATGCTGGAGGCAGCCTGTGTGAGTAAGGCTGGTGCTGCTGTACAAAGACTTCAGCAAAAGGTGAGAGCAAGTGGGCAGATCGGGTGTGGGGAAAAAGATGCCTGACTATTCAGGGAGAGAGGCATAACCACAGGGGGGCCTCAGAGAGCAAGCGGCAGGGTTGTCTGGTGTGGGGGGGGCATAAGGGGAAAGGGTTGTCTGGATTTTTGAACTTTGTAGAAACCAATTTTTCCCGAAAACAAGCATTGTATGCAGGGTGTGTTTCTTCTATGATTTGGCCCCAAATGTAATTCCCACGATGCCTCCCTATCTCATTTCTTATAGTTATGCCCCTTTATCCAAAGTTTTTGGCAGTTTGTTTATTGGGAATAATTGCTGCACAAATCTATTATTCCTTCTCCTGTAGGTATTCTGTTTGGGCAGGTGGAGCATTGTGGCCCACTTGTGCAGAAAGAATGCATTTTTAAAAAATATAAAGCTAGTGTGGTGGGTAAAAAATGTTTCCTTGTCATCAAGCAGATGAAGCCATTACGTATGGGTTGTGTCCATCAACCAGCAGGAGGAGATAGAGAGCACTCAACTTTTCACAGTGCCTCATGGCCAGCCAGCTCCACTGCCTCTTCAGTATTCTCTATCTCCCCAAGCAGGGTGGCTGCAGCTTCTTCGAGCTCCATCAAAAATCTGCCTGGGGGTGGCTCCTGGCTTGCCAGTTGTTAGCCGGGGTGTCAGAGGCTATAGCAGCTTCACTTAGAAGGCACATAGGTTAGCCCTTTCCCTGCCTTACCCATGCCCCCGTGGATGTGGACATATTAGCTTGCTTTTCCCTGTCCTTTCCCACTCAGTGGATGCAGGCACATTGGTTCGCCTTTCCCTGCCTTTCCCACTCATCTGAGCCTCCGGAGTTCTTATTACCTCTGCTTTCCTCACAGCGTTTAAAAAAAAAAAATGGAACAGAGGTTTTCCTTTGATTCTTCTATGGGACCGGAGCTGTGATACTCGGTCCGGTGAGGTAAGAGTGTTTTCTAACTCCTCCGGGGCGGGCCCGCGATCGGGGCGTTTTTGGCGCGAAACCGCCATTTTGAATTCTCCCGCCGTTTTCAGTGATGGCTGCAGAGAATGTAAAGCGCTGTTCCCGGTGTGGCAAGCGCAAATCAGCAGCGGGGCTCTGTAAATCATGCTGTACAGGTGTAAGAGCCGGCCCGAGCATGGCGAGCGATGATTCTTCCTGCTCAGAGCTGGCAGCGGATGCCATTTTGAATTCTCCGCATGGCGCGGCCTCCGTAGAGATGGAGAGCCCTGAGCTCGGGGGGGGGGGGACCTCGAATTGAGGCTATTCAGGGAGCAGCTAGCCCCGGACAGGATCTGGGTGCCCAGGGCGAGTTTTTCTCCCCTGATTTTGTGTTATTATTGCATAAAGCATACATGCTGAAAAGAGCTCTCCCTCAAGGGTCGTCTGAGGCCCCTTCTATTGTCTCTCCCCCCCCCCCCCCCCCCAGTGGATTGTGGCCTGGGACTGCCCGCTGAGGCTATTTTCCCTGATAATTGGCATAAAGAAAAGCGTAGAAGGGCTAATTCCCCTTCAGATTGTGGTGCACCTCCCCCCCCCTCTCCCCCCCCCTCTCCCCCCCCCCCGTGGTTGGGCTGTGAGGATTCGGAGAGTTCTGGCAGGCCTTCGTGGTCTGAGGAGCCAGAGTCAGGTGCAGAATTACCACAGGATCTGGATGATCCCTCCGCGGTGAGGATTTTCCACCGTGATGAGCTGCCAGCGCTTATTTCAGATGCCCTACAGGTCCTTTCTGTTGAAGAGCCTGACAGTGGCACGGCCTCCTCTGTGAATCCTAGAATGGCTAGTACCAAAAAGCCTGCTCGAGCCTTTCCTTTGCATGACTCCATCCAAGAGCTTATTTCCGTTCAGTGGGCTGACCCCGAGGAACCTTTGAAAGTTTCCAGGGCTATGGGGCAATTATACCCTCTGCGTGAGGAGCATTTGGCTCGCTTTGCAATGCCTAAAGTAGATGCCCTAGTCACTGCGGTGACAAAGAGAACTACCCTCCCTGTGGAAGGAGGAGTTGCCCTGAAGGATATACAAGACCGTGGGCTGGAAGCAGCACTTAAACGGTCCTTTGAAATTGCAGGTCTTTCTGTTCGGGCGTTTGCATGCAGTTGTTATGCTGCTAGAGCCTGCCTGGCGTGGTTGCAACAAGCAGTGGAACAGCCCGGAGATGGAGCGGAGCCCTTCTCGGATGTGGCTCCGCGGCTGGAGTCGGCCTTGTCCTTTTCGGCTGATGTCCTTTATGATATTGTCAGAGCTTCGGCTAAACAAATGGCAGTAGCAGTGACGGCTTGCCGTCTTATTTGGCTACAACATTGGGCAGCGGACATGGCCTCTAAGCAAAGGTTGGTGAAGTTGCCCTTTCAAGGCCTTCTCCTATTTGGTGAGGAGTTGGGAAAAAAAATTGTTAAAGGCCTGGGAGATCCTAAACCCCAGCGCTTGCCCAAAGATAGGCCGAGGCCTTCTTCCAAGGGCCAGGCGGTCCACTCCTCTTATAGACCTCGCTTCCGTGAAGCTAGAAGGTACCGCCCGGGGCGTTCTGCTGGGTTCCCTTTTCGTGCCCGTTTTTCAGCAGAGGAACTCCTTTCGCTCGGACAAGCGTTCCGCAGCCACCGGCTCTAGGCCTGGAGTTCAGGGGCGACCCTCTCAATGATGGTGCGCCGGCCCCCTCCTCGCTTCCTGTCATCGGAGGACGTCTTTGCCGAAGAGTGGGCCAATATTTCCTCAGATCAGTGGGTTCTGGATCTGATCAGAGATGGCTACAGAATAGAATTCAGCGCCCCAGTAAGAGACGTGTTTGTGGAGTCCCGATGCGGTTCTGCCGCCAAACGGGCGGCGGTAGAGGAGACTTTGCAAGGTCTGATTCAGATAGGGGCCGTGTCCCCGGTACCTCCCGCCGAACACGGCTACGGCCGATACTCCATCTACTTTGTGGTGCCGCGAAAAGGTGGGTCTTTTCACCCTATTCTGGACTTAAAAGAATTAAACAAGTCCCTGAGAGTGTGGCATTTCCACATGGAAACCCTGCACTCCGTCATTGCTGCGGTACAGCCAGGAGAGTTTCTCACGTCTCTCGACCTGAAAGAAGCTTACTTGCACATACCAATTTGGCCCCCGCGCCAGAAGTTTCTGAGGTTTGCGGTGTTGGGAAAACATTTCCAGTTCCGGGCCTTGCCTTTTGGCCTCGCCACAGCTCCCCGAACCTTTTCGAAGGTAATGGTGGTAGTAGCTGCTTTGCTCAGGCGAGAAGGTATCAGGGTTCACCCGTACCTAGACGACTGGCTCATCAGAGCAGACTCTGTAACAGAGAGCTATCAAGCTACAGCCAGAGTGGTCTCAGTACTTCAATCTCTAGGCTGGGTCGTCAATATGGCCAAAAGTCACCTGACCCCCTCGTAATCTCTAGAATATTTGGGGGCCAGGTTTGACACAGACTCGGGCTATGTATACCCACCTGAGCTAAGGCGGTGCAAGTTTCAGAATCAGGTCCGTCTGCTCCTGAGGATGCCCCGCCCGCGAGCTTGGAACATGGTCCAGCTGCTGGGATCGATGACAGCCACATTGGAAGTGGTGCCCTGGGCGAGAGCGCACCTGAGACCTCTACAGTATTCCCTACTTCAAAGATGGTCTCCAGTTTCTCAGGATTATCAATGCAGACTTTCTTGGCTCCCTGCGGCCCGACTCAGCATGGAGTGGTGGCTCTCAGACAGCATGCTGCGGCGAGGAATGCCGCTGGCGCTCCCCGATTGGTGTCTAGTAGTGACAGATGCCAGCCTGAAGGGCTGGGGCGCACATTGCAAGGGGAAGCATGCCCAGGGTCTATGGACACCCGAGGAGTCGGAGTGGTCCATCAACTGCCTGGAGTTGAAAGCGGTGTTTCAGGCGCTTCTGGCCTTTCAAGTGACCCTGGAAGGATTGGCTGTCAGAGTGATGTCGGACAACACGACAGCAGTGGCCTACATAAATCGACAAGGCGGCACTCAGTGCAGAGCACTGGCCGCGCAGGCCAAACAGATTTGCCACTGGGCCAAGCTGCATCTTCAGTTTCTGTCGGCAGCTCACATTGCAGGTCAGAGCAACGTGCAAGCCGATTATGCAGGCATCAGATCGATCCAGCAGAATGGGAACTAGCAGACAAAGTATTCCTGCAGATATGTGCCAAATGGGGCAAGCCCGTGATGGATCTTATGGCGACAAGTTCAAATGCCAAAGTCCCGTGCTTCTTCAGCAGACGGAGAGATCCTCGCTCGGCAGGGTTGGATGCCTTGGCTCAGCCCTGGCCTCCGGGCCTACTATATATGTTCTCTCCGTGGCTCTTGAAAGGGTGCGTGCTCCTGCGGATTCGGCTGCACCCAGGAGAAGTGGCCCTCATCGCCCCGGATTGGCCCAGGAGGCCTTGGTATGCGGACCTCCGACAGATGCTAGTAGAGGCTCCCCTTCCTTTTGGTACCGAACCTGTTGTCACAGGGCCCGGTAGCCATGGAGGACGCCTGCCGCTTTGGTCTTATGGCATGGCGATTGAGAGGGCGCAATTGAGGGACAAAGGCTATTCAAACACAGTCATTTCCACTCTCCTGCAGGCCCGCAAGCGTTCCACTTCCGTGGCTTATGCCAGGATTTGGCGCCAGTTTGAGTCTTGGTGTGCTTCAAAAGCGATCACACCCATGCGGGCTCCTTTCTTGCCAATTCTGGACTTTTTGCAGGATGGTGTACAAATAGGCTTGGCCTATAATTCCCTGTGGGTGCAAGTGGCAGCGTTGGCCTCCCTTCGTGGTAAGGTTGAAGGCGTGTCTTTAGCTGCTCATCCAGATGTGGCATGGTTTCTTAGTGGGGTGCTTCGGCTCCGGCCTTCCGTGCGAGCACCCTGTCCAGCTTGGAACCTGGGGCTAGTTTTGAAGGCCCTGCAGGCTTCTCCTTTTGAGCCGCTTCGGCGAGCATCGGAGAAAGATTTGACACTAAAGGCCGTTTTTCTTGTGGCCATTACTTCGGCGAGACGGGTGTCAGAGCTCCAGGTGCTGTCCTGTAGAGACCCATTTCTGCAATTCTCAGAGTCCGGGGTCATGGTTCGGACCGTGCCTTCCTTCATGCCTAAGGTGGTTTCAGCGTTTCACCTAAACCAGCCTATTTTCTTGCCCTCCTTTGATAAGGAGGAGTTTCCAGAATCTTTTGGGCAGTTGCACCTGTTGGATGTGCGCAGGACTCTGCTGCAGTATCTGCGAGTTACTATCTCTTTCAGGATCTATGATCATCTGTTTGTTTTGCTATCCAGTCCTCGCAGAGGGTCTCCAGCATCTAAAGCCACTATTGCCTGCTGGCTCAAAGAAACTACCTTTTCAGCTTATCTGCTTGCCAGCCGGTCTCCGCCTGTAGCCTTTAAGGCGCATTCTACCAGAGCGATTTCTTCCTCTTCGGCTGAAACTGTAGCACTCTCTCGTCAAGAGATATGCAGTGCAGCAACATGGGCTTCTGAGCTCTCTTTTGCCCGACATTACAGGCTGGATGTGGCTGCTAGGAGGGATGCGTGTTTTGGAGCACAAGTGCTAGCACGTGGTGTGACCTGTTCCCACCCTATATAGGGATTGCTTTGTTACATCCCATACGTAATGGCTTCATCTGCTTGATGACAAGGAAGGGAAAATTAGGTTCTTACCTTGGTAATTTTCTTTCCTTTAGTCATAGCAGATGAAGCCATGAGCCCTCCCTGTATGATTGTCTGTATGCTGTGAATCTGTTTCAGGTTCTGTTCTTGTTTCCTGAAGTTCCTTCCTTGGGAGAAAGTTGGAAAACAGTCTTCAGGATTCATGTTCACTTATAGGAGGATGAGTCCATTCCCTCCAGTTTATGTTTTAGGAGGATGAGTTTATTCCCTCCAGGAGGTTGCGTGTATCCCCTCCAGTTATACAATAAGGAGGACGAGTTTATTCCCTCCAGGAGGATGTGTTCATTCCCTCCTTTTGAATTCATGCCCTTGTTAAGGGGCCATCGTTCGCTGTGAGGAAAGTTCATGTTATTCCCATTGCGGTTTGCCATACTGCTTTGGAAGCTTCAAATACTGAAGAGGCAGTGGAGCTGGCTGGCCATGAGGCACTGTGAAAAGTTGAGTGCTCTCTATCTCCCCCTGCTGGTTGATGGACACAACCCATACGTAATGGCTTCATCTGCTATGACTAAAGGAAAGAAAATTATCACAATAAGAACCTAATTTTCCCATTTACAGCATTGGACCATGACTTCTCCACCTACTTTCTGATATTGGAGAAATGCTTTACACAATTTATTGCTAATGAAGGCTAGGGATGCGTGTTTCACACTGAAGTGTAGACAAAGATTTTGGCCCATTTGGGAGCCCTATGTACAATCTTTTCCTCTCATGTACGTAGCCTTGTATTGAATAATTTATCATTCTAACTTGGTCATGGGAACCTCAATTTGGTAATTAGTTACAGTGGGAAGGGAAATGGGACTTGATATACAGCCTTTCTGTGGTATTTTGCAACTACATTCAAAGTGGTTTACATATATTCAGGTACTTATTTTGTACCTGGGGCAATGGAGGGTTAAGTGACTTGCCCACAGTCACAAGGAGCTGCACTGGGAATCGAACCCAGTTCCCCAGGATCAAAGTCCGCTGCACTAACCACTAGGCTACTCCTCCACAGGAGGGGGGAAGACTATCTTTTGGATTCTTGTTGCTCTGTTGTTAATGGATCAGTGGTGATATAAGAGCCCATGGGCACCCCTGACATAGTAGCCCTGACAAAATAGCCCTTGACAAAATGGCCCCTCCCACAAAACAGCCCTTGACAAAATAGCCCCCTTAAAATAGCTCCCTAGAAAAAAAAACAACACATCAAAAAAAGATGATAAACTGCAAGTGAAATCTTCACAGATAAAGGCTCCTACCAGCATTGCATTGTATAAAGCATATATATATAAATAAACAAAATTCTATATCTACCAACTGCTCTCCTGTTTAAGGAAACTATTCTTCCATCAACATGCTAATAAAAAAAATAATAATATTGAGGGGCATAATCGAACGTCGCCGGCCAAATAGATCGGCGGCGCAACAGCTGGCGGGAACCGTATTATCGAAAAAGATGGCCAGCCATCTTTTTTTTCGATAATACGGTTTAGCCCGGCCAAATGGCAGAGTTCGCCGAGGTTGAGATGGCTGGGTTTGTTTTTCAGCGATAATGGAAAGTTATGTCGGTCATCTCAAACCCCGGCCAAATTCAAGGCATTTGGCCGTGGGAGGACCCAGCATTTTTAGTGCACTGGCCCCCCTGACATGCCAGGACACCAACCAACCACCCTAGGGGTCACTGCGCTGGACTTCAGAAAAGCTCCCACGTGCATAGCTCCCTTACTTTGGGAGCTGAGCCCCCCCAAACCTACTACCCACAAATGTACTGCACCCACTAAAATTGTTCCAGGGACCTGCATACAGCCTCTAGGACTTATTGCTGCTATATAACTTTGGCATACCAGTTCACACCTGAAGACTAATCTCTCTGAAAAAGTCCTTTCTTGAAATAAGCAGGTTTACTCAGAGTTAACTGCAGATCAGAGGTTGTGCCCCACTGGCAAAGAGTCCCCTGGTAGTAAGATTAGCAGTAGGTCAGAGCTGGCACAATGGTGTACAATGCCCTCTTTCAGCACCATTCAAGGTAAGAACTACGTTCTCTGACGTGGGTAACACAGGAAAGAGATCTAAAAGTGGCTTACAAAAATGGCCACTACCGCATGGACTACAACAGGAAACAAAACAGGGCACACTCTGACCCAGTTAGCAGGGGGGGGAAAGCACCATGGGAGTAGAGCCCAGTATCCTACACCCACCACAATACATTGCTAATGTGGGTTCTGCAGGGCACCTAACAGAAAAGGTGTCACACTCACCCGAGAGCCACATCGCAACCAGGGAAAGGCTGTCAGAGGATAGCACACATTCTGCTGTCATGGAGGTGGGTACGGCATTTGAGGCTGGCATACAGGCTGACAAAAAAGGTTTTTAGTTTTATTTTTTTAGTTTGGAAGGGGAATGGTGACCACTGGGGGAGTATGGGGAGGTCATCCCCCATTCCCTCCAGTGGTCATCTGGTCAGTTGGGGCACCTTTTTGAGGCTTGGTCGAGAAAATAAAAGGACCAAGTAAAGCCGGCGAAATACTGCTTAACGCCGCTTTTTTTTTTTCCATTATCGGCGAAAGCCGGCCATCTGGTAGCCACGCCCATGTCCCACCTTCGCTAATCTACCGACACGCCCCCTTGAACTTTCACCGGCGAAGCGACGGGAAAGCGGCGATGCAGTCAAAAATGCCGCTTTCGATTATACCGATTTCGTCGCTTTTAAAAAATCGCCGGCCATCTCCCGATTTGTGTCGGAAGATGGCCAGCGATCACTTTCGATTATAAGCTGGATTGTCGTCATTTTCATTTTCTTACCAACCTTATCCTGTTTGGCAAGGTAAGATTATTAGAAAAAAAAAGTATTTATTTTGGAGTTTGTTTATTATGATTGAGTTATAATACAAGTGTTTTAAATTGTTTATCATTATAATACTGTTTTTAATAGCAATATATATTTTATAATATGCCGCTTTGAAGACTGATAGTGGAAGGGTAGGCAGTCGGATTAAACCAAGGCTTCTGGTTGGATAGGTTCACAGATTGGGGTGTACCAGAGATGTGTATTTATTAGTGCGCATTCAGTTTTGTTTTTTTGTTTTAATGCCCCTTAAATGTAGGGTTACGTCAAATCAATGTAACGTGTTGACCTACAAATTAGCATCTATGAATTTTTTTTAAGCTTATCAATTGCCTTGATCTGTAGAGCCAAAGCAATTTTGTACGAACACGCCAGGAAAAGACGATCAACCCCAACAAATGTGAGGGAAATCAATAGCGAGGAAATTGAGGAAAGAACCAAATTTTAACATTATGCATTGCATATTACTGTATTAATTAAAGATGATATCATGAGAAATATAGTTCTGATATTTAATTACACTAGTGAAAATGTAAGCCTTATTGCTCACATAAGCAACCACAACGCTTAGATCACTTTCTAAGGTTTTATTTTCTCAGACAACTGTGGCTACAGACAATGAGCTTGTCGGTATTGTAGGTAACAGTAATAAAACTAGTATTAGTTAAGAGTTCCAACACAGTCTGTTTTCCTTAAAGGCATTTACCCAAATAGACTGTGTTGGAACTCTTAACCTAAAACTAGTTTTATCATTTATTACCTATAAAATTAGTATTTAAAAACTTTACCTCAAGGCAAAGACTTCAGCAGACTTCCTGTATTCGAGGAAAACTTATCACCATCTGAACCCAGAACTCTTATCTCTACTGCTACTTCCTGTTACCGCATAGGTAGGACTTGGCATAGACAAGCCAGACACAAGACTTCCGGGGTCGGCTGGTGATTAGTTCTCCTCGAATACAGGGATCCTCTACAAGTAAATCTGGGCAGATCCTCTTGCAGTGTGCTGCAAGGTAAGTTCTCCTCCTTTCTGGTACTGTTCAGGTTACTTTGTCAGAGGCCATATTCTGGGCAGACTGATTGGGCCTTTTTGTCAGGGGCTATATTGTAGGCAGGCCATTTTGACAGTGGCTGTTATGTCGGGGAGTTTTGTGTGGGGGCTATTTGTCAGGGCTTTTTTGACCAGTACCGAGCCCAAACTCCCTACAGACATTCCTTCTGGTCATTATGCTTATGTGTTACTTGTTTGCAGCTTCATATGTGAAAATGTTAATAAATAGATTTGATATAAGAATTGAAAGGTGTACAGCACCACTAAGACTTTGTCTTGATGAGGCTGTCACTGAAATGTGGATGAGGAGATCAGGGAGGCAACCAAGAGGCAAGTAGCAATGTTGAAAAAGCAACAATCTTTCATGGTCAAGATTTATTAAAGTCTGCATGTGACAACACTGTCCCAAGCAATCAACAAATCTGGCCTGTATGGTGGGGGTCATAAGAAGGAAGGCATGACTCAAGCAAGCCCACCTTGAATCTGGTCTGCAAAGGAACAGTTGGGAAATACTGTATCTATTTAGCAAAAAGTTTGTGATCCAGCAAAACCAAAATAAAACTTTCATACAATCCCTCCAGACTGGATTTCTCCAATATCATTCATGGGTCCCCTGCTGAGGATGGGAGCTGATGAATACTGCAACCTGCATACCCCACCTAAACTTTGGGAGGGGAAACCAGCAGGAGGTTAGTGAAAGATAGTGGGGGGAACTTGAGGTTAGTGAAAGGTAGGGACCTTTCACATGTAGCACCTCTGGGGCAAAAGAGACCACTGTATGCCTCATCCCGCAAACAGCAAAGAACACCGGAGTCAGAGAGGGAGAAACCCCCAAAGAAGATGATGGAGGTTCTTTTTTTTTAAGTAGAATATAAAGGAGAAATAGACCCTGGAGGGAAATGTCTGTTTTTGGGTTTTTTTTAAACCCCTCATGAGCATAGCAGACTAACGTAGACTGTGCAAGCTTACCACGTCCACTGAGAAATACTGAGACTCTCTGGATTGCATAGGACAGTTATAGGCTCTCTCAGAAGTCAGTTCTCAGTATCCATTTGCTGGTAGGAGCGCATAACCCATCAGTCTGGAGGGACTAAAGGAAAGCAAATTAGTAAACAAGATCTAGTTTATCATTGAATGCAAATCGTGTTTAGTGCAAACCAAATACAGTACATCACCTAGAAAACACCAATCTTTCTGTGAAGCTTGGTGGTTTCAGAAACACATTTGGAGGATTTTTCTTATTGTCAGGGACTGGGATACTTGTCAATCTGCAAAGGACAATGAATGGAGAAAAATCCTTGCTGCCCTCAACGAGAAAGCTGAAATTGGGATGGAAGTTGCACATTCAGAATGACAAAGCCTGAAGTACACAGCGAAAGTGTTATATCCTATGAACTCCAGAAGAAAACTATTTTTGGTGCTATACAAGTGCTATGGTGAGCATTAGCAGTAAGTTTGAGAAACTTGAGATTGTATGCCACATTACCCTGGTTTAGGAGTGATGTTCATTACTGTTATGCACAAGAAGTAATCACTACAGTAGTGTGGCTAAGCAGCATGAAGGTAAATGTTGTCCTTGAGTGGCCCACTCAGAGCTTTGGCCTCAATCCAGTTGAAAATCTGTGGTGTGACTGATGAATAGTACTGACCGTCAGTGCTCCCTGAGGAAATTGACAGAGCTTGATTAGTTTGGCAAAGAATGGGCTAATACTGTGTACAGTTGATGAAGATGTATCCTAACAGACTTGCTAGAAGTGCCCTTGCAGTGGATTGACACAGGAGTGGAGACTTTTTGTTGAATTTCATTTTCCATAGTGTCCCACAGAGCAATCCAGAGACTTGTGGGTTATGTCCCTCTACCAGCAGGTGTAGATAGAACGTCAGAGGTTTGCTATAGTGGTTATGTGCAGCCATCTCAATCTCTGTATTCTCTCTCTCTCTAGCAGATGGAGGGTCACAACGGTACAGCTCTGGATTGATGTGACTCCTGGAGTTCCCTTTGGGTCCAGTTGAGCCTGGTTAGGGGTTGAGGTCCCTGTGTGAGAATATTTGGTGTACACAGTGGGGTTGGGGTTGTCTCATCCTACTTGAGCACTGCTTTGGTACATCCCACAAGTCTCTGGATTGATCTGTGGGATGCTATAGAAAGAAAAATTAGTTCTCACCTGATAATTTTCTTTCCATTAGTCTCAAAAGATCAATTTTATTTCCATTAGTCTCACAAGATCAATCCAGAGGTCCACCCTTTGTTATTTCAGCTGTTTGTAGAGTTCCAGTTATATACTGGTTTTTATACTGCAGAGGTTCCTTCGCTTGCTTGCTTGTTTGTTTGTTTTTATAAATCAAAGAGAACAAAATAAGAAGACAGTGAAGGTGTCTGCATTGATGTTACTCCCGTGGCAGCGGCGGTTGAGATTCTTCATGATGTTTCTGAAGAGGCAGGAGAGTGTGTTTCTTTGGCGTTTCCTTTACTTCTATTGCTTTGTTATCGACCGTACTGAGGTTGAGATGGCTGCACATGACCACATATATGGCAAACCTCTGAAGTTCTCTCTATCTCTACCTGCTGGTAGAGGGACATAACCCACGAGTCTCTGGATTGATCTGTTGGGGCTAAATGGAAAGAAAATTATCAGGCGAGAACTAATTTTTCCTTAGTGTTCTGGGTAGAAATTTCATTCCCCCCTCCCCCCCACAATAAAGTACAATTTTCCTCTGAGATGTTCTATAAGTGATGTAGTTAGTGGCCACCTTTTAAACTGTACAAGCCCCTTTCTCTGGCACTTTTTTCAAAATTTTTACAATGGATCTGTCAGTGCAGAGATACAGGAACAGGGGGGTCATAGCTTTTACCCTAGTGAGCTATACTGGGGTGGTTGTGAGTGAAGGCTTTTGCTGGTGGTCCAGTTTGGAGTGAGCCAGAAGCACACAAGTGCAGGAAGAAATTCCAGGCTCAAAAATAATAATCCATGAAATAGCACATGAGCTGTGTGGAGAGGAGGTGACTGGCAAGATCTCTTATTATGGGAGGAACATGCCCCATCAAAACCGCCTAGGTGCACATTTAAGAGTTAGAGATTTATTTCAATGCTATTTTGACAATTTCAAAGTGGAATCTTTCTAGCCGCTGCCCAACCCCCTGCCTTTTTGTGCACCTAGGGGTCCTTTTACAAAGGCGTGGTAACGTTTATAGTGCACGCTAATGATTAGCGCATGCTAAACGCTAGAGACGCCCATAGGACTATATGGGTGTCGAGCGTTTAACACATGCTGATTTTTAGCTTGCGCAAAAAATGCTAGCGTGTGCCTTTGTAAAAGGGACCCCATGGTTCTCAATTGGGTTTTTAGCTGGTTTGATATTTCATTGATGTGGACAAGACATCTTTTTATATTTTGATGCATTTCCCACCAGCACTCGTACTATTTCCGTATGAATGTTTTTGAATACCTATTCTTCATAATTCTCATGTCTGTAAAATTTTCATTCTAACAGTTTGTCCAAGATATGGTTCCTATATCCCCATAGCCTGTGCGTGAAACCAAGGACCCTTGCTGTAGGATTAACATGTCTGTCCATATTAGGTATGTCAAACTCATGATTAATGATGGGCCACTATGGCAGCTGTGCATTCATTGATGGACTGCAGTAAAATTTTTGTCCTCCCTGTTCTCTCCATTACAATTACTTAGGTGCCAAATTTACATTATGTATTTAACCAGATGTTTAATTTAGAATGTGCATTAGATACCACAAGATGGGCTGCATGTTTAACACACCTGGTTTATATATATATAAAGACAGATATTCTAATCCTACATCAAGGGGCCTTGGTTTCAGATCTGTCTTTTTTTACAGTGGTGCTTCCCTTGTTGCAAGAGCTGAGCTGGGTAATTTTTCCTCATGGGAATATCAACAGATAAAGATAGCAAATCAATATTTTCAGAGAGCATGCAAGCTTGAAGTTGGGGGGGGGGGGGTAGCAAAGACACACCTCCCCCCTTTGGTCATATTTCAATGTATGCTCTTGGATCTTATTTTTAGTTCGACATCTGGGTCTGGTATACTAGAGTGTGGAACATTAAATGACTAGCAGGTCACATGAGGGCTGTGGTCTGTGCAGTTCTGGGCTCCTTTGGGGCAGAAAGGAAAAAGAGGTGGTTTTGTTGCTTTAAAAAAAAAAAACATTCATTTTTCCTATACTGGCTCAAATAGATACATGGATGCAGTTCATTTCAGGTGTGGGATACATGGGTCAGTTATTAAACCCGGAGGGCGGCACTATGTCACTAGCCAGTACAGATCTCCAGCACCATGGTAGAGCTGTCCCCTTCATTCTATAACAGGAGAAAAGGGTGTCTTGGGAAATGTAGCTACTGTTTCTAGCAGTGGGTCTCAAACAGGGAGCCTTTATTGTAATGTTTCCCCTATAGGTATAGAAATAAAGGTTTTTAAAAAATCATAATATTAAGGACCATCCATGCTTTATTCCCTAAGGCTCATATAGAATTAAAAAGATAAAATTAGAGCCTTAGGCTCAAAGTTTCATAAAGGAATAGTTTTTTTGAAGTTTAAATTACAATGACTAAACAAGTAGCTTTGATTTTATTCACTGAAAAGCTAGATGTATAGAAGTAAGTTTTCAAAGGCCAAAGCTAAAAGAGAAGGTGAACAGAAGAGCTGCTCTTGGCACCATACCTATGGCACACACTGACAAGGAAATCAGCCTATTGGAGACTGGACTACTACAGGGCCGGTGTGCCCTGGCTCCCTAGACCTGCCCAAAACTGAAGGCAGCACAGCCTGTTGGCAGTCTTTCAGTCCCAGTATATCTTACACTGCCCCTGGCATAGTGATCAGAGGTTGCTACTTGAAACAAATCATGAGTCATGACCAAAAAGGGGACCTGAGCCTGTATACAAAGCAGACACTAGGACCTATGGAGAACTGCACATCAGTGCTACTGGTGATAAGGAAATAGTAATTGCTTCAAAAGCTACCAGTCCTTTAGAAGGGAAGAAGTAAGACTGCTACTGGAGAGACCCTGGGCCAGAGACAGAACTGCAGGGTAAGGAAGAGAATCTGTTCTGGGTGGGCATCAGCCAGGATGTGAAATTGTTCTTCCCAGCTCTATACTGGTGGTGCTCATGCACCCACAGATCTGCTACCAATCCTTTAAGGGTGAGAAGGTGGTTCCTACTTCGCTCTTCATGTCTGCCTATAACCTGCATGGTTCATCGCTTCCAACCTTCTGGCCTGCATTCACAAATTTGTTAGGAAGGCAGTTGGTTGCAGCCCTGGCAAATACAGGGTAAGGTTTAGGTTAGGGAGAGGAGACTTCCCCAATAGCAGAAGAACATGCTCGTTCTTTCACATTGTGTATGAGATAGGGGATGCTGGTAGGTTGTAATTTGGTACAGAGAATATTTTCTGCATGATGTTTTGTGTTTTTGGCTGCAGTTGTGTCAGTTTCTGTTTATTTCACTCCTTCCTTTCTTTCTTTCATTCTTTCTTACTAATTTATGTACTGTTGAGCAGAGTGCCTGACAAATGCTGAAAGAATGAGCATTATTATACAGAACAAAGTCCCTGAGCTGGGATGGACAGTCAGTGTGAACTCATTCTTTGTGTGCTTGTCTTTTTTTCTGTGATTGTTTAATAGGCTTTCATGCATAGGAGCCAACTTTTCAAAATTATTAGGGGTACTAAACCCAACAGAAATTCTCTCTCTGGATATAGTCATGAAATTTGTTCAATATTGGGGGTGCAACAGCAGCCACACAGCTGGCTCTTATGGTTTCATGTTTGTTTGTTTTTTTCATTGATGGAAAAAATACCTTCTAACACAGGGATGGTGAGTTAGCAGGGTGTTACCAACTATTTTGTCTTTCAGACTACACAGCTTAAACTGACTAGGGCCATTGCTACAGGCAGGCATTATGGGTACCTGCCCAGAGCACCAAGATGAGATAGTGCTGGAAAGTGGAAGGAAGCGTGAGCTCTGGCCCCAGCAGCCCCTTAATTTTATGTTTCCCATGTACCTAGGCCTGTATATAGTGGCACAGCCACAGAGGGGAAGAAGGCCTGCCCCACCCCCAAGTCTGCTGGTTTTTCTAGCAGGGGTCCCTAAGCCCAAGCTCCTCCAGCAGCAGCCTTCTTCCAGTGATGTTCACTTCCTGCCCAGCTTCCCCTCTCTTCCCCCACCCCTTTGCATGCTTGGTTTTAGTGAAATTGAGCATGCGTGAGGCTTCGCATATGCTCAATTTCATTAAAACTGAGCATCTGGGGGGGGGGGAGGGAAGGAAGCAGGGCAGACTGTGTGGCAGTGAACAGCACTGGAGGACGGCTTCTTCTGGTAGTGCTTGGTGACCCCCACCAACCCAAGTATGTGGGATTGTGGCAGGGCAAGGAGCAGCTGGATCATGGGGTACAATATGCCCCCCCCCCCCCGTGCCTTGGGCTCAGGCCTCCCCCTCCAAAAAACCCAATTAAGATCTGGCTACACCCCTTCCTCTATGTGTATTCCCTGGGATTACCAATAGTGATGCACCGTGGTAGGAGTTTGACCCATGCTGTTGGAGGGAGAACTGTGCTGGAGTGCATTTGTTCCTCTCCCCCCCCCCCCCCCCCCCAAGCTTTACTGACTACTCACTAACCAAATATATCTCATGAATATTCATTACATGTGCCCACAATGGAGAAACCTCAATTCTAATATAGTTGTAGCATAGAAACATGCATAATATATCAACAACTATAAACAATCTACAATCTTTATTCTTTGTTGAAAAAGCTATTAAAATCTGATAAATCTCAGGAAATTGGTATAGTGCAATTCTTCAAACATATATTACATACACCCAACATCTCATTCACTCACAACTCCACTATACACCTCAGAACTAAACTCCCTGCTACTATTTTCTAATATTACTGAAACACATGACTATCTCCAAGTATACTCAGAGGGGCATAATCGAACGGAAATGCCTATCTCCATGGGCATTTATCACCGAGAACGGGTCCCTGAAGGGGCGGGCTGAACCAAATTTTTGAAAAAATGGACGTTTTTGAGCTGGGCATTTGGGTTTTTTTTTAGCGATAATGGAAACTAAAAACGCCCAGCTCAAAAACGTCCTAATCCGAGCCATTTGGTCGTGGGAGGGGCCAGGATTGGTAGTACACTGGCCCCCCTGATATGCCAGGACACCAACTGGGCACCCTAGGTCAGTGCGGTGGACTTCAGAAAAAGCTCCCACAGGCATAGCTCCCTTACCACAGGTGCTGAGCTCCCAACCCCCTCCCCCAAAACCCACTACCCACAAATGTACAACACTACCATAGCTCTTAGGGGTGAAGGGGGCACCTACATGTGGGTACAGTGGGTTTTGGAGGCCTCCCATTTACCAGCACAAGTGTTACAGGTGGGGGAGGATGGGCCTGGGGCCACCTGGCTGAAGTGCACTGCGGTACCCACTAAAAGTGCTCCAGGGACCTGCATACACGCAGGCCTCTAGGACTGGTTGCTGCTATATAACCTTGCCACACCAGTTGACACCTGAAGACTAATCTCTACGAAAACGTCCTTTATTGGAATAACCGCCTTTACTCACAGTTAACTGCAGATCAGAAGTTGTGCCCCACTGGCAACGAGTCTCCCTGGTACTGAGATGAGCAGTAGGTCAGAACTGGCAGAATACTGTACAATGCCCTCATTCAGCCACATTCAAGGGAAGAACTAAGTTGTCTAACGTGGCTAACACAGGAAAGAGAACTAAAACTGGCTTACAAAAATGGCCACTACCGCATGGACTAGAACCGGAAACACAACAGGGCACACTCTAACCCAGTAGGCAGGGGGAAAAGCACCATGGGAGAAGAGCCTACCAACTACTAACATCGTGAGACTGTAACACAAGCTAATGAAATCACGGAGCCCAATACCCTACACTCACCACAATGCAATGCTGATGTGACCCTGTACTGCACCCGAGAGCCACATCTGACCCAGGGAAAGGCTGTGAGAGGATCGAACACATTCTGCTGTCATGGAGGTGGGTATGGCATTTGAGGCTGGTATACAGGCTGGAAAAAAAGTTTTTTTGGTGGGAGGGGGTTAGTGACCACTGGGGGAGTCCAGGGAGGTCATCCCCGATTCCCTCCAGTGGTCATCTGGGCAGTTGGAGCACTTTTTTGGGACTTGTTCGTGAAAAAAAAGGGTCCAAAAAAAGTGACCCAAAATCACGGTAAAAACGCCTTTTTTTCGATTATCAGCTAAAGACGCCCATCTCTCGGCTGATAACCACGCCCCAGTCAACTTTATTCGTTTCCGTGACGGAGTGCAGTTGGAAACGCCCAAAATCAGCTTTCGATTATACAGATTTGGGCGCCTTTGCGAGACAAACGTCTATCTCCCGATTTAGGTCGCACTATAGGCGTTTTTCTCTTTCGAAAATAAGCTGGTCAGTCTACTATACAAATTCTTAAATATACTTGGTCCATTGTTCAGATTCATAAATGTCATGGCTTAAGATATACAGCCATCTCATAACATGTTGTAAATCCAAAATGTCCAATTAGTGTGCTTTGATGTTTCCGTATTTCCGAGGTGTATATATAATCTGCTGCAAACTGCAAGATGTACGATCTTGAAACTGTAAAATACAGTCACCAAATCAATGGAGCCCCGGGTTCGGAGTTGATGGAAAATAGGCTCTATTGATTTGAATCTGAACATTGGACCAAGTATATTTATGAATTTGTAAAGTGGACTGAGTATACTTGGAGCTAGTCGTGTGAGATTTATCAGATTTTAATAGCTTTTTCAACATCGACTAAAGGTTTGTAGATTGTTTATAGTTGTTGATATATTATGCATGAATATTCATTAGGGAAATCGTGAGACCTGGGACCAGAAAGGACTGGCTTTAGTAATGTGTGACCTTTTGTGACTGCACAGGTGCTGCTTTATGGGCAGGGATGGTGGTAGCTTTGAAGAGTCTGCATCAACCAAAGCACTCCAGGGTGTCTTCTCCCCTCCCCCCCCCCCCCCCCCCCCCCCCCTCCACTGTAGAGAGTACTGTTTCCTGTGCTTACAAGGTGTGCTGCCATCAATAAAACAGGCCTGGGGACCAGACGCCATATTTACTATACTATACTAGAGACTTGTATCCTGCCAAATCCCTTTAAAAAAATGCAAGGCGAGTAACAAAAGGACCCAAGCAGAGCAATCGTCTAGGTACCAAAAGAAAAAGTATAACTTATGTATAACTATTCAAATCAATCTCCTAAGTTCACAAATAAGTTTTCAGTCTTCACCGAAACGAGGAAGAAGAACAAATATCCTGTGGAAGAAAGTTCCAAATTCTATGGAAAGCTAAAGATTGACCATACAGTGATCTATATGATCTATAAGATGGTAGCTGAAAAATAAGATGATCCACACTTCAACCTTTAAAAGAAGTACCTGACAAAATAATAAAAGAAAATCATCCGGAGCATCTCCATATAATGTTTTAAAAAAGTTTATGCTTCTATGGGGAGCCAATGAAGACCAGCAAATAATGGAGTCACATGATCATATCTACTTTTCCTACAAATCAGCCTAGCAGCTGTGTTCTGAATCAACCTTAGCTGCTTCAGTAAAGTCCAGCGATGACAAAATAACAGCCTGAACCAGTACTATGAATATTTAGAATATATAAGCTTTGGCAATATAAGTATAGGGAGTCTGCAGAAACACTTTTGGTTTGCTCTACACCACTTTGAAAGAGTGGCATTGCTCAAGGATTGAACTTCTGCAACTTCAGGAAGGGAAGTATATCCACAAGAGGAAAATATGAAAACGGGGAGGGGAGGGTACATTGTATGAAAATGCTACATTTAAGGGTTAGAGATCAAAGTTTCTGCAGAACCTTTCACAGGGTGTTCTTCTTGTACGTTTTCTCCTATTTGTTTTAAAATTATTTACATGTAACTTCCTTGGGGTGGTAGGAGTAATGTCAGGAAATTCCTATGGGCATCTTATCATTTAGTGCACGCTAATCGTTAGCACACCTTAGTAAAAGGTGGAGCACAGAAAAAATACAAAATCAATTTAAAACAAACAAAAACATTCCATCCCATACCATGTTTAAACACACTACCTCACAAACCGACAAACCATTATACAAGAAAACAAAAAAACATTAATTTCTTGCTGCTGCAAACCCTAACACCATACCCCAGCTTTGAAGTACATCGCATCACAAACTACCAGGGATAGATTAAAAAAAAAAATTAAGGTAGATGATAAACCTTTACAAACAAGTGATGTTTCAACAATTTCCTGAGTTGCACTAAATCAGTGACTTTTTGAATATAAAGGGGTAACAAGTTCCAAATTGTAGAATCTGCAAACAAAAAAAGGAATCTTTCAGGTTTTTTCATAATGAAAACTTTAAAACGCTGGCAGTGAAAGCCGCACCATGTTCTCAGACCAAAGAGATTGACTTAGAACGTGCAAATGTAAAACCAAGGTCAATTCCTTTTTCAAAGTGTTATGAATCAGTACCAAAACTTTAAAAACAATCATCAGCTCAACTGTACCATTCCTCCCATGGTTTAGTGAATCCTCCTTGATCACCTTAAAAACAAGATGTCATGATAGGTAAAATAATTATGATCTGATTAGGACCAATTCAACCTGCCCTGGATTCAGGTTTCCTCCCCTTCCCTAGTATCTCCAAGTCATAGTGTTTTTCCAATGAGTTTCTGTTGATGCCAGTTTCATGTGAATTAAAAATAGAGACCGAAGATACTTCTATTTTTTTGTTTCAGGAAATATTGTCATGCTGACATAAAAAAACAATGACTCTTTAGGGGAAAAAAACTGTGTGATAAGGCTGTGGCTTGAGGCAGAGAGTTTCCAAAGCACATGGGAAGGTTGAAAGCAACAGAAGAGTAGGAAGTGAGAATGCCTTTGTACAGTCTGTTGGTGAGACCTCCAAAAAAGATATAGATAGGTAGAAGGTGGTCCAAAGACTGTCAGTTCTCTACCAAAGTTTATATGAGGTGAGATTTCAAGACTGAAATGTGTAACTCATGGGCAAAGAGAGACAGGGGAAATATGATAGACACATTCAAATAGCTCACAGGTACAAATCAGGCACAAGAAACAAATGTTTTGCAGAGGAAAGAATGACCTAGAACCTGAGCTCACAAGATAAGGCTCCAGGAAAGCAGACTTAGGAGGAACATCTGGATATATTTCTTCACATAAAGCATGGTGCAGACAAAAACAGTACCAGAATTCAAGATGGCCGGGTTAACCACAGAGGAACCTCTGCAGTTGGTAAGTGAGTAGTAAAACAGATCAAGTAGGATCTGGAGAAAAAATAGACATAAGAATAGCCATACTGGGTCAGCCCAGTGCCCTGCCTCCAACAATGGCCAATCCAGGCCACAAGCACCCGGCAGAAATCCAGTTTGTAGCAGTATTCCATGCTACTGATTCCAGGGATAAGTTTTGCCTTACCCCATGTCTAAATAAGAGCATATTATGGAAGTTTCCTCCAGGAGCTTGATCAAACCTTTTTTAAACCCAGGTACAATAAACGCTATTACCACATCCTGTGGCAACAAGTTCTAGAGCGTAACTATTTGTTGACTGAAAATATTTCTCTTATTTGTTTTAAAAGTATTACTATGACTTCACTGAGTGTCCCCTAGTCTTTATACTTTTTGAGAGAGTAAACAATCCGATTCATATTTACTCATTCCACTCCATTCAGGATTTTCCATTCTATAACTTTAAACCTATACAAAAAAATACCTTTTTTTTAAATTGTTGTAAGTCACATCATATGCAAAGGAGGAAGCTGTGAATATCCTTTTTGAAATATTTCTATTATGCTAAAATGTAAATGTTGTGTTTTACATAATTTCATCTGATAATGGATCTGACAATATCTGGTCTGCTTTAAAATAAAATTAATGTATTCCTCATTCAACTAGAAATATTGTGACAAACATACCCAGTGGAATAAATGACTGAAATGCTATTAAAACACAGCAGGATTGAAACAGCAATTTTTACAAGCATTATACCTATTGACTTGATGCCCTCAGGCCAAATCAAGAGTAATGGCACTGATTCAAGCAAGGAAAGTAGATTTTATTCTCATAATTCTAGACTTGAATGAATTTTAGAAGTTTAATTACCTGTCATCAGACTTTCTGGGCCAAATATTCAAACTACTTCTCTGGGTAGTAGGTGCTGCTTCCCAGATAAGCAGCGTTGACTGGAGCCATCCACAGTGGCAGTTTGGGGACAGAGCTTGACTTTATCTGGATACCAGTAATATTCAGCACCAATAGCTGGATAGTGGCTAGCACTAAATATTCAAGTACATCTTTAAACTGCAGAGTTTTTAAGTATTGACCTATCTGCTTCTGTGCCTCACAGTCTATAGGCAGTAGGTGAGAATTAGAGAGCTGCACGGGAACAGAGTTAGTGGGACTTCCGTGGGGATCCCCTCCAGGTCCACGAGACTCCCGCGAGGATCCCCTTCAGATCCACGTGACTCCTGCAGGGATCCCCTCCAGGTCCACGGGGATGGACACAGGTCCTGCAGGGCTCCCGCGGAAGTGTAGTGCCAGGCCAGCCTACCTATCCTACCTACCTATTGACCCTTCTACTCTGTCCTCCAGTGTTTCAAATCTCAACCACTATGTTATCTAAGTCTGTCAATGAGGTTGTCTCTTATACTACTCTCTCCTCTGCTCTGGATACTCTTGCTCCTCCCATTCCCCATTCTGTAAGGCATACCAAACCCCAGCCTTGTCTGACCTCTAGAATCTGCTACCTACATTCCTGTCCCCGCTCTGCTGAACGTCTTTGGCTGAAATCCCGTGCCTATGCTGATTTCATACATTTCAAATTCTTGCTGACCTCCTTCCAGTCTGCTCTTTCACTTGCCAAACAGGACTACTACATTCAATTGACAAATTCTCTTGGCTCAAACTCTAGACGTCTCTTTGCCATACTGAACTCTCTCCTCAAACTGCCTTCACCTCCAACCCCCCCCCCCTTCACTTTCTCCCCCCCCCCCCCCAGACTCTGGCTGAGTACTTTCATGATAAGGTTCACAAGATTAAAGTCACTTCCATCTCTCTCAACCCTCCTTCAACCCCTGCCGCCTTTCTTCCTTTTCTGAAATCACCGAAGAGGAAACTGCACATTTTCTTCCCTCCTCCAAACTAACTACCTGTCTCTCTGATCCTATTCCCACCCATCTACTGTCATCCATTTTATCTGTCATATCCTCAATCTTTCACTTTCCACTGTGACTGTTCCTGATGCCTTCAAACATGCCATAGTCACACCACTCCTCAAAAAACCTTCATTGGACCCTACCTATCCTTCCAACTACCACCCCATCTCCCTCTTCCCTCCTCCCTTTTCTATCCAAGATACTTGAACATGCTGTTCACTTCTGTTGTCTTGACTTTCTTTCATCTCAAGCTATTCTTGATCCACTTCAATCTGGCTTTCACCCTCTTCATTCAACTGAAACAACGTTTGCTAAAGTCTCAAATGACATGTTCCTGGTCAGATCCAAAGGTCTCTATTCTATGCTCATCCTTCTCAATCTATCTGCTGCATTTGACACTGTTGATCACCGCCTACTCCTTGATATGCTGTCCTCACTTGGATTTCAGGGCTCTATTCTTTCCTGGTTTTCTTCTTATCTCTCCCATCTACTTTTAGTGTATATTCTGGGAATCCTCCTCCACTTCTATCCCATTATCAGTTGGAGTACCTCAGGGATCTGTCCTGGGACCTCTTCTTTTCTCCATATATACTTCTTCCCATGGTTTTCAGTATCACCTTTATGCTGATGACTCCGAGATTTACCTCTCCACACCAGAAATTTCAGAAGGAATCCAGGCCAAAGTATCAGCCAGCCTGTCTGACTTTGCTGCCTGGATGTCTCACCACCATCTAAAACTAAACATGAGCAAGACTGAGCTTCTTATTTTTCCCTCTAAACCAACCTCTCCATTCTCTATCTCTGCGGATAACGCTCTCATCCTCTTTGTCTCATCAACTCGTAGCCTTGGGGCCATCTTCGACTCTTCTCACTCCTTCTCTGCACATATTCAACAGACTGCTAAAACTTGTCATTTCTTTCTCTATAATATCATCAAAATTTGTCCTTTCCTTTCTGAGTACACTACTAGAACCCTTATCCACACTCATCACCTCTTGCTTAGCCTATTGCAACTTGCCTCTCATAGGTCTCCCACTAAGCCATCTCTCTCCCTTTCAATCTGTTCAAAATTCTGCTGCATGACTTATATTCTGCCAGTGTTACTATGCTCATATTAGCCCTCTCCTCAAATCATTTCATTGGCTCCCTATCCATTTCTGCATACAGTTCAAACTCCTCTTACTGACTTACAAGTGCATTCACTCTGCAGCTCTTCAGCACCTCTCCACTCTTATCTCTCCCTACACTCTTCCCCAGGAACTCCGTTCAGTGGGTAAATCTCTCTTATCTGCATCCTCTCCTCCACTGCTAACTCCAGACTCCATTCCTTTTATCTTGCTGCACCATATGCCTGGAATAGACTTCCTGAGCCGGTATGTCAAGCTCCATCTCTTGTCTTCAAATCTAGGCTAAAAGCCCACCTTTTTGATGCTGCTTTTAACTCCTAACCCTTACTCACTTGATCAGTACCCATGTTTTATCATTCCCACCTTAGTAATTCCCTTATTGTCCTGTTTGTCCTAATTAGATTGTAAGATCTGTCGAGCAGGGACTTTCTCTTCATGTCCAGTGTACAGTACCCCATACATCTAGTAGTGCTATAGAAATGATAAGTAGTAGTAGTAAACTAGCTTAGCAATTATACACCCAGAACACTCCAGCCAGACTGATATTCGGAAAGGTGAAACATTATAGTGCCAAACCCCTTAGAGAAAAACTGCACTGGCTTCCACTAAAGGATCGAGTTACATTCAAAATATGCACCTTAGTTCATAAAATGATTTATGGAGATGCCCCATCCTACATGTCAGACCTTATAGATCTACCAGAGAGAAACAACAAAAGTTCATCACGTACTTTCTTGAACCTCCATTATCCCAATTGCAGAGGACTTAAATCAGTGGTGTGCTGGAGCCAGCTCGCACTGGCTCGCAAGAGCCGCTTGTTAAATTTTGACAGCTCTTGCGAGCCGGTTGTTGTACGGGGTGAGCCGGCTCCATTGCACGAGGTAAGCATGGCAGGAGGGCGCCATGCTTACCTCCCCTCCCGCTCCCATCCATGTCTAGTGATGTCCTTCGCCCCCCCATCCTCCCCTGCCGCTCCCATCCGTCAGTTTCAATTACCTGCCTCGAAGCGCCACATTATTTAAGGCCTGCCTGCTGCCCATCTCCAGCTGCCTTCCCTGCTTGCTTCTCAGGCATTCGGTTCGCGCACTTAGTCCCGCCTTCTGATGTCATTCTGACGTCATTTCCTTTTCCCTCGGCGGGACTAAGGGCGCGAACCGAACTCCTGAGAAGCAAGCAGGGAAGGCAGCTGGAGATGGGCAGCAGGCAGGCCTTAAATAATGCGGCGCTTCGAGGCAGGTAATTGAAACTGACGGATGGGAGCGGCAGGGGAGGATGGGGGGGGCGAAGGACATCGCTACACATGGATGGGAGCGGGAGGGAGGAGAATTGCTGGGGAGGGTGGGGGGCAATTGGCGAAGGACATCGCTAGACCTGGATGGGAGCGGGAGGGCAGAGGAGGGAGGAGAATTGCTGGGCATGGATGGGCAGAGGGGGGCAGGGGAGAGAATTGCTGGGCATGGATGGGCAGGGGAGAGAATTGCTGGGCATGGATAGGCAGAGGGGGGCAGGGGAGAGAACTGCTGGGCATGGATGGGCAGAGGGAGGCAGGGGAGAGAATTGCTGGGCATGGATAGGCAGAGGGGGCAGGGGAGAGAATTGCTGGGCATGGATGGGCAGAGGGGGGCAGGGGAGAGAATTGCTGGGCATGGATGGGCAGAGGAGAGAATTGCTGGGCATGGGTGGGCAGAGGGGGCAGGGGAGAGAGGAGAGTTTCAGGACATGGATGGTGGGGAGAGCAAGAGAACTTCTGGACATGGATGGAGGGGAGGGAAGGGAGAGAGAAGAAATGCTGGACATGGAGGGAAGATAGAGGAAGGAGATTAGATGAGGGAAAAGGAAGTGAGGAGAGAAACTGCACATGGATGGAGAAAATAGGCAGAAGCTGGATCCACTGTACAGTCAAGTATGCGGAGGACCAGAAATGAAGAAGAAAGGAGGAAAGAAAAGAAATAAATGGAAAGGAAGCCCTGGAAACGGAGTCAAGGGAACAGATAAAGAGCAGCAGAATCAGATACTGGACCAGCATGATCAGAGAAAGTCACCAGACAACAAAGGTAGAAAAAAAATAATTTTATTTTCATTATAGTGTTTGGAATATGTCCACTTTGAGAATCAGGTGCTGAACGTTAAAAGTTTATGTTTATTTACTTATTTATGGCATTTTATCCCATATTAAACATGAATTAGATTGGAACCTGGGATCATTTAATTTTTTTTTCCTGGAGAGAGTAATGTGTTGGACGCCGCCCCCCCCCCCCCCCCCCCAGGCATAGCCAGCTCTGCAATTTTTTTTTGGGGGGGGGCACAGAGGTGGACAGGGGGCGCAGTGGTGGACTGGGGGGCGCAGAGGTGGATGGGTGGGCGCCGAGGTGGAGGGGGGGCGCCGAGGTGGAGGGGGGAGAGAGCCTGTTGTTAAAAATTTACCAGCACACCACTGACTTAAATATAAATCAATACATACATCTAGCATTTCATACAGCTGTACACAACTATGGAATGAATTACCAACCACTATAAGAAAAACACGCGACCTAATGACCTTCCGAAAACTACTGAAGACTTACTTGTTTAATAAAGCGTACAAAATGGATCCCTCATAACGATCTGACTCCTAAACTACACCAGACAATTTATATTGGAACTCTTCTAATTTGCCTATTTTATTTACACCCTAATTACTGATAGTGACACCTTGTCCTGATATCATTATGTTATGTTGTTATCCATTTATCCACTTCTTACTCAACATAATTTTCATATGCACCTTAATAGCAACAATTCTGAAATTCTTCTCCGTTAATATGACTGTCATAATATTCTTGTACACCTTATCTGTTATATATATACTCTGATTTTCTATTCCATCAATGTGATTGTAGTTGTATTATATTGTAAGCCATATTGAGCCTGCAAATAGGTGGGGAAATGTGGGATATAAATGCAGCAAAATAAATAAATAATAGCACTAAAATAATTAATGGATATGGGTGATAGCATTGAAATACCCATAAGCACTGAGGATTACTGTTAGATTATTTTACCACAAATCAGGTTATTTTAGTACAGGGGATGGGTGGGGATAGAGAAGATTCCAGTGGGGATGGGCTAGATTCTAGTAGGAACAGGTGAAATTTCTGTCCCCGTGCAACTGTCTAGTGCAAAAGGCCTGGATGCCATCTGTATGGGCAGATTTTCTTGAAAGTTGCAGTTAGGAGCAGACTGCATTCTGGTAGAGACGAGTCTGTGCATAGGGTTAAAAATAAGGAAATGTATGAACATGATAAATGAAATATTCTTTAAAATATAAATAAAATACCTGAATGAGGATTGCTCCCCCCCCCCCCCCCCCCCATCATGTTTTAGCACAAGAGGAAAGAAGCTGACACATTCTTCCCATCTCTGTGACTCCTGGCAGCTCTGCCTCAGCTCCCAAGCTCTGCTCTTCTCTGTAGTTTTTTTGTGTTTTTGCATTAGATTGCTAAATGTAACACTGGCCTCTTAGACTCTTTCTTCAAAGCCTACCAAGGCTTGGGTAACCTGCCTTCCTGCACCCACAAGCCACTGCTTTCCTCAGCTCTCAGAAAAGCGGCCCTTTTCTTGAGGCTCTTCCTGAACTGTTGTTAAGCAACTGTTTCAGAGACTGTATGAACTTTGTGCTTTCATCAGAAAAGAGACAAAACACTGCCAGGTCTGTGGTGTTTTCATGCAACAAGCAAAATATTTGTGGGGAAACTTATCACCTTGGCTGTGGTGCAATTGCAAATTAGTTGAGCCAAAGCCTGCTGGTCCTATGTGAAGATACAAATACACTGAAAATAGTGTTATATTTTGCAATTACCTCACGGTTCAATACGGATTCCAATTTTAAGAACGACCAGAACAAACTGGGAATCACAAATAATGTTACAATATAAATCAGCATCCTAAACATTTCTGGAAAGCTTTCAAACATTTACAAAATAATGTAAAATTTCTCAAAATCCAAACCTGACTTGAAATTGAATTCCACAATTGAGCAACTTTTGTATGGTTGGTTTGCTGTGCTTTCCTATCAATTACTGGATTTCCTAGATGTTATTATGTGTGTTTTTAAATTTTTTTTTTAAACATGTAAACCATTCTGTTTTGCTAAAGCAATAAGTAACGGCATAGTAAATAAATAAACGATAAATGATAAATAAGCAACACTTGTTGAGAATATTGTTTTGAAAAGCATACTTTTTGGACTTGGAAATTGTAATGTTAAAATTTTGCAATGAATTTTTCGCTCTACCTAAAAGACCTATTAATGATGTCAGATATAAAAGCACATAACCATGAATTATATTCAAGACCAGAATGCACAATTTAAAGTGAATCCTACCCTCTGTTCTGTATGTATAGCTTTTCATGTGCCCCCTCTGTCATCTGCTGCTAACATACAGACACCAGTTTTCTTCATACTGAGATTTCATTGCTTATCTAAATGGGTCAGATCAGAATTGGCTCAGCCAGTCAGGGGCCTGCATCCACCAGGTAATCCAGTTCCTGTGAACTCTCATACCCCTAACCTACCCATTTTCTTTCCATGGCTTAGGCTCATTTATAGCAGCTTTGCCCAATGAAATTGATCATTGTCTTCAGTTAAATACCAACATTAGCCACCTGGAGATTTTAACTCTTTTCCCTGGCTCTCCCCACTTCTTTTCTCTATTCAGACTAAATTATAAGCTCTGTGGGGGAGGGCTTGTCTCTTATGTGTACCTGTGTAGTACAGGGTACACCTTTTACTAATAGTGCTATTTCTTCAAGGTCAAGCAGCAGAATGAAATCACCACACTGATGGGTGATGTAACCTGACAGAGGCCTGCATTAGAACTGCTCTACAGCAACCTTTGACGATGGTGCACTGCGCATGTGTGGGCTTTCTCGTCTACTGCCATTACATGGGATCAAGCCAGTCTGACTTTTTCCGCAGAGCAGTGAGGTTGCATTTTGTAAATCTCCTCTTAGCTTGCATCTCCTTCTTGTTTTGTGTGGTTTTTGCCTTACGTTTCTCTTGTTTTTGTGTTAAATGTTCACACATGGCCATTCCCTACCATTCTTCTTAGTTCCTCAATCAGGATTTTGGCATTTTCTAAGTTTCCTTTCTGTTCCACAACTCATTACGATGCCTTAGGCTTTGATCATCCCAGTTGGGGTATTTTTTTTTTTCAAAATTGACTGTTTGATTTTGCCTTGGCTATTTTTCTTAACATGTCCCTTAAGACTCCCAGTGGTTTTAAGAAGTGCACCCAGCATAACAGAACCAGCGCCCTGATGTCATTGGTCCACTTCCCACTTTGTTTCTCTAAATGTTTAGAATACCTGCGTATATGCCAGTATACTACCTAAGCGCTACTCTGTAAATATACAACTACCTTGCAAAGTATGCATTTATTTGCAAGAAGTGTGTAGCTAGACACCCAATTTTGGGCAGGCATGAGCCCAAAGTGGGTGGACATGAGAACTCTGCTCCCTACCCAACATCTCTCCCTCCCTCCCTCCCTCCCTCCAACTCCAACCCCAGGCAATTGGGAGTCTCTTAACTCCATTCCCCCAATCCCCTGGTACATTTTAAGTCCTTTAGTTCTTTGCCAGCAGTGATCAGCCACTCATGCCTGCTGCTCATGCCAGCCTTGAGCCTTCCTTCTGATGCAGCTTTCTGGTCCCGTGAACAGGAAGTTGCATTAGCAGGAAGGCTCGGGGCCAGTGCAAGCAGCAGGTATGAGTCACTTCTTACACTGAAGGATTTAAATGGTACTAGGGATTTGGAGGAGTGTTGTTGAGATACACCCCCTCAGATTGCCTTGGGGGGAGTGGAGGGAGAGATGCTGGGAGTCTTCAGCTGGCGGAGCTTGGGGATCCCCACCAGCCACATCACAGCTGTGCCACTGCTAGGTAGGCCTGAGTGAGTTCAAAGTGGTGGACCTCTGGGGCCACCTGTGGCTACGCCACTGGGGCAAAGCTTGTATGGGCCATAGACAGAGCCCCCGACTTATGTGTGCAACTTACAGAATACTGTAAATTCTGCACATCCCTGACACATTTAGGTGCCTGTGCTTATGCCAACTCCATATCTGGTGTAAGTGCAGGAACCTAAATGTTAGGTGCTTAGATACCGGTTATGCTAGTATTTTATAACAGAACTAGATGTCTTTGGGGCACATAAATGGAGGTACTCAGCTATTCAATTGCTCCCATTGTCCCATTAGTAGTCATCAGGTGACACTCAAGTTATTTGCCTCAAGTAGAAGGGGAGGGGATCTAGCAAGGTCAAAGGCCACTCTGGGATTGTTCCAGCATATACAGTACAGTCTTGATTATCCGACATAAATGGGACCAAGCAGTTGTCGGATAAGTGAAAAGTTGGATAATACAGAAAATAATGATAACCTCTTTAAAAATGCACAGAAAACATACTTTATGCATAAAGAACATAAGTACATAAGTAATGCCACACTGGGAAAAGACCAAGGGTCCATCGAGCCCAGCATCCTGTCCACAACAGCGGCCAATCCAGGTCAAGGGCACGTGGCAAGCTTCCCAAACGTACAAACATTCTATACATGTTATTCCTGGAATTGTGGATTTTTCCCAAGTTCATTTAGTAGTGGTTTATGGACTTGTCCTTTAGGAAACCGTCTAACCCCTTTTTAAACTCTGCCAAGCTAACCGCCTTCACCACATTCTCCGGCAACGAATTCCAGAGTTTAATTATGCGTTGGGTGAAGAAAACTTTTCTCTGATTTGTTTTAAATTTACTACACTGTAGTTTCATCGCATGTCCCCTAGTCCTAGTATTTTTGGAAAGCATGAACAGATGCTTCACATCCACCTGTTCCACTCTGCTCATTATTTTATATACCTCTATCATGTCTCCCCTCAGCCGTCTCTTCTCCAAGCTGAAAAGCCCTAACCTCCTTAGTCTTTCTTCATAGGGAAGTTGTCCCATCCCCGCTATCATTTTAGTTGCCCTTCGCTGCACCTTTTCCAATTCTACTATATCTTTCTTGAGATGTGGCGACCAGAATTGAACACAATACTCAAGGTGCGGTCGCACCATGGAGCAATACAACGGCATTATAACATCCTCACACCTGTTTTCCATACCTTTCCTAATAATACCCAACATTCTATTCGCTTTCCTAGCCGCAGCAGCACACTGAGCAGAAGGTTTCAGTGTATTATCAACGACGACACCCAGATCCCTTTCTTGGTCCGTAACTCCTAACGTGGAACCTTGCATGACGTAGCTTGCATGAACAGGCATAGGTTATCTGTATTTTTATAATACAATATTGTTTATTAACACTAACCAACAATGGTGATGATGGGTGCATGAAGGAGTGTCAGCTGCAAAGCATGGTTCCCTTGCAGAGAAGCATGGTCTCAGATCAAACATGGCTTCCTTGCAGCATGTGAAGCCGGAAAACAAGAAGAGAACCTAAGCACTTCTTTACGGCAATGAGATGACGTCGTTGGTGTAGTGAAGTTCAGATAATCTAGACCATACTGTAATTTGAAATAAAGACCACAAGACCCCTTTGTTTTACTTTAAGGATGACTTAACTTTCCTAGCCTTTGGCCACCAAAGTCTTTATATGTGGCCTGCATATACAGAAGTCTCATCCCTTCACTTCTCTTGCCAGAGGTGAATTGTCAGGGCCTCTGGAAGACAATGGACAATTGTTGGACAGAAGACAAGATAAGGGACTACTTTGTTTTCTCACAATAAATAACCTCATTGTCAAGTCAGCAGTATTAACACTCCGACCTGGCAAACCAGAACCAGTAAGGACATTACTGCCATGTTATGAAGCATTAAACTCGACAAATACGAGGACCAAAAGAAAGGTGAATAGATTCAAGCACTGTACACTGGGTGGGTCCATTTTTCTTTCTTATCAAGCAGAATAAATACCTCAGACACAATGCAGAGCTTGGATATTTTCTGGAATTTTGGGGTAAATTATGAGAATGATGGCTGGAAGATTTGAATTATATTTCCATTGCATTATTTTTACTTTTTCTGGGAAGCAGCAGGGTTCTATTGTATCTGGTTGATTTTTATGTATGTTATGTAACTTTATTTTAGTATTTTTTTTTTTGCTTTGTCTTGCTTAGTTTTATTGTAACTTATGTTATATGTTGTGTAAAATGCTTGGAGCAGGTTGTTGATGGGTGATTAGGAAATGTAAAGCATAAATATACTTCCGCTCTGTTTCTCATTGCTCCTTGCGCTCTCTTCCTTTTTATCTCTCTTCTTGGCCCAGATGATCAAAAGCCCTGCGCTGTTCCAAACAGCGCCCTAAAAATAGCGCCGGGACAGCGCAGGGCTTTTCTGCATCAATGATCAAAGATAATGCATGCAAATCTAAGTAGCACTATTATCTTTGATTATCATGTTTAAAGTGCGGGAGAATTGTGCCGAGCATGCGCTCAGCACAATCCTCCCGCACTTGTTTGAGACAGGTCTGGGCTGTCAAAAGCCCAAACCTGTCAAACAGCCTGCCGAGGCCTGAACCCCCCCCGAACCCCCATAAATCGTGGTGGCCGTCTCCGGCCAAACGCTATCCCACCCTCCCTCCCACTCAGCGACGGGGGGGGGCCTGGAGGTTCGGTGGGTCTCCAGCCCCCAAAACCCCAAGAAATCGTTGTTGCTGCCACCCTGTTATCCATCGACGGAGGGGGGTGGGGGCTGGAGGTCCGGTGGACCTCCAGCCCACCCCAACTCCTCCCCTCCCCCAGCGTTCAGAATCCCTGGTGGTCTGTGGTCACCCACCCTCCCTGCCGGCCCCCCGGCTGGCCCCCCTACCTTTTGTTGGAGGAGGGACGCAGCCTGCCTGCCTCCCTCCTCTTCCTGTTGATGCCGCTGCATTGCATCCTGGGATGCGCTGGGCGGGGCTACAGACCATGTAAGGGAGCGATTCCCTTACATGGTCTGTAGCCCCACCCAGCACATCCCAGGATGCAATAGGCGGGGCTGGGCGCCGCCATTTTGCAGCGGCGTCAACAGGAAGAGGAGGGAGGCAGCGTCCCTCCTCCAACAAAAGGTAGGGGGGCCAGCCGGGGGGGCCGGCAGGGAGGGTGGGTGACCACGGACCACCAGGGATTCTGAACGCTGGGGGAGGGGAGGAGTTGGGGTGGGCTGGAGGTCCACCGGACCTCCAGCCCCCACCCCCCTCCGTCGATGGATAACAGGGTGGCGGCAACAACGATTTCTTGGGGTTTTGGGGGCTGGAGACCCACTGAACCTCCAGCCCCCCCCCCATCGCTGAGTGGGAGGGAGGGTGGGATAGCGTTTGGACGGAGGCGGCCACCATGATTTATGGGGGTTCGGGGGGGCTGGAGACCCACCGGATCTCCAGCCCTCCCTGGGCATGGAGGGGGTCGGATTGTCGGGGGGACCGGAGGTCCTCCGGACCTCCAGTCCCCTGTTTGCGTTTGCTTTGGGGGGAACGGGGGGAACGGGGGGAACGGGGGGAACGGGGGCCTGCATGCTGGACAGGGCTCACCATTCCTCCCCAATGATCCGCAAAGTCTAACGCCAGCTCAGAGCTGGCGTTGATTTTGCCGCGGCCAGCAACCCAATCTTTGGTGCGCTGGCCGCTGATCATTGGGGATGAATGCTGGAAGCCCTGTTTAGCATGCATTTGCATGCTACTACTACTACTACTATTTAGCATTTCTATAGCGCTACAAGGCTACTTGCGCTAAGAGCCCTCGAGTGCGTTATTTCAGGCGCTCAAGGGCTCTGATCATGGGTCGGCTGCAAACTCCGGCGCTAGTATGGCGTTAACAGCCTCTAGCACCGGAGTTTGCTTTTGATCATGAGGGCCCTTGTTTGGTTTTCTCTCCTTCCTTAACTTTCCTGTCTTTCTAGCCCATAGAGGAAAGAGAGAGGGGCAGGGCAGCAGGTGTCTGTAAATAGCTAACTAAAAAGCCCAAACTCACTTGTCTTCTTCACCTGTACGTAGTGATAGCAGCAGAACATCTTTTTACTCGAGCAGATCAAACAAACCAAACTCTTTCCCTGCCCCATATCTCTGCTGCTGATTCTGTGTGAGGCAAAAATTTGGTAGGGCCATGGCCCCTGTGGTCCACCTATATCTCAGTTTTCTCCCTCTGTTCTACTGCCACCGAGTTTGTTTTAAGGTACCTTAAATCTCAAATATTCTCTAGCTATGGTGACAAAAGCAGGGAGAACCACTGTTTTTTAAAATCATATGTTATCTCCAATTCTCGAGGCTTCTTCCTTTTCCCTCCCTTGCTCCAAGGAGAGGAGACTGCATCCTGCCTCTCTGTGTACCAACTCAGAATTGCTCAAGATGTCATTTCTGTTCACAGGTAATTGTTCTGGTTGTTTGCCTGTCTTTTGGGAGGCAAGAAAGGAAATTCTAGGGCTAATGTACCGATACAAGAGAAGATCATGATGTCTGCTGTAAGTGTCCCTTCAGCTTTCATTGTTTTAAGGGAATCTGTTACATATTACTTATTATTAAATGTCAATGATGTTCTTAAAGTTGAAAGATTGTGTCATCAGGAGTCATCATGCTGACTTATCTCCCACTTCTACAATTTGGGCAAACTGGTCTCATCATGCCAACCCAGAGGGAGAGCTCTGTGTGTGTGTCATGGCTTTGTGGGAGAACTCACCCCTTGAAAACCTGAAAGGCTGCCTTTAACTGTCTTTAATGTTTCTGTGGTCCCTTGGGGGAGGGGTAATACAGACAGATTTTACAATACAGTATATTACTTATATTCCATGATTACCAGATAGTTGGCTCATCACAGGTAACAAATACCAGTCAATCACTGGGAAGTGTGTAATAATTCATATACAATTAAATGTCTAACAGTGGTGATGCAAAATATTTCTATTTTGACTGTTGATAGATGATATCTTAAGGAAGAGAAGGAACCAGAAAGTGAGAAAATATTGATGTCAGTGATGGCTTAACCTTGATCTCTGCATCCTGCTCCATTTGGCTCAGGAATTTGCCTCCTTTTCTCTTTTCTCCCCTGCAGAAGATCTGGGCCCCAGGGACTCAGTGTGTAGCTAAGTGTGACCACTCTAAGCCAAAATCACCTGGGGAGTTGTTCTTCCGAAAAGGAGACATCCTTACCATTGTGGAACCGTGTGAGGTGAGAAGATGAACCATGAAAGCTTTCTCTTCCTCTCTATTAGCAAGATCTCTCTTCATCGTCTGGAGAATCTGTATGATATACAAGATATTGTTTCCCCCTGAAGAAGCCCAAGGGTGAAACTCAGATCTGTATTGGGGAACAATTATATATTTTTGCATGGCTTTGAAGTGAGAAGATGGCTTGATTATAAGAGGCACCAAACAAAAGGAGTAGTGAAGGTAGCAGGGCTCTTCCACAGAGGACGAGGAGACAAAAGATTTAAAAATCAAAGTCTTTTATTTTTCAAAAACTGTTAATTCTTCAAAACCCAACACAGTACTGTGTTTCAGCAAAGTGCCTGCGTCAGGGGTCTAGAAATTAGAACATATATTTAAAAACTAGTAAAAAAGGCCCGTTTCTGACAAATGAAACGGGCGCTAGCAAGGTTTTTCTTCAGAGTGTGTGTGAGAGATGGAGTGTGTGTGTCAGAGAGAGAATGAGAGAGAGACAGAGACAGCGTGTGTGTGTTTGTGTGAGAGACAGAGTGTCTGTGTGTGTGAGACTGTGTGTGTGTGACAGAGAGATAGAGTGTGATAGACAGGGAGTGTGTCAGAGAGAGTGTATGTGAGACAGTGAGTGAGTGTGAGCCCCCACCCCCCTCTCACAGGGCCCCCTCCCCACCCCCACCCCACCCCTCTGGTCTCAGGACCCCATCCCCACCTCCCTCTCCCCTGCCCCCCTCCAGCCATCCATGTCCAGCGACCCTCCTCTCCCCCTCCCCCCCCTGCAGCCACCCATGTCCAGCGACCCTCCCCTCCCCCCTCCAGCTACCCATGTCCAGCGACCCTCCCCTTCCCCCCCCCCCGGCGCATCAAACCCCCTTGCCACCTGCAGCTGCCATTTGTAACGCTGTTCAGCCGCTGCTGCTTCTCCTGTTGAGCAGCAGCGGCCACTACAAAAAGGAAAAAAGCAATAAATGTTTTTAAACCCAGCCCAAATCATTCGCAAATGCCCGAGTCTTAAAACGCAGTCTCTGCAGTCGCTCCTCCTCTCACCTGTCACGTCGCTGCGCTCCTCTGGGGTCTTACTCCAGGGGCAGGGAGCGGCGCACTGACAGCTGATTCCCAGGCGTGTTTCCCTACTCCTCCCCCTGCCTGGGAATCAACTGTGAGTGACGTCATCCTGGCTACGGAGCCTAGCTCAGCAACTCCAGGAGCCACGGACACAGGCAGTCCCACATTAGAACGTTGGTGGTGAGAATTATTATATAGGATATATATACATATATAAGACATGAAAGGATTAAAATCATATTAACAATAGATTACATCCATAAAAAGTAAATACATTTAGAAATTTAAAATAATGTATAAAGATTATATTAAAATTAGGTGGGATAAATAGATGGACTAAAAATATAATTCAAATTATATGTCATTACATAGAAAGGTGAAGATAAATAACAGAAAAAACTGGATATCAAATAAATATAGTACATAATAGGTGAATAAAGTGATCTTAAACATAACTTTTGAGGGATGAGACATGATTAGATGAAGTATCATGAAAATAAAATACTGAACAAGAGACACTATTTAGTGCAAACCTCTATGTATTTAAATAAATAAAGTACATAATATCGAGGACATAACAGAGTGCATATTGACCAAGAAGAAGTGATCTTAAAAGTAACATTTGAAAGATGAGAGGTGATGAAAATAAAATGTTGACCAAAAAATTATATCCAATATATAGTATAAACATGCATAAAAAAATCAAATAAAATAGAGTACATGATATTAAAAACTGGATGCATATTAACCTAGATGAAATAATCTTAAAAAAAAAAACATTTGAGGGATAAAGATGTTTTTGAAGTATCATGAAAATGAAATACTGAACGAAGGATAAATTCAATATATAGCACCTTAATATGAAATCACTGGTAAACTTTTAAGAGTCAGGATAATACAAGAGGCACAGAGCATATATTATTATTATTATTATTATTATTATTATTATTATTATTATTATGGAACCTCAACAATAATTTATTTTTTACAGTTATAGTGATACCTTGATTAAGCTGGACTCTTTTCTTCCACGTGGTTTGAACAATGTGCTATTATGTCATCTTCTTATGTTTTATGGAGAGATGAGTTTCACTGAGCACATTACTCACATATTATTTATATTATTCATTATTTGGAATTTAATTTGAGAAATGTAAGAATTTCCTAATTTATTATTTACACAATGCAATGGTCTTTGCGTACTTTATACCTTTAAAGAATTAATCTACTTGGTTATTCATTTTATAGTTTATATAAGGTATTGGACCAGATGTACTAAAATGGCAATTCTATATCTGCATTTCCATTCTGTTTGCATATGTAAATGTACAGAATTCCCCTAATTTTATAAAAGTCGCCTAAAATTACATGTGCAATTTAATTGAATAATGAGTTGATTAGTTCCAATAATTGGCTTTTAACAAGCAATTATTGGTGCTAATTGAAATCAATATGTATGCATGTAAATTTAGCATGATCCATTCGTAAATTTTACATGCATCGCAGAAAAGGGGGCGTGAAAATGGGAGGGTCCTGAGCATTTTGGGGTGGAGTGCGGGTGTAGATTTGCGTTACGCATTAAATGATAGAATAAAGGGGGTTCCACTCATAAATTTAGGCGGGGGCATTTGTACACACCTAAATTTATATATGACCCCTGCTCTTAAGCGCTATTTTATAAATCATGCCTAACTTTAGGTGCGGCCTATAGAATAGCACTTAAGTGGTTTGTTGCTGCACAGATTTTTAGTCACAGTTCATGGAATTTACCCCAGTATGAGCACCTATGCAGGTAAGCTTAAGCATAGTGCCTAAGCACTGCTGCATAACTGCATGTGGAAGTGGCATAGTGTGTAAATGCAACAGGGTACACATGGGTGGGGCATGGGTGTGCCTCCCACTTACAGGTTACACTAGTAATCCATAAAAGAACCTAGGTGCCCTGATGCCTTTATACAATAGGGTCTCACCACACAACATTGTGGCATCTAAATGGAGGTGCCTCTTAAATGTTTTCCCATAGATACAAAATAGGGAAACCCCTTTGGTGCACTTGGCCTCTTATCACTTACTCGCCTTCCCACATCTAAAGACAAATATTTCTGGCTCCATAGGACCTCTCTCATCTTCCACCTGGATTCTCCTTCCATTCTATGAAAGAAATACTGTCATAAGAATATAAGAATAGCCATACTGGCTCAGATCAATGGTCCGTCTAACCCAGTATCCTGCTTCCAACAGTGGCCAAACCAGGTCACAAGTACATGGCAGAAACACAAATAGTTGCAACATTCCATGCTACCAATCTCAGGGCAAGCAGTGGCTTCCCCATGTCTGTCTCAATAGCAGACTATGGAGTTTTCTTCCAGGAACTTGTCCAAACCTTTTTTAAACCCAGAACACACTAACCGCTGTTACTACATTCTCCAGCAAAGAGTTCCAGAGCTTAGCTATTCATTGAGTGAAAAAATATTTCTTCTTATTTGTTTTAAAAGTATTTCCATGTAACTTCCTTGAGTATCCCCTTCTACTTTTGGAATGAGTAAAAAAATGATTCACTTCTACTCGTTCTACACCACTTAGGATTTTGTAGACCTCAATCATATCTCTTCTCATCCATCTCTTTTCCAAGCTGAAGAGCCCTAACCTCTTTAACCTTTCCTCATATGAGAGGAGTTCCATCCCCTTTATCATTTTGTTCTCTCTCCTTTCAACTTTTTCTAATTCCGCTATATCTGTTTTGAGATATGGCGACCAGAACTGAACACAATACTCAAGGTGAGGTCGCATCATGGAGTGATACAGAAGCATTATAGTATTTTTGGTCTTATTTATCATCCCTTTCCTAATAATTCCTAGCATCCTGATTTCAGCGTATTATCTACAACGACACCTAGATCTGTTTCTTGGATGCTGACTCCTAAGGTGGACCCTAGCATCAGGTCAGCTCTCAATTTTCGAATTTAATGGACAAGTTTAATGGGCTGGAGGAGTGGCCTAGTGGTTAGAGCACCAGTCTTGCAATCCAGCAGTGGCCAGTTCAAATCCCTCCACTGCTTCTTGTGATCTTGGGCAAGTCACTTAACCCTCCATTGCCTACTACTACTATTTAACTTTTCTAGAGCGCTACCAGGGTTACGCAGCGCTGTACAAAAACAAAGAAGGACAGTCCCTGCTCAAAGGAGCTTACAATCTAAAGGACAAGAAGGACAAAGGACAAGGAGTGCAGACAATCAAAAATTGGAACAGTCTAGATTACCTGGGAAGAGATACAATGGTTAGGCTCCAAAAGCGACATTGAAGAGGTGGGCTTTCAGTAAGGATTTGAAGATGGATAGGGAGGGTGCTTGGCGTATGGGCTTGGGGAGTTTATTCCAGGCATAGGGTGAGGCGAGGCAGAAAGGGCGGAATCTGGAGTTGGCGGTGGTAGAGAAGGGTACTGAGAGAAGGGATTTGCCCTGTGATCAGAGGTTACGGGTAGGGGCGTAAGGAGAGATGAGGGTAGAGAGGTAGTGAGGGGCTGCAGATTGAGAGCATTTGTAGGTTGGTAGGAGAAGCTTGAATTGTAAGCAGTGCCTGATCGGAAGCCAGTGAAGTGATTTGAGGAGAGGGGTGATATGAGCATATCAGTTTTGGCGGAAGATAAGACGCGCAGCCGAGTTCTGAACGGATTGAAGGGGGGATAGATGGTTAAGTGGGAGGCCAGTGAGGAGTAGGTTGCAGTAGTCAAGGCGAGAGGTAATGAGAGCGTGGATGAGAGTTCGGGTGGTGTGTTCAGAGAGGAAAGGGCAAATTTTGCTGATGTTGTAGAGAAAGAAGCGACAGGTTATGGCTGTCTGCTGGATATGGGCAGAGAAGGAGAGGGAGGAGTCGAAGATAACTCCAAGGTTGCGGGCAGATGAGACGGGGAGGATGAGGGTGCCATCAACTGAGATAGAGAGTGGAGGGAGAGGAGAGGTGGGTTTGGGTGGAAAGACAATGAGCTCAGTCTTGGCCATGTTCAGTTTCAGGTGGCGGTTGGACATCCAGGCAGCAATGTCGGATAAGCAGGCCGATACTTTGGCCTGGGTTTCCGCAGTGATGTCTGGTGTGGAGAGATAAAGCTGAGTATCGTCGGCATAAAGATGATATTGGAAACCATGAGATGAGCCCAGGGAGGAGGTGTAGATTGAGAAAAGAAGGGGTCCAAGGACCAATCCTTGAGGAACCCCAACAGAGAGCGAGATGGGGGTGGAGGAAGATCCATGAGAGTGTACTCTAAAGATACGGTGGGAGAGATAAGAGGAGAACCAGGAGAGGACAGAGCCCTGGAACCCAAATGAGGATAGTGTATCAAGAAGTAGATTATGATTAACAGTATCAAAAGCGGCAGATAGATCAAGGAGGATGAGGATGGAGTAGTGACCTTTGGATTTGGCAAGGAACAGGTCATTACAGACTTTAGTGAGTGCCGTTTGTTGAGTGTACAGGGCGAAAACTGGATTGAAGCGAGTTGAGGATGGCTTGAGAGGAGAGAAAATCAAGGCAGCGGCTGTATCTTGGAAAGGAAGGGTAGGAGGGAGATGGGGCGGTAGTTGGAAGGACAGGTAGGGTCTAGTGAAGGTTTTTTGAGGAGTGGTGTGACTACAGCATGCTTGAAGGAGTCAGGGACAGTTGCAGTGGAGAGAGAGAGGTTGAGGATGTGGCAGATTGGGGGGGGGGGGGGGGGGGGGGTACAAACTTAGATTATGAGCCCTCCTGGGACAGAGAAATATCCAGAGTACCTGAATGTAATTCACCTTGAGCTACTACTGAAAAAGGTGTGAGCAAAATCTAAATAAATAATAAAAATCTAAAGTTATATGCCGTTTACTACTTCCTCATTGTTTTAAGTGTAAATTGCTGGCAGCTACTTGTGTATTATTTATTTATTTATTTATTTATTTGTTACATTTGTATCCCACATTTTCCCACCTATTTGTAGGCTCAATGTGGCTTACGTGAAGAGGCGGGACAGACTGTATTTTCAAAAAAAATTTCGATAATACAGTTTGTGCCGGGCAAATGCATCAGATGTGTGCGGATTTGAGCTGGGCGGTTTCGTTTTTCAGCGATAATGGAAACCGAAGGCGTCCAGCTCAAAAATGAACAAATCCAAAGCATTTGGTCGTGGGAGGGGCCAGAATTCGTAGTGCACTGGTCCCTCTCACATGCTAGGGCACCCTAGGGGACACTTGTAACAATTAAAAAAAGTCCATAGCTCCCTTCCTTTGGGTGCTGAGCCTCTCAAATTCCCCCCAAAGCCCACTGCCCACAACTCTACACCATTATCATAGCCCTTATGGCTGAAGGGGGGCACCTAGATGTGGGTACAGTGGGTTTTGGGGGCAGTTTGGAGCGCAGGTAGGGGGGGATAGGCCTGGGTCCACCTGGCTGAAGTCCACTGCACCCACTAACAACTGCTCCAGGGACCTGCATACTGCTGTGATGGAGCTGGGTAAGACATTTGAGGCTGGCATACAGGCTGGCAAAAAACGTTTTTAAAGGTCTAATTTTTTTGGTGAGGGGGGGGGTTAGTGACCACTGGGGGAGTCAGGGGTGGTCATCCCCGATTCCCTCCGGTGGTCATCTGGTCATTTAGGGCACTTTTTTGGGACTTGGTCGTGGAAAAAAAGGGTCCAAAAAATGACCCAAATTCACGCTAAAACGCCTTTCTTTTTTCGATTATCGGCCAAAGGCGCCCATCTCTCCTCGGCCGATAAACATGCCCCAGTCCCGCCTTCACCACGCATCTGACATGCCTCCGTCAACTTTGCCCGTTTCCGTGACAGATTGCTGTTGAAGATGCCCAAAATCAGCTTTTGATTATACCGATTTGGGCGCCTTTGCGAGATGGGCGCCCATCTCCCGATTTGGGTCGAAATATGGGCGCCCAACACTTTTGAAAATAAAGTTGATAGTAACAGAGAGGCCTTTGCAGGTTCTGGTGTGAACAAATACAGGGTGATGTTGTGGTAAGATCAAGTTCATGTGGCATTGCTGACTTTAGCCATTCAATGATCATGGACGAGATTTCAGAATTCAGAAGAAGCAGAATTCTAAAATGAAACATTTCTACATATATATATATATAGCAGTGGTTCTCAACCTATGTGTCAGGACATCCTTGTGTGAAACCAAGAACTGAGAGGTGAGTCACCAAAAATGTGACAGAGAGCAAGCCCTTGCTTTCCTTAACAACCATGTGTGCCTGCAGGCTGGGGAAAGCAAAGCAGGGAATCAGATCCTTGCAGTGCGTTTTTTCTAGTGAAAAAGGTGCCAGTACTCAAATAACAAGCCAACCTTCAGGGGTGGGGTGATCACTGAGGGACCCACCCCACAATAGCCAGGCCCCCTGCAACCAGTCACAGAATCTATGACAAGGCAGAATTGGTGAGTAGAGCCTGAGCTCTATCAATTAAAATTGGGGTCCTTGGGTCAATTTTAGCAAACAGTGGAAAAGGTGCCGGTACTCAGTGCCCCCAAGTACCCCCTCAAAAAAAAGCCCTGGGTACTTGAAATTCCAATAACTGGTCCTTTTTGCTTTACTGTTACTCACAATGCTCAATGCTACCACCAGCCCCAACTGGAAATGTTGCAAGTCTGCTTTTCCCCACCTAGCAGTCACCACCTTTCTTTGCCTCATTTTCAGCAATAATGAATGATATATAGGGATATTTTTTTTTGTTCAGCCATGAACATTGTCAGGTTTGTCACAATATAAGAAAGGATGAGAACCACTGATGTACAGTATATATTTCTTAATATATGATATGTAATGTTCTTACATATAGCTAAATTTGTGTGTGGGGAGGGGGTTGACATTTTAATTTGTTGAATAATTCAATAAAACATGTGCTTTGCTGATACTTAAATTTCATGAGTTTGAGTTCCCGTATTGTAGAATACCATAATATTGAAAATGGGAGTATTGTATTTACTTTGGGGAGCAAGGAATAGACAGGTCATATTAGTGGTGGGGGAACCAATTCAGCACCAACTCCTGGAGCATTTGGAGGGGTGCCTCGCTACCTGATGCCCCCTCAAAGCAATGTCTATGGCCAGTGCTTCTCAACTCAGTCCTCGGGACACGCTTAGCCATTCAGGTTTTCAGGATACCCACAATGAATATGCATGAGATAAATTTGCATGCCTTGGAGGTAGGGCATGCATATTCATAGAGTAGTTTATGGTGAGAAATAATGAAAACCATGATTTCCACAGTAAAATGCTAGAATATGTATTTGTGGCATTTAACTTCTCATTTTTCTGTTGCATAAGGAATATCACATTCATTATTGGTTTAATCTTGAATTGATAATGAGTGTGACTGTTGGGCAGACTGGATGAACCGTTCAGGTCTTTATCTGCCGCCATTTACTATGTTAACTATGTTACCTCCTCCCCCTAATTAGTCTGTTAAGTCAAGGGTTGACTGTATAATCTATCGTCTTCTCATTGAGGGTTCATGTTACACAAGAAAACTACAAAACCCACCTCACTTTTCTCTGTCTTACCCTCAGACCAAAGGCCAGTATAGAGCAAAACACAACACAACCGGGGCTGAGGGGCTGCTGTCCACTGCTGCTGTGCGAGAGCGAGAAGCCATCCGAGTGGATCCCAAACTCAGCCTCATGCCGTAAGTGGATCTAGTTCGACCTGTACTAGACAAAGCCCCAAGCCCAGGCATGCCCAAGAAAGGGGGGGAAATCACTGTGACAAAAGCTATAATCTCAAATACATAACTGCTGCTTCATACAATAGTAACAGAGCAACAGGGAAGCATCAGCCATCATTGGGAACAGAGCAAACACCCACAGAAGGTGAGCTCTCCACAGGAAAACCAATAGGGTAAAACAAACAGTGGATCCAACAAAAAGTCCTCTCACAATGAGTGTCTTCCTGAACAAGGTCTTTATTCACATTGGACCTCGTACAGTCCCAGCTGTTTCAAGTCCCAGCCTACAGGTATATAGTCAATCATTTGCTTCCACTGTGCCTAAACTAGAATTACAATCAAGTTTATTTAACAAATTGTTTTTATTGTATTCACAATTTAATATTGAATGCTTAACCCAAGCAATGTAATATTCAATAAATTTGAATATTCAGGTGTATCAAGCTGTCGCAGCAGTAGCTCTTCAGGAGCAAGATGAGTAGTCGCTGTTTATTGAATATTACATTGCTTAGATTAAGCATTTAATATTAAATTGTGGCTAACTTGTTACTCTAGTTTAGGCACAGTGGAAGCAAGTGATTGACTATATGCCTGTAAGCTGGGTCTTGAAACAACTGGGGCTGTAAGAGGTCCAACGGGCTTTTCTCAATGAATGTCTGATGCTTCCCTGTTGCCCTATTTCTGCTATTACTATTGTATGAAGCAGTAGTTACTTATTTGTAATTATAGCTTTTGTTACAGTGATTTTCCTTCCTTTTTTTTTTGATACGCTGTTGTTGCAGTGGTTGGTTTTCCCTTTTAATTTTTTGACATCCCCAAGAAAAGGGCCTGGAGAAGAGCCATTGCTTGTCTTTCGTCTGGACAGGCTAAGCCAGTTCAGGTTTTGCTCCCAATGCACTTCTGACCTACACAAACTAGATGCAATGAGGTGAAACCAGCAGGACTGTGTGTGGTCGAGAACTTAGGGCCCCTTTTGCCAAGCTGCGGTAAAAGGGGGCCTGTGCTGGCGTCAGCGTGTGTTTTTGATGCGCGCAGAGGCCCCCTTTTACCACAGGGGGTAAAAGGGTAGGTCTTTCTTTTCTACAGGAAATGGTCATGTGGTAAGTAAAGCCATTTTGGGGGAAGCCCTTACCACCACCCATTGAGGTGGCGGTAAGGGCTCCCGCGCTAACCCGGCGGTAACTCTAACTAAGATCCAATATCCTTTGAAGATGGAATATTGCCTTCTACATGCTAGACCATGAGACATGAAATCCATTAGGCATCAGTTGGCTGCTTATGTGTTTGTCGCCAGCAAATTGGTGATTGCCACTGCTTGGAAACAACCAACTCTGCCAGGCCTCCGACAGATTTTGCACAAGATGGACTATATCAACTTAATGTCTAAACTAACAGCTTTACGGACTGGAAACGTAATACCATATCATCGCATTTGGGACCCTTATGTGCAATGGTCTTCAGGTCCTGGCCCTTCTGTGTTGTTAACGTAGCTGAGATACTAGAGGGTATTGCTTTAATTTTGGGAGGGAAGGGGGTGGGAGGGTGAGATGGGGGGCAACAACATAACTGTAGCATCATTTCGTAATTCAGTGTTTGTAATGGAGAAATTATCCAATTGGTTATTCTGTTATATTATTTTGTAAAAGTTCAAAAATGAAAATATAAATAAAAATAAAAATCATCCCTCCCCCCCTGTCCATTTTCTCCCCTGTAGTGGCTGTGGTGCAGTGGGCAGGGTGGGGACACTAGGAGACATATTCAAGTTCTATCTTGGGATGCTCCTGGGCCAATGTAACTGCAGTATATACCCATCCTGGACTGAGTACCAGGGCCGCCGAGAGAGACAGTTGGGCCTGGGGCAGGACTGGACTGCCGCGCACATGCACGCGCACCCCCTATGCCACCCCTGCATCCCACACTCAGGCCGCTGCCCCAGCACCCTTCTGTCTGCTCTCTTGCTCTGTCCTCTCCTGCGCTGCTCCTATCCGTGTCTGGAGTCATGACCCAGATGATTGCATTAACACAATATCATGTTAATGGTATCATCCAGGGCCTGGGCAGCATGCAGGAGCAGGAGAGGATAGACCCAGAATCAGACAGGAAGAAGCTTGCCAATGGAGGCCAGGCCTGGGAAATTTTGCCCCCCCCCCCCCCCTTCTTGGCAGTCCTGCTGAGTACCAGCAGCTTCCACATTCCTCACTCTATGTTACCATGAAATAATTTGAAAAGTGATTGGAATTGGCACCATGGTATAGCTGTAAATAAGGGGTTTGCTGTTAGTATGTCATTGGCAGTATGAACTGGCTTGGCACCCCCTCCTTACCCCAACTTTCTACTGGTGGTGTTTTGTGGATAGGCAGAGCCTGGGGTGGGAGGTGATCGTTGCATTTCAGCTTCCACTATTCTCTTCTTACTTCCTCCTGAGTAGCTGGTTCCACGGTAAGATCTCTGGCCCGGATGCTGTGGAGCAGCTGCAGCCCCCAGAAAATGGACTCTTCCTCGTCCGTGAGTCCAATCGGCATCCTGGAGATTATGTGCTGTGCATCAGTTTCAACAAAGAGGTCATACACTACCGGGTCATCTACAAGGATAGCCAACTGACCATTGATGAAGCAACATGCTTTTACAACCTCATAGAACTGATTGAGGTAAGAACGTAGGGGCCAAGATGCTTGTGGCTTCAAAGGATGGATGGGTGGGGAAACTGGGCCAGAGGGATGTACTTGGATTAAGGATTTATAGAGAAAATGCAAAGTCTGCAACCTTTCTTTATGATGATTATGATTGTTATTATTATCAGGGGCAGGCTGACCATCCAGGCAGCCAGGCAGTGCCCGAGGACCCAGAGGATCTAGGGGGCCCAGAGCCTCTGCCTGGTTGCCCGCCGCTGACGCACACTACAGCCCTCCCTGGCGGTCCTACCTTGAAGGGTCATGGTGTCTAGTGGCCTCTGCTGGCGGAGGAAAGAATCTTACTCTTTTCTGTCCGTTTCCACTAGTCTGCTTGGTGTTGCCATGCTTTAAAAATGGCTACTGCGGGAAGTCTTGGCAGCCATTTTGAAGCTATGGTGGTACCAGCCCCAGGCACAGTAGCAACAGCGAGCAGAAAGAGTGGGATTCTTTTCTGCCCCTGAAGAAGCCACTAGACCACCAGGGCCCTTTAAGGTAGGACCCACGTTGGCTCAGGCTGGTCTGTAGTGTGTGGGAGGGGTCGGCAACTGTGGTTGGGGGGAGCTATAGTGTGTGGGAGGGGGCGGCGGTGCAGCAGTGGGGCTGCGGTTAGTGGCCAGTGAGGGGGGCCCGAATGACCTTTACTGCCCAACCACTGTCAGTCTGTGCCTAATTATTTTTATAGGAATCATAGACATAGAGGGGGTAATTCTCAAAAGGTTGCATAAAGTTAGGTTGCGGGATGATGTGTGCTAAGTGCAAATTCTATACAGCAATTGAGCGCTCAGCTGCAGTTATAGAATACTAGTGTAAGTCTTCATTTACACACTTAACTTTAGGTATGAGCGCATAGGTGCATAAATGATAGTATTCTATAACCCGTGCACGTAACTGTCTGACATGCCCCCAACCACCCATGCCCCTCCCAGGTTTATGCCCCTAACCTGCCCAAGCCCCTCCTAGGTCCACGCCCCTGAAAACCAATGCCCCTCCCAGGTCTACACCCTGACCACCCATGCCCCTCCTAGGTCCACGCCCCTGAAAACCAATGCCCCTCCCAGGTCTACGCCCTGACCACCCATGCCCCTCCCAGGTCCACACCTCCCTTGTAAGTTATGCACTGTGGAATTTGAATTGTAATGTGTAAAATTGCGTCTAAGGGCAGTAATGCGCATAACTGCTAAATAGTGCCAATCAGCACCAATTAAGGCCAATTATAACCTTTTATTGCTCATTAACTGAATTATTGGCTCATTATTAAGTTACATGCACAACTGACCTTATTCTGTAACTCGTGCCTGCAAATTTGCACACACAACTTTCTAGAATTAGGGGGAGAGAGAGTAATTCTGAACAGGATGCTCATTACAGCCACTGGTTGAGGTTAAGGCACCAATTTCAAGCCTATTCGTTAATGAAAAGTAGTCAAATTCTGCTAGGGTGATCCCCAAGATATTTAGACATTAACTGATTAATTAACATATGTTTTGTTTTTTAAATTGTGTAATTTTTCTTGGAGGGTGGAGGGCACAACCCTGACTCTCTCCTCTCTCTCCCTCTGATTATACCCCTGTCCCTTTGACTGGAGGTTCATGACCTGAAGGCTATTTTTTGTTGCTAGACTAAGTCTGAGTGACTGAACTAGAAAGGTCTGACACAACCACAGACCTGTCATGAGTTTCTGAGAAGGATGGAAACTTTTTCAGGAAGGAAGTGGCTGTAGTTTAGAGATTCAGGTGGGCTGGAACTGGGGCTATTAGGGATATACTATCAATCTCTGTTGAAATATTAATAATAGGTGGGAAAATGTGGGATACAAATGCAACAAATAAATAAATAAATTTTACAGTTTCTCACTGTCTCCTGTTAGCCTTCTTATTGTCATCTCTTCACTCTCTCTCTCTCTTTCCTGTCTTCCCTACTTCCTCTTTCCCTATCCCTCTTCTCTATCTCCACTTTCCCTCCCTCCTCATTTCATCCCTAGTATTATATGGAAACTCAAGGAGCAATTTGTACAAAACTGGTTAAACCCAAACCAAAGCAAGGGACCAAGTCAGCTGAAGATGAGCTTGCCAAAGGTATGATCTTCAGTTTATGGAGGGGGGGAGGGGGAGTGTATGGAGAGGGGTATTGTGTGTTTGGTGAGTGTGAGTGCGTTGTGTGGGAGAGTGTGATGTTTGGATTTCTGGGAGAAGCATTGTGTGTACTTCATAGTATGTCTTTGGTTGTGAACTTGGTTTAAAAGCAGGGATCCTGAATGAGATGTCTAGGGCTTCTGTTAGGTGTTTATAAATGTCAAATATAAGTGTTTATTCTCTAGCAAACGGTGTTCCTTGAGGGTACAAAAAATTGGTTTCTACCGGTGTTTTTGTAGTGCAGCTACTATTGCTCAGTACCTTTTCTGGTGGAATCACATATGTAGCTATCAGGCTTATTTTCGGAAGAGAAGGGCACCCATCTTTTGACACAAATCGGGAGATGGGCGTCCTTCTCCCAGGGTCTCCCAAATCGGCATAATCGAAAGACGATTTTGGGTGTCCACAATTGCTTTCCATCGCGGGGATGACCAAAGTTCCCGGGGGCATGTCGGAGGCGTAGCGAGGGCAGGACTTGGCCATGCCTAACACATGGGCGTCCTCGACCCATAATGGAAAAAAGAAGGGCGTCCCTGACGAGCACTTGGCTGACTTTACTTGGTCCCTTTTTTCTTACGACCAAGCCTCAAAAAGGTGCCCGAACTGACCAGAAGACCACCGGAGGGAATCGGGGATGACCTCCCCTTACTTCCCCAATGGTCACTAAACCCCTCCCACCCTCAAAAAACAATATTAAAAATATTTTATGCTAGCCTCAATGCCAGCCTCAAATGTCATACTCAGGTCCCTCGCAGCAGTATGCAGGTCCCTGAAGCAGTTTTAGTGGGTGCAGTGCACTTCAGGCAGGCGGACCCAGGCCCATCCCCCCTACCTGTGACACTTGTGGTGGTAAATGTGAGCCCTACAAAACCCACCAGAAACCCACTTTACCCACATCTAGGTACCCCTTCACCCCTAAGGCAGTGGCGTACCAAGGGGGGGGGTGGGGGCAGTCCGCCCCAGGTGCACGCCGCTAGGGGGGTGCAGCGCGCCTGTCGGCTCTTCGTTTTCATGCTCCCTTTGCCCTGGAACAGGTTACTTCCTGTTCCGGGGCAGAGGGAGCATGAAAACGAAGAGCCGGCAGGTGCGCGGCACCCAGGGGGGGTTCTTTCGCTGGGGGATCGGGGGTTCTTTTGCCGGGGGGGGGGGCATCGCGCTGTTCCGGGGGGGCGCTGCACCAGGGGGGCGGGGCGCATCGGCGATCCGCCCCAGGTGTCAGCCCCCCTAGGAACGCCACTGCCCTAAGGGCTATGGTACTGGTGTACAGTTGTGGGTAGTGGGTTTTGGGGGCTCATCACTTAAGGTAAGGGAGCTATGCACTTGCGAGCAGTTTGTGAAGTCCACTACAGTGCCCCCTAGGGTGCCCAGTTGATGTCTTGGCATGCCAGGGGGACCAGTGCACTACGAATGCTGGCTCCTTCCATGACCAAAGGGCTTGGATTTGGTCATTTCTGAGATGGGCGTCCTCAGTTTCCATTATTGCCAAAAATCAGAAACGACCAAGTCTAAGGACGACCATTTCTATGGTCGACCTAAATTTCAGGATTTGGGCATCCCCGACCCTATTATCGAAACGAAAGATGGATGCCCATCTTGTTTCGATAATACGGGTTTCCCCGCCCCTTCACGGGGCCGTCCTGTGAGGATGTCCCCAGGAAAACTTGGGCGTCCCTTTCCATTATGCCCCTTCACGTGTCACTTAGAGGTCGTTTGCACAGAAAAGACACAAAATCCGAGTGGAGAGATGTAAGACAAACCAGGGGAGGGAGAAGAGAACACTGGGGGAAGGAGTATTTTTCTGCTATGTTACTAATAAACACGTATTTTACCCCCCTGTTTACTAGGCCGTGTGCTAATGCCGACATAGCCCGTTCACTTTGAATGGGCTGTGTCGGCATTGCTGTGTGACTTAGTAAACGGGTTTTTTTGTTTTTGCATCATGGTGTTTTATTGGTGTTAATCAGTTAAATTAACATTGGAAACTGTAGCTCTGTCTGCTTATGTAGTAATAATGTGGCTGATTCCACTCACCTCGACTGTCTGTGGTTCAGTTTCCTGATATAGCATTCACTTCCCTTTCTTCTCTTCCTAGCTGGCTGGCTACTGAACATGCAGCACTTGAGCCTGGGAGATAAAATCGGAGAAGGTGAATTTGGAGGTGAGTTATTCACAGGAGAGGAATCTCCAAGCGAGAAACCAGTGTCTCCCATTTAACTTATTACTGGTGAGAGGCATCCATGGTATAAGCATACTCAGCATACATACTGATTTATTAATTAAGATTAATTAAGATGTTATATATGCAGCTGGTCCCTGGGTGACTGGGCACTGCAGGTCCAGGAACGTCCTGAGGGTTGGGGGAAGATTGCTCTTCATGGCCTGATTTGCTGGATGTACATTCCAGTCTTCAGATGTGTCTCCTCCTTGTCTTCAAGGCACAGTCACTTCGACAAACTCCACTGTCCATACCAAAAAACTATGGGACAGATACATTTTGCTGACTACCGCTAGCGTTAAACCTGGAAATTCAATCCCGGGTCATGTTTGGGCACCGACATTGAATTTCCGGGTTGGCAAAGCCAGCTAATGCATAGCCGGTTAATTGTGATATTCAACACTTAACCGGCTATGGGACAACACATAAAGATAGGACTGACTTTTATGTGGTTCCCCATGCCAGTTAAGTGCTGAATATCGGGTACTTAACTGGGCATGTGCTGACTTCACCCCTGGAATACCCCCCCCCCCCCCAAAAAAAAAAAATACCTGGTTTTCAGTTTGGTGCTGTTTTTTTTTTTTTTTCAGCAGCACTAACTGGTTAACTGCTGCTGAAAATTAGTGGTTAGCGGTTAGCCCTGAGCAGATGATTTAACCAGCCAGGAGCCATATCTGGCTGGTTAAATCGCTTTGAATATTGACCCCTATTTAAACAAAATATCTTTATTGGTTGATTCAAGAAATAAATGCATAAAGTCCATCTGGTATCTTCAAAGGCAGTAGGCAGAACAAAACAACAAAGTCAGTTTAAAGGACACTGATGTTTGCCTGCTTCTGCACCGTGGTGTGTCTACAGTAGACTGATTTCCTCTCTGTTCTTCAGCTACTTAGCTCTTTATTCAGGGCTCCTCACCTCAGCTGAGACTCCTGGAATCCTTTTATTTACTTCTCCTCTTTCCACTTCACAGCTTCTTCTGACTCTGAAAAATATTTCCAAGCTCCTCTTACCAGAGGAGAGTTCCCTGAATGTAGGGGGAGGCTGGTCCCAGAGCCAGCTGAAGGGTTTGTAGTACTCTAAGCCAGCTTTTACAAGAACAAAGACACCGGATCTCACTACACTGAAGGGTGAGCCGATGAGGCAGGCTTTGGGCACCCTTGAGCTTTGGCGCCCTAAGCCAGTGCCTCACCTGACTCATGCCTTAAACTGCCCCAATCTTGAGCTGAAGCCAACCCCACACTTTGTAGTATCCTTCCACTCTCCTTTTCCCCAGAGGTAACTCCCACCTGGTACGTCCACTCAAATTCAGACTCATAGATGCCTCCTCCTTTGCCTGTGACTCCCAACCCTGGCAAGTCACTGACTCTCTACGGACATCATTTCACTGTCTTTCATTTAGATTCATGTAGATTTCACCATGCCTTTCACTAGTAGCTCAAGGCTAGTTCAGGTACAGTGTATATTTCTTTTTTTTCCTATTTGGGCAGAACATGGGCACTGTTCACAAGTCTGCACATTGATCAGTGCTTCCCAAGTCGGTCCTGGAGTACCCCCTTGCCTGGAGTACCCTCTTGCCAGTCATAATTTACATACACTGTCTCCATTATATGCAAATCTCTTCATGCATATTCAGTGTGGATATCCTGAAAACCTGACTGCCTGACTGGCAAGGGGTACTACAAGAGAAAATGGAAAAGAAAGCCAATAAATATATAAAAAAGAAAACAATCACACCAGCAGAGAGAAAAGTATAGCTGCATAACTACTACATCTCCTGCGACAATGTATCATAACTCGACTGTGGTCATGCTGTGATGAGCACATCAGTGGGCTTCCAGCTTTCTCTGACCCTTGACATCAGTCTGGGAGGCTTGTTAGAGGAGGCCCAGGCCTCCCAGCAGTATTCCATCAATTGAATGGGTACATCAGCCTGATGCTGCATTTCCTCTCTCTCTCCCCTCCCCCCCCCCAACCAGCTGTGCTGCAGGGAGAGTACATGGGACAGAAGGTAGCTGTAAAAAATATTAAGTGTGATGTCACTGCACAAGTCTTCCTCGCTGAGACAGCTGCCATGACGTAAGTATGGTCTGAAGGCAGTGCTCCTGCTCTGAGGCCTTATCTCATCTTTCCTCCATCTTTGGCCTCTTATATCAAGTAGATGGTCTGAAACCTTCCTCAGAAATGTGCGTAGGTCATCACCCAGAACCGAGAATGGACACTTGAGCTCATTTTCAATACCCTTGATGTGTAAATACAGGCTGGTAAACAGAACAAAAAGGGGATCGACCAATGAATTGCCAACCAAGGGGTGTTTATTAAAATTACCCAAAGATAAGTCAACTAAACACCATACAGTCCATAGGGATCTATAAAATCTATTAACAATTGATTTCAAGACTCAATGCAGTCTTATGTTTTGGCCTGCAATGCGCCTGCCTCAGGAGTCTCAACTTCAATTGGACTTGTAAATCCCTTGAGGAGTAGAGGAGTAGCTTAGTGGTTAGTGCAGCAGACTTTGATCCTAGGGAACTGGGTTCAATTCCCACTGCAGCTCCTTGGGACTCTGGGCAAGTCAGTTAACCCTCCATTGCCCTAGGTATAAATAAGTACCTATGTACTGTGTAAACCACTTTGAATGTAGTTGCAAAAAGCACAGAAAGGCAATATATCAAGTCCCATTCCCTTCCCTTGTACTATTCAAAGACAAATATAAACAGAGCATCATCAAACAGCCTAGCACACTATTTGTTTGTGATGGCAAAAGTGAAAGCAACTGCTAAAAGAAACACAGCTGATTTACAGATTGTGCCAGTGCGTTTTTTTCTAGCAAAAAAGGTGCCAGTACTCAAACGCCAGGCCACCCTTCAAGGATGGGGTGGTCACTAAGGGACCCACCCCACAATAGCCAGGCCCCCTGCTGCAACCAGTCACAGAATCTATGACAAGGCAGAACTGGTGTGTAGAGCCTGAGCTCTTTCATTAAAACTTGGGGTCCATGGGTCAATTTTAGCAGATAATGAAAAAGGTGCCGGTACTCAGTACCCCCAAGTACCCCCCTCAAAAAAGCCCTGGATTGTGCACTTCTTTTAAATTTAGGCTGGGCCAGTGAGGCCCAAATTGCTCCTTCAGGCCTTCTCTCACCCAGTCAGATTTTCAGGGTAGAATTCATGAATATACATGAGATATATTTGCATTGGAGACAGTGCATGCGTATATCTCAAGCATATTCATTACCAAGAAATCTTTTATTTATTTAAGGTAAAAATCAAGAAATCTTTATTTAACAGAGGTTTATTTAGAGCAGTAAATTACAGCTCTCTGTTCAGATTGTGAACCTAGATTATTGATGTAGTAAGCATATTCATTAGGGATAGTCTGAAATCTGAATCCTTGTGCAGGACCCAAAGAGTGCACTTGGTGTGTAACCTGAACCCAGAGTTTAAAGTTATGCAAATGACAATTTGAGACATTTAGTCTGTTCCAGTTTCTCTGTGAGTGATCTCAGCCATATACCTTGTTGTTCAGATGCACCCCCATATACCCTTGAAATCAGTCTCCCCTGTGAATTAAAATCACTGGTATCCAAACTTGTCGTTAACCATTATCCATGCCCACCAGCCAAATTTGTGATATTCCTCGCAAATATGCTTGAGATATGTTTGCATTTGCAAGCATATAATCCTCAAAACCTGATTGACTGGGGGTAGAGGACTGTAGACTGATATAGATGCAGGAAGGGGGCTGGCCACTACAATTTCTAGTAAACAGGAACTATAGACAACTGTACATTTCCTCAGTCAAGCCAGAGTCTCATGTTTAACTCTTGTGTCTTTCTCCTCCTGGGCCTTTTTCTTGTGCTACAGGAAGGTGCAACACAAAAACCTTGTGCGCTTACTGGGTGTCATTCTGCACAATGGTCTCTACATCGTCATGGAGTTTATGAGCAAGGTGAGGACAAAGACATGCAAAGCAGGGCACTCAGTCTCTAACACCAACTGGCTGAAGACCTCTTTCCCTCCAAGGATAACAGTAATGTATGAGTCAGAGCATAGGAGCCAACTTTTGAAAATTATTGGGGGTGCTAAGCCCAATGGAAACAACCCCTCCCTGTACAAATACAAGGAATTTTCTCAATATTGGGGGTGCTCAAGCACCCACAGCACCCACAGAGTCGGCTCCTATGAGTCAGAGGCGTACCTACGTGGGGCCAGAGGGGGCCTGGGCCCCCGTAGATTTGGCCCTGGAACCCCCTGCCTACGACCCTCTCGACCCCCCCCCCCCCGCCAACCCTCCCCCGCCATCACCGTTGGCTACCTTTGCTGGCGGGGGACCCCAATCCCCGCCAGCCGAGGAGGTCCTCTTCTTCCTTCGAAGGCGTTGTTCTGTTTCTGACTTCCTGCACGTTGTACGTGCAGGACGTCAGACTCACAGAAACAGAACGAAGCCTTGCAGATCAGCCAGGCTTCGTTCTGTTTCTGTGAGTCTGACGTCCTGCACATGCAACGTGCAGGAAGTCAGAAACAGAATGAAGCCTTCGCGGGAAGAAGAGGACCTCCTCGGCTGGTGGGGATTGGGGTCCCCTGCCAGCAAAGGTAGCCCACGGCGACGGCGGGGGAGGGTTGGCAGCTGGAGGGGGTTGAGAGGGTCATCGGCAGGGGGGGGGTCAAAGTTGGTGGTGGTGGCTGGGGGGGGGGCTAAAATGTGCCCCCTCACCTCAGGCTCTGGAACCCCCTCCCGCCAAAGTCTGGCTAACGCCCCTGGTATGAGTAACATGTGTGTTTACAGCTCTGTCTTAGATCTGTACGTGCATACAAACTCATTTTCTGCTTATTTCTAGGATAAGCAGCATAAAATGTATTGTATTGTTTTGGAATCTTGCCAGGTACTTGCAACCTGGATTGGCCACTGTTGGAAACAGGATGCTGGGCTTGATGGACCTTCAGTCTGTCCCAATATGGCAATACTTATGTACTTATGCAGAGACATGGAGGATGAGTAGTCTAATGATTAGTGCAGTGAGCTGAGATTACCATAGCTGCCGAGAGGGGGGAGCAGGGGGGACAAAATTCCCTGAGCCCGGGCCTCCAAGGGGAGCCCAGTGCCACAGTCCCACCCGCCCTCCGTCGTTGACCGTCTGCCCCCTGCATTGAAATCGCAGTTTCAGGCAGCAGAACGCCTCCCTTTGGCCCGCCTTCCCTCCCTGTGTCCCGCCCTCGTCTGACATAACTTCCGCAAGGGCGGGACACAAGGAGGGAAGGAGGGTCCAAGGGAGGTGTTCTGCTGCCTGCAGCGCTGCTTTCACGGAGGTGAGACTGCGATTTCAATTCAAGGGGCCCAGCCCGGTGGTGGACGGAGGGGGGGAGCAGGAGCGGTGGCAGCAGCAACCTCGGGGGGTGGAGGGGGGAGCGGCAGTGGCGACCTCGGGGGGGTGAAGGGGGGAGCAGTGGCTGTGGCGATATTGGGGGGGAGTGGTGGCGACCTCGGGGGGGTGGAGGGGGAGCGGCGGCGGCGACCTCAGGGGCAGGGTGGCAGGGGCGGCCCAGTCTCTCGGTGGCCCTGGAGATTACTACTACTACTACTACTTATCATTTCTAAAGCGCTACTAGACGTACGCAGCGCTGTACACTTGAACATGAAGAGACAGTCCCTGCTCAACAGAGCTTATAATCTAATTAGGACAGACAAACAGGACAAACAAGAGATAAGGGAAAATTAAAGTGAGGATGATATAAAATAAGGGTTCTGAACAAGTGAATAAGAGTTAGGAGTTAAAAGCAGCATCAAAAAGGTGGATTCAATTTCCACTGTAGCTCCTTGTGACCCTGGACAAGTCACTTAACCCTCCATCACCCCAGGTATTTAAAAAAAAAAAAAAATCTCAGATTGTGAGCCCACTAGGGATAGAGAAAGTATCTGCATAAAATGACTACAGCTTTGCTTACATCTAGTAGCACTATAGAAATGATAAGTAGTAGAAGGTGGACTTGCAAGTCTGAGATGTGTTTCTTCTGATAATAGAGTTGGACAACTGTTAGCGATATCAGCAACAGGTTAAAAAAAACACACCTTGAGCTTTGTATTCTTTTGTCGTTGTGCAGTAACTGAGTTTGAGGGACTTGAGCAGCTGTGAACTAGAGGGCACAGCGTGGCTACAAAGGACCAAGGTCTCATTTTTCCCCTCTCCATGTTCTCTGGTAGATTTCAGTCACCTTTGCCGTCCGTGGAATGACTGCAAGAGCTGCTCGGAGTTTTGAGTCTTGCTTCACCACTACTGTTCACTAATCTTAGCATTTTCTTTTTCTCTCTTCTCACAGGGGAGCCTGGTGAATTTTCTACGTACACGGGGCAGGTTGGTGATCCACACCAGACAGCTCCTCCAGTTTTCTCTGTGAGTTTAGCATCTGCTTCTCTCTCCTTCCTTACACTCCACCTGTCATTGCCCTGGCATGGCTCATGTTTACTCCTGGTGCCAGTGGCAGCCCTAGTGCACTATTGACATTCTTTCTCCGAGGACAAGCAGGCTGCTTGTTCTCACGAATGGGTGACGTCCACGGCAGCCCCTCCGATTGGAGATCTTCACTAGCAACAGCATTTGCTAGCCCTCACATGCGCTTGCACAGTGCGCATGCGTGACCATCTTCCTGCCCAAACGCGAGCGTGATCGCCAGTCTTCTTTTTTCCGCGGCTCAGGACGGCTGTTTTCGGTTGGTCTGTGCCGCAAGGAGACCCCTCGCGTCTTTTCGCCGCATTCTTCCGTTCGGAAGTGTCCAGAATTTTCTTTTCAGTCGTGTTCGTCTTCGTTTAAAAAAAAATCCTCTATTTCAAGAGTTTTCCCGTTAAGTTTTCTTTCTTTGTCGGGCGCGGCCTTTTTAGCCACCCGTACGGGTTTTTTCTAACTTTTTTTGGTGCCATTAGCCATCATCGCAAATTTTTACTTCGCCGGCGTGATTTTTCTGCCCATGTCCTCGAAGCCTGCCAGCGGCTTCAAAAAGGGCACCCAGTGCAGCCGGACTCTCCCTCACTGATAGGCACATTTCATGCCTTCAGTGTCTGGGGGCCGTGCATCGTCCCCAGGCCTGTACTCTCTGTCTTCTGTTGAAGAAGAGGACTCAGGCAGCGAGATTGGCCCAGTGGAACCTTTTGTTCGGGGCCTCGTCCGGTGCTTCGACGTCTTCGGTACCGAGGTCATCGTCCGGTGTGTCGACGTCTGCGGTACCCAGCTCATCTGCCGGTGCTCCAACGTCTGCGATACCGAGGTCATCGGTGGTATCGATGTTGTTGGAGGGTGCTTCGTCTTGCAGGTGTGGAGTGCAGGTGAGGGCTGTTCATTCCCCTGCGGGTAGTGGTGAGCCCTCGAGTAGGTCTCCGCCTGCCTCAAGGGCTTCTGCGGTACAGGCCCCCCGGGATCGACCTATTTCGGACCTGGCCCACAGGAGACGTTTGGATTCGACGTCCTCCTCTTCGGTACCGGGAGGTACCGGTGACGTGCTTCGTGCGAAGGCAAAGAAACTTTGTCATCGGTCGCCTTCCAGACGCGGTACCGAGAGCTCTGGGTCGCCGGTGGCACCGGCACCCAAGCGTTGACACCGGGAGGACCGCTCACCCTCCAAACAGGAGGTGTTGATGCGCTCCACTGAGGACATCCCGGTACCGCCTCCGCGTCCTGGACAGATTCTCAGCTCATTGCCTGTACCGGACTCCTTGCCTTCCTCGACAGCCGCTCTGAACGAGAGCCTCAGGGCCATCCTCCCAGGGATTCTGGAGGAGCTGTTGCGCCCTTCTCTTCCAGTACGTTGAGTGACGTGCCGGCTGGCCCCTCGCCCGTCGTGAGGTCTCCGGTCCCAGTACCGCTTGCGGTACCTGCGTCAGCAGCCTCCCAGGCTGACTCCCCAACGACATTGATGGAGGGAGCTTCATCGCCGCCGATGCGGGAGTCTTCCTCTCGACGTGTCCACCGTGGTCATGTTTCCACGGAGTCGAGACGGGCCCGGCTTCGGACTGAAGTTTGTGAACTTGTATCCGATACCGAGGGTGAGGCCTTGTGGGAAGCAGAGGAAGACCCGAGATATTTCTCTGACGAGGAGTCTGGTGGTCTTCCCTCTGATCCCACTCCCTCTCCTGAAAGGCAACTTTCTCCTCCTGAGAGTCTGTCTTTCGCGGCCTTTGTCCGGGAAATGTCTACGGCCATTCCTTCCCTGTGGTTACGGAGGATGAGCCAAGAGCCAAAATGTTTGAACTTTTGTACTATCCTTCGCCACCTAAGGAATCGTCCACTGTACCCATGCATCATGTCCTCAAAAAGACATTGCTGGCGAACTGGGCAAAGCCCTTATCTAATCCCCACATTCCCAAAAAAATTGAATCCCAGTATCGGATCCATGGGGATCCAGAGTTAATGAGGACTCAGTTGCCCCATGAGTCTGGTGTGGTGGTCTGGCCCTTAAGAAGGTCAAGAGTTCTAGGGAGTACGCTTCGGTGCCCCTGGGCCGTGAGTCTAGAACCTTGGATTCTTTTGGGCGGAAGGCCTACCATTCTGCAATGCTCATTTCCAAAATCCAATCATACCAGCTCTATACGAGCATTCATATGCGGAACAATGTGCGGCAGTTGGCGGACTTGGTGGACAAGCTCCCTTTTGAGCAGGCCAAGCCTTTTCAGCAGGTGGTCAGGCAGCTGAAGGCGTGTCATAAATTCCTGGCCAGGGGTGTTTACAATTCTTTTGATGTCGCGTCCAGGGCTGCTGCTCAAGGTGTGGTGATGCGCAGACTCTCATGGCTGCATGCCTCCGACCTGGAGAATAGGCTCCAGCAATGGATTGCGGATGCTCCTTGCCGGGGGGGATAACATTTTTGGAGAAAGGGTCAAACAGGTGGTAGAACAACTCCACCAGCGGGACACTGCCTTCGACAAATTCTCCCACCGGGCGCCTTCAGCATCTACCTCAACTGGTAGACGTTTTTATGGGGGAAGGAGGACAGTTCCCTATTCTTCAAATAAGTGTAGGTACAATCCTCCTTCCCGCCAGCCTGCTGCTCAGGCTAAACCCCAGCACGCTCGTTCCCGTCAACAGCGTGCACCTCAACAGGCCCCAGCAGCTCCCCAGCAAAAGCAAGGGACGAGCTACCTTCCGGAAGTGAGGGCCAACACTCTTCTGTCTCTCGTTTCCTGGGTACGGGCGTCTCAGCAGATCACAGCTCGGCAGATGTTGAGATTGCTCAGCCACATGGCCTCCACAGTGCATGTGACTCCCATGGCCCGCTTCCACATGAGATCAGCTCAATGGACCCTAGCGTCCCAGTGGTACCAAGCTGCTGGGTACCTAGAGGATGTAGTCCTGCTGTCCACGAGTTTTCTTCAGTCCCTGCATTGGTGGACAATTCAGTCCAATTTGACTCTGGGACGTCCTTTCTAAATTTCTCAGCCTCAAAAAGTGCTGACGACGGATGCGTCTCTCCTGGGGTGGGGAGCTCATGTCGATGGGCTTCACACCCAAGGGAGTTGGTCCCTTCAGGAAAAAGGTTTACAGATCAACCTCCTGGAGTTATGAGCGGTCTGGAACGCTCTAAAGGCCTTCAGAGATCGGCTGTCCCATCAAATTATTCAAATTCAGACAGACAATAAGGTTGCCATGTATTACATCAACAAGCAGGGGGGCACCGGATCTCACCCCCTGTGTCAGGAGGCCATCAGAATGTGGCTTTGGGCTCGCCGGAACGGCATGTTTCTTCAAGCCACCTATCTGGCAGGCATAAACAACAGTCTGGCCGACAGATTGAGCAGGATAATGCAACCTCACGAGTGGTCGCTCAATTCCAGGGTGGTAAGCGAGATCTTCCAAGTGTGGGGCACTCCCTTGGTGGATCTCTTTGCCACTCAACTCAATCACAAGGTCCCTCAGTTCTGTTCCAGACTTCAGGCCCACGGCAGGCTAGCGTCGGATGCCTTTCTCCTGGATTAGGGGAAAGGCCTCCTGTATGCTTATCCTCCCATACCTTTGATGGGGAAGACTTTGCTGAAACTCAAGCAAGATCGAGGCACCATGATCCTGATCGCTCCCTTTTGGCCGCGTCAGATCTGGTTCCCTCTTCTTCTGGAATTGTCCTCCGAAGAACCATGGAGGTTGGAGTGTTTTCCGACCCTCATTACTCAGAATGAGGGGGTGCTTCTGCATCCCAACCTCCGGTCCCTGGCTCTCACAGCTAGGATGTTGAGAGCGTAGATTTTGCCTCCTTGGGTCTCTCCGAGGGTGTCTCCTGTGTCTTGCTTGCTTCCAGGAAAGATTCCACTAAAAAGAGTTACTCTTTTCTATGGTGGAGGTTTGCCGTCTGGTGTGACAGCAAGGCCCTAGATCCTCGCTCCTGTCCTACACAGACCTTGCTTGAATACCTTCTGCACTTGTCCGAGTCTGGTCTTAAAACCAACTCTGTAAGGGTTCATCTTAGTGCGATTAGTGCATACCATTACCGTGTGGAAGGTAAGTCGATCTCGGGACAGCCTCTAGTTGTTCGCTTCATGAGAGGTTTGCTTTTGTCAAAGCCCCCCATCCATAGGCGCCCGGTATAAGAGGCTTGGGCAGGCTAAGCCTCCCCTGCTGTGCTCTGAGAGGTTTAAATTGTTGATTTACCTCCATCCTCACAGGAGGAGCTGCAGTGAAAGCCCTCTAGCCTTGTGTAACCAATTGTAGAAATTGGTTTATGGTTTGTTTACCTCACTGCTGGGAGAGCAGGGGGAGGGGCAGGGCCGTGCCTAGGGTCTCCGGCACCCCCCTGCAGTTGGCCCCGCCCCTCCTAAAACGATCGTTACACTACCCGCCCTCTTCTCCCCAGATCCTTTTCCTTTTTTTTTGTTTAAATTTACCTCTGTCCGGCGGCAGCGTAGCGTTAGTGAGAAGGAGGCGGTGCTCCCCCACCCCGACGTGTCAGTCTTCCCTTCGCTCAGTGTCCCGCCTTCTTCTGACGTCATTTCTGATGTCAGAAGAAGGCGGAACTGAGTGAAGGGAAGACTGACACGTCGGGGCGGGGGAGCGCCGTCTCCTTCTCACTAACGCTACGCTGCCGCCGGACAGAGGTAAATTTAAACAAAAAAAAAAAAGGAAAAGGATCTGGGGAGAAGAGGGCGAGGTAAGCATGGTGCGGCGGGGCGCCCCCCAGAGGATGGCGCCCTCCTGCCATGCTTACCTCGCTTACCGTGTTGGCATGGCCCTGGGGAGGGGGGGGGGGTTGGCTGGGTTGCCAGGGAGATATTTAAGGAGGATGACTTCCTGACCTGCACTGAGAACAGATAGCAGCAGAATCGGACAACCAGACAACAAAGGTAGAAAAGATCATTTTATTTTCATTATAGTGTTTGGAATATGTCCACTTTGAGAATCAGGTGCTCAACATTAAAAGTTTATGTTTATTTACTTATTTATGGCATTTTACCCCACATTAAACATGAATTAGGGTGTTTTGTGGCTCTACATGAGAATTGTGATATTATGATCCCTTGTTTCATATTGTTGACGGTCTGCATTTTCCGTATGGGTGGTATATTGGTGTATTAGGTTCTGCCCAGTGTAATATTTATGGTACAGAAAGGTTCTGAGTGTGTTTTTGCACAAAGTTGTGCATAGTGTTTTGCAGTTGAGCGATTGTGGTTAGTATATGCTTTGAGCAACCACTTTATTCTTTGACATATGATACATATCTAATATCTAAATTTAATAAAAGGTATTAATTGTGACTTTTATTTTTATTTATTTATTTTTTTCTGTGTGTTATCAGACAATTATGGATTTAAGCTCCACCCCTGGCCCCACCCCATAACCCCGCCCCCTTTAGCCTCCCCAAACAGTTGGGCCACCGACCGCCTATGCCCCCATCAAACCTCCTACAGTGTCATGGGATCTCAATGTTGTTCTCACCCAGCTGATGAAACCTCCTTTCGAGCCACTGAATTCCTGCCATCTGAAGTACTTGACTTGGAAGGTCATTTTCTTGGTGGCAGTCACTTCAGCTCACAGAGTCAGTGAGCTTCAAGCCCTGGTAGCTCATGCTCCTTATACTAAATTTCATCATAACAGAGTAGTCCTCCGCACTCACCCTAAGTTCTTGCCGAAGGTGGTGTTGGAGTTCCATTTGAACCAGTCAATTGTCTTGCCAACATTCTTTCCCCGTCCTCATACCCGCCCTGCTGAATGTCAGCTGCACACATTGGACTGCAAGCAAGCATTGGCCTTCTATTTGGAGCGGACACAGCCCCACAGACAGTCCGCCCAAATGTTTGTTTCTTTTGATCCCAACAGAAGGGGAGTGGCTGTCGGGAAATGCACCATATCTAATTGGCTAGCAGATTGCATTTCCTTCGTTTACGCCCAGGCTGGGCTGACTCTTGAGGGTCATGTCACGGCTCATTGTGTTAGAGCCATGGCAGCGTCAGTGGCCCACTTGAAGTCAGCCACTATCGAAGAGATTTGCAAGGCTGCGACATGGTCATCTGTCCACACATTCACATCGCATTACTACCTTCAGCAGGATACCCGACGCGACAGTCGGTTCGGGCAGTCGGTGCTACAGAATCTGTTCGGGGTTTAGAATCCAACTCCACCCCCCTAGGCCCATTTTTATTCTGGTCCAGGCTGCACTCTCAGTTAGTTGAATATGTTCAGGTCAATCTCAGTTATGTCCTCGCCGTTGCGAGGCCCAATTGACCAATGTTTCTTGTTTTGACTGAGCCTGGGGGCTAGGGATACCCCATTCGTGAGAACAAGGAGCCTGCTTGTCCTTGGAGAAAACGAAAGCTACATACCTATAGAAGGTATTCTCCGAGGACAGCAGGCTGATTTTTCTCACCTACCCGCCTGCCTCCCCTTTGGAGTTGTGTCTTCCCTTGTCTTGCTATTTACTGGACTGGCGATCACGCTCGCATTCGGGAGGGAAGATGGTCGCGCATGCGCACTGTGAATGCGCACGCGAGGGCTAGCAAACGCTGTTGCTAGTGAAGATCTCCGATCGGAGGGGCTGCCGTGGACGTCACCCATTCGTGAGAACAATCAGCCTGCTGTCCTCGGAGAATACCTTCTACAGGTATGTAGCTTTTGCTTTACACCTGCAACCTAGAAATCACCTCTTATGCTGCAAACATAAAATATGACTGGAGAAAAATCACAAAATCCATTTCCTTTCCTACCGGTATCCCACAAACCCTGCTGGATCTCTGGCTGTGCCCTTCTCTGCCATTTTTACAAATTAATTAATTAATTGTCCTAGGATTTCTTGTTCCTGAAGCTGACACTGTTTTTCCTTCCATCGCCTCCATCTGTATGCCACTTCTTTGTGTCACTGGCCTGTCTTTGTCACGTACATATCCTTTGTCTGTCTGTCTGTTCCTTTCTGTTTCATTTTTCTCTGTGGTAATTTTAACATATACTGAATGACTACCATTGTAGTACTTTCTCTTCTGTAACTTTTGTTTATTCTGTATATTGTAAACTGCTTTGCTTGCTATGGTGGTTTATTAAAACTTATATTAAACTTTAAACTCTTTCTGACACACAATTACATTTCTCCCCACAGTGTAATGCTTGACATTTCCTCTTAAATACTCTCCCTATCTCTCTCACTTTCTCCCTGTCTATCCATTTGACTCCCTTTGAACCTGATGTCAAACAGTCTGGCCCACTGTAATGTCTTGTTTCTCTTCCTACTGGTGTGGTTCTGATGTTCTGCGGAAGGAATGTCTCAGATGGGATGGATTACCTCGAATCCAAGAAGCTGGTCCACAGAGACCTAGCCGCCCGCAACATTCTCATATCCGAGGATAATATGGCGAAAGTAAGCGATTTCGGCCTGGCGAAGGTGGACCTGAAACAAGAGGACCTCACCCGGATTCCTGTCAAATGGACGGCGCCAGAGGCCCTAAAGCATAATGTAAGCAGGAAACCAACAGGCTAGCAAGACAGCACATAAATCTACTACTAAACAAGTTTATTCATTTTGTTTCCTATATACCACAAGCAGCCCCAAAGCTATTGAAGTGGTGTACATTCAGGTACAGTTGGTATTTTTCTGTTCCTGGAGGGCTCACAATCTGAGTTGGTATCTGAGGTAATGGAAGGTGAAGTGACAACGAGCTGCAGTGAGCTTTGAACCAGGCTCCCCTAGTTCTCAGTTCACTGCTTTAACCATTGGGCTACTTCTCGGTTTACCATTGGCCCAAGGAGAGCTGAATCTCCTATCCCATTGCATTCTAGGACATATAGTTCAGATTTCAATAGGACCACAAGCTCTTGCATGCATTATTAGAACATAAGCATAGCCCTACTAGGTCAGACCAATGGTCCATCTAATCCGGTATCTTGCTTCCAACGATGGCAAACCCAATTAGTATCAATATTCCTTGCTACCAATCCTGGGGCAAGAAGTGGCTTCCCTCATGCCCATCTCAGTAACAGACTATGGACATTTCCTCCAGGAACTTGTCCATTAGGATGGGGATTGTAGCTTGGTCTTTCCTTGGTAACTGGGAGGCATTCGGTAGCTCCACTGTTGACTAATGATCCATTAATCAGAAAAGCAGGTATACTCGCTGGTGGCTTCCCTGCTCACAGTATTGAACTGCTGCTATTTTGAAAACTATAATAACTTTAAAAAATGTAAAAAAAGAACAAACTGTAGCTCATACTAGTGATAGATCCCTCATGTTTTCACGCTTTATCTCAGGTCTTTAGCTCTTATGGTAAAGGTATTCATTGCGTATGTGCCCTCCGACAGGGGAGAGCAGGGGAGTAAGATTCCCTGGGCCCTGCCTCCAAGGGGAGGTCCGGCGCCAGAAACAAGAGAATGCCAGAACGAGGGAGAAGTAGATGCAGGAAGGTAAGGGAATGGGGGGGGGGGGGGGGGGCAGAGGCAGTAGCAGCATACAGTAAGGGGGGGTTTACGTAATCCTCATTAATCCTTATTTATAATATTTAATAGTAGTCCATACTTTATTCTCAGCATATTTCTCAACACTTTTTTATTTTATATTTTTTTTTTGTAAAAGGATTTCTTTGGAAGAGCCTAAGCTTTTCTTTCTTCTTCATATTTATAGTATTTTTAACATTGTATTTCAATCAGAAGAGTACTTAGTTTTTAGCTTAAGTCGGGGTATATACGGTGGAGACCAGTTGGACATAGACCCATGTTTTGCATTTGACTGTTTCAAGGTAGTCTCCAAAGATATCTTTCACTATACTGTCATACTGAAATAAAAAAGTGTTGAGAAATATGCTGAGAATAAAGTATGGACTACTATTAAATATCATAAACTAGTGGAACCATGCCCATTTCCTCAACAATGAAACGGGCCCTAGGAAGGCTGTCATGTAAGTTTTTTTTCTCTCTCTCTCCCCTGCCCTCCCCTCCACGTCTAGCGATTCTTCTCTTCCCTGCCCTCCCATCCGTGTCCTGCGATTCTCTCCTCTACTGTCCTCCCATCCCATCCATGTCCATCAATTCTCCTCTGCCCTGCCCTTCCCTTCCTCCCTCCCCTCGATGTCCCGCGATTCTCTCCTCTACTGTCCTCCCATCCCATCCATGTCCATCAATTCTCCTCTGCCCTGCATTCCCCTCCCCTTCCTCCCTCTTCTTGATGCCCCGCGATTCTCTCCTCTACTGTCTTCCCATCCCATCCATTCTCCTCTGCCCTGCCCTCCCCTTCCCTTCCTCCCTCCCCTCGCGATTCTCTCCTCCCCTCGATTTGTACCTGAACGTTCTCTGGCTGGCTGGCGCTGGCTTACCTTCCCTCCCACTGTTCCGCCCTCTGACGTCATTACGTTTTGACGTGAGGGAGGGGCAATGAGTGTTACGAACCCAGGCATCCAGACGTAGAATGTTGGAGGTGCAAATTATTATATAGGATAAGGATTAATGAGGATTACGTAAACCCCCTCCTACTGAATGCTTGGCTCATTGAACTATTCAGCCAATGAGGAGGTGGATACGTGTATCTGATAGATCCTATCATAGCTCTATTATTATGCTGACCGTTCTATCATAAAGCTGAGAAATATTTGAGAAGCTGAGCATAACCACGATTGAACATAATACAGAAACATTGCTAGTAACATTAACAAATTATATCAGACAACTCATGAGTAATGGTCAAAGAACTCTTGTTATGCAACTGGATCTTTCCAGCGCATTTGATTTAGTAGCTCATGAAGTTTTGGTTGAAGCTTGTGCTAGTTTTGGGGGTAATTGGCAGGGTCCTCTCTTGGTTCAGGGATTTGTTGGTCAGCAGATCATACAGAGTTAAGTCTCAAGGGGTCCTGTTTACTAAGGTGCGCTAGCGTTTTTAGCGCGTGCAAAAAATTAGCGTGCACTAACTGCATAGGCGCCCATAGGAATATTGTGGGCACCTGCACAGTTAGCGCACGTTAAAAGCACTAACGCACCCCTAGCGCGGCTTAGTAAACAGGGCCCAAGGAGTGTTATCAGATAGTTGGTTTGCACTTTCGGGTATACCTCAGGGATCTCCGCTATCACCAGTCTTGTTTAATGTGCTCATGTCATCTTTATAAACAGGATGGAGTCGGTCCAGAGGGCGGCTACGAAATTAGTAAGCGGTCTTGAATGCAAAAATTATAGGGGCAGGCTTATGAACCTCAACATGTATACGCTGGAAGAGAGGAGGGAGAGAGGAGACATGATAGAAACGTTTAAATATCTCAAGTGCATTTATGTACAGGAAGAGAGCCTTATCCAAATGAAGGAGAGCTCTGGAATGAAGGGGCATATGATAAAGTTAAGAGGAAATAGGCTTAGGAGTAACCTAAGGAAGTATTATTTCACAGAAAGGGTGGTGGAGGCGTGGAATGGCCTCCCGGTGGAGGTCTTGGAGTCGAGGACTGTTCCAGAATTTAAAAAGGCATGGGATAAGCATGTGGGATCGCTTAGGAACAGGAAGAATTAGGGGTTACAGAGGATGGGCAGACTGGATGGGTCATATGGCCTTTATCTGCTATCATGTTTCTATTAGACAGACATTTGGAGGATGAAGGATATTCTGTTTATATTTATGTGGGTGACATAACTATAACCTTTTGTGTGATTGCAGATTTAAAGGATATATATAATTACATTTCTCGATGCTTTTCTATAATTACAAAATGTATGGCTTTTCATTACCTCAAATTGAATAGGGAAAAAAACAAAATTCTTATTGTGGGTGAAGCAAAATCAAATATGAGAATCTAATGTTATCTTTAATGAGACATCTTATTTTTTAGATCGCTCTATTAAGATTCTGGGTATTGTGATAGATGATACATTATCCATGGAACCTCAAGTAAATTCACTTGTACGTAGTTCATTTTATGTAATGAGAAAGTTAAAAAGCATTAGGAGATACCTACCGGAAGACTTGTTTAAGTTGGTGGTACAATCTCTGATTCTAAGTAAACTAGATTATTGTAACATTGTATATTTGTCGGCTTCCAAAACAGATGTTGAGAAAAATTCAAACCATTCAAAATGTGGCAGTTCATTTGATCTTCTCTTTAAAGAAATCAGATAAAATTACACCTTATTTTGTGAAGTTACATTGGTTCCCTATTGAGACAAGGATGTTGCTGAAGATGGGATGTCTGTTATTTAAGATAACTTATGGATTGATCCCATAATATATGCTTTCTTTAGTACCTGGATGTCTCAACTCCATCTCAAATTAAACATGGCTAAAACTGAACTTCTTATTTTTCCCCCTAAACCCTCCTCCCCTCTTCCCCCATTCTCTATCTATGTTAATGGCTCTCATATCCTCCCTGTCTCTTCAGCTCATAACCTTTGAGTTATCTTCGATTCCTCTCTCTCCTTCTCTGCCCATATTCAACAAATCGCCAAAACCTGTCGCTTCTTTATCTTCTTGTACACACAAACCAGGACTTATAGCCACCAACTTCAAGAGAGTGCTGTAAAACAGTTCACACCAGTATAGTATAATAGAAATGTTTTTTATGTGTATAGAGTACCCTCAGATATTTACCACTATTACTGCAGTCAATAATGCTGCTACAAAGTGGCATAGCACTTCTTTCATCAGGTAACTCTAACAAATTTTTTGGGGAGAGCAACATATGCTTCCCAATCACCTCAGTGCTATAAAATCGCTTATCACTTTTAAAATTGTATATACTAGGTGAAAACTGTGCACTTATCTCTTAAGTTCTTGCCTCCCTGGCAGAACTATCTTGCCTTGCTGAAACATTCGTCAGTTGCCTTCCCCTGAAACCACCCGACTCCGCGGGGTTTCAATCACTTTCCTCAGGGACAAGGGTTAAGGCTGCATAATTCTTTTCTTCCTCATTCTTTTTTGTCTCAAGCAATCCACAAGACAAAGCAGGTCTTGCTTTGTCTTGTGGATTGCTTGAGAGAAAAAAGAATGAGGAAGAAAAGAATTATGCAGCCTTAACCCTTGTCCCTGAGGAAAGTGATTGAAACCCCGCGGAGTCAGGTGGTTTCAGGGGAAGGCAACTGACGAATGTTTCAGCAAGGCAAGATAGTTCTGCCAGGGAGGCAAGAACTTAAGAGATAAGTGCACAGTTTTCACCTAGTATATACAATTTTAAAAGTGATAAGCGATTTTATAGCACTGAGGTGATTGGGAAGCATATAAAATGAGCATATGTTGCTCTCCCCAAAAAATTTGTTAGAGTTACCTGATGAAAGAAGTGCTATGCCACTTTGTAGCAGCATTATTGACTGCAGTAATAGTGGTAAATATCTGAGGGTACTCTATACACATAAAAAACATTTCTATTATACTATACTGGTGTGAACTGTTTTACAGCACTCTCTTGAAGTTGGTGGCTATAAGTCCTGGTTTGTGTGTACAAGTTATTGAATGTTACCAGAGACATTGATATTGTGGATTCGGCTTCTTTATCTTCAACATTAGCAAAATTCGCCCTTTCCTTTCTGAATACGCCACCAAAACCCTCATTTACACCCTTATTACTTCTCGCTTGGACTATTGCAATTTACTTCTCACTGGTCTTCCACTCAATCATCTTTCTCCTCTCCAATCTGTCCAGAATTCTGCAGCTCGACTTATTTTTCGCCAAAATCACTATGCCCACACTAGCCCACTCCTAAAAAAAAAAAAAAAACACTTCACTGGCTCCCTATCCGCTTCCATATAAAATTCAAACTCTTCTTACTGACCTTTAAATGCATCCACTCTATGACCCCTCACTACCTCTCCTCACTCATTTCTCCCTACTCTCCTCCCCGTCAACTCCACTCTCTGAACAAATCTCTCTTGTCGTCCCCCTACTCCTCCACCGCTAACTCCAGACTTCTTTCCTTTTATCTTGCAGCACCTTATGCCTGGAACCGTCTTCCTGAACCCATACGTCTAGCTCCATCTCTACCTGTTTTTAAATCTATGTTGAAAGCTCACCTTTTCACTACTGCCTTTGGCCCCTAACCGTTACTCATTTGCCCTCCTCCTTCCCTGTTCCTCTTTACCCTGTAATTCCCTTGCCCATAATGTCTTGTCTGTCTGTTTTACTTAGATTGTAAGCTCTTTGAGCAGGGACTGTCTCTCTATGTCAAGTGTTCAGCGCTGCGTGCGGCTGGTAGCGCTATACAAATGTTATTAGTAGTAGTACACTACTCGATCATTGAACAATTTTATAATACCCAAATTTCATCTCTATTTATCTTTCCTAGTCCTCGGGGATCACCTCTAAGAAAATATTCACTTGCCTATTTGCCTATCAGGTAGCTAGTTTGTGGAATTCCCTCTTTCTTAAATTAAGGAACTTGCCTACTTGCAGTCTTTTAAAGAAAGAACTGAGGACTGCTTTTAAATAAGTATGTGTTTTTGTGTTAACGCTGATTGTTTTTGTTATTTGTAACTATATGTGACCAACTTTGTCACATCCTAGATTTATTTTTCTAGCTTCTTGGTTGAGACCCACTAAACTACAATATTGGTATTAGCGGGATATGAGACCTAACTGTAACCATAGCAAACTGTAAGTTTCATGTTAAACTGTACCTGCTGTACACTGCCTTGGGTGAATCTCTTCATACAGGTAGTTAATAAATCCAAATAAATAAATTAAATAAATAAAAATGTTCATTAGGGATATTTGAAAAGCTGACTGGCTGGGGCGTGAGGGGACCGAACAGTGTGAGTACCACCAATGTAGACAATTCTTTCACCCTAAAACCAGTCCAGCCAGTCAGACAAGAAACACAGCTTAGTTCATGTCATGTATCAAAGAAATATTGACTTTTACGGAAGTATCATTTTAGCTGTTTCTATTTCTGTAGTTTTAGATATTTCTGTTCTGTTTATTTTTAAGGAAGCTTGTGATTTGCTTGACCCATGGAATAGTCTGTGGTTAGCAGATTTCTAAGTAATGGCTGAACGTTACAACATGAGTCCTGACATGACAGAGCATAAAAGGGCTGGGGATGAACCCTCAGCCTATTTCTCAAGCATTGAAAGATACCACACAGCTTCAAAAGAGACAGAAAAGAAAAGATAAACATATATTTCTTATCTCCTAACCAAATCCCATCTGTGGTGCACCCAATAGTGAACTTCTGACTCAACTGGAAGTGCGGTCTCGCCATCTATGACCCTTACCCAGGACATGGGAATCACACCTCACATTTCAATTTGATATACCGCTAAATTACAAAAATATCTAAATGGTTTACACAGTGACGATCCTAGGTCGGCTGCCTCCCAGGGCGGATCGCCGATGCGCACCCCCCCCCCCCCGGCGCAATGACACCTCCCCCAACGCCTCAAACCTGGGAGCAGCCACGCGGCTCTGGGCTCCACTGGCTCCCTGCTCCCTCTGTCCAGGAACAGGAAGTAACATGTTCTGGGGCAGAGGGAGCAGGGAACCAGCGGAGCCAACAGGTGCATGGCTGCCCTCTGTACCTCTCCATCGGCATGCACCCGGGGAGGACCGCCCCCACCGCCCCGCCCTTGGTACGCCGCTGGGTTTACAATTAAAAGGATATAAAAGAAAAAGGCAGAATATGAAAGAGAGACAACAGATGCCTCAACTTACAATGGTAATGTTAACAGCTTAATACAATAACAATTAATAATGATGGGCCCGATATTCAAAGGATTTACGCTCCTAACTTTGAGAGTTATGCTCAGGGACAGACTGACCATTCGGGCAGCTGGGCAGTGCCCAAGGGCCCAGTGCTGTTGGAGTACCCAGTACCTCCTTCCCATATGTCTGACATCTCTCACCCCTCCGTCCTCGGTTCCATCACTCCCCCTCTCTCACCCCCCCCCCCCCCCCCACACCATTTACCTCAAAAGTGCCTTTCTCCATACAGGGCCATTACTATTTGCCACTGATCAGAACCTTCTCTCTGCCATGGCCTGCCTCTTTCCGATGTAACTTATTGCTTCCACAAGGGTGGGTTGCGTCAGAGAGGTTCCAGTCAGTGGCAGACAGCCTGGGCCCTGTACAGAGAAAGGGACTTTGAGGTAAACATGAGGGGAGAGAGCCAGATCCAGGGACAGAGAGGAGAGAGGGGGAGATGTTGGCCTCAGGAGTGGGGAGAAATGTTGGACATGGGGAAGGCAGGGAGGGGGCAGAGATGGTGGAGCTGTGGAAGGGGGCAGAGATGGTGCATTGAGGGGAGGGAGAAGGAATGAGAGGGAGAGATGTTGTATCAGGGGGGAAGGGGAGGAAGATGTTAGATCTGGGGAGGGGGGAGATATGTGGGACCCAGGGGTGGGGGGAAGGAAGTGGGAACCGAGGCGGGGGGCCCAGGACCCTCATTGCCTGGAGGTCCAGATCCCTATCAATTCACCCCCTGGTTATGTTCATACATTGGCTTCTTTGAAAATTTACTAGGGCTTAGAGGTGGTCACAGGGACATAATTTGGTCTCCATCCCCACCCATCCCCAGTCCATTTTATTCCATATCCACCCCATCCCCTACTAAAAACATCTTTGTTTTTGTAGTGTTACTTCTGTGATTAGTAGCACTTGGAGAAGAATCCTTAGGTCTGGATGCACTTAGAATAATGTAGGATATATATTGACTACTTAATAAGATGCTTTTATTTTACATTTATGTATGTATTGATTGTGAGCCGCCAAGAATTTTTAGATTGTGCAGTTATAAATTTTGAAATAAATAAATCAATAAATCTTATTGTTACCGTCCCCTCACCATCCCCAGTCAATTCTTTTCCATCCCTGCAACATCTCCATTATATTGCTAACATTCCCTCACCATTTCCACAGTTATTTTTCCCCATCCCCGTACCAAATCCTTATTTAAAAGGTCTTGTAAATTCAAACAAAACATAAAGTGAGTCCTATAACTCTTAAAATTTAAGACAAAACAATAGGCATTACTTTGTTAAATATGCAAGAAAAACATATTAACATGGCATGTGAGCAAACAATCGTTTTGAACTATGTAAAAATAATAAGCCAATACAGAGCCAGAACTCAGTTCCGTCCTATGGTCTTCATTTGTTCTCCTGCAACTTAGTAACATAGTAAATGACAGCAGATAAAGACCTGAACGGTCCATCCAGTCTGCCCAATAAGATAAACTCATTTTATATGGTATGTGATACTTTATTTGTATACCCGAGTTTGATTTGTCCCTGCCTTTCTCAGGGCACAGACCGTAAAAGTCTGCCCAGCACCGTTCTTGTACTAAAAGTTCTGAAGCTAACATCGAAGCCCCTTAAAATTTACACTCCAGCCCATCCATATCTATTCAGTCATGATCAGGGTGTAGACCGTAGAAGTCTGCCCAGCACCGGTTTTGATTCCCAATTACCGGCGTCGCCACTCAATCTCCGCTAAGATTCCATAGATCCATTCCTTCTAAACAGGATTTCTTTGTTTATCCCACACAACTGAAAAGAAAGTTCTGATGATGTGCTGGAGCAGGAGTTTCAAGCTGAGATGTTAATGTTTCAGGTTTCTGAATTAAGGTGTGCATGTGGACATAACCTGATCTCCATCCCCCTCCTGTCCTCAGTCATTTAGGATTCATACCCTCCTGTCCCCATTCACTTTGGATCCATCCCCTCCCATCCCCACAGTATTAATGACTACTTTGTCACCACACCATGGATTCCCACCGATTTCTACAGGTTTCCTGTTGTCCCCATCCCCACACACACCTCTACTAGGGCTGAGTGCATAAGTTTGTACTCAAAATTTCACTAAACTCTTAAATTTAGGAGCATAAAAAGTGGCTGATAACAGGGATGGATTTAGGACGGGGGAAACAAAGTTGGGAGCTCAGCACTGGTTTTCAGTACTAGGCTCATAAATCTATGCAAACGAATGGCAGGCCTACATTTATGAGCATAACATTAAGCTCATGAATGGAGATGAATTTTCAGCTGAAACATTATGCTCCTGAATTTGGCTGAAAATAGGACACACATTTAGTAGGCTAATGTAGAAGCATAAGTTTACGAGCTCAGCATTTTCTGAATATTGGCTCTGATAGTAGTAAGATACATTAGGAGGGCGGGTAACACACTTATTCAAGTTGCTATAAGGAATTTACACTGTAACTCATAGTATTCATGAAGTCCCAAGCCATCCTTGCTATTCAGCCCCTACAGGTTTGTTTATGACTGGGCTGAGATTAGGGATCAGAGGGACCTTTGCCTTTTGTCTGAATTCAGCAGAGGGGGTCACTGTATCGACTGATGGCCTGTGAGGGTGACAGAAGACTGTGCCAGTGAGTATCCTTTGGGGCATCGGAGATACATTGCCATCACCAACCTGGGCAGCCATCTTCTCTGATCAGTCCAAACTAACATGTAGATTTTGTTTATGTATGTGTGTATGTGTGTTTCTCTGCAGAAGTTCTCAACCAAGTCAGATGTCTGGAGCTTTGGAGTGCTTCTGTGGGAAATCTTCTCCTATGGCCGTACTCCGTACCCAAAGATGGTAAGTTTCCTCTTTCTGCTCCTAGGATGGGATGGTGAAAGGGGGAGGAGGGAACACGCTGGGGAGTAGCCATGGGAGCAACTGTTTTCTGTCTTGACAACATGCAAACTGAGAGATGATACCCTAAAATCACAGGGCCCTTCTCTCTCTTGGTACATCTCAGTCTTTACCCTAGAGTGGAAACAAAGGATTTAGTCCATCTTCTGCATCATCAAAACCCTAAACAATTCACGTTCGGAGAGTTGGGAAAACACAGTGTTCAATCTTTCTCACCTCATCTGTTCTTTAGTCTCATGAGACTTCTACATTTATTTCAGATGGGTCAGGTTTATGTGAACTTTGAAATGGTCAGACATTTCTGATGGTATTGTCATAAATTTCTGAAGTCAGATGGAGGCCTCCTTCTCACAGGTGCCATAGAGGTCGATAGTCAGCTGGTGGCCGTGAGTGTGTTCAGCCGCTGCCAGAGTTATTCCTGGATACTCAATGCTGGGCCATGCTGGGTTTATGCGACTGGCTCTCTTTTATGCTGTTAAGTGCAATATTCAGCATTTAACTGCGTAAGTGCCAGCTCCACCCCTGGACTCTCCATAAAATAGCTGTCTTTGAGTTTAGCGGCCTGTGATGATATTCTTGACACTGGCACTAACCAATTAACTGGCCAGGAGCCATTTGTGGCTGGTTAAATCTCTTTGACTATCGACCTCATGTTATTTATTGAGGGGTCAATATTCAAAGGGACAGATAAGGGCAGTTCTACAGCTGGGCATCTCCCTGAGGCCACATGCAGGAGCCTATACAGTAACAGAGCCTAGGCATTTAGATTCCATTATACAATGTACCATAACCCGATATCAGTGCGCCCAAAATTTAGGCAAGCTGGCTTAAGTGCGAACCGCTAAATATAGCAGGTGTGTGTGTAACTTCCAGTATACTGTAAATTATGTGCGTGACAGCCCTGCCTATGCCCTGGCCGTGACACCCCTTTGCAAGTACATACTATCTAAATTAAGCTGGTATTTGCAGAATAGTGTCCAAGCGCCCTGCTAGCACTTTCTGCTGGATTCTATATAGCGCGCCTAGCATTCCGCCCTGAAATCCAGGCATATTCTATAACAATGTGAGTAACTTAATTGGCTTAACAAGCTTAATCAGCATTGATAACAGCACTTAACAAGCAATAATGAGCACTAATTGGCAATAGTTAGAATTTACGCACGCACCTCGCTAAGCATATTCTGTAATGAACTGCGTCTAAATTCTAATGTACGTAGTTCAAAAGGGGCATGGCTATGGGTGGGGAAATGGGCATTCCTTGAGCATTCCCAAATTTACACGTGTACTTATAGAACATGGCCCAATGTGCATAAATCTACATGTGGGAATTTACGCCATGATTTCATTGGTGTAAATGGAGGCGCATAGTTTTAGGTGCTGGGATATCAACTAAGTGTATTCCATATATTGGACCTAAATCTAGGCGCCACTTATAGAATATGCTTAGGTGGAAATGTTTACTGGGCAGATTTTTTAGGTGCCTTATACAGAATCTGGTCCTTAACAGCTATATGCACACACATATGTATTGTAATCATTTATATGGACAGGGCCAGGTTCTATATATGTTGCCTAAAAAATGAGTGCCGAAAGAAAACATGCTTAGGCGTATTCTGTAAACCGTGCTTAAAGTTAGGTGTGGTTTGCAGAATACGCCTAAATCTATCCACGCAAATAGAATTTAGGCACAGCCAATTACATCAATAAAAACCAGGCGTAAATTCCCACATCTAACTTTAGGCGTGGAGCGGGTTATTTTATAACACGGAGCATAAATTTTTGGAATGCCAACAACCCGTCTATGTGCCTCCCATAGCCACGTCCCCTCTTGGGGCCCACATGGTAGAATTTATGTGGACTACATTATAGAATATGCTTAGCGAGTAGTGTGTGTAATTTCTAATTATTGCCAATTAGTGCTGATAATTGCTTGTTACCATCCAATTATCAGCGCTGATTGGCTCGTTATTTTAATGTGAGTGCCTAGATCATAGAATTTCCCTTTAAATTTGTAAGTCTCCCATACAGGAATTGTTGGTGACACTAAGGGGTAAATTCTTTAAATGGCACCTAAAAAAATCAGTGCCAAATTCCCCCCCCCCTCCCCCCCCCCCCCCCACACTTAAGCAGTATTCTACACAGGGGCGTAGCCAGACAATAGATTTTGGGTGGGCCTAGGCAAGAAGTGGGTGGGCACCAAGTGTTCTTCCCCCATCCCACCACCACCAAAAAATATGTCATCTGGTGGGAAAATGCTTCTTTCCACCTTGGCAGTCTATAGCAGGCATGTGCTGAAAACTGAGCATGCGCAGGTGCCAGTATCGTGGAGAGTAGCATTTTCTTTACCATCAGAAGGAAGTCTCCAGCTGGCGGAGCTTGGGATCCCCACCAGCTACCGCTAAATTTGTGTTACTTTTGGGTGTGCCTGAGCCCTAAGTGGGTGGGCCCTGGCCCACCCAGGCCCACCTGTGGCTACGCCACTGATTCTACAAGCCATGCCTAAAGTTTGATGCAGTTTATAGAATACATGCTCAAGCAGAAAGTTTGCGTAAATCTAGGCACGGCCATTTGCACCAACAAAAACATGTACAAATGCCCGCGTCTAAATTTACACGCAGAGCACCATTATTCTGTAATTAGGCACATAACTCGAAGCCACGCCCCATTCCGCCCCGAAATACCCATGACTCTCCCATTTCCACGCCCACTTTTTTAGAACTTGTGTAAATTTTAAGCACGGATCCCGTGCCTAACTTTACACGCATTGTTCCCAAATTAAATCTAATTAGTACTAATAATTGCTGGTTAAAAAGCCAATTTGGGGCACAAATTGCCTTGTTATTCAATTACGTTGTGCGCACAAATCAGGAACATGCATAAATTTGCGAGTGCAATTTTTGGTGATCTATACAGAATCAAGAGGTAAGTGGATAGTGTCGCTGAAAATTCTCTGTAACCGCCACAGCTCTATCCATGAAGTACTGATGCAGTGGGAGGACGGCTGGCTCCCCAGTTCAAAGAGACATTGTCAAGTCTCGTCTTAGGGAGATAACTGTGGCCATTTCATGCAGATTAGGCCACTTTTCTTGGCCATCTGAGGCAACTGTACTGCTGGTGTAGGCTTGTAACTGTGGCCGCTTTGTATTCTCCTCTCTTTGCCCAGTCCTGGGGGAGTTTGCAATGCCACACATTCAGATCCCCTCTCTGGTTTCTTCTATCTATTAGCCTACCTTCATGTTTATCACTGTGCTCTGTGTCTGCCCCAAGCATATTTGCCTATACGTTTTGGCTGAAGTGTCAGCTCTACAGAGAAGGGACCGTCTTCTGGTATGTATCTGTATAATGCTGCATATGTCTAGAAGCACAATAGAGATGATAAGCAGTAACACTAGCATGGTGCCCCCTGACTCTGCTCTCCGTTGTCTCCTCAGTCCTTGAAGGAAGTGTGTGAGAAGATAGAGAACGGGTATCGCATGGAGGCCCCCGAACACTGTCCTCCCTACGTCTACGCCCTAATGAACAGCTGCTGGGAGACGGACCCAGGGAAGCGACCCTCCTTTAAGAAACTGAGAGAGAAGCTGGAAAAGGAGCTGAGGGCCCTGCAGGAAGGATAAGGAGAGAAACTGTGTGACTGGTGGAATATGTGTGTCATGGCCAGGGAGGCAGAGAGCAGAGTACTCCAAGAGACACACCTGGGTGACCAGTCTGGGAACACCAGCCACGCTGTGCGTGGAGATCTGGGATTTAGAAGAGATTCCCAGGACGCTTGGAAAGGTTGAAATAGTCTGTGGGCTGCTGAGCAGGGTACTCTGATTCTGCCCCTGCATTTCCTATTTATAAAACTCACATTAAACAAGGGGTGGAACAGTTCTCTCTCCCAAGAAACACTGTTTGCAAGGTCCATGTTGATCTCTATCATTGGCAGCATGTTCAACTTTGGCTTAAATAATTTGATATCAGGAGCTAACACACTAATAAATGACACTTGTGCTGTTCCAGGTTTCCCATATAGTTGGTGAAACCCTCAGCACACCTTCACTTTTTATCTGTGAGGATTTTAATTGGTTAGGCTAAAAGCCCCATCTTTATTAAGCCTAGTAACCCTTCCTGGCCTTTTTTTGTGCTGATCACAATTCCAGCGGTTGCTCCCTTCCCCTCCCACAAGCTCCACACTCTGCTCAGCCACCATTTCCCATGTTGTCTGAACATTATCCACTGGATTCTGTATAGGTTGCAAATCACAGGTCCGTACATAAACTAATTAGCTGATTAGGCAGTAATAATCAATGAGTGATGTTAATGAGCACATAATTGGCAGTAATTAGAAGTTACACATGGATTTGGCCTACACTCTATAATGTGTGCCATAACTTCAAAGGGGGTGTGGCCACGTGAGGGACCTGGGCAGGTTAGGGGCATTCCCAGAAGTTAGGCATAATGTTATAGAATACTTGCATTTGCACGCCTGTCATTATTGGGTGCAAACAGGTGTAAGGGCTCGCACCCAAAGTTAGATGCAAAATGCGCACTAATGCATTTTATAACAGTCATCCAAACTGTGCACACAAATTTAGGTGTGCTCCTGATTTGTGCATGCAATTTAATAGACTAATGAGCTAAGTAGTGCCAATAATTGGCTTTTAACAAGCAATTATTGACATTAATTAGATTTAATTATGACTTACTTGCATAAATTTAGGCACAGGATCTGCCTGATACCTGTGACCTGGATAAGCTACTGTTGGAAACAGGATATTTAGTTTGATGGACCTCTGGTCTGTTCCAGTAACAGTGGCGTAGTCAGACAGTAAAGTTTGGGTGGGCGTATGGGCAAAATGGGTGGACAGGAAATGTCCTCTCTGTCCCCTCCTTCTGGCACCCCCCCATGTCAAATTAAAATATAAATACTTTAATTGGAAAGGATCCCCAACCCCCACCAGCTGAAGATTTCCTCCAAAGACACCCAGATCTCCCTTCTGTCCAGCTCGGCAGTCAGCTTATTATATTGCATTGCACTTGGTATCTATATACTGCAAATACCTTGCAAGCGTAGTTCAAAATGGTTTACATAAGCAGGAGATAGTACAGTCATCCAGAATTACAACTTCATTAAAATTACATCGTACATGAAATTAAAATCACAGAGCCCGATTTTCAGCCAGTGGCGGGCAGCAAGTTAAATCCAGATATTTAATGCCGGGCCGTATCCGGCAACCAGCATTGAATATCACGGTTTATTTTGGCGGTTAACTTTATAGCGGCAAAGATAGGCCTGCTATTTAAGCGGACTATTTTGACTGCTCAAGATAGCCGGTTAGGCGCTGAATATCCAAGCCTAACTGGCCGTGTCACTCGATATAGCTGGTTAGCTGGGATATTCAGCAAGAGATTACTGGTTATCTCCCACTGAATATTTGTGATTAGGTTCTTAAATGATATTTAACTTAAAAGAGTTGATCAAGGGTTGAGGGGTTGGGAGGAGGTGGATAGGGTTGCGGGGGGGAAGGCGGGGATGAGGGGAATAGGGGAAGGAGAGTATAAGAAATCAATCATTTGGAGCAACTTTAATTGTACCAATTATACTGCAGTTGTAATGTGACAGTTGTTCTGGATGCAAATAAACAAGAATTAAAAAAAAAAAAAAAAGATATTTAACCAGTCAGGAGCCATTCCTGGCTGGTTGAATACTTTTAAATATCAGGGAGATAATGTTTAAGACACAAACGTCATTTTAGTTATTTAGCCCATATTTCTGGAATAGGTATGTTTTCAAAGATCTCCTAACCAGCCTGTAGTTGGTTATTGATGTAATGTAAGATGGTAAAGTTTTCCAATCTTTTGCAGCTTGATAAGCAAAAGTGGCTTTAAGTCATCTTTCATGTTATTTTTCCTGTAGGATTGGGAAAATTAAATGGAGATCTGTCTCGTAACACATAAACTTGCTTTGCTGAGCAAAATTGAAATACATATAACAAGGGGCATTTCCAATTCCAATTTTAAACAATATACAATAACATTTAAAAATTATTCTTGCCCCTATAGGAGGCCAGTGTAGTTTAATCAGAAATGGAGTAATTCTATCACCTTTCGTCAGAGAGAAAATGAAATGTACAGCTGTATGTTGTGTAGTTTGCAATTTTTTCATTAAAAACCTAGGTCAATCAAAATAGATAATATTGTAATAGTCCATCTAGGATAGCAATAATGCTTGTACCAGCAGACAAAAATGATATTCTTTAAAAAAATGTGCGAATATGTTTTAGCTTTCTCATCAAATTAAAAGTTTTCTTTATCAGTGCATTAATATGAGGTTCCAGTGAAAGCTCGCAATCAAGTAAAATCCCTAAAATTCTGATTACAGGTGATAAAGTATAGTCAATGCCCCTTATATTCAAGATATGATCGTGATCCACAGTGCCAGGTTCTCTCCCACTAATAGAAATTTTGTTTTTTATTTATTCAATTTTAATCTAAATTGAATCATCCAATTTTCAATTAAACCAACAGTTTAGATGAGTCAACCAAAGTTAAAATAGGAATAAGTATTGTAATATCATCCGCATATATGAATAATTGAAAATTAGCATTTGCTAGAACATAGCCTAATGAATGTAAAAAGATATTGAATAAAAGTGGAGATAGTGAGAAACAGTGGCGTAGCAAGGGCGGGGTGGTGGGGACGGTCTGCCCCGGGTGCACGCTGCTGGAGGGGTGCAGAGTGCAGCCGCGCTCTGCACCCTCCAGCAGCCAAGAATGCACCCCAGGGGGGGGCTTGATACGCTGGGGAGGGGGGTGTCATTGCGCCGGGGGGGACTTGATATGCTGGGGAGGGGAGTGTCATTGCGCCGGGGGGGGGGGGGTGTGTGTCATGCTGCACCCTGGGGGATGGACGCCGCTGCACCCTGGGGGGTGCACAGCGGCGATCTGCTCCAGGTGGCAGCTGACCTAGGAACGCCACTGGTGAGGAACCTTGATGCACACCATGATATATTCCAAGACTCAGCCCAGCGATAGTTCTCACCCCCAGCATGCCCTAGTTCTGGCGCTATAAAAATATTTAAATTTTTGTAGCACCAGCATTTACCCAGCGGTAATCGGACAGTGCTATTTGCTGTCCGGTTACCTTTGGATTAGCGTGGGACCCCTTATCGTCACCTCAATGTGTGGTCATAAGTGCTCCCCCCTGAAATGCTCATGCGGCAAGTGCTTGACTTGCCGCACAGCCCCTTCTTTAAAAAAGACCAGCCTTGTATCCATTGTAGTAAAAGGGGGCCTCAGCACACGTTAAAAACATTCTGACACCAGCACAGGCACCCTTTTGCTGCAGCTTAGTAAAAGGACCCTTGAAAAAGTATTGCACATTATAACCTTGTAACAGACAAAAAAGGGGGGAGACTCGCTTAAAGCCTGTATAATACAACAATACTGTAGAAACGAGTTTATTCACACAAAATATTGTGCAGGGAAAAAATGAGAAAGAACAGAGGAAAGACCTCAGAAAAGGTGACACACAGCAAGACTGCTGTAATTGTTCAACCGGGAAAATCACCGTACCTTCTTCAATCATTGGTCTCAAAACCCCCCATCCTCCCTATGTGTGGAAATTATTTTTTCAAAGAATTTTTTAAAGATTTGCTCAATGTAATTCAACAAAGTTGTAGAGTCTCAAAAAGAAAGAAAGACCACTTAGCTGGTTGCAGCATCTAGGATAGGCATCCACACCCGACGGAGCCGTTTCACCGAGGGGCTTCTTCAGGGGATAAGGACACCGACTCCAGGCTGGCAATCGCTGCTCTAGTGGGTTTTAATTAAGACTTAATAGATCAGCCTGGAGGATAGGGGGTTTTGAGACCAATGATTGAAGAAGGTACGGTAACTTTCCCGGTTGAACAATTACAGCAGTCTTGCGGTGTGTCACCTTTTCTGAGGTCTTTCCCCTGTTCTTTCTCATTTTTTTCCCTGCACAATATTTTGTGTGAATAGACTCGTTTCTACAGCAGGGGCGTAGCCAGACCTTGGAGGGAGGAGGGCCAAAGCCCGAGGTGGGGGGCCAGAGCCCAAGGTGGGAGGGGCACTGTTTAGACCCCCCCCCCACCACTTTGGACCCCCCCCCACCGCCACAACCACAAACCCCTGCCGCCAACACCACAACTGCAAACACCCCTGCCCACCGCCACCACCTGCCTGCCCCCTGCCCCGCCACCACATCAGGTACCTTGTTTGCTGGTGGGGGTCCCCAAACCCCGCCAGCCGAAGAGTCTTCTTCAGCGCCAGTCGACTCCGGTGCCTTCGTGGTGTGATCATCTGTTTCTGACGCCTTACGTCCTGCACCGTGGATGTAGATCTGTGCAGGATTTAAGGCGTCAGAAACAGATGATCACACCACGAAGGCGCTGAAGAAGACTCTTCGGCTGGTGGGGATTGGGGACCCCCGCCAGCAAACAAGGTACCTGAGGCGGCGGCGGGGGGGGGTCAAACGTAGAGGGGGCCAGGGCGTAATCTGTGGGGGCCCATGCCCCCGTGGCCCCACGTAGCTATGCCCCTGTTCTACAGTATTGTTACATTATAACCTTGTAAATTCTATGTAGAAAACCCTTAAGCCAAACAGACCCTCTTTCTGTTATGCCTAGACTATCTAAGAGCTGCATAAAAATTTTGGGGTCCTTTTACAAAGGCGTGCTGAAAAATGGCCTGCGGTAGCGTAGAAGCGTGTTTTGGGCGTGCACAGAATCATTTTCAGCGCACCTGTAAAAAATGCCTTTTTAAAATTTTTGATGAAAATCGACGTGCAGCAACATGAAAATTGTTGGGCCTGAGACCTTACCACCAGCCATTGACCTAGTGGTAAGGTCTGATGTGGTAACCGAGTGGTAATGGCCTACACGTGTAGAATGACAATTATCGCCCGCACGCTGGAAAATAAAAATATTTTCTAGGGCGTGTAGCAGGCGCGCGTCAAAAATGAAATTACCGCAAGGGCCATGTGGTAGCCGGGCGGTAACTCAAAAGTGACACACATTGAACTCACATAGGCGCCTACGTGGCTTAGTAAAAGGGCCCCTTTGTGATCAACCAGATCAATTGCACCGGAAAGATCGAATTGCAAAATCAATGCTTTTTCCCTTTCGGGTGATTATAGTTTTAATTTTATCTAATAAAGATCCTACTACCGGCTCTGTACTATATAAAGATCAAACTCCAGATTAAGAAAAATGTAAAGTATCAAACAGATCTAGATAATATAACAGCTGTTTAGCCTCCAAACCCTCCATTATTTTCCCCCCAAATGGTATAGATGTCACTGGTCTATAATTTGAAACAAAGTGCTTCCTTAGCATCCTTTATAATAGGAATCATTGCTCTTAAATGTGATGGAAAATCTCCTCATTTTATTGGTTTATATAACCATTCAAATGTTATTTGTTTAAATTCTAATTGACAGTGGGAGTCAGCATATTTACTGAGGGGGCCCTTTTACAAAGCGTCGATAAGCCCAACACGGCCACTGACGGTAGTTCTGGCTCAAGCGCGTGCCATTTCCGGCGTACCAAGAAATATTTTTGTATTTAATAGCACAGCGCTAATCCGGTGGTAATCAGGCATCACCACGTGCTGCCCAGTTACTGCTGGGTTACCATGGGAGCCCTTACCGCCACCTTAATGGGTGGAGGTGTAACCCCCCCCCCCCCCCCCACACACACACACACACACATAACCATGTGGTAAGAGTACTCTTACTGCATGGCCATTTGTAAAGGGTTTTTTAACCCGCTGAGGTAGAAACAGGGGCGTAGCTACTATGGGGCCATGGGGGCCTGGGCCCCCATAGATTTGGCCCTGGACCCCCCTGCCAATGATCCTCTCATCCCCCCTCCCTCCGTCACCATCTGCTACCTTCGCAGAAACAGAACGAAGCCTTGTGATCTGCAAAGCTTCATTCTGTTTCTGTGAGTCTGACGTCCTGCATGTTGTACGTGCAGGATGTCAGACTCAGAAACCAAACAAAGGAAGAAGACTTCGGCTGGTGGAGGTTGGGGTCCCCCGCCAGCAAAGGTAGGCGACGGCGGGGGGGGGGGGGATCGAGAGGGTTGTTGGCGGGGGGGGTCAAAGTTGTTGTTGTTGGTGGTGGCAGGGGGTGTCGGCAATTTCGGTGGGGGGGGCTAAAATGTGCCCCCTCACCTCGGGCTCTGGACCCCCCTCCCACTGAAATCTGGCTATGCCCCTGAGTAGAAAGAGCCCTGGTGCATGGGAAAAACAGCCCCCACCGCTACCGCAGGGCCCTCTTTCCCGCAATTTAGTAAAAGGACCCCTAAATAATGTAATAAAGTCATTTCAATCCGGCTGACTAAAATCTGTCAAATTTGATCTGCTGGAATACAGTCACTATTGCAATAGTTTAAAGGACAATTGATCCCAGTTGTACCTCCATGTGGTAAATGGGATCTAATAACTTGAAAATAGTCAGCTAATTGGTTAGCCGTAGAGGAATTGTCATTAGAGTTAGCTATAACATCTTGTGTATTTGTAAGAGAAGCAACAAGATTTAACAGATGTCTAGTATTTGTAACATCAGTTCTGATTATATCGGAGTAAAAATTACTCCTAGCTTCTGCTAGTCTGTGCTCAGAATCTGAAACTGTCTTTTTCCAGTTAAGTCTGGATAGGTCATTGGGAGGGTTTTTTTCCCCCCATTTTCTCTCTTTTTTTTTTTTTAGTCTTAGTATTTTTTATTAATTTTCGTTACAAAAGTGAATTAACAATCATGAAACAAGTAATACTGAGCAATTTTGATTAAAAATCCCAGAAGGAGAGAGAGAAGAAAAAAAAGGATATTTAACAAAATATGATTCATGCATAAGCTATAAGTTACACAAAATATGGCAAATAGATAAATGTAACATTTTAAACTAAACATTGTTAAAGTAAGATATAAGTGGAAACCATTTTTTCTCATGTAAAGCAAAACAAAATTATTTTTTATCAAAATAAGTTTCATATTTATAAGTTTGAAGCAACAAATTCCACCATTCTTGGTAGGTAACTTGGTATAAGGTCTTCCAATGTGAAAAGATTACTTTCAGAGCTAAGGTCAACATGGTATTAACAAGAATACATTCATTAGATTTTAGAAAGCTTTTAAAACATTGGTCTTTAAGTATCACACATTTATAATGTGCAACCTAATCAACTTTCAGAAATCACTGAAGACTTACCTCTTCAACAAGGCATACCACAATGAACCATCATAGGAACTGTGACGCATCACCCGAATGTGATCTCTCTATACCTGATTGCTTAATTCTAGTATGTTATCCATGTTTTTTATGTAATACCAATTGTATCTTTTACTCTAGAATGGCAATTGCCATGACGGAACATTGTAAGCCACATTGAGCCTGCAAATAGGTGGGAAAATGTGGGATACAAATGCAACAAATAAATAAATATGTTATTGAACCAGGAAGATGGAATGCATCTACCATTAATAACCATATATCTTTCCAGTATTTTTGAATACATACACAATCAAATATAAGATGCTTAATATTACCTTGTTGAGATTGGTAGGACCAACATAAATTAGAATTAGAGGTGTCCACATGGATCTATGCATAAATAAATACAGGGATTGTAATGTTGATGAAGATTTGGAACATTTAAATAAGGATCTCCATAACTGCTCCCACAATTTATCTGAAATAGACTGTTGAATATCTTCCTCCCAACATTTACGTAAAATACATTGAATAGGAAACTTATTTAGAATATATTTATATATGTGGGAAGCAGCATGACCTGTATGTTGGAGCCGCACATTTATATCAATAAGATCTGGGGTTTGAGACATTTGTTGAATTTGTAAGTTTTTTTTTCAACATAGAGCTAATTTGTAACCATTGATAAAATTGAGAATCTAATGAGAAAGATTTCCAGGTTTGGTTTTTTAAGTCAATAAAATCTTTAAGGGCCCATATTTCTATAAGCTGCCATTGGGACCAGGAAACTTGTTTTTTATCAATTTTAAATTTGGAGTTGTTCCATAAAGGCACAAATTTTGTGGTGGACCAAGGAGGTCGGGGAATCTAGCTCCACCTTGTAATTTAGGCAGCTTTAATTTGCCTAAGGAAATTCTGGGTACCCTAAGATTCCACAAAAAGTTAGAGAGCAATTTTTCCAACCTTCTATAGAAATAGCAGGGAAAAAGAAGAGGGATCATACTCAGAGTATATATGATCTTGGGTACTATTGTCATTTTGATAGTATCCAACCTTCCCCACCATGTTAAATTTAGTGGGGTCCATGATGTTAGAGTTCAACGTTTTTATTGATGACATAGTAAACATCACAGGCCATAATTCAAGTTTAAAGACATACAAAGTATGCTATTAACCATAATATACTTCACTGCGATCAAAACGTTATCAAGTTTTTTACATTTAGAAAATTAACCCTTCTTCGGAACCTGCAGCTTGCTTGTAACAGCATACAACAAATCTTCAACATATATGAACCCATCGCCTAAACCACATCATATCCCACCTACTCAATAATAAACTTCCCTTCCCCCTCCCATCCTCAACCCCCTACTCCCCCCAGGCCCTACCATCCAACCCCCCCCCCCTACAGACGGGGTCCATGATGTTAAAGAGGTCTCAATTTTTGCAAAACTTTTGTCCGAATTAATTTTGATAGTAGTTAAGAGATCTCTATCAAAGAAGACACCAAGATATTTAATAGAGGAGACTACCCAACCTTGAATAGTGAAGGGAACACAAACATCATTCAAAGGCATCAGCTCTGTTTTGTCCCAATTAATTCTATACCTGAAATTTTTGAAAAGTGAGAAATTAAGTGAATGAGGGCTTTCATAGATGATTGTGGGTTAGTGAGGTATAACAATATGTCATCTGCATATGCTGAAAGCTTAAACTCCTCCTTATCCAAGGATACTCCAGTTATATCTATGGATGTACAAATAGCCACTAAAAGGGGTTCAAGAGCTAGATTGAATAATAATGGAGAGATTGGGCAACCTTGTCTGGTGCCTCTGTGCAATACAAATGAATTAGAAAATTCTCCAGTAGCTGCAATTCATGTAGAAGGTGATGAATATAATAAGTGCAGCATAGGAAGAAAGAGTTCAGGAAAGCCAAACTGCCAAAGAACACTAAATAGGTATTTCCACTCTACCTGGTCAAAGGCTTTTTCAGCATCTAAAGAAACTGATAATATAGGGTAATCCTTTGACCAGGCAAAGTGAATGAGATGACACAGTAGTCTAGTATTATCAGCACCATAGCTAGATTTAATGAAACCAGCCTGATCTATGTGTATGAGTGAATGAACAATGTTCTCTATTCTACAACACAGAAGTTTTGCATAAATTTTATAGTCTGTATTTAAAAGTGAGATTGGCCTATGGTTTTGTACAAGGGTACAGTCTCTATTAGGCTTTGGTAATACTACAATGTTAGCATCTAGAAAATGGCCTGAAGAGGCTGATTCAAGTAGAGCTTGGTAATAGGCCATTAAATGGATTGATATAGAAGTTAAGAAAGATTTGTAAAACTCCGCTGGTAGACCATCTGGACCTGGTACTTTAGTCAAAGATAGCTTTTTGATTGCAGAGACAATCTCATCAAGAGAGATAGGCTGATTAAGTTGGTTTACATGTTGCTCCGAGTGGTGAGGTAGATGCAGCAATGAAAGAAAATTGGAAACTTCAAAGTCTTGAGCTGCAGCTTCTGAAGAATAGAGTGACATGTAAAAAGATTCAAAAGCCTCGCGTATTTGACAAGAGGAGGTTAAAGAGAATCCCGTAGATGATTCAATAGTAGTTATATGTTGTTTTGTTTTGTTCTCTTGCCTTTGAGATAAGATGCTAGCAGTTTACCAGCTTTATTAGCTTCTGTATAATATACAGCATTTTGCTTAAAAGTAATTACATTAGAGATGCTTGACAAAAGAGAGTTACATTGCATTTTAAGAGACCTGAGTTTTTGAAGAGTAGGTTTAGACGAGGATGTGTATAAAGTTATTTCAAGTTGATGAATTTCCTTTTCAAGATTAGAAATGTTAGCATTGTTAGCCTTATGAAGATGAGCTACATAACTAATTATTTCACCTCTTAGTCAGGTTTTAAATGTTTCCCAAACTGTTATAAAAGAAGGTACAGAGTCTTTGTTATTGTCAAAAAAATTCAGTAGACTTTTGAGAGATATGCTGCAGAAATTGTGCATCTGATAGTAGAGTGGTATTAAGTCTCCAAGGAGAAGATTTGATTCTATTAGGAGACCAGTTAAAGTCACACGATATTGTTGCGTGGTCAGAGATCGATATTTCATGAATCTTTGCATTGGATAACATAGGAATCAAGTCCTTGGTGCCCAGAAAATAATCTATTCTTGAAAATGTACGATGAGGAGCAGAGAAAAAGGAATAGTCTCTAGATGTTGGCTGAAGTAATCTCCATAGATCAGACCAGCCGTTGGACTGTATATGATTGTTCAGTGCATTTCTGACTTTGAGTTTAGCAGGTCTACAATTTGAAGATCTATCTAAATAAGGATCTAATGGAAAATTGAAATCACCTCCAATTATAGTATGACAATTGAGAGCATTCAGGCCAGATGTGTTGATTTTATGAAAGAAGTTGGGATCATCAGTGTTTGGAGCATAAACATTAATTAATATTATAGGATTATCTTCCAGGATTCCTTCTAGCCGAGTCCATCTGCCTTCATTGTCATTGACATGGGAGGTTAACTGAAAGGGCAGAGATTTTTTAAGGAGAGTGATAACACCATTTTTGTGACCTTTTGCAGGGCTAACAAAGCATTGATCAAACCATTTACCCAGAAGTTTAGAGCGTTCTTGTGCATCCAGATGAGTTTCCTGTAAAAAACAAATGTGCGCATTTTTTTTCCTCAGATACAATATAAGTTTCTTTCTTTTGATGGGATTGGAGATTCCCTTTAAGGGAGAGTATTCGTAGATTCATTGTAGATTTTTGAAATATATAACCAGCCGTACAATGCCAAACCAAATAGCATATGCATGAGACAAAAAAATTGGTGGTAAAAAAACAAGCATAAAATCCTCAAAAAAGGGGGAAAAAAGGTGACAAAGATAATAAAATAAATATTTCAATAAGCAAAACCGATGGAGAAAAAACGTGTTCCAATAAGGAGAAGAAAGAATGGAAATAAGATAATCCATTATGGGGCACATGAGTCCAGTATAGACATCAGGTGAGAGCTTAAGCCAGCACTTAATATTATGATTACAAAGAATCACATAACAGCAATGTAAATACATCTTTTTGAAAGAGAAAAGAATTATAAACATTTGTAAATATGTTCAGTTACAAAATATCAACTTGCAGCAAAAGAACCACTTTCAAGAAATCTCTGCAAGTCAGCAGGGTCGTTATAGTACTTAGTGGTATTTTGAAAGGTTACTCGCATGGTTGGAGGGTATAGAAGATCATACTGAGCTCCTATGGCTTTCAACTTGGGGGCATTGACAAGAACATTTTTTCTCTTTTTAGCAGTGGTTTTGGAGAAGTCAGGAACTAAAAGGAGTTTTGCCCCGCCATAGAGCACAGGAGACTTGGACCGAATAGTGTTTAGAATTAACATCAGCTGATCATGACGCAGGAATTTAACAATTATAGGGCGCGGGTAGTTTTTCCCAGGGATAGGCCTCAGCGCAATGCGGTGAGCATGTTCTATTCAATAATGGTGTCAGTTGCAATTTTTATGAAGAGGGTTTTAAAAAATTGAATCATGTCCTTACCCTCAGACTGTTCAGGAAGCCCTAGTATTCGTATATTATACCTTTTTATACGATTAGAAAGATCTTCTATTTTCCACTGAAGGAGATCAATTTTATTTAACTTACGACTTGTCTCCAGATGATGTGCATCATAGGCTGACATACGATCTTCAAGGAATTCGATTCGCGCATTAAACTGAGTGAGTTGAGTAGAAATAGTAACTAATTCCGATTTGATTTCAGAAGTAGTAGTGAGATTCTGCTGCATAAGAATATGTAGCACCTTGATATCATCAGCGAGAGACTCAGCTTTATCATGAGGCAACAGTACCTGAAGGGCCTTCTCAGGGGTGGAGACATCAGACTTGTTTCACTTAGAAGCTGAATAAAGAGGGCATAAACCGTCATTTCTGTTGGTTTTTGACGCCATCGTGTTAAGGCACAAAAGTGGCGGAGGTTGAGGTGAGAAAAAAACAATAACGCAGGCTGCTATGAATCACTTAGAAGTGAAGCCGGTAAGAGAGAAAACCGTACGTGTCCATGCTAGTTGAGGTCATGTGACCACCCCCCATTTTCTCTTTAACTTACAACAGTTTTGTTTAAGTTATAACAACTCTAAATTGAACTATTTATTACTAGATATCTTAAGCTTATTTTTCCTCTGAATTGGAGTCAGTTTATCAAGTATCTCATGTGCTAATTGGTTCCAATTATCAATAAAATACTGAGAATCATCAAATTTCTCAAAACTGAGTTGTCCCCAAAATTGAGACGATTCCAACTTCTTCCTATTGTAATAACTTTGTCTGGGTTGTCAACAATTTCTGGTTATTGGCATACCATGGTTGCAGTGCATACTCTGCTGCTTTTTGGAGCATCCCACTCCGGGTGGACTGAAACGATTTCTGAAGTGGGCTATTTTGCTGACCTTGAAGAGAATTTTGCAGGCCTGGCTTCATCCCACTGTGCCCTCCATGCAGGACCACCGAGAGAAAAGAGCCGGGCTCGGACCCCCCCCCCCCACTTAGGACACAGTCACAGTTGCCGCCTCTCCCTTGCTCGCTTGATCGGGCTGCCCCTTCATGTGCGTAACCAGATTTGAAAGACTGGGGGGGGGGTAGAGCTGAAAGTGGGGGGCACATTTTGCCCCACATACCTTGGCTAGCGGGGGTCCCCAAGCCCCGCCAGCAAAAGCCTTCCTCTAGCACCATTCTCCACTGCATTGCCTGCCCTACTCAGTGCTTTCCCTCTGTAATACAAGTGAATTTTAAAGATTGTTTTTCAACGCTGTCTTGAACGACCAGTGCACTCGTGGTCTGTATTGTTGATTTGAAGTAATTCTGTTTAAAAATGATTGTTTAACTTTGATTGTGTGAAAATAAATTGGAATGCAGAAGATAAAACACAGCTCTAATTAATTTGGTATGTGAAGGGGAGGATGGCACTTGTTTTTCAGGCCCAGCTTGGCCACCTGGACTTGGAGAGCATGTGACCACGTTCCCACAGTATGGCTTGTTTACCTAAACAGAGAAGCATTCTGTAATTTTCCCTAGCTTTGAACATGAGTTCTGAGCCTTATAAGGAGAGTTTCTTTCAGTGAAATCGGGAGTTCATCTGTGAGTAATGTACATACTGCACAGAGGACTTGTTCCTGGTCTAAAAAGCTCCTGGCTTTTGTTGTAACAGGCCCCCCCCAGCTGATGTTAAGAGCCTGGATGATGTAAGGACCAGTGATGATTGTATGTATAGTGTATTATTGCTTCTTTTCCTGGTCTAAGAACTCTTAGCATTGCTTAGATGTAGAGACCAGTGATGTAATGATAGTTAATCATTGTGTTTATATAGCCAATCATTGAATATACCTTAATCATTGAATATACCTTAATCATTGTAGAATTTAGCACCTCTAATAAAGGTTTCATTTATCTAATACGAATCCAAAAGAATCCACAATAATTATTGAGTAGTCTGTGTCAATGAGGCAGGCAGTAAATCCACAGCAGTACACCCTCACATTGCGCACATGATGTGAAGGGAAGCACTGAGCAGGGCAGGCAATGTGGCGGACCCCCACCAGCCAAACCAGGGGCCCCCAAATCCAATTTAGAATCCTGTCTGCTCCTCCCCGGCCTCTAAGGGGGGCCTGGCACCTGTCTTTCTCCTGCTTCTGTTGGGACCCAAGTGAAGAGAGACAGACCCCGGCACCAGGCTCCCCTTGGAGGCCTGGCTCAGGGGAATCTTGCCCCCCCCTTTCAGCGGCCCTGCCTCCCTGCAGGCATAGGTGGCACATGTGCTTTTGCTGTTGCGGTTAGAGCGCTTGGATGTACAGGATCTCCAATCACCTGCAGGGCGGTTATTTCAAAAGACTTGGGATAGGATTTGGGCCCTGCTTACACCACATGCACGCAGCGCCTGTTAAACTTGTAAAGGGGATATCCACTTATCCATGTTGGTAGAGGGGCTTTGGGGGTGGAGGGTGGAGAGGTGGGGTCTGTACTCTGGGGATGTCAATCTCAAAGCACTATAACTGTTGTCATTGGTTCTGCTATGCCCTTCTGGTATTGTTTATTTTCTTCTGCAGATGTGTTCATGTATCTTTCTGCTTTGAAGAAACAGATTTAAACATAAATTTGTTTGGGTTTAACGGACCTTTTTTGTTTTGATGGTAGCCAGAAAAATAAACATTTTCTCAAACTTTCACCTGGCTTTTCTCTGGCAGGACCTTTCCTTTTTCTGGCATTAACACTCTCCATTCATTATAAGAATGTTGTGGATCTATGTCAGCAGCCCACAGTGTCTATCTGCTCCAGACCCATCTGCCATGCCCTCTTTTCCTTCCAGTTATTGTTCTGCTGTATTTTTTTCCACCCACATGTGTAACCCTAATGGCTACACTCAATGCAGTGCAAGAGAAAAAGAGGAAGTCCTCAGTTGATGATAGGCAACAAGTACAGAACAAACCCTTACAAAGGGTTTTGAAGGCGTTGCTGTCACAGAGACTTAGGGCTAGATTCTTTATATGGTGCCTGAAAAATCTGTGTGGTAAAATAATTCGCCTAGGTGTATTCTCTAAAGTAGGCCTAAATTTTATAGACTAGGCTTAAATTTCCATGCGGTATATAGAATACGCTGAGCGCCTCTCCACTTGACCAAATTTGGTCTTGTCCATTTAGGCCACGTTTTACTTAGCATAAATTCTGATGCCTATATTAGGGGCAGAGCGGGTGTATTCTATAATAATGCACGTAGATTTTAGAAATTTCCACTGCTGTAACCATGTCCCATTTTCAACTGTGTGACTTGGAATTTATGCGCACCGGGTGACTGAATACGCTTGGCGGGTTGTGTGTGTAAATTGTAATGCTGATAATTGCTTGTTAACATCCAATTGACATCACTGATTAGCCAGTTAATTAAGTTATGCGTATTGTTACAGAATACACTTTGATTTCTGTGCAGAAATTGAGGTGTGATATATAGAATTTGGGGGTTAGTCATTTTTCTGTGACAGCATTGACTTCAAAACCTTTTTTAAAGGTAGAAGCAACCTATGTGATACAACATTGGGGGTCTTTCACTAAAGATTAGCTTGAGTTATCTGCAGCAGGGCCCGTTTTATTCCTGTGGGCGCTGCTGCAGATAACTCAAGCAAGTCTTTATTTATTTATTATTTATTTGTTGCATTTGTATCCCACATTTTCCCACCTATTTGCAGGCTCAATGTGGCTTACATTGTGCTGTAATGGCGATCGCCATTTCCAGAATGAGAAATACAAAGTGGTATTGCATTAAAAGTTCATTGGTGACAAAGTAAATGAAGCAGTCGAGTAAATAGTAAAAGACCTCCATTGTTTCTATGTGTTTTTGTAAGAAACTGTGACCCTATTGCAGGCAATATCGCCAAAACCCAGACATGTTAGGTCCTTTCCACAATAAAGCCTTTGATGAAAACCAGTTTGATTTTCCATTACTTCCCTTGACCACCTCTGTTTGTTCTGTACTTATTGTATACTCAGTGCAGTGCCAGCACAGAAGAACCAGTGCCACCAGCAGTGTGAACAGATGGGAAGTGGAAAAGGAGCAAGCCTGGCACAAGGCTTTGCAACTTGCATGGCAATCTGGCAGCAGGTGCAAGAGCCAATAGCAAAGGATGTGCATTTGTGTTGAAAGGAAATGAAAAATGTAATAAAATAGGATTGTTTTCATTCATCTGAAAATGAAATGGGGGGAAAAACCCCACAATGTAATTTGGTTTCTTTTCCATTTTGAGTCAATACATTTTCTTTTCAAATAGCATACACCAAAATTGAAAATGAAATGAAAAAAAAAAAAAGACTCCCAAAATGAATCAAAATAAAATCTGGTATATACAGCTCCACCTGACAACCATTATTCTTGCTAGCTAAACTTATTTATAGAAACTTCTAAATATGCATCACTGGCACCTAAAGACTTCCACTTGTCCTCAGAGCCTCATTAGGAGTACAGAATGCTCCCACCAGGGTTATCTTTAATCTTGGTCTTGTCAGGATGGCAGGAGCTTGCATTGGTTCACTGTTTCTATACTCAGAACATTCTGCCAATGTGGGCACCTGGGAGACATAGAGGGGCATAACCGAACGCGAACACTCATCTCCAAGGGCGCCTATCTCTGAGGACAGGTACATGAAGGGGCGGGCCAGACCGTATTTTCGAAAAAGATGGGCGTCCATCTTTTGTTTCGATAATACAGTTTATGCCAGGCAAATGCATCGGATTTGGGCGGATTTGAGCTGAGCAGTATCGGTTTTCATCGATAATAGAAACTGAAGGTGCCCAGCTCAAAAACGAACAAATCCAAGGCATTTGGTCGTGGGAGGGGCCAGGTTTCATAGTGCACTGGTCCCCCTCACATGCCAGGACACCAACCGGACACCCTAGAGGACACTTGTAAAAAGTAAAGAAAAAAAGTAAAATACCTCCCAAGTCCATAGCTCAATTACCTTGGGTGCTGAGCCCCCCCAAATTCCCCCCAAAACCAACTGCCCACAACTCTATACCATTACCATAGCACTTATGGGTGAAGGGGGGCACCTAGATGTGAGCACAGTGGGTTTTGGGGGCGGTTTGGAGGGCTCCCATTTACCAGCACAAGTGTAACAGGTAGGGGGGGGGGATAGGCCTGGGTCCACCTGCCTGAAGTCCACGGCACCCACTAACAACTGCTCCAGGGACCTGCATACTGCTGTGATGGAGCTGGGTATGATATTTGAGGCTGGCATACAGGCTGGCAAAAAAAGTTTTTAAAGTTCTTTTTTTTTGGTAGGAGGGGGTTAGTGACCACTGGGGGAATCAGGGGAGGTCATCCCCGATTCCCTCCGGTGGTTATCTGGGCAGTTGGGGCACTTTTTGGGGACCGTGAAAAAAAGGATCCAGAAAAAGTGACCCAAATTCTCGCTTCTGGCGCCCTTCTTTTTTCCATTATCAGCGAGCGCACCCATCTCTCCTCGGCCGATAAACACACCCCAGTCCCGCCTTCACAACGCCTCCGATACGCCTCCATCAATTGTTCGTTCCCGCAACAGACTGCAGTTGGAGGCGCCCAAAATCGGCTTTCGATTATACCGATTTGGGCGCCCATCTCCCGATTTGGGTCAAAATATGGGCATATTTCTCTTTCGAAAATAAGCTGGATAGTAGTGTGGATGTCTGAGCCACAGTATCTTGGCACAAGCAAGGCTTGCATCTGTTCTCTGAGTCATGCTGGTGTGCAGGTTCTGCAGAATGGGGCAGTGGTGTATTTTCAAGTCTAAGATTTTGTGGAGTGTGCATAGGTGGGATGTCAGGCAGAATTGAAGGTAGCCCTGCCCACATTCTGCCCCACCCACTTCCACCCCTGTAAACGCTTAACTACACAATATGCTGTCATGGAGCAAACTTGTATCCCAGTTGTTATTTTTTAATAAGCCATACACATGCTTATGTGGCCACATACTCCTGACCATGAGTTTAGTTTTACCTCCTAAAAGCACCCATGTACTCTGCATCTGCTATTTATTTTATTTATTTATTGGAATTTTGCTCATACCTTTTTCAGTAGTAGCTCAAGGTGAGTTAATTCAGATATACTGGGTATTTCTCTGTCCCTGGAGTATTCACAATCTAATTTTGTACCTGAGGCAATGGAGGGTAAGTGACTTGCCCATGATCACATGGAGCAGCAGTTTGAACTGGCCACCTCTGGATGTCAAGACTGGTGCTCTAACCACTAGGCCACTCCTCTACTCAGATGAGTAAGAGAGAACAAAAATAGCATGTTTGTCTTTGAAAATGATATGCACACATTCTGTTCTGTGATAATGACCTACACACACACCTGTGGGATACCTCATGTCAATCTCTCTCAGCTGAATGGTGGGAGGGGCAATTTTCAACCAGGCCAGTTGGCTATTTATCTGGGTAAATAAGGCTGAAACGTCTTATAAAAAGATGAATTACCCTTTATACCAAGGAATAGGTACAACTGTTAAGTTATCCTGTGGCTTGTAGTGTACTGGTGTGGCTATTTACAAGCACTGCTTGAACTGAGCAGATAATGGGTGGCAGAGAAAGAGCTGAAGCAGTAATAATCCCTTCGATCTCTTCTCCAGATTTGCTATGTACATGCCACTCTCCCTGTGGCACCAGTCTCACCTCCTTAATGCCTTAAGCTCTTTATCTGAGTAGCACCATGAGCTGTCTGGACTCCTTAACTCCACTGACCTTGGGGCACAGACTGTGCATCTGTTGAATTCAGATGGTCTGTCACCTTCAGTATCCCCTCACCACACACTTGGAAGAGTCAGAGCAATAGATGGTAGGTCCGACCCTACTAAGATGGCCTTCATACTAAAGTCCAAGAAGGGATCACCCAAGAAAAATCTTGGAGGGAATGCAGATGGGAAAGAGATGGTCCAAAACAAGGGCACGAACAGGGAGGAGCTTGAGGTGTGCAAGAGATAGCCTGCTTTTCCTTGGGGAGTAGGCTAATGGTTAATGCAGCAGTCTGAGAACCAGAGGAACTGTGTGTGAGTCCCACTGTGGGGCCCTTTTAATAAGCCTTGAAGATGCCTACGTGCACCCAACTCATGTCAATTTTGAGTTACCGTGTGGCCCTTGTGGTAATTTCATTTTTGACGTACGTACGTTATGCGCGCCAGAAAATAATTTTTATTTATTTATTTATATCATTTATATCCCACAATTTCCCACCACTGGCAGGCTCAATTTGGCTTACAACATTTAGTTAACAAACAGGAAATTACAATAAATGGAAAGTGATACGAGGGGCGGAAAGGTACAGGGTTAAGAGAAAGCAGTTCCACAAGATCTTTAGAGGAGTTGGAGTCCAGGAATCACAGAGGCAGGACGGGATCTTTATTTATTTTATTTATTTATTTATTTATGACATTTATATCCCACAATATTCCCGCCCATGGGTAGGCTCAATGTGGCTTACAATAGTTAATAAGCAAGCAATAGTACAATAGTACAAAGTACAGTAGACAAGGTCACAAGTGGGAGAAAGAAATAACTGAGGAGGAAGAGAGGGGAGGTGATAAATTATCACAGAGTGAGCTGTGGGCTAAAAGGGGGTGGCACCTGTAGGGCTCGTGGCGTATGCACTGCCAAAAAGGAAGGTCTTGAGTTGCTTCTTGAAGGTTGGGTGATCTGAAGTGAATTTGACCTCACGAGGCAGCCTGTTCCACAACTGAGTGCTAAGGGAAAGAGGAACCATAAATGGTCTTACATTTGAGGCCACGGGGAGCAGGGTAGTGGAGATTGAGGTACGAGCGGGCTGACCTTCGGGAGTTCCTGGGCGGCAGGTTTATGAGAGTGTCCATATAGGAAGGGACATCTCCATAGATGACTTTGTGCACCAATGCGCAAGTCTTGAACGCAATGCGGTCTTTCACAGGAAGCCAGTGCAGCCGCTCACGTAACGGTCTCGAGCTTTCAAATCTTTAGGGTAAGCTTGCCCAAATAAGTAGGTCTTGAGAGACTTCCTGAAAGTCAGATGATCTTGAACCGTTTTTACAGATTTAGGTAATGTATTCCACAAATGAGTGCTGATATAGGAAAAGGTGGAAGCATATGCGGTTTTATACTTGAGACCAGAACACGCAGGGTAATGGAGGTTTAAGTATGAACGAGAAGATCGAAGCGAATTCCTTGGTGGTAAGTTGACAAGGGCATCCATATATGCTGGAGCTGCTCCGTAGAGGATCTTATGGACTAGAGTGCAAATTTTAAAAGTTATTCGCTCCTATGCTGTGATGGAGAGCGGTCGCAGGTGAATCTCTCTCCGTCGCCAACCTACCCGTTCACGAATCAGCAAGAGAATCTGTCCCTCTAAAGTGCACAAAAATCGTAGCACAAGGCTTGGGGAGTGCTCCTGTTGACATTTCCACCGGTAAAAGCTGAAAATGACAGCGAGATCAGCGCCGCGGGACAAACAGAGGGGAAAGACGACCGAATACAAAATGTCGGCATCTCCTCCTGATGCGGGATCATCGGTCTCCTCCGCTTGGATAGCGGAGATAAAGTCCGAACTCATAGTGGTGATGGAGGACTTGCTTGAGCGGCGTCTGGCTCCGATCGACCAAAAACTGGATGGTAAACTGGAACAGTTGAACGCCAAGATCGGAGAGCTGACCAAAGAATGTGTTGCGTTCCAGACTCGGACCAGCGTGGTCGAGGACCGCGTAACAGATTTGGAGGACGCTCAGAAAAACATGAAGAAACTTGTGGCAGACATGGAGAATAAAATTGAAGATTTAGAAAATCGTTCCCGGCGGAACAATATCCGCCTGGTGGGTCTGCCAGAGGCGCTGGGGGCCCGTCAGTTAGAAAAAACCCTGGAACAGTGGCTGACTACACAAGTGGATTTCTCAGAGTCATTGGGCCCATTGAGAATAGAACGAGCTCATCGCCTGGGATCTCGCCAGCAGGGGAAAACTACATCACGAGTGGTTATCTGCAAGATATTAAATTTTATGCATAAACAGTGTATACTACAAGCAGCGCGCTCCGCAACGACAAGAAGATTCTTTGTTTTCAAGACTATTCGGCTGGAATATCAGCAAAAAGGTGGGCATTTTCGCCAGTGTGTTCAAAGTTGTTTGAGATGAAGATTCGTTTCTCCTTGCAATATCCCGCTACTTTGAAACTGACACACAATGGCAGACTAAAAATCTTTACATCGGAGAAAGAAGCGGGAGCCTTTGTAGCCGAATTGGAGCGGGCAGCAGAAGCGGAGCCTGAAGAGACTGGATCTACTTGAATCTGATCAGACAGATAGCAGAATGCACCGTACTAGCGAAAACATGAACATATTTGGGAAAGGTGGAGACAGACAGAAGCAGGAGAGTTTGTAAGAACTTAAAATTATAGATGGTTCAGGACTTGATAATTGATGTTGTTGGACTTGAATTGGGAGTTACAGATGAGGGGAGAAGGCATTGTGTAAAGTTATACGCTATAGGTGAATGCCATACAGGGGATGAAGTGGGAAGGTAATTTGCGTACACATATGGATGGGATCACAAGGTGGTCAGTATGGTGGAAATGGGGGAGCAAAAGGGGAAATGCTATTAATGGTATCCTTTAACACATGGGGGAGGGAGAAAGAGGTAATAGATTAAGGCCTGAACGGGGAGGGAGGTAAGCATTATTTAGCTGTGACCAACCAAGCGGGGGAAAGGTTTGGTTAATGACAAGGGAAGGGGGGAGGGGTTGGGGATTAGAGGATAGGGGGAGGGGACGTAATGTATACAGAAAGAATAAGCTAAATTCTTCTCAAAGGGGAAAGAGGATGGAAATGTATGATTATGGACACTTTCAGTCGCAATATAATGCACATGTTGAATATGTGGGACTGCTGCAGCTGGGACAGCAGTCCGGGAATTGGCAAGAAATTAGTCAGCTATTGGAAGCAATATATGGAGGAATAACATGAAGAATATGAAAATATACTCATGGAATGTTGGAGGTATAGGCTCACCCATTAAGAGAGAGAAAATAATGGGGGAGTTGCGCAAAAAGGGAGCATTGATAGCCATGTTGCAGGAAACACATTTAACAACACAGGAGCATGCAAAACTAAAATCATGGTGGGTGGGCACTGTGTTAGAGGCTCCTGCAGTGGGGAAAAAAGCAGGAGTAGCAATTTTGATTCATAAAACACTCCAAGTAACTCAGAACTATGTTTATACAGACCCAGAGGGCCGATTTATTATCGCTAAGGTGATGGTAGATGGAATGCCGATGCTGTTGGTAAATGTGTACGCCCCGAATGTGTACAGCAAAAGGTTCTTTCGAACCTTAACTATGCGTATTCAAAAAATTAAACTACAAGACCCACATATACAGACGGTGATTGGGGGAGACTTTAACATAGTGGCGGACGCAAATATAGATAAAACTTGTAATACGGGTGGAGGAAAAGGGGATCATATGAAAGGAATTCCTTGGATGTGTGACACATTGGAAGTTATCGATGTGTGGAGAATATTAAATCCAGGCCTTAGAGATTATACACACTACTCAAGAGCACATCACACTCAATCCCGGATTAATTATCTTTTGATTAATGAGGGGGCTCTCCTAGATGTACAAGAGGCAGGCATAGATCCTACCATAATATCAGATCATGCGCCAATCTATATCATCATCAATAGACAAGATACGCAATCTAAGAGGCGGAAATGGATATTTCCAATTGAGCTTTATTATGATGATGAATTTCTGAGTTATATCAGAGAGAAATGGATGGAATATAAGATTCATAATGAGAGGCATACATCAGAACCTATATTGTACTGGGAGGCAGCGAAAGCTGTACTCCGAGGAGAAATAATAGCCTATTGCAGCCGAAAGAAAAAAAGACGAGAACAGGAAATACTTAGGCTAGGGAAGCAATTAGTCAAATTACGACGTAATTATAGGGACAAAGCCCAAAGTACAGTAAGAGAGCAGCTACTAGTCACACAGATAAATTTAAATACTTTAATCCATCAAAGAGCTATTAAATCAGCAATATACTATAGATATCAACTCTATAAATTTGGTAATAAGCAAGGTAAAATGCTCGCAGGGCTGATCAGGAAAAAGACTGGCCCACAAAGGGTACTTACTTTACAGCATCCCTCAGGGAATGTAACACACTCAGAGAGTAAAATTAGACAACTATTCTTAAATTATTATACCCAGCTCTATCAGCCTGCCACAGAAGATCAGTTAGAGCCTGAGATGTATTTAGATAACATAGTACTACCACAAATAACAGAGGCCCAGAGGGAAATGATTAACAAACCTATTGAACTAGACGAAATAGCTAGGGCCATCAAAAGTAGTCCTTTACAGAAAGCCCCGGGACCTGATGGGTATCGAGCTGAATTTTATAAGCTGTTGGAGGCAGAGATTGGTAAACCAATTATGATGGCCTTTCAGCGGGCAGTAGATCAGGAATGTTTACCAGAGACCCTTCGAGTGGCAGACATTGTGGTATTTCCCAAACCAGGGAAGGACCTGATTAAGCCAGAATCATATAGACCAATTTCCCTGATTAATTATGAAACTAAACTATTGGCGGGGATCTACGCTAATAGGCTAGCAAGGATCTTGCCAGACATTATAGCCTTACCACAAGGAGGATTTATTAAAGGGAGACAGATCGTCAAGAACATCAGACAGATATTAGCCTCATTAGAATGTGTGAGAAGAAAGAAAGAAGACTCCTTACTCATAAGTTTCGACGCCGAAAAGGCGTTCGATAGAGTAGACTGGGGATTTATGTTTCGGACAATGTCAGCATATGGCTTTGATGGGTCATTTGTAAAAGTTATAGCCGCACTGTATAAAGAACCCTTAGCCAGGTTATATGTCAACGGGGACTATACTGAAACGTTTGAGATTGGTAGAGGCACACGACAAGGATGCCCCTTATCCCCCTTGTTGTTCGCTTTGACTCTGGATCCGCTGCTGCGGACAATACTGGAGGACCAGGAGATCACAGGGGTGCGAATGGGACCTCATGAATTTAAAATCTCGGCATTCGCCGACGATCTCTTGGTCCATCTTACCAAGCCACAGGTGGCACTACCGGTATTGCTAGAACGATTTAAAGAATATGGCTCGTTTTCGGGCTTTAAACTTAATATGCAAAAATCAGAAAGTATGCCAACACAAGATACAATACTTGCAGGGTGGAGGGGGGAGTTTCCCTTACGATGGGTTATAGGTGAATTTAAGTATTTAGGAATAACTCTAACAGCGGATCCACGCCAACTCTATAGGAAAAATATAGATAATCTTCTGAGACAGACGAAGCAGACATTGACCCATTGGCATACATTGCCGTTGACATTAAGTGGGAGAATAAGTCTGTATAGCATGGTATTATTTCCCCGATGGCTATATGTATTTCGACAGTTACCATTATACTTACAACAGAAAGATTTTAAAAAATTAAAGAGAATGTTGTCATACTTTTGCTGGGGGGGGGAAGAAACCAAAAATTAAATTTGAGCATTTGAGTGGAAAATTGTAGAAAGGAGGATTGGGGCTACCTATTCTGTGAGAATATAATTGGGCATGCTTGTTAAGACATGTGGCAGATTGGGTACTAGGAACGGAAGATTACACCCCATGGGGGATGGAACGAAACTTATTTAAACCATATCATCCCTACTATTTATTACATGCCCCCACACATAAGATACCTACTGAGTGGAGGCAGCATCTTTTATTGGCTCCAATGAGAAAGGCATGGGATTATGTAATCCACCTCTTGGGGAAAAATCCAAGATGTACTGACATGTTACCATTAATTGGCAATGCTGACTTTCAGTCGGGTATTCAGTCGATTAGACACCACAGATGGGCAACGGAAGGGGTGGTGGTAGTGGCGGACTTACTACACAATACAGGACGGATACGGACACAAGGTGAATTGGGACAGATAGTGGGGGACGACAATGTGGATTGGTATTCATATTTACAGGTGAAGGTTTACATGGCTAGATTGATAAGAGAGGGGTGTTCTAGAGAACTGTTCCCTCTACTGGAACACTTTTTCTTACCCCCAGGGATAGAAAGGGTTACAGTGTCGGGTATGCATGTAGCAATATCAAAGCTGAAACTACCTAAGTCATTAGCAGGGGTGGCACAAAAATGGACGAATGATCTAGGACTGACAGTCACAGAAGCTGACATCTTAACCTACATGACAGAGATCAAAGACAACTTACGTAATGCAAGACATAGGGAAACTCAGTATCGTATAATCATGCGGGGATATTTCACACCTAAACAAGCATATTATGTGGGATGTATATCAGAGAGTAAATGCTACAAATGTGGAAGTACAGACCCGTCGTTTCTACATATGCTATGGGACTGCATTTCTATACAGAGATTCTGGATGAGAATACAGCAGTATTGTGCATGTATACTAAATAAACCAGTTACTCTGACTGCCCAGAGGTGTATATTGGGTTATAAAGGAAGTAGGACAACCTTGAGAAGAGCAGAACGCCAGTTTATGTATAAAGTCAGTATCATTGGGAAAATATGTATAATGCAATATTGGATCCAGGAGGAAGCTCCCTCATTTTGGCATTGGCGTAATGGGCTACAGATGCTCGTTACGTGGGAGGCCAGAGATGCGAGAGGTACTCCCAAAAAGAAAAAGGAGTTTTGGGTAATATGGGAACCTTATATTCAATCGATGGGGGGCAGAGCCCGCAGTTTAATAATGAATATGTTGCAAATATATAATCAATAAACAGATGACTGAAATGTGCAAACATACAAGGAGGAGAAGAATGAGAGGGAGGGGGGAAGGGTCAGTTGGGGGGGAGCTTGGGAAGGGGGGACGGGAGGGAAAGGGGAAAGAACAATAATAAAAGTAATTTGTTGATGTTAGAATTGGTTATTGTTAACAAGCGGTGTGATAAAGAGGATTGTATACAATACTCAATTACAATGTTAAAATGCATCTTCTTTAATAAAAATTATTGAACACAAAAGTTATTCGGTCCTGTACAGGAAGCCAGTGTAATTTCTCATGAAGAGGTCTGGAACCGTTGAACTTTGATGCTCCGAAGATAAGTCGAGCTGCTGTGTTTCTGGCGTGTGTCAGAAACCGGGCGGTAATCCTCATTCTACGCGTGTAGACAATTACCGCATGGTTAATGTGTGAAATCTTACTGCTAAGTCAATGGCTGGGGGTAAGGTCTCAGATCCAAAATGGACACACGCCAATTTTTATTTTGCCTCACGTCCATTTTTGTCAAAAATTTTAAAAAGGCCTTTTTTTACAGGCGCGCTGAAAAATGGATCTGTGTGCGCCCAAAACACATGCCTACACTAGCATAGCCCATTTTTCATCGCATCTTAATAAAAGGCCCCTATATCTCCTTATGACTCTGAGCAAGTCACTTAATCCTCCATTGCCCCAAGTACAAAATAAATATCTGAATATAATTTGTAAAACGCTTTGATTGTAACCACAGAAATGCAGTATATCAAATCCCATCCTCTTAAACAATTTTCTCAAACTATTCAAGGGACTCTAAGGGCTAGAGTTGCAATCTATCTTAACTGTATAAAAATTCCAGTGACCCAACAAAAGGTAACCATGTCTAGCTTTAACAAAATAAGACACATGAGAGATAAATATCACCTAGCATAGGTAAGGGAGACTCAGTAGAATCCTCACAGGGACTCTCTGCTCTCTGTCAAATGACCTTGTGTTTCTGGCTCCTTGGGCTGCTCAAAGCCCCCACTGGAATGGAGAGGACTGGGGGGTGCCAATATGAGGCACAGGGCTTGTATCCTCTAGAGTGGAGAAAAGAGAGACTCCAAGATTTTCCCCAATTTATCCAAGCAGCCAATCTCAGAAAAGCATAAGGATCTCAGTTCAGCATTTCTCCACAAATGCATCCACTTCCACCCCTCTCGTCCCCTTCTCCAGTAGCTGGACAGTGGAAGTATCTTTAGTCAAAGGAATACATCCATTTTTACCTTTTCACCACTTAGCCCTTCTTCTTATAAATTGAAAAGGATGATGCCCAGATCCGGAGGGGTGGGAGAGAGGTGGAGCTCCCAGAGGAGCTGGCAAAGATGGTGCAGGAGGAACAAGGTAGAAGTACCATGCTGGGCATGCTGGCAGACATGGATCTAGATAGGTATCTAGATTCATGTCTGCCAGCATGGATGAAGATTTAGGGCATTTTTCATGAGGTGAAGTAGGTTGTGGACGATGAGTGCACAGTGATGTAATGGATTCTACTTTCATCAAGGTCATGCCAAGATAGGAAAATACAGGGCTGGTAGTTTGGAGAGCTGTATCTTACTGCCTTTAATGTGGCATACTGCAGGAAGAAGAAACCAGCCAGCAGATGGACCCTTATGAATGGGGTTTGAATTACTAATTGGTGGAAGATTTGTTCATGGCTCTGGGGAACCAATCAATCTATTTGTGACAGCAGTTTTGTTCCAAGAGATCAACCCCTGGGAAGATTGCTGAGGACACCTTTGCCATCCACTGGGGCAACAGCTTGTGCTATACCTTCCCTCCTAAACTTTTCATCCCACACACCATTCACAAACTCCACCAAGACAAAGTCTGCATGATTCATTTTGGCCACAACAGGACTGGTTTCCCTTACCTGCCTTGCCTTCCTCTCATATCACTGGTTCACCTACCGTTACAACTGGACCAGGTCACTCAGTGAAGAGGGTCATTCCTTTATCTCAGTCTCCCCCGTCATGTTCTAAAAGCCTAGTTGCTCCAAGAGGATTAGAATATTACCTCAAACCTGAAGAATGACCATCCTTTTAGCTTCAAGGAGGCCTTCTATGAGACGTTCCTACTCTTTCAAGAGGAGGATTCACCAGTTGGTGTGCAGATGTGAATCTGAATCCTATTCTGGACTTTTTCCACTATCTAGTCCATCTCACTGATTCAGGATTGAGGACCACATTGGTCAAAGTACACGTTAGTTCTATCACCGCTTTTCACAAGTCACATGAAAGTGTTTTTAGACTCCTCAGAATTACTAATCTGTAGATGTATACATGGTCTCAAAAACCTTAAGCCTCCCCCTTCTCTTAAAAAGCCTACTACCCTGTGGGACCTCAATACTGTCCTAGAACAGCTCACACAACCATTTGAGCCTCTCTCATTGGCTCACTCAAGATTCTTCTTGTGGAAGATCTTCTTCCTGGTTGCAATTACTTCTGCATACCATATAAGCAAGATACAAGTGCTAGTTTCCTATCCACTGTACGCTCAGTTCTACCCCAACAAAGTTGTTCAGCAAACTCACCTTAAGTTCTTGCCCAATTAGTATCAATCTCAGTCAATTGATAGTTCTACCAGCCTTCTTTCCACTTCCTCACTCTTCACAATGATAAGCCATGCTACACACCTTGGACTTCAGTACAGCTTCCAACCAATATCTCAGTTTTACCAAACCTCAGTGTCACTCCTCTTAGTTATTCCTGTCTTTTGACCCAAATCAACCAGACCTTCTGGTGACTAAGAAAACCCTTTCTACATGGATCTCCAATTATATTGCGTTTTGTAACAGACAACAAAACCTTCCTCTGTGGGGATAAAGTCGCCACATATCAGCTGTGGGCCACAACTACTTCAGTGGCGAACTTCCACTCCTTCTCTATCACAGATATTTGCAAGGCTACAACCTGATCTTTAGTCCATACTTTTATAGCTCATTACTGCCTTGATCAAGGGTTCTGCTCAGATGCCATTTTTGGTTATATACTGTCCTGCAGATTGCAGGCTGATTTCAGTTAGTTTAATGCCTGTTTTGCAGTATTCTAACTTTCTGAAAATGGTGTTATTGGCAAGTTCTTTAACACACGAAACTGGCATCATTTTTAAGTTCTTTAGTTCATAAAACTTGTACTACTGTCAAGTTGCTTTATAAAATTAGGCTTTTTGCCACCTCTTTTTCCAGGCATCTTCCTTTTGTTGACCATGCCTTCTGGCTTGCTACAATTCTTTTTTTTTTTTTTTTTTTTTTTTTGAAACTTTATTTTAATATAGAAACATCTTAAATATATAAACAATCAATATCACATTTTACATCATATAGTTATCCCTTTCCCTTCCCTCTCCCCTTCCCCCCAGTCCCTTCATTATCCTGTAAGTCTCCTGGGCGTATGATTTTTGTGTTTAACATTGCTGTTCGGGGAAAGCCCGAGTTTGTAAACTGGTTTCACATCACCAGTACCACCAATTGTGGAGCATGCTTGCTACAATTCAACCTACCTCAGCAGATGGGTGCAAGGGTTGCCTAAAACTCATACCTACCCTCAGCTTGAGAGTCACCTAAGTGTGGCTGCCTTATCTAGCTTGTCCACAGAGAAAGCTAAGTTGCTTCCCTGTAACGGGGATTTTCCATGGACAGCAAGATAAGCCAGCCACACAATTCCCTCCCACTTCTCCTATTGTTGAGTTATCAACGTCTAGTTCAAAATGATCTCCTCCTACGTCAGCCGTGTGACAGACTGGCTTGTAAGGTGGCAAGGGTGTTATTAGCCACTAGGAGGGTACCTTCTCATATGTCCAGAAAGGCTTCTAAGTTCTGGCAATGTCACCTGTGTGTAGCTGGCTTATTATGCTGTCCATGGAGAACCTCCATTACAGGTAAGCAACCTAGCTTTATAAGCAAAGGAAGTGTGTGTGTGTGTGTGGGGGGGGGGGGGGTAGAATTTCTCTGTATTGATTTTTTGAGAAATAGAAGATCTTATTTGGAAATATTCTCCTCTTTGCTCATGTCCAATGTTCCTCGCTCATGAAATTTCCTTCTCATGTTTCTTCTAACTTTACATACAGGTGAGCATCTGTGCATATGTGAAAGTGAATGGAATTTGTACGTTACCGGTGTGTATCTAATCACGCACGCTCTAACTCACTTGTGTGAGTGTGTATGCTTATATATTTATACTGCAAATGGCATGTGATAGTCTGTATTTGTGTGTCTTCCTGTATGCAGGAGGAGTGTTTGTGTCTGTTCCTGTTATGAATGAGAAACTGATATTAAAAAGCCCCAGTTAGTTTAGCTACATTCAAATCCTCTTTCCTGCCTCCTCCCTCCAGCCCACACCATCTCACTCCCCTGGGACTGAGGGCTGTTCTCAGTTCAGCCTTGCCCGGCTCCATCCCTCCTCTGATTATGATTGCCACTGGCCTAAGCACACCCTGAGAGGCTTGTAGTTCCAACACATTTATTTATTTATTTATTTATTTATTTATTTATTTATTTATTTGTTGCATTTGTATCCCACATTTTCCCACCTATTTGCAGGCTCAATGTGGCTTACAATTTTCTGTCATGACTTATGCCATTTCAGAGTAAAGATACAATTGGTAATGGATATAGAACATGGATGATAAAGTGAACAGTCAAGTAAAAAAGGGAAAAAAACATACAATAGGTATTGCATATTGAACATGGATAACATAATAAAATTAGGCAATACAATATAGGGAGAAAATAATCCGATTGTTAAGTAAATGATGTTGAATTATGGTTCAATTAAGAGTCATTATGGTATGTCATGTTAAAGAGATGTGTCTTCAGTGCTTTACGGAAGTTAATTAGGTTGTGAATTATTTTCAGGTCAAGTGGTAGAGCATTCCACATTTGCAAACTCAAGTATGAAAAGCTGGATGCATGTATTAATCTATATTTTAGACCTTTACAGCTGGGGAAGTGAAGATTTAGGAATGTGCGTGCTGATCTTTTAGCATTCCTCGGTGGTAAATCAATAAGGTCTAACATGTAGGTCAGGGCATCACCGTGAATTATTTTATGCACCAGAGAGCAAATTTTGAAAGTTATTCCACAAAAAGGCAAGAATGACAAGACTCTATATGTAATGGAGGAGCAGTGTTAATCAAATTTTAGATTTACAGTCCACCTTTCTAAATAGGGCAAAAGGCAGCGCATGGTGTATTCATTTTCTAATTTGAGCGCAACATGTCCCTTCCCCAAAGAACTTAAAATCTAAACAGGGCACCTTAGGGAACAGGGGAAAAACTGCCTTGCTCAAGTTTCCAAGTGTATTCAAGACTGTCTCTCCCACTCATCAAGTCTGAGCAGCTTACAAACTATAAAACCAAAAGGAAATAACATAAGACTAAACAAGGGTAAGAAAGGAAGGGGTGAAATTACAAATTCTGAATAAAGGTAATAATAGAAATAAATCAAAACAGAGAAAAGAAAATAAGATGATACTTTTTTATTGGACTAACTTATTACATCTTTTGATTAACTTTCAAAGGTAAACCTTTCTTCTTCTTCTGTGTAATAAACCATATTCAGTGGGGAAAGGGATTATTGCTCTTAAATATTTTTCCCTTCATTTTTCTCTTTTGCTGGGTCCTCAATTTGAAACTTATAACAAGAACCTTTTCTTGCTGTAAAGGTAACTCTCCTGTTTCTTGATATGTCTTCTTTAAATATTCTGAACTTTTCTGTGCAGTTCTACATCATTTGAGAGATATGGGTTTTTTTTAGTCAATATTATCAACTCTTTCCCCACCTTTTTATTTTTGTTTGCCAGATTCTCAGAGATGCCAAGTTACCCAGTTCCAGGCTTGCAGCACTGATTTCAATGGGTAGGATGAGGAACTACAACTCCCACACTGCTTTGGGATGCAAGTTCAAAACCAGGACCAAAATGTCTCCAGACTGGAACTGGGTAACTTCGCATCTCTGGATTCTGGGATTGTAGGGTTAATGACTGATGCAGATTGTGTCTCTCTGAAGTAAGGTTGCTAACTGGAACCAGATTTGCCCAACTGGGATAATCCAAACCTGTGTTTATCCCATTGCATGCTGGGACCTGTAGTCTTGTTTTTCTAAGAGAATGTAATGGGTAATTCAGAACTATATGTCCCTGCATAAAGTGGGGTAAATGTAGGACTGGTTCAACCCTGTTGGGCTAATCTGGATCCAGTTGGCAACCCTAAAGTGATACACAGCATGCATCATTATTGAGTAAACAAAATGGCCGTCTTCAGGTTAGCTGTGATCTACACAAAGCTGTTGTAAGAAGCTTTGAAAACAAAAACCAGTTCATGTTTCATTGTATTGCTAAGTTGCTATTGTCTTCCATCCTCCTATTTACAGAAAGATTTTTGCACAGCTCAGAAGAAAATGGCCTCGGTTAATTATTTTCTTCCCCATCTCCACACATAGAAATAAAAAATGTTGTTCTTGTTGTTGACAAAGACTGCAAGGACAATTTAGTGGTGGGCTGTTGTTCCACGTAGCTGCCACCTTTTCTAATAACAAAATAAATCCTTAGCTCCTTAACCCACCCTTTTGATCCTTATACCATGACTTCCTGTTGTATAACTCTCTTTCCACTGACAATATGTGCCTCTTGTGCATTATTTATATCTTAGAGGTATTTGAATGCCTCCAACCTCTCCCACCCCTCCCCTCCACTAGGTCTTTGACTCTCATTTCATGGAGATGATAATACAAATCTTGCACTATTTTCATAGCCCTTCTCTGAACTATCCAGTGCAAGAGTATTAGATGCCCCAGGTGAACCTTCACTCTTGCACTCTCCCCCCTAACAACTTTCAGGCCCCTAGGGCATAAGAATGTGATAAATCCAGTAGTCATGATCACTCCAACACCATCCCTCTCAGAACAATACTATAAACATATATAATTGGATACCATACTTATAGATATACACACAGGTACACATATTGGGTCAGATTCTGTAAGTGCCATCTAAACTATCGATGCGTCCAAAAAACCCCCACTTACCGTTATTCTAGAAACCATTGCATAGGGCCAGGGAAGACGCCTATATTTAGACATGCCCACTTATGCCACTGAAAACCTGGTATAAATACCCGCACTTAAATGTAGGCACGCTCCCCCAAATTCTATAACCACATGCTTAATTTTGAATAACGTCCACAACATGCCCACACTCTTCCCATGGCCACACCCCCTCTTCAGCTACGCACGTTAGAATTTACGGGGCCCCCCTTTGAGAATATGCCTACAAAGAAGTGTGCGTAAAATCCAATTATTGACAATTAGTGATGATAATCAGTTGTTATCAGCCAATTATCATCACTGATTGGCTTATTACTCAATTAAGGTGCCTGTGTAAATTGGGCCTAATTTAATACGCACAACTCACTGGGGTCAAGGGCAATTTCCAACAGCCTTTTACCCAGGTAAATGAGTTAATCAAAAATTGTCCACCCTTCCTTTATGTAAAAGTGTGCATCGATCGACTTCCGGTGACGTCATGACCGTGAGAGGTTGAGCACTTCGATCTCTCCGGCTCCTAGCCTCCCTTTGAAGCCGTTAAACGGTGCAAATAGGACCCCAGCTCGCAACAACTAGCGAATCGACGTCTCCTCGATCAGCTGATCAATTTTCCTAACTCTCCGGTGGCGAAATGACGGCGAAAAGTGCCCCGAAAGACAGACTCCGCGCCCGGGTAGGGGAAGAGAAAATGGCGCCGCCCCGCCCGCGAGCCCGCCCGGCCCGACGGTTTCATCCGCATGGATCGCGGAAATCACAGCGGAGATGACAGCGGTGATGGACGATCTATTGAACCGCCGGCTGGCCCCGATTGATAATAAACTTGAACGGGTACAAACCCAACTCACAGATCTGTCTAAGGATTGTGCTGCTTTTCAATCGCGGGTCAGCGAGGTGGAAGACCGCGTCACGGTAGTCGAAGGCGCGCAGAATCAGATGCAGGAAAAGCTGCGGGTGCTGGAAGACAAAGTTGAGGACCTCGAAAACAGGTCCAGAAGAAATAATATCAGGATGGTGGGACTCCCGGAGAGTATACAAGAACGGGGCCTGGAGACCTTTTTGGCTCGGTGGCTGGCTGAGGAACTACAACTCCCAGAAGCCCTGGGACCAATTCACATTGAGAGGGCCCATCGGCTGGGGCAGAAGGGCACAGGAACTGGTAAGCCCAGAGTAATCATTATGCGATTCTTGGATTATGCGCAAAAGCAAGACATTTTTCGGCGACTCAGAGCGGGGAAATCGTTGGAATACGAGGGGCTGCCGGTTCGGTGTTTTCAAGACTATTCTGCAGGTGTGGCAGCAAAAAGGCGCCAATTTTCGGCAATATGCTCCAAGTTGTTCCAGAAAGAGATACGTTTTGCACTGCAATACCCGGCAAAGCTGCGAATTACTCACAATGGAGCATCTAAAATTTATGAAACAACAAGCGCAGCCCAGGAGTTCTTACAGCAGTTGGACGCAGCCGCACCAGAGGATCGCTGAGAGAGGAATCGAGATATCAGCTGCCGGCAGCAGACCGGAGAGAGGAGCGACTGTGAGAAGAGGAGTTGGTATATAGATATGTTTTATACAGTGCACAGACAGGAACACTGAGGTTTAAGTGTGGTTGGAAGCACTGTATAGAAACTCTTTACATGTTATAGTTCCAGGTTCATGATGCGTGGTTGGGCCTTTGAGTGCCAGGGATAAAATTTGTTGGGAAATTGTATTGGCTTTCGGAGGGAGGGAGGAGGGACGTAGGAAGTGATGGTCCCAGTTAGTGGGTCCGAATACAGGGAACAGGGGAGGGGTTGGGATGGGGGGAGGGGGAGTAAGGGGAGAAGGTTAGAGGGAAGGAGTGGGTTGGGGGGGGTGGGTAGTGGGAGCCATTTCAGGCCTAAGCAATCGGGAAATAATTGCAAAGGGACAGGTCTCCCAGAACATTTTGAAGACAGGATATAGGAGTTGGTGGGGGGCTTCACTGGTGTGCAGAGGACAGAAAGAGGTACAAGAGCAGGCCTACGGCCATCAAATGGATAGGAGAACACGAACTGAGGGTGGGCAGAGGCTGGGATGCCCCCCCTCAACAACATCACAGTTATATGGTATGGGTATCATCTCACTTCAGCTAGCAATATGGTACAAATCGTAAGCTGGAATGTAGGAGGGGTAACGTCACCTATAAAACGGTCCAAGATTCTGCAGCAGCTAAATAGACAGCATGCGGATATCGCTCTCTTACAGGAGATGCACCTGTCGCGGGTGGAACATGCTAAACTATGCACTTGGTGGGTAGGTGACTGCATAGCGGCGCACGCGCAGGGGAAAAAGGGAGGTGTTGCAATTTTGTTCCGTAAAAATATTGCTACAGCAATCTGTCCACTCTTAGTGGACCCCGCGGGGCGCTATGTCATTCTGGAGGCCATAGTGGGCAAACAAAAATTGTTATTATGCAACATCTATGCCCCCAACAACTATGACAAACGGTTTTTTCAGCCTGTGATAAATTTTCTCCTTAAGCATGTTGGAATGTAATTGTATTTTACATGCATTGCCTGTCACCTATTATTTCTCTGTGATTACTCTGTGACCTCTGATGTGAATTACTTAGAGAGGTCACACAGCTATGCAACTTCCTGTGGGGGATAGATGCAGCACATGCAGCACATGGAGCACATGGAGCTCATGATCTCTCCTAACCTGAGAGGATCTATGGTGGTGTGAGCATCCATTACCATCTAAGCACATGGAAGGAGCTGATAATACAAATGTATAGTAATATGTATATAAAAGCCTGTCTGATTATAATCTAACTACAAACTGTGAGTAAACAGATGTTTTGTTACTTCAACTTTAAAGTGACTCAGCAGTGAATTATTCAGGGGTGAATGAGAGAGAGATGAAGAAAGAAATTAACATTTCTAAAGCTGAAGCTGTGTGTACTAAAATCTGCTAATTATTTACTACAAATAATCCAACAAAAGGGTTATGGGCCCAGGGGCTAGGAATTGAAAAAGAAGAGAAATATTACCAGGCAGAAAAAAAGGCCACATTTTTCTCTTAAGTTTTAAAGGAAAGAATCAGTCTGTCTCTCTCTCCCCCCACACAGCAGACAGAAGGCTAAGAAAATGGCTGAGGGAAGAAATTCACCATTGTTCTATTCTCTCAAGGTGCCTAAATTAACTGAGTTTAATTATCAGCAGTGGGAATTAAGATTCATATGTCTCCTTCGAGCAAAAAGATTAAATATATGCTTAGACCAAGACAGAACAGCTGAAAATATGGCTGAATGGGACAATGCAAACTATTATGTGAAGTGCATGCTTTTGGAAGCTCTCTCAGAGAAACAAGCCATATTAGTGGAGGGAAAAGATACACCAAAGGACATTTTATATAAACTGAGAACTATGTATGCAACTACATATGCAAAGCAGCAACCAATTTGGTTGGCAGAGTTGAATGAAACCAAATTAAGGGATAAAAGTAAATGTAATGATCACATTATGTATCTTATGTCTTCATTTCAAAAGTTAGAACTTTCTGGAATTCCCATGTGTGATGCATTGAAAAGAGCATTTCTTTTTACCTCACTATCAAAGAAGTTTGATGTTTTTAGGTCTGTAAATGAGGCCATTGAAGGGCAATCTTTTGAACAGGCAACATCAAAACTAAGGCAGGAATGCATAATAAATGATTCTGAGGAGATGTGTTCTCAAAGTCAGTCAGAGAGAAATGAAACAAATTTCTTGGCAAAGAACAGAGGAAGGCGGAGCTATGGGAAAACTCCACCCAAGGGCAAGCTGATTTGCTACTCATGTGGAAAGGAGGGACATGTATCTAAATGGTGTAAGGAAACACAAAACACTCCCTCTAGCTCACCTAAGCCAATGGAACTAAAGAATTTTCAAACCAGGAAATGTATGAAGGACAAAGATAAACACAAGGGCTTTCTAATGGCAGAAAAATCTTTGACTATGGTAAATAATAATTCAAATGAAAGTACTTGGATTTTGGATTCGGGGAGCACATGCCATTTAACCAATTGTAAAGATTTCTTTCAGGAAATGTGTCCAGAGGAAGGTATTCTTAAAACTGCAAACGCAGGGACTGCTAAGATCCAAGCAAAAGGTATTGGATTCTTAAAATGCAAAGTGTCTAATGAAGTTAAAGAAGTTCCTGTAAGTGATGTCTTGTATATTCCCCAAGCAGTTTGTAATATGCTTAGTGTATCTACATTAGATAAGAAGGGATTTGCGATTCATTTTGAAAACAGTAAGTGCACAATCTCTAAAAATGATGAAGTGTATGCTGAAGCTTTTATGCATAATGATGTTTATAAGCTGAACATTTCAGGTGAAGCCTCACATATGGCGCAAGTAAGGAAGAATGCTGGTAAAATGGAGAAATGCATAGACTGTGTTACTCAAAAAGGTATGAGACCCTCATTTCCTGCATACACAGGAAATAGGAGTAATAAAGTGCTGGACTTAATACACAGTGACTTATGTGGACCGTTTAATATCCCATCATTGGGAAATAACCGATTTGTGCTAATATTCTTGGATGATTTCTCTAGATATTGTGTGGCCTATTTGCTGAAAGAAAAAAGTGAAGTCACAGACATGCTGAAGAAATACGTAGCCATGGTGAGCAATAAATTTGAAAGAAAACCAAAGGTTCTTCAGACCGACAATGGTGGTGAGTTCATTTCACAAAGCATGCGCACATTTCTAGAACAAGAAGGCATTCAACATATCACAACAGTAGCTTATACACCAGAGCAAAATTCTGTTGCAGAGAGAAAATTTAGGTCACTTGTGGAAATGACCAGATGTATGCTGTCAGATAGCAATCTCCCTAAAAGACTATGGGGGGAAGCCATTCTCACAGCAGTGTACCTACAAAACAGAATGCCAACTAAAGGCGCTGAGCGCACACCACATGAGACATGGCATGGTAGGAAGCCAAACCTGTCACACATAAGAACATTTGGAAGTACAGCATATGCTCATATACCAAAGCAAAGAAGGCATAAGCTGGATTCCACAACAGAAAGGGGCATTTTAGTTGGCTATGCTCCAGGACACAAAGGATATAGAATTTTGAATCTGAAAACTGGCATTGTTGGCATAAGACATGTTACATATTTTGATGAAAACAAAAGGGTTGATAAAGGCTGGATTATCCCAGATGAGCCTTATCATCCAGAATATGAAACTAGAACCATAATAGACATGCCAGTGTATATAAATGCCATACCAAGGCAGATGTCTGAAAGCAACTCACCTGTATCTAACGAGGAACAGGCAGAGGAAGCAGACACAGAAAGGATCATTGAAGAAGACAGTACAGTTGGAGAAGGGGAATCAATTGGAGAAGAACTCTCAGATTTAGAGGATGCGGAAAGGTCAGACCAACCTGTTGTCAGACGCTCATCCAGGGAAAACAAAGGAGTTCCACCCCCAAGACTGTCTTACCTAACAAAGTCAGCAGAAGCTCAAGAGCCCTTAACATGGGATGAGATTGAGAAAATGCCAGCAGAAGAAGCTGCTGAATGGCATAAAGCTGCACAAGAAGAAATTGATGCATTGGATAAAAATAATACTTGGATTCTTACAAAATTACCTCCTGGCAAGAAAGCTATAGGATGCAAATGGGTATTCAAGTTAAAAAGGAATGCACAAGGAAAAGTGGAAAGGTATAAAGCCAGATTAGTCGCAAAGGGATATCTTCAAAAATATGGAGAAGATTTTGATGAAGTGTTTGCACCTGTAGTGAAACACACGACAATAAGAACACTTCTGAGCATTGCAGTCTCAAAAGGCATGCAAGTCAACCACATTGATGTGAAAACAGCGTTTCTTCACGGAGATATAACTGAAGACTTGTACATGGAACAGCCAACAGGTTTCATAAATACAAAACAAAGACAGCTAGTGTGTAAATTAAACAAAGGTCTTTATGGATTAAAGCAAAGTGCAAAATGTTGGAATGAAAAATTGCATGAAATATTGACAAATTTAGGATTTAAACAAGGTGAAGCAGATAAATGCTTATACACTAGGTGCAGAAATGGACAATATGCATACATTTTAGCTTTTGTTGATGATCTGCTCATTGCAAGCGAAAGTGAGCAAGAGTACAAGGACATTGTAAAGTGTTTAAACCTGAATGTTGAGATAAAAGAACTTGGTAATGTGTCATACTATCTTGGTATAGAAATTGAGAAACAAAATGATGGTTCTTATCTTCTAAGCCAGAAGCAGAAAATAAATGAGCTTATTGAAAGTTTAGGTATGCAAGATGCCCAAGTTGTAAGCACTCCCATGATCACTGATTTTCTGAAGGATGAAACAGTAAGAGAACCTTTACCAGATAACATCCAATATAGATCAGCCATAGGTAAGCTTTTATATCTAGCTACCACATACAGGGCTGATATAGCAAATGCAGTAGGAATTTTGAGCAGAAGGGTCAGCTCACCTACCAAATCAGATTGGACTGCAGTTAAAAGGATGGTAAGGTATTTAAAGGGTACCATTGATTGTAAATTAAAGATTTCAGCCAATAGTAATCCAAAACTAATATGTTACTGTGATTCAGATTGGGCAGGGGATCATTCTGATTATAAATCCACAAGTGGATATGTGTTTATGTATGGAAATGTACAAATTTCATGGGCCAGTCATAAACAAAGTATTGTGAGTTTGTCTTCTACAGAAGCTGAATATGTGGCCGTATCGGAAGCGTGCAGAGAACTGATGTGGATTGAAAAACTTTTGCTGGATTTCGGAATAGCTGAAAAGAGACCAATCCAGATAATGGAAGATAATCAGAGCTGCATCCGACTGTCACAGAATGACAAGGTTCAGTCACGCACCAAGCACATCGCAACGAAATACCACAACGTGCGAGAGTTGGCAAAAGAAGGGGTCATCAGTCTACACTATTGTCACACCAGTGAGATGACAGCTGACATCATGACCAAACCGTTACCCAGAGAACATTTTGTGAATCTGCGTATAAAGCTTGGACTTTGTATGAATAAATAATTGCATGACAGTTATGCATGAGAAGGGGTTTGTTGGAATGTAATTGTATTTTACATGCATTGCCTGTCACCTATTATTTCTCTGTGATTACTCTGTGACCTCTGATGTGAATTACTTAGAGAGGTCACACAGCTATGCAACTTCCTGTGGGGGATAGATGCAGCACATGCAGCACATGGAGCACATGGAGCTCATGATCTCTCCTAACCTGAGAGGATCTATGGTGGTGTGAGCATCCATTACCATCTAAGCACATGGAAGGAGCTGATAATACAAATGTATAGTAATATGTATATAAAAGCCTGTCTGATTATAATCTAACTACAAACTGTGAGTAAACAGATGTTTTGTTACTTCAACTTTAAAGTGACTCAGCAGTGAATTATTCAGGGGTGAATGAGAGAGAGATGAAGAAAGAAATTAACATTTCTAAAGCTGAAGCTGTGTGTACTAAAATCTGCTAATTATTTACTACAAATAATCCAACAAAGCAACCACATGCAGAGATCATAGTAGGTGGTGATTTCAATGCGGTCTGGGACCCATCAATGGATAAATCAATGCCTAGCACCTCTGCGACCTACTACAACAACAAAGGCTTGTTGAAGTTGAGCCAGCTGTTAGACCTGACGGATGTTTGGAGGGTGTTTCACCCGGATGTGAAAGATTATACCCACCTTTCGCGGGCTCACTCAACTCAATCCCGCATTGATTATGTTTTAGTCTCCCGGAAGATGTTTGGGGAAATTTTAACAGCGGAGATTGGACCTTACGTAGTGTCAGACCATGCATGGGTTCGAGTTGAGTGGCAGCCCCGGGGCCAGGTCAGACGGGCTAATAGGTGGCAATTCCCCACAGAACTCTATACAGACCCCATATTAAAGGGACGTTTACAAGCTAGCTGGGAAGGCTATGTCACACACAATCAGGCACATAGGAACGACCCGATTCTGTTCTGGGAGGCAGCTAAGGCCGTGCTACGTGGGGAAATCATTAGTCACGCTCACCATGTTCGGACATCGAGAGATTGAGAAATACTACGATTGAGTAAACAACTCTGCAGTGCGAGAAAACGGTTCGGGGAGACACATGCGGCAAGCCATAAGCAACAAGTGCTCGAATTACAAACAGCATTGAACGAACTCCTACACGGGCGCGCTCGGAAATCGCAGATTTATTACCGCTACATGCTCTATAAACATGGGAATAAAGCGGGCAAATTGATGGCCAAACTTCTTAAACCAAAAGGGGGAAATAGGAATATTCTTACCCTTCGGGGACAGAGGGGAGGCCTTACAACTTCCGATAAAGATATCGGCAACATTTTCCAGTCCTTCTATAAAGATTTATACGCACCCCCAGAAGATGTGGGCCTTGATAATCAGATGTATTTGAATAACCTCAATCTCCCTAAGCTTACACAACAAGAACGGGACGGCCTTAACCAATTAATTACGGAGGAGGAGGTGTCCCTGGTAGTTGCACAGAGCCCATTGTTAAAGGCCCCCGGACCGGATGGTCTACGCGCAGAATTTTATAAATTGATGGGAGCGGGAATCATATCAGATTTAACCAGATTTCTAAACCGCATGATAGACGTAAAGGCAATGCCTTCCGACCTAAATAAGGCGCAAATAATAGTGCTGCTTAAACCGGGGAGAGACCCGGTAGAACCGGCATCGTACCGCCCCATATCGCTGTTGAACTACGACACCAAGTTGGTGGCTAAAATCTTGGCCAATAGGTTGGCGAGGCTGCTGCCCCGCCTTATACATGACAGTCAAGTGGGCTTCGTAGGAGGCCGGACAGTAAGTAAGAATTTGAGGGCAATCCTGACATCCTTAGAATATAGCAAGTGTAAGGGTATGGCGTCGCTGCTAGTCAGCTTTGATGCCGGAAAAGCCTTTGACAAGGTGCATTGGGCCTTTCTTTTTGATGTATTGGAAACTTATGGTTTCTCGGGCAGATTTGTAGAGGCGATCCAAACATTATATGATAACCCGAGCGCCACGATCTGGGTTAATGGGGTGGAGTCAATGAGTTTTCCTATTAAGAGAGGGACCAGACAGGGCTGCCCCCTATCCCCACTCCTTTTTGTTCTGGTGTTAGATCCCCTTATTAGGGACATATTGGAGAACCCCTTGATCAAGGGTGTGAGATTGGGCGCCCAGACATTTAAAATTGCAGCCTTTGCAGATGATCTTTTGGTACACCTCACATCCCCAAAAGTGTCGCTAGAAACGTTGTTAGAGTCTTTCCAAGAGTATGGAGATTACGCGGGTTTTAAAATTAATTTAGACAAATCCGAAGCCCTGGCATCCTCGGTAGAGTGCAGAGAGGTTTGGGGGGATGATTTCCCTTTACGGTGGGCAAACCACTCCTTTAAATACCTCGGTATTAAACTCACAATGAATACAGCAGAATTGCAGCAATTGAATGTCAGGGCCCTCTTAGATTACACTAGACAAAAACTAGACTCTTGGAGGGGACTACCATTGTCCTTGATGGGGCGCATACACTTGATCCAGATGGTGATCTTCCCGCGCTGGCTATATGCCTTGCAGACGCTGCCCGTCCGCTTGTCGAAAAAAGATTTGAAAGGTGTAAATCACTTATGGTGTCAGTTTTGCTGGGCCGGTAAGAGGGCAAGAGTACGACAGGCTTTGTTAATAGGCGGTTGGAAGCAAGGAGGCATCGGCTTCCCGGACCTATTTTTATATAACCAAGCATGTCTTCTACGACACGTGAGAGATTGGCTTCTCGAGACGCACTACTATACGCCCACATCGTTTGAGAGAGCCTATTTCGCGCCGCATGATATGATTGCTCTATTTCATCTTTCGCGTGATAGAATACCTCCTCACTTCAGACGAAGCATATTGCTCCACCCTCTTCGAGCAACATGGCAGTGGTGGGTTGGGCAATTGGGGGGACATCCAAGTGTCTCTGATCAAATCCCGATTGTAGGGAATGCAGCATTCGAAGCTGGAATGGGTAGCTCGATATTTGGAGGCTGGGGACGGAGAGGCCTTACGAAATTGGAGCATTTGTTGCATGAAAATGGGGACCTAATACCATATGAAGCTTTACAAGTCAAGATAGGATCTGACTGGGGGACTAGATTTGCCTACATGCAACTTAAACATTATATGCAGACATTGAATCAGGCTGCCTTGGGGGGACGTTTGGGAGAAAAGATTCGAGGGTTTTTCGAGGACCTGGCGTCCGAGAGGCACACGATTTCTGATTTATATGGAGCCCTGGTCCGGGGGGGACCAATAATAAAATATGAAGATATTAAACTAAAATGGGAGCAGGATCTTGGGACGTCCTTGGCGTCCTGGGACATAGCGGCTTCACTGAAGGGGATCCGACAGTTAGTTAAGGACGAACGACTGAGAGAATGTGGTTATCGGGTGATCCTACGGGGTTACATGACCAAGAAACAGCTGGCTCATATACAGAGGTCGGAGAGTGCTAATTGCTGTAAATGTGATGGCGGCCCAGGCTCATTTTACCATGCTGTCTGGCAATGTCCAAAGGTGTGGGCATTTTGGCAACGTGTCCGTGGTTTTTTGATAAAGCTGGGCAATAAAATCCAGGGAACCGACAGGCAATTTTTGCTGGATCAATCTAGAGCTTTTGCCCCTCTAAAGGCGCCGGCGGTTCTTCTGTGTAGGAAACTGTGCTTGGTGGCTCGCAAATGTATTATGCAATACTGGACTTCCAAGGAAGCTCCTGCTTATTGGCATTGGAGAAACCAGGTACATCTTCTGGCCTCATGGGAAGCTCGTGATGCTAAAACATCACCCAAGCGCAGAAAGCAATTCCTTCAAATATGGGCCCCTTATCTGCAAATACTGAGTCCGAGAGGGAGAAGCTTGCTCGTTAACACCAGTTGAGGGCCCCAGAGGTTTGTTCGAAACTCCTGCTTAGCTAGGGAAGGCGGGGAGGGAGGGTGAGGGGTAGGGAGGGGGGGGGATGGAGGGGGGGATGGGGAACATCTGGTTTTGCACTTTGTAGTTCACTGGGTGCAGTGTTGGTATATTAGTTTGGGCGGATGGCGAGTTTTGACTGTTTTGTGTTATGATTACATAGTGAAATGTTTAAAGTTTCTGTACCACAGATTGGCGCATAAAAGAAACTGGCAGATACTTATTTTTGTATGGAAACAGCTTAAGTAACTGCGGGGGGGGAAGTAGTCGTACGCTACCCGTAAGTAGTTGACGGGTACAGGTGCACAGTGCACAAGTAATGTGGGTTCGCACAGAGGAAGAGTGTATAGGCAGGGGGCTATCAGACACAAGGCCCTTTTGCCTTTTGCGATGTATTCTCTTGACTGTATTGGTTATGGTGTCACAGGTCTTATTATGTAATAGCCATTTCCTTTTGTGTACAATGTTATATAAACCTCAATAAACAAATTTGAACATAAAAGTGTGCATCGATGACCTATCTTTGAGTTTGTATGGCCATCACCAACTATTATTTTGTTTTGACTGACGCTGTTCTTTGCTGCCCCCCAGACATTGCCACCCTGGGTGACCATCTAGTTTGCCTAATAGTTAAGCCGGCCCTAGGACTATCTCCTTTCACTGGTAGGGTGTCCAGAACGGGATACAACATGTCATGTGAATTCCCCACCAATGACCCACACAGGAGGATTATCACTTCTTTTTCTGCTGAAGCACCACAGCCTTCCTCTCCACTCCTAAGAAAGTGCAGTTTGCCCCTTCTCAGTCCCATGAATCAGTAAACTTCCTATTACAGCTATTTTGGGTTTATGAAAAGGACCAGTGCAAATGATTTCTTCCTTTGTACTTCTCTTTCTTAATTTTTCTTTTCTTCAGTTTTGTGTGCTCATTTCTTTCACCTCTCTAGTAATGAAGGGATTACAGAGAATTTACAGCGGGAGGCTTTTGTGCATAAGACAACTAAATTTGAGAAGCAAAAGTCTTTTTTGGGGGGGGGGGGACCTCATTAGTGCTCCCCCTCCCCAATTCCAGTCTTCTTTCCTCTGGGATGAATCCTAAAGACATTTAGAGCAATTACTTCTTCAGAAAGCATCTGCCAATCATTCTTAAAGGAGAGGTCACCAATTAATCACCCAGCCTAATCCCCAGGACTCATTTCCAATCTGCAGAGTCTGGTGCCATCTGCAAAGCCTAAATAAAGATTCTCTCCCAAGGCTTCTGAGACAAACAAAAGTCTAGAAAGACCTTTGTCTGTCAAAGGTATAAGGATGCCATACTTGAGATGTTGACTTGCCAGGGTTTCTGAGTTAAGTACTCTGGGGAAAACTCCATCCTTCCAACTATAATCTATCAGGTAATTTTTAAAAATCTTTTCTTTAAATCAATGGGAGGTGAATATTATGTAAATAATATGTGTAAATAGTTCACAAAAGATCATGTCAAATTCTCTGAAGGAAGGGGTGTTCTTTTCTTTATTGGGTATAGGAACACCTTCCAGCACTAGACTGGAAGTTTGGACTAAGTGGCGAGGGGTGTTGGGTGCAGGAATTTTAACTGCATACAGATGGAGGTTTTTTTTGGGGGGGGGGGAGCAGGGGAGGATAAAGAGAGGGAAAACCTTTGAAATTAGAATCCACAGGTGCTTTGTCAGGTGCAATTCTAGTCGCCCTAATGATCCCAGAAAGAAAACTGAAGTGTTAGTGGGTTGTAAGACCTTTTAAGAGGTTAACAAAATGTACATGGACTTTGTATTTCAGGTCTTTTCTTCACAGCTTTCTGATGAGACTCCACCTTTCTTCAGGCATTAAAAACGCTGGGGATTAACTGGGATCTACGAAAGAGTACTGTCTGAGATTTGGGGGGGTTTTTGGGGGGGGGAGGGGAGGAGAAGAGGAGGTGTTCCTGGGCAACACCACTTTGAAAAACTCAGGAGACAAAATAAAGAAAACTTAAACTGGAAAATAGAAACTTTAGAATTCAAATGTCCACTTTGAACCTGGTTAAAATTGGGTTATAAATACTTTAGCTTTACAGGGAAGAGGAGGTAGGAAGATTCCAAACAAAGGACTTAAGTTTGAAGCCGCTGTAGAAGTTAATTTTCCTTGATCTTTTCTTGGGGTTGATGTGGTTGTGATTCTTACAAAAAAAAAGTCTGTTCACTGAAAGAAAAAAGAAAACCTTAAAACTCAGTACAACCTGTACACAAGCAAAATGACAGAGGCTCACATAGTAGATTTAAAATAAATTGCAGAAAATATTATTTTTCACTCAGTACACAGATTGTAGAATTTGTTGCCCCTGGATGCTGATTCTGTTCAATATGTTTGTGAGTGACATTGCCAAAGGGTTAGAAGGTAAAGTTTGCCTTTTTGCGGATGATACTAAGATCTGGTACAGAGTGGACACCCAGGAGGGAGTGGAAAACATGAAAAAGGATCTGCAGAAGCTAGAAGAATGGTCTAAGGTTTGGCAATTCAAATTCAATGCGAAGAAATGCAGTGTTGCACTTAGGGAGTAGAAATCCACGAGAGACGTATGTGTTAGGCGGTGAGAGTCTGATACGTACAGGCGGGGAGAGGGATCTTGGAGTGATAGTATCTGAGGATCTGAAGGCGATGAAAGTGTGACAAGGCAGTGGCCATAGCTAGAAGGTTGCTAGGCTGTATAGAGAGAGGTGTGACCAGCAGAAGAAAGGAGGTGTTGATGCCCCTGTATAAGTCGTTGGTGAGGCCCCACCTGGAGTATTGTGTTCAGTTTTGGAGGCCATATCTTGCTAAGGATGTAAAAAGAATTGAAGCGGTGAAAAGAAAAGCTACAAAAATGGTATGGGATTTGCGTTACAAAACGTATGAGGAGAGACTTGCTGACCTGAACATGTATACCCTGGAGGAAAGGAGAAACAGGGCTGATATGATACAGACGTTCAAATATTTGAAAGGTATTAATCCGCAAACAAACCTTTTCGGTAGATGGGAAGGCGGTAGAACTAGAGGACATGAAATGAGATTGAAGGGGGGGCAGATTCAAGAAAAATGTCAGGAAGTATTTTTTCACAGAGAGAGTGGTGGATACTTGGAATGCCCTCCTGAGGGAGGTGGTGGAGATGAAAACTGTAACGGAATTCAAAAATGCGTGGGATAAACATAAAGGAATTCTTTTCAGAAGGAATGGATCCTCAGAAGCTTAGCGGAGATTGGGTGGCAGAGCCGGCGATGGGAGGTGGGGCTAGTGCTTGGGAGGCGGGGCTAGTGCTGGGCTGACTTCTACGGTCTGTGCCCTGAAAATGGCAGGTACAAATCAAAGTCAGGTATACACATAAAGTAGCATATATGAGTTTATCTTGTTGGGCAGACTGGATGGACCGTACAGGTCTTTCTCTGCCGTCATCACCTATGTTACTACATTACTATGGATGTGGTCACAGCACTGCTGATTTAAAAGGGGGGTGGATATGTTCCTGGAGGGAATTCTAGTCACCGCATCTGAAAAAAGATATAGTGGAATTAGAAAAGGTACAGAGAATGGTGACGAAAATGATAAAGGGGATGGGATGACTTCCCTATGAGGAAAGGCTAAAGTGGTTAGGCCTCTTGGAGAAAAGAAGGCTGAGAGGAGATATGATATGACATGAGGTCCCCTGTCATGACATACCCACCCTGTCATGACATGAGGTCCCCTGTCATGACATGAGGATGCCTGTCATGGCATACCTACCCCTGTCATGACACACCTACCCTGCCATGACATACCTGCCCTGTCATGACATACCCACCGCATAATGACATGAGGTCCCCGTCGTGACATACCTGCTCCTGTCATGACATATCTGTCAAATTTTAAAAAGCAATTAAAACCTAGGTATCTGAACTAACCTGTTCAAGTAACAGCTCACCAGCTTTAGGGTTCCTGCAGTTTCCTTTCTCCCTTCATTTCCCCTTCCACCTCCCAGCTGCCGCTTTTCCTGCTCACCCTCTGGTTAACTGCTATATTTATTGTAAATGGCTCTTCTATACCATGGGTGTCAATGGCATTATATTAAGCATGTGTAAATTTTGTTCTTTCTTCAGGTATCACCATGTTTGTTAGTAAATGTGAGAGGGAGCTGGATGAGCTGAGGATGTGTGTGGGCACTGATACCCTCATCACTGGCACAGCCGAGGAAGAGCGGCCCAAGAGGAAACATCGGAGGAACCGTACCACATTTACCACCTACCAGCTCCACGAACTGGAGAGGGCTTTCGAGAGGTCTCACTACCCTGATGTCTACAGCCGGGAGGAGCTCGCCATGAAGGTTAATCTACCGGAGATCAAAGTGCAGGTGAGCCAGGAATTCCTGTGTGGAATGTGGAGTTATATGGAGAGTATGTAGGCAGTATGTAGGGCTAGGGCTGGAACTGGGCCTATTTCCACTTAAACTGTTCAGATACTGCGGGGGTCTAAATTAAAGAGAAAAAGCTTTGAAATTAGAATGATCACTCTGAGACTAACACTAAAGATAGACATTGGTTTTCTCACCCATTATCGGTGAACTGTAAAGTGTTACTATCTATCCCCCCTCCCCCACTCCCACTAATCTTTACTTACAAATGCAGATAGCCTAAGAACTGGATGAATTTGTACTATTTAAACCCAGTGTAACTGCATTCTCTCTTCACCAACCTGATGGACAGGATAGCTCTCAAAAACTTTCCAAACATCATTTTAATTGAACTAATATAATGTATCACTTACAACTTGGTGGTTTGACCCTTATTTTCAAATAAATACATTTCCACTCACCCCTTCCCCAGCACTCAGTCTCCGAGTCTTGGCTCATTTACCTTATTAACCTCCCTCCTGCCAGGGCCAGAGCTTAAACATGCTGCTACTCAGGGTGGTGACTCCTTCAGTTCTGGGCAGTCTTGGGGCTCTCTGTGACAGTGCTACTACTACTAATCATTTCTATAGTGCTACTAGATGTATGGCTGCACTGTACTCATTATATGCAGGTACTTTCTCTGTCTCTAGAGGGCTCACAACCTAAGTTTTTGTACCTGGGGCAATGGAGGGTTAGGTGACTTGCCCAAGGTCATGAGCAGCTGTAGTGGGAATTGAACTCAGGTTGCCAGGATCAAGGCCTGCTGCACTAACCATTGGGCCACGCCTCCTCTCCATGAGCCCCCCCCCCCCTCCCCGCATTGGCCCTGCCTCAGCTCTACTTCCTCCACTGAGAAGTCCAGGAGACAGAGCACTAGTAACTTCTGCTTCTTCCTGGTGAAGTACTATCCACTGCTTCCTCCTCCTATGCAGGGCCAACACAACACAATAAGCACGGCTTGGGCGTTCCAACATTTGGAAAAGTCAAAGGTTTCCCTGAGCATTGCATTTACCATTGTTGCGTTGGCACTGTTTGCACCATGCAGCAGCTCTTTTGTTTTAAGTTGTACAGCACAGGAAGAAACTCCAGTGCATGTCTCGACTCACAACTTGTACCAGAATTCCTTTTCACACCATGAACAATGGAGGCAGGATGGTGGTAGTTGCCATGGCTGTAGCTCTGAGAGGGGAGGAGTGGTATGAGACAGAAATAGCAGTTCCAGGGGAGAGGGATGGCAGTGCAGATCTGTTCGTAGTGGGGCACCAGAATCCCTGGCTGTACCCCTGCTCCTGTGCAGTTTGTCCATCTGTGTTTGAACTGTGCACGTTTAGTGCTACAGAGAGCATGGTTCAAAGGCCTCATTGCACCACAGGGGAAGAGGAAGCATTGGAAGTACCAGCACAGAAGTTCAACTGCCTGGACTGCAGCAGCATAGAGAGCAGGGCTCCTGGGCAGAGCAGGGCAGTATGCGAAGAACATTCCCACTCATACCTAGAACAGGTTTCAGTTCAGACCTGCCGGACCATTTTCCATGCATGAATCAAGATTTCTTCATGTTTTAGGGTTATCATGCTGCATGGCAAATATTCCAGGAGGGTTGGGATTGTGATCCGAGCTAGTGATTTTCCAGCCCAGTGGCGATAATCTTCATATGTGTCACCATGTCCTCCTAAACCAGAGTTTGACAAATACCAGGTGTCATATCATCAGGGTGCTTAAAAATTTAACCCTGGCATCTGGCCTTTTGTGCTGCTGCTATTGCAAAAGAGAGAAAGATGACACATGCCTTGGATCTGTTGAGGCTCTCATTAACTTTAAGCCATGCAGTGTTGGATTGTCCAATGAGTTTGTGCAGATTACAGCTAGCAAGAGTTGTAGCAGATGCCAGATACATACAGCCTTTCTTTCTTCAACAGCCGTTGGCTTGCCTGGGAGGTGGTGTGACAGGGAGATGGGGAGTGGTGCAGGGTGACTTGCTGAGGGATCTGAAAGGGATGACTTGTTAGGGGTACGGGTCCAGGAGAACGAGAGAGAGACTTGATTAGGGCAGGGTGCAGGGGTCATCAGCATACTGCTGTCAGGGCCGTGCCTAGGGTCTCTGGCGCCCCCCTGCAGACTATCAGTTGGTGGCGCCCCTCCCCCCCTCCCCCCCTCCTGTGAAAATGATCGCTCACCACTTGCCACACTGACAGGAATTGTCAGCAATATTCTTAGAAACAAATTGCTATACATTGCAAAATAAGATAGCAGATGTAAATTCTCAAAGTGGACATATTCCAAACACTAAAATGAAAATAAAATGATTTTTTTCTACCTTTGTTGTTTGGTGACTTTCTTTTTCTGATCATGCTGGCCCAGTATCAGATTCTGCTGCTATCTGTCCTCTTAACTCCGTTTCCAGGGCTTCCTTTCCATTTATTTATTTCCTTTCCTCCTTTCTTCTTCATTTCTGGTCCTCAGCTTCTGCCTATTTTCTTCATCCATGTGCAGTTTTTCTCCTCTCTTCCTTTTCCCTCATTTAATCTCCTTCATCTCTCTTCCCTCCCCTCTATGTTCAGCAATTTCTCCTCTCTCCCTGAGCCCTGCCCTCCCATCCATGCTCCTCTGTCCCCTGCCTACTCCATTCATTCCTATCCAGCAATTCCCCTCTCTCCCTGAGCCCTGCCCTCCCATCCATGCTCCTCTGTCCCCTCCATTCATCCCTAATTCCCTATCCAGCAATTCCCCTCTCTCCCTGAGCCCTGCCCCTCCCATCCATGCTCCTTGGTCACCCTCCATTAATCCCTATCCAGCAATTCCCCTCTCTCCCTTCCATGACACCCCCTCGCATCCATGCTCCTCTCTCCCGTCCTCCCACTCCCATGTCCCAGTTGGCCTGGCCCGCCCTCTTCTCCCCTCTCCCTTCGCATCCATGCTCGTCTCTCCCCTGCCCTCCCACTCCCATTGTTCAACTGCCCGCCCTCTTCTCTCCCCCAACATCCCTTTTCTTTTTTTTTCTTTTTAAATTTACCTCCGTGGCGGTCCAGCAGCGCAGCGTCATGAAGGAGGCAGCACTCCCGACGTCTCTAGCCTTCCCTTCGCTGTGTTCCGCCTTCTTCTGACGTCAAGGAAATGACGTCAGAAGAAGGCGGAACACAGCGAAGGGAAGGCTAGAGACGTCGGGAGTGCTGCCTCCTTCACTGACGCTGCGCTGCTGGACCACCATGGAGGTAAATTTAAAAAGAAAAGGGATGTTGGGCGGGGGGAGAAGAGGGCGGGCAGTTGAACAATGGGAGCGGGAGGGCGAGCGAGGTGAGCATGGTGCGGCGGCGCCCCCCAAAGGGAGGCGCCCCCCTGCCATGCTTACCCCGCTTACCATGTTGGCACGGCCCTGACTGCTGTCAGTATAGATGTGGAAACTGGAGAGGCCATTGGCTTCTGCTGGCGCTGTGCTGTATTGCATTAAAGGCTAAGCTTTCTCTTCCTATAAATGCAGAGTGGGAAAATAGTCTTTAGTAACTCAGGCCCTAAACAACCTGTGTAGAACTTCTTTTTGAGGGGGAGTAGGCGGTATTGTGAGAGAGGTCTCAGATGGCTGGCTTTAGGAGCACACAGCCTGGCTGTTTGTTAACCCTTGAAGTGGCTGCAGATTGTTCTGCCGTTTTGCTCAACACATTCTGATTCATTGACAATAGTTACTTATACTCAAGTCAGACACAGTAGTGGTTAGATCCTGTGACTCCTGAGGCAGGTGTATATCACCGAAACACAGATCTGTGTCGAGTCTGGCAACATTTTCATGTGTATTGCAAACTTTTTTCTGTATGTAATTGAATCAGGTAATCTGTTTTTGTATTTTATTGGTTTTAGAACATTTTTATCATCATTATTCTTTGGTCTGTTAATAAATACTACTTTCAGTATGGTCATTCACCTTTTAATTCATTGGAATTTAATTGGTCTTCCCCTACTCCCTTCCTTTAGACTTGGCTACAAAACAGGACCATGCCAAGCTATAGTTGTGCCTTGTGCCCCACCCGCTTCACTATGGCCAATGAAAGTACACAGTGGGCTGGGAATAATATTGGCACCTTGTGTGGCCACATCAGTTGCACAGCTTTTGGTAAAGTGCTGCTCCTAACTTCAAATACAATTTGTCAAGGCCTGTGCTAAACCATCCCAGCTCTTTCCCCCTTCTCCTTTCCCATTCACACTGCCATTGAATCTATGGTTCATTTTTATTTTTACACACATTGGGCCAAAGCCAATAAATTAGGGGGAAATTAGGCCCTGGGGAAAATCGGTGCTATTCTATAAAGGGTGTTCGAGATGAGGACTCTTTATATAATAGCGAATAGCATTGATTCCTGCGGCTAATCTGATGTAAATCCTGGTGCACAAGTTGAGCAAGGGTGAGAAAACAAGAAGGCAACCTGTCTACAATATCCACCATGGAATACAAGACAAGAAGCAGACCTTGCTGAAGAAAATGCGGTCTTTTATAAGTCGTAATAATGCTCCCAGGGTTCACAGTCAGATGTCCGACATGGTCATGTTTCGCCAAGAGTACAGGCTGCATCAGGGGCATAAAGAACTAAGATAAACAACATAAAAATAAATCAGTAGAAGGTTTAACCAATCACATATAAATAAATAAATAAATAAACAGATAAAATTATAAAACATGTGTGCATCTATATAAAAGCTAACGTGGTGCTAAATGAAATATATACATTTTGACCAATGAAAGGGTTCCACCTTTAAACTGTTTCCTTTCCATACAAAGATGCAACACCAATAGAACAACCACACTACTGTGTCCTAGGGCAACTTAACACTTGGGGACTTAGGGAAAATCCACAGCTTATTTCTAGAATAAGCAGCATGAAATGTATCGTACTATTTTGGGATCTTGCCAGGTACTTGTGACCTGGATTGGCCACTTGACCTTTGGTCTATCCCAGTATGGCAATACTTATGTAACCCTTTAATTTCCTTTCCCACCCAAAATCAAATCTACTAAAGCTTTCTAATAATATGCAATTTGCTGGTGAACACCATTAACTTAGATTTTGGTGATTTCACAATGCCTGGTGAGCACTTCTTACCATAACCATCCCTTATAGTTTTCATTGCCAGTGACCCTAAAGACCATTTCTATGGTTAATCCTATCTGAATATCTTTCATCACAGGTATGGTTCCAGAACAGAAGAGCAAAGTGGAGGAGACAGGAGAAACTGGACACAAGTTCCATGAAACTTCATGACACTCCCATGCTGTCCTTTAAGAGGGCCCCAATGATAGCTACTGTTGGACCTATGAGTAGTTCCTTGCCTCTTGATCCCTGGTTGATAACCCCCATTGCTGGAACTACCACTGGCCATAGTGTTCCAGGTTTCATGGGACCTGCTCAAGCCCTGCAGCCCATCTGTGCCAGCCATTCATTCCTCAGTACCCTGCCCCCCATGTCTCAAGCTGTGCAGCCAATAATGAACACACCTTACCAGTGTCCTGCCACCACCTTTATGGACAAGTGCCCACTGGAAGAATTGGACCAAAGGAGCTCCAGCATCGCTTCCTTACGCATGAAGGCAAAGGATCTGATTGAGACCATTGATAGAACTTGGCAACCACTATGATCACTAGCCAGCCCTACAACATCAGGTTCCTTGCTGGGCTAACCAAGCCATCTCTTCGGACACTTTGGATTCTATATTTATTTTATTTTATTTATAAATGTTAATACCCTCTCCCTGCACAAGTTCATTCAAAATGGTTTACATAATCAATAAAGCAATCACAGACTGAAATAAGAAAAATAGACAAAAATAAAAATATACTAGATTACAATATTAAGGGAATCTCTTTCAAAAGATATACTTGTTAAGAAACTCAGGCCTCAGTCAACAAAAATGTCTTCAAACCTCTCCTGTACTGTGTTGGAAGAGACTCAGCATACAATGACTGGTTCATTCTCAATTTCAATAAAACAAGCGTGCACAATGACTGAAAACAGGACAGGGTGCCAGGCAATGTGAGACCAGTGCAGGATAAACGCTTTATCTGGTGGGGATTGGGGACCCCCACCAGCCAAACCGGGGACCCCAGAGCCAATTGGGGGGCCCAGGTCCCTGTGGCCCCCTGTAGCTACGCCACTGGGTGGAATTACATTACATGAAAAAGCAGAAAAACATGGCAGACAGAAATGAGGCCTAAATTAGCAGATGAGAAATCATACCTAAATTAATCGATATCAACAGCAGATAACATATGAACTTTCAGGCTTTTCCTAAATAAGAGATAAGAAAAAGTTGATCTTACAAACACTGGCAGCCCATTCCAAACCTTAGTGGCTAAATATTTAAAAGAAGAAATCTAAAAAATTGTTTTTGCTTAACCCCTCTGCAGCTTGGAAATGACATAGTAAAATGGCATAGTAAAAGCTTGAGCCAGTGGAAAGGACTTGCTAAGTCTTGCATCTTTCCTAAACTCAACTCAATCTCAGATGACATTTCAGGGATTTTAAGTAAACAAAAGAGGCACATAAGGCAAAGGTCTGTTAAGTGGGAATCACTGGGATGGGAAATCTAGATTGCAACACTGCAAAGTGCTGCATTATTAAGCCTCAATGACAGAAAGGAGATTGATTTTCAATATATTCTTTTATCAGGGCTGCCGAGAGGTGGGGGGGAGCAAGATTTCCCGGACCCGGCCTCAGCCTCCAAGGCTTCCAGAGGCAGGCAGAAAGTTCTGCTCCCTTGATCTGTCTCTCTCCTCCTTATGTGTGTCAGGCCCTGGGTGATTGTGTTAATGCCATAACCGGATAACCCAGGACCCAGCACACAGGAGCAGAAGAGTGATAGACCGAGGGAGGAGCAGATACAGGAAGGTAGGCAGGAACAGCAGCAGTGGTCCAAGTGGAGGGGGTGGTGACTGTGGCCTGAATGAGGGGGGGGGGCTAAGACTGCGGTGGCCCTGCCCCAGATCCGTGCGTGTGTGTGTGTGTGTGTGTGTCTCTGTCTCTGTCTCTGTCTGTCTCTCTCTCTCTCTCTCTCTCTCTCTCAGCAGCCCTGTCTTTTAGCACAGACCCTGCCTGTGATAGTACAAGACCATTCCTGTGTTTTCAGGGATAATAGTATTAGGCAATAAAACTGATCACTGCTTCATTGAGTCCTGTCCCATGCAGTCACCACATCATGAGCTGGCATTAATTGAGGAGGGGCCTCAGCATCAACAGCATGACCTCCAGCCCAGAACAGATGAGCAAGCAAGCGGGAACAGGGCTTCAAACTTCCCTTTTTCATTTTCAAAGCAAAATCTCAGGGGTAAAGAAAGGCTTGGTCCTTGGTCACTTTCTAAGTGGAGCAATGCATGTGAGAGCAGGTGTTAGAAACATTTTCATATGCTTCAACGGCTTCTGAATGCCCCTGTCCCCTTCCTCTTTTAGGTACTTTTGCAATGAACCACCCCCTTCCTCGGTGGTTTTCTTTATCTCCATTGTCTTGGTTGATCTGTAGGTGTAGATGGCGACTCGTGACAGGGGTGTGAGTTAAAGGATGTTGATGCATTTCCCTTGTTGCTTCTGAGGCATGCACAGAAGTCTTTCAGTTCACAACCCTATCAGAATTTGGCACCTGTGCCTAATATACAAGTCAATTAAAGAAACAGAAATAACAAGAAATGGGGAGGGAGACAGCTCATTACAGATGTCCTGAATAAACCATTACATTTCCAAAAAGGCACCCATTTTCTCAAAAGAAACTCCCCCTCCCTCCTTTGGTGCACAGGTATTCTTGCACAAATTTATGCCTGCTCTATCTGGGCTTGATTTTCTAATAGGACACCTATGTGAGAAGACAACCTGACATTTAAAACCATTTAACCAGCCAGGACCAGCTCCTAGCTGGTTAAATGGTACGTATATAATGCAATATAACCGGCTATTCGTTAATATTCAGCGCATCGCCTGCTAAGTTTGGTGGCCAAATTAGGCCACCGAAATAGCAGGAATATAATAGTGTGTGCTAACCAGATAATGTAGAATTAAGTAGGAGATGGTAAGTGCTCCTACATTAATTTTTTACAGGTACCACACCCTGAAAATGCCGCATTCAATCTGGGCTTAGTGCATGGGAACATAAGAACATAAGAATAGCCATACTGGGTCAGACCAGTGGTCCATCTAGCTCAGTATCCTGCTTCCAACAGTGGCCAAGCCAGGTCACAGTACCTGGCAGAAACCCAATTAGCAGCAACATTCCATGTAGAACTCCAACGAGTAGCAAGATTCCATTCAGAATCTCAAAGTGTAGCAACATTCCATGCTACCAATCCCGGGCCAAGCAGTGGCTTCCCCATGTCTGTCTCAATAACAGACTATGGACATTTCCACCAGGAACTTGTCCAAACCTTTTTTTAAACCCAGATATGATAACCGCAGATACCACATCCTCCAGCAAGTCCTGCATTAACTTGCATTAAGCCCAGATTTTAGTGTGGCTTAGTAAAATGACCCCATCGAGGCTTTTATAAGACAGGCTCCCAGATCTAGCCCCAATACTGCAAAAGTACTGATGCACAAATTTACACCAGCTACAAAGATGAAAAGCCAGAATCCCATAACTCAAATTTTGTATTCAATTTTATTTGTAATAAATTTTGCATTTACATTTCACAGAAGAATCAGGGCAATAATGCACATCATCAATAGAAAATCCAGGATAAATACAGAAGGAAAATAGCAAAATATGTTCATCCACAATAAAGGAAATCAGGATCAAGAACCAGGAAAAAAAAATCAGGAAATAAACATACTATCCTGCTTATAATCGAACGAGAAAAACGCCCAAGTTCCGACCTAAATCGGGAGATGGACGTTTATCTCACAAAACCGAATAAAGCGGTATAATCGAAAGCCGATTTTTGGACGTTTTCAACTGCACTCCGTCGTGGATGCGGACAAAGTTGATGGGGGTGTGTCAGAGGTGTGGCGAAGGCGGAACTGGGGCGTGGTTATCTGCCGAACAAAGATGGGCGCATTTCACTGATAATGGGAAAAAAGTATGCGTTTTTAGCTAGAATTTAGGACACTTTTCCTGGACCCTGTTTTTTCACGAATAAGGCCCCAAAAAGTGCCCTAAATGACCAGATGACCACTGGAGGGAATCGGGGATGACCTCCCCTGACTCCCCCAGTGGTCACTAACCCCCTCCCACCACAAAAAAATGATGTTTCACAAATTTTTATTTTCACCCTCAAATGTCATACCCAGCTCCCTGGCAGCAGTATGCAGGTCACTGGAGGAGTTGTTAGGGGGTGCAGTGGACTTCAGGCAGGTGGACCCAGGCCCATCCCCCCTACCTGTTACAATTGTGCTGCTTAATGCTTATTAGTCGTCCAACTCCCCCAAACCCACTGTACCCACATGTAGGTGCCCCCCTTCACCCCTTAGGGCTATAGTAATGGTGTAGACTTGTGGGCAGTGGGTTTTGAGGGGGATTTGGGGGGCTCAACACACAAGGGAAGGGTGCTATGCACCTGGGAGCTCTTTTACCTGTTTTGTTGGTTTTGTAAAAGTGCCCCCTAGGGTGCCCGGTTGATGTCCTGGCATGTGAGGGGGACCAGTACACTACGAATCCTGGCCCCTCCCACGAATAAATGTCTTGGATTTATTCGTTTTTGAGCTGGGCGCTTTCATTTTCCATTATCGCTGAAAAACAAAAACGCCCAGCTCACACATTGTTGAATAAAACATGGGCGTCTATTTTTTTCGAAAATATGGTTCGGTCCGCCCCTTCACGGACCCGTTCTCGGAGATAAACGCCCATGGAGATAGGCGTTTTCGTTCAATTATGCCCCTCTATAACTCAGTGCGAGACACGTCTTCCACTACATTCCAACCTGCCTGTTCTAACTGTCATTAGATCTTTACCCTCAAGCCCTCCTCAAATACAATAAAGTCCAGAAGCTGTCGTTGGCCAAAAAGGGAATACTTTTTACCCTCAAAAAATAATATTTTCAAAGCACTTAGCCTTCCAAAGTTCCATAAGTTTCTATAGAACTTTGGAAGGCCAAGTGCTTTGAAAATATGCCTGATAGTGACAAGGAAATTTTAACACAAAACTCATGCCCAGAGACAAGCTCTAGGGCACAATCTCCCCAAAAATCAGCAATATTTAACCGGCCAGAATGGCTGCTGACTATTAAATAGTGCGTAACTGGCTTTCCCCCCAATATTCAGCGGGGGATAGCCGGGTATCCACCGCTGAATATCCCCGGTTAGCGGCTAGCAGTTAACTGGTTATATCAGCCGATATAACCAGCTATTTTTAAATGGGTTTTACAGTCATATTTGGCCACATGAAAACCTGGTATATCTTCGGCAGGTTTAAAGACTTAGCCGGTTATCTTTGAACTGGCCAAAAATAAACCGGATATTCAATGCCAATCACCGGAAACGGCCCAATATTGAATCTCCAAGCCCAGTGCCAACCGCGGGAGTTGGCCAGTCTAACTCCCACAGTCTGAATATCGGCCTCGATGCCATGAAATCCTGACCCTTTTTTTGCGTATCTCTAGATCAGTAACTCTAATTTTTATCAAAACTAAGCTAGCTCGCCAGATGTCCTGTACTTACTGTGTATTTCTTAATATGGGAGTCATTTAACATTTGGATGCATTTTCAAGCCTGTAGCAAAAGTCCAAACCACAGTCCCCCTGATACTCGGCCGGCGGCGGTCAGCGTTGTTTTAAACACTGATCGTCGCTGGTTAGATTAGACCCCGATATTCAGTGCCAGGCTATGTCTGGGCACCAGCACTGAATATCGGGGCTAACATTTTGTGGACTGGCCACCAGAGATTATACAGATCCAGCCAATATTCAGCTGGGCCCACATAAGACTATTATGTTGCCTCCAGCTGAATATCAGGCCAGGACCAGCATTTTTAAAAAAAAAGGTCTCTTAGCCCTCTGATCTCCCATCCCACCCCCAAAGAGGTCTGTAGGCCCCCTGGCCCCCTCTCCCGGATGTGCTGCCCTCGGGGCCTACCTAACCTCACTGGTGGTCCAGCAGAGCATCGGAGACAGGAGTGAACACCCCTCGGTCTTGCCCCTAGTGGCAACTTCCTCCAAAGTAGCTGCCTTGACCTCTCGTGGCAGTCTCGCAGTACTGCAAGTAGCACAAGAGGTCACACCAGCCACTTTGAGGAAGCTGCTGCTAGAGGCAGGAGTGAGGGGGATTCATTCCTATCCCCAATGCTCTGTTGGACCACCAGGGGGGTCAGGTAGACCCCAGGGGAGGATCCTATTGGATCGAGAGGTGAGGGGGTATGCTGACCTATGGGGGGGATGGGAGGGGCTCTACAGCACATTGGGTGGGGTGGGGGACCTACGGACCTTGTCAGGGGGCAGGAGGGGAGATCAGAGGGATAAGAGACCTTTTTTTAATGTGGGACCCGGCCTGATATTTAGCAGGGGCCCGCATAAGATAAGCAGGTGAATTTAGGACAGCTGAATATTGCCGTTGCCCACATAAGTTCCAGTTCCTCCCCAGCACCGCCTCCTGACTGGCCTGCTTTTTTTGGGGTCAGTCACAGGTGATAGTCAGCATCACTCCCCAGCTTTAGTGCTGTGATATATCAGCAGTTGGACAGCAACAGAAGATTCAAGTGGGCAGCAGCCTCTCCTATAACACTGCGTGCCCAAGTTGTCTCACTCAGAACACAAAAGGGGGTGTGGCCAGGGGCAGGTCAGGGACATTCCCTACATTTAGACACAGTGTTCTAGAATACAGTCATTTACACCCCCAACTGCCATTAGTTGTATGCCAGCATTTACACCAGGTTTCAGCAGGTATTAAGTCCTTGCACCCAAAGTTTATTTATTTATTTATTTATTGCATTTGTATCCCACATTTTCCCACCTCTTTGCGGGCTCAGTGTGGCTTACAATAAGATATGAATAATGGAAATACATTTGTTACAACTTGGTTATGGGTTACATTGTACAAGTTATGCGAGACCATCGAAGTATCGTTAGGAATATAACAATGGGACATCAACATTGAAACATTGGAAAGAGACAATGGGAAGCTTAAAGGGCAGTATTAAGACACAAAGACATATGGAGGCATATTTTCAAAGCACTTAGCCTCCCAAAGTTCCATAGAAACCTATGGAACTTAGCCTCCCAAAGTGCTTTGAAAATATGCCTGATGGTGTACATATTTCTGTGAGTAAATGTATGAGTGATGTGGAATTACGGGGGATGAGGGTCAGAAGTGGATGTATGATGCATTGATGATCAGTGAGTGTGGGAATCCACGCTAAGCGATATTTTATAAAGGTCGCTTAGAACTAATCAACCTTTATAGAACTGGCACCATTTACTGAATCTGGCCTGGTTTGTGCAAAAATAGGCACAATCTTTCAGTTCCTCTAGTTTATAAGAGCTATTTCCCACATGTACAAGCTTTACATCCAGAAAAAGCTTTACAACATTGCCCCCTTAAGAGGACAAATCGATTTCCCCAGGTCAGTAGGCTATTTGGATACTTCCCACTCTATGTATGCATACACAGATTCTCATTGTTTCACAACACATGCACTTTGACTTGGGTTCCCAGATGAAGTTAGGTCAAGGAACAAAGCAACATGCAGTTTTGGATTTTCAAAAATCCAAAAACCCAGCAAAGTGCACGCAAGTGTCCTTGGGCACTTTCCCCTCAAGCCGTTTTGAAAAGAAAGGTAGCTATCATGAACTTTTCACTTTGAAAACTGGTGCATAATTCACAGCTTAAAAATACTAACATACTCTGCAGCAATGTGGGCAGTTTAAAAAATTGTTCCCTGAAAGCGCAAAATCAAAGAACGGATCTTCTTCAAAATCTGCACTTTGGTCCATAAAATCATCTACGGCGTAGTCCCAGGGTACATGACAGATCTCATAGATCTACCAACTAGAAACAGATCAAAATCAGCACGATCATACCTAAACCTACATTACTCCAACTGTAAAGGGTTAAAACACAAAACAACATATGCATCTAGCTTCTCCTACTTGAGCGCACAACTATGGAACGGACTCTCGCATGCTGTGAGAACAATGCATGACCACCTAAACTTCAGGAAATCATTAAAAACTCACCTCTTCAAAAAAGCCTATCCCTCCGATCCAACTTAACCCCCCACACCCAGCAACACAACATAAGCAAGGATCGCACTGGACAACTTACCACTACCATTCCCCTTGACCCAATGACGCCTGACTCACACCTACCTCATCTGACCACAACACAATTTTGTATTTGTTATCAACCGTAACGGCAAATGCCTTTACAGTACTTGTAAGCCACATTGAGCCTGCAAACAGGTGGGAAAATGTGGGGTATAAATGTAACAAATAAATATTGTCCTTCTTCCTCCCCTCACCCTACCACCCATCCTGAATGGGATAGTCTTAAATGGCTGAGTAGGCTAGCAGAGTTAATGGATGCTAGGTTAAAGATAGTGGCTCTCTAAATGGAGGCTGCTTCCTCCTCAGTCCTCACCTCCCTCCACTAACTGGCTTAGCTGCAGAGACTGGGCCCATTCAACACCAGCAACCTGTCTCTGTTAGGAAAAGCAGAAACTGGTACAAGGAAGCTGAGTGTGATACTCCAGCCGTTCACCTCATATCCCTTCCCTCTCTCTTCTATTTCTAAAGTAACAATAGATCGGCAGGGAAAGATAATAACTTACAGAAATGAAACTTTCTCAGCAGCACCTCAGGCCCTGGTTGCATTTGAGTTATGGGGGCATAGTGCTGTTCACATGAATGACCTTATGCTGCAGTGCCCCACATATTGGGCTCTTGGGTGACTGAATATGTTGAGAATCCTGTACACACCTCCATGTAGCATCCAAGTTCCAACCTGGCCTGCACAATTTTGGATCTGAAAATATAGAAAGGCATTCTTGAGCTTGTTGTCAAATAAGAATCCTGGTTTTGAACTCAGCATGGTACGGTACAGCAGGCGCTACAGCGTCATCACAGTATCAGGGCTTTGGTTTTCCTCTGGCACATTTGCCTGTAGGAGGCCAGCCAGTACAGGCTCCCACTGGCCGCTGAGACAGTAGCTGCTGTGACATGAGTCACCAGAAACTTCCCCACCAAGGCAGGGAAGTGTAGGGCTGCCTGGACCCTGGAACGTGTGTACAATTCCATCTTGGCAAGAGTCTATGCTGGCCACTGGGAGCTGAGCCCTTGAGACGCCCACTGAACTATCTTCTTGAAGGTTGAGCTTTGAAACCAGTGGTTTCCCAATATTCACACTCCTGTTCTCCTGGATATAGTCATCCATCTCTTGGTATCGGTACTGGAGGCAAACAGTGAAAGTCAATTCCTTCTGCAAATGTGACAAAAATCGCAATGATCACTTGTTAGCTGTTGAGTTGCAGTCATGCCTTGAAACTTAAGTATGGTTATTCAGTTAAAACATCCTCACTGCCACCACCACTAGAGATTATGGGGGTCAATATTCAAAAAGTGTGATCTGTTGGATTCTATATAGAGCGCCTAGCTTTCCGTGCTGAAAGCTAAATGTATTCCATAACAACGCGTAACTTAATTGGCTTAACAAGCTACTCAGCATTGATAACATTACCTAACAAGCAATAATGAGCACTAATTGGCAATAATTAAAATTTACATGCACAATTCGCTAAGCGTATTCTGTAATGAACTGCGCGCAGCCAAAAAGGGGCATGGTTAAGGGTAGGGGAAGCAGGTGTTTTGTGGGTGTTCCAAAAACTACACTTCTATTTATAGAATATAGCCCAGTGTGCGTAAACCTATGCGTAGGGATTTATGCTATGTTTTTGTTGGTATAATTGCAGGAACATAGTTTTAGGCGCTGAGACATTAATTAAGCATATCCTATATAATAATTTGCACCTCTAACGTTCCATGTCTGGCTGCCTGGGTTCGTAACATCTCCTGACGTCAGCCAGCCTCCTGCGTTCCATTCCTCCTCACTGTCCCGCCCTCGCGTCAAGACGTAACGACGTCAGAGGGCAGAACAGTGAGAGGGAAGGGAACGCTGGAGGCGAGCTGATGTCAGGAGGGATGTTATGAACGGAACGGAAGCCAGTGCCAATCAGCCAGAGAAAGTTCAGGTACAAATCGAGGGGAGGAGAGAATCGCGGGACATCGAGGGGGGGAGGGGAGGAAAGGGGAGGGCAGGGCAGAGGAGAATTGATGGACATGGATGGGATGAGAGGACAGTAGAGGAGAGAATCGCGGGACACGGATTGGAGGGCAGGGAAGAGGAGAATCGCTGGACATGGAGGGGAGGGAAGAATTGATGGACATGGAGGGGAGGGCAGGGGTGAGAGAAAAAAAAAGCTTACATGACAGCCTTCCTAGGGCCCGTTTCATTGTTGAGGAAACGGGCATGGTTCCATTAGTTCTATATAATGTGCCTAAATCTATGTACCGCTTATAAAATACGCTTAGCTGGAATTGTTTACTGCGTGGATTTTTTAGGCACCTTATACAGATATGTTTAGCAGCAGCCCTACATGTATAATTCCTCTATCCATAGAGATATTGCCACCAAAAATCCCCCTAAATGCCCTGTCACTTTCCATATAGTCAACCAACTTTAACCTTATAATGAGAAGAGTGGTATTAAGTAATCACAAATATTTAAAAATTCCTACTGTAATTACTAAACACTCATTTAAAATAACAATATGAAAGGAAAAAGCCTCAGAGGGACCGGGTAACTTAACAGAAGCGTTTTTGCTCCCTTCTTGCAATCATCGGCTTAAAAAAAAACCTCTCCTTCATTTATTCCTTTATTTAGACTTCAAAAACACGCAGCTTAAGTTCACGTAGAAAATGTCTTCATTTGGAAAAAAAAACTCTTCAAACATAATAATCAGCAGCTTCTTAGGCAGTCATTCGCTTCAGTTACAAATCTGATGCTGCCACTGCATCTGGGACTCAATGCTCTCGCTGCCCGACATTTCAAAATATTTCAAATTCACTTCTATATTGTGTACTATCCGGTCCTTCTGAGGCTCTTTCCTCTCATATTATTATTTTAAGTGAGTATTTAGTAATTACAGTGGGAATGTTTTGTATTTGTGAGTACTTTCCATATATTGCCAGAGCAGAGTTAGGGTGGAATGAGGGCTTCCAACTAGAGAGTTGCACGGGGACAGAAATTTCACCCGTCCCCACTGACATCTCCTCCATCCACGATCTTCCCTGCAAGTAATCTCCTCCATCCCGCCTGTCCCCTATGCTAAAATAACCCGACTTTTGTGGTAAAATAGCTCAACAGTAGCTCATGTTGATAACTCCCCCCCCCCCCCAGTGTATATGGGGATTTCAATGCTACCAACCATATTATAATTGCCATGGCGCAAGGAAAGGATAGGTATGCTGGCCTGGCACTACACTTCTGCGAGAACCTTGCAGAACCTGTGTCCATCCCTGCGGGAGTCCCATGGACCTGGAGGGGATCCCCGCAGGATCTGCCTCCATCCTTGTGGGAGTCCGTGGACCTGGAGGGTATCCCTGCAGGACATGCGTCCATCCCTGTGGGAGTCCCTTGGACCCGGAGGAGATTCCTGCTAACCTTGTTCCTGTGCAGCTCTCTACTTCCCACTTAACTGTACATGTAGGAGGGAATTCTATAAATGATGCTCAAAATGCGGCACAGGAAAAAAAATCAGCACTAAACACTTAGTGGATTCCCATGTCAAACTCTGGGCACTGGACTATGCCAGCTGAAACTAGTGTAAGTCTTGGCATGCAAGTTGGCCACAAATCCCACATATTCTATAACACTGCGCCCAACTTTTTGGAATGCCCCTGACATGCCCATGCCCCTCCCATGGCCACACCCCTTTTTGGGTTGCACACTATGGGATTTGAGTACTTCTGTTCCCTCTAAGCTGAGCGGGAGTCCTCCATCTACAGTCCTGCCAGTGGGGGGTGCTGTTTCACCATCACAGTTTCAATAGGGAGAGACAGACAAGCTTTGCAGTACTCCAGAGAACCTGCTTAACCCTAGCAATTGAAAACACAATATTGAAACACTGCCCTCCACTGCCAGAAACGCAGTTGGAGGTCTCCCACTTTTCAGGGCCCCCAGCATTACAGAATAGCGAGCAGCCAGATGAATGTGCAAATCCTAATTGGTGCCAATTAATGTCAATATTTAGTTGTTAGCCTCCAGTTATTGCTCATTAATGACTAGTTATCCAATTAAATTATGTGGACATCGTAGATTATATAGAATTTCAGAGCAATGATATTCAGCTCCTTATACGTTGCTCCCAGTTGTGGGCTAACCTAACCCCGGATAGTCAAATGCTGGGGCATGTGTGGTTCCCAGCTTTCAATATCTGGGTACGTGTACTGACCTGGAATTTAACCAGGCACTAGTTGGTACTCAGACCAGTTCCCAGTTAACTCGGTGCATACAGTTAGGACAGCTTTTGTTCTATCCTAACTTTATGTGCTTACTTAGGCGGTTAGCGAACTCTGATATCGCTGCTAACCAGCTAAGTGCTGGATCCACCCAAGTTCTGCCCCCAAACCACCCCTACACTAGCCGATCAGGGAATGGCTGGTCAGTAAAGATATTCAGCTGCATTTCCAGTCAAGTGCCGCTGAATATTACCAGCTGGTCAGATCAGCTGGGTTTAACCAGGCGTGAACATCTCCTGCTTGCCTGAACCCTTTGAATATTGACCCCCCTCCCCATCTGTTTAACTAAGCAATTTGATTTAGGCCTAAATTCACTATGGATAGTGGCTGAATATCATCATTATTGGTAGTTTCTGCCAATGATAGGCCTATACACATATTCAGCAGTGGTAAATATATGTGTTTTATTAAGCACCATAGCTGGCGATTTAAAAAAAAAAAAAAAAAAACACTGACTGCAGGAACTGAAAACTGGCCCATACATTTTTCTCCAATGCATGGTCACCTATTAATGGAAGGCATCCCATCACAATTACCTTGCTTACAGCTGTTAACAGCTGCCAGAACAATCACCTTAATAATAAATCAGTAAGAAACTCATCCTAGCAACAGCTGTTTCTGCAACAATCATACCCGGTTGACACCCATCAACAGTAATGACTTTTAAAATGAACTAAAACTACTTCAGATGTCCCACAATGTTATATTATATTATGTTACACCAGTTCTTGCATTCTGCCTCTACCGCTTCAGTTCAAGGACGGATTCCATAAAACAAGAACGGGACAAGTTTGTCCGGGAATTACAGATAAAAGATTTCAAAATTCAGCAAATCCAATTAATTCAATGATAAGCCAACTTTACGAAATAGAAAAGCTTTCAGATTCTTTCTAAACTTAAAATGATGAGTACATGATCTTAAATTAAAAGGAAGCTGATTCAAGGTATGCACCTTGGCTCATAAGATCATCCACGGAGAGGCCCCAATATATATGTTAGACTTTATAGACCTGCCAGCAAGGAACACAAAAAGTTCTTCACACACCCTCTTAAACCTCCATTACCCCAACTGTAAGGGACTTAGATACAAATCATTATATGCATCCAGTTTCTCCTACATCTGCGTGCAACGTTGGAATGCACTACCGAATGCCTTAAAAACTAAACACGATCTGCCAGCCTTCCGGAAGTTACTGAAAACTAACCTATTAACAAGACTTATAATAAGAACCCTTCATAAAAGACTCACCATTACATCTGTATTAGAACTAATCAACAATGAACTCCTTAATTTGGTTACTTTAATCAAACTGTTATCATTTAATGCTATACCTTATCTTACATTCTGCATATCTGATATGTATTAATTATTTCTTTCTTCTAATTTTCTTGACATCTTATGTACATTAATTGTAATACTCTGTTCATCCCATTCCGTTAATGACGATTGTCATTGCGGCATAATGTAAGCCACATTGACCCTGCAAAGAGGTGGGGAAATGTGGGATACAAAAGCAGCAAATAAATAAATAAATAAATAAAAATACTGGATAGAGGAAGCGAGTTGTCTAACTGATTTTAACCTCCTGAACATTAGAAATCTAAGCTGAGATTTTGAGTTTTATATCCTGCAGTAGACCCCTGTAGTAAGGTCACTAGATCTAAGTAGAATTGTTAACATTTTGAAGACAGTGACACCTAATTTGAACTGTACTCTCACAGCTGCAAGTATGTCAGTGAAGTTTGGAATAGAAAGGCTGAAGAGACTCAAATTTAGATATACCAAAGGTCAATCTACTAGCCAAATTTTTAACTAGTTGTAAATGATTAATAAGTGCTTTTGAACAGATGCCTAAAATAAGATTTATACACTCAAGATTAGTTTATTGCAATGATTGTACCAAAATTTCTAGTCAATACAACCGCCATTCAAGCTTATTCAACACAACCATAAACACCATTGTGTTCAATTCTGGTCACCGCATCTCAAAAAAGATATAGTGGAATTAGAAAAGGTGCAGAGAAGGGCGACGAAAATGATAAAGGGGATGGGACGACTTCCCTATGAGGAAAGGCTAAAGCGGCTAGAGCTCTTCAGCTTGGAGAAAAGGCGGCTGAGGGGAGATATGATAGAGGCCTATAAAATATTGAGTGGATTTGAACGGGTAGATGTGAAGCGTCTGTTCACGCTTTCCAAAAATACTAGGACTAGGGGGCATGCGATGAAGCTACAATGTAGTAAATTTAAAACGAATCGGAGAAAATGTTTCTTCACTCAACATGTAATTAAACTCTGGAATTCGTTGCCAGAGAATGTGGTATAGACGGTTAGCTTAGCGGAGTTTTAAAAAGGTTTGGACTGCTTCCTAAAGGAAAAGTCCATAGACCATTATTAAATGAACTTGGGGAAAATCCACTATTTCTGGGATAAGCAGTATAAAATGTTTTGTACATTTTTGGGACCTTTCCGGGTATTTGTGACCTGGATTGGCCACTGTTGGAAACAGGATGCTGGGCTCGATGGACCTTTGGTCTTTCCCAGTATGGCAATACTTATGTACTTATTGCAATGTCTAAGCAAGGTCCTCCACTCAACAACTGGCACAGTCACCTTTTCTGTACTCATTATCCCTATTCCAAGCACTATGGTCCACCTTCATAATCACCACAGGGCAAATGTTTCCGTAAGTTACAGCCCCAGCTTGCTCATAATGGTAACATAGTAGTGACGGCAGATAAAGACCTGTACGTTCCATCCAGTCTAACCAAACAGGATAAACTCATAGCATAAGGAGCATAAGGTATGATGCAATACTACATAAGCACTCTCTTTTCAAAACTACATTTCTTCATTAACTTTAGAGCCCCCCCCCCCCCCCCAGCGGATCAAGATGGCGTCAGTAGCGGTTGCAGGTTTCCAGAGCTCCTGAGACTCAACAGTGACCCTGACAGAGAAATTCTATCCCCGACTTTTAGATGGGGAAAAGAAAGGGAAAGACGCAGGCACCTACCTCCAAGGCACCAGCGCCATCCCTAGTCTCTCGTCAGACGACGCTGGAATCTTTTGGAATCGGGACCCATGGCGGGCAGGATCTTGCTTCGACGGGTTCGCCCCATTCGGATGCAGAGCGCAGCATTGAGGGCGTGACGTTGAGCCCTCCTCTCACTGCTCCTCCACAACCCGGAAGCATAGTTGAACCGGTGGAGCCACAACAGCTAGAAATGCTGTTTGTGGAAGGAGGACCCTCGTGTACTTCAACTCCAGGGAAGGAGTTAACATCTCAGGGACAAACGCTGATCGAGGTCCCTGCTTCCCATGGAGTCGCTCCGGGGGAAGGCGGAGGAATGAAAAGACCTACCCAGGTGACTATGAATACGCTATGGGAGGCAATCCAGCAGGTAAATCAGTGGCGTAGCCACAGGTGGGCCTGGGTGGGCCGGGGCCCATCCACTTAGGGCTCAGGCCCACCCAATAGCAGCACATATTTAGTGCTAGCTAGTGGGGATCCCAAGCTTCACCAGCTGAAGACCTCCCCCTGATGGTGCTGAAAACACTGCTTTCCAGCAGTCTAAGCTTCCTAAGCTGCTGATACTGGCCTCATCGCATTGGGGGGGGGGGGGGAGGAGAACACTTGGTGCCCACCCACTTCTTGACTAGGCCCACCCAAAATCTGCTGTCTGGCTACGCCCCTGAGGTAAATAACACCTTACTTCAAATAAATGTTTTCTATAAAAGGTGAAATTGTAGAACTGAAACAATTTACTCAGAACTTATCTACAAAAGTCCAGGAACAAAATGAAAAGATTCTAAAGATGGAAACTGAGATTAAACAGATGCAGGATTTAACTGTGACTTTGGTCAAAGATAAAGAGATTCAGGAAAGAAGGATGGAGTATCTGGAGAATAATGGAAGGAGGAATAATTTGCGGCTATTGAATTTTCCCAAATCCCCTTTAATTCCATTAATAGATATGCTTAGAAAATACTTCAGTGAGATACTGGGGATCCCTGCAGAGGGTTATCCCCCTGTAACAAGGGCCCAGTATATCTCTGGAGTAGTGAGACCTACAAAAGAACAGCCTCAGGCTACTTCAAATCTAAACTTGACTGAATTTCTTGAAAATTCTTTGAATGAGATTACAGAGAGAACAACTTTAATAGTGACATTTGAACTTGACAGAAATAATATTCTCAGACTGTATTTTCGTCATTTAAATGACTGTTTCTTGGGACAAAAATTCAGATTTTCCCCGACATGGCAAGGAGCACACAAAAGAGGAGAAAGGAATTCCTACTGTATAAGTCTAGAATAATTAATATAGGCGTTACTTTTTTGTTGAAGTTCCCTTGTAAATGCCATGTAACCCTTGACGCAGTTAATTACATATTTTTTACTCCCTCAAAACTATTAGAATTTCTTGTATTGAAGGAAGGTGTTAATCCTCCTGAAGATTTGCTTCACTAATTGAGAACGCTGTTACGTTGGCTGTAAAATCCTGTTTTGCTCAACCGCTATGAATTTAGGTTACAACTATTTAGTTGTTTTCTTATTTTCTTTATTTTTCCTAGTATCTTGATTCATTAATTGTGGACAAATTTAAAATAGTTTTCCTTTTTATTTTTTCAGGAATGGCTGTAAACAGTTATTTGTTTGTGTTACATTTTCTGATATTGCCATTTATATCTACAGATGTAAATGAAAAATTAATAAATAAAGAAATGATTACATTGGAAAAAAAAACTTAGAGCCCCAGATGCCACTGTCTCCACCTGATGTAGTAACAAAGCTTTTCCATTAATCAAAGACAGTTGCTCATGATGTTCACCCTTCTTTTGAGTGACTGGAACATCTGTTAATTGTTTTTTCATAGATAACTGGACCCGTTAATGTTACTGGTAGTCCTCAGTACACCGTGTGTTTTTAAAATACCCTTTTGAAGTTCAAACAGTAGACAATCCTAGAGCCTTCTCACCCAAAACTGCCAAAGTATTTCCCTCACAATCATTGATAGAGCTTCATCCTCAAAGCAACTTTGTCATCAGTGGACCCAAAATATGATCATAATTGGAACTGTTTCTACCAACCTTCTAAACACCACCACTGCTCTCATAGCTCCCATCCCACACCTCCCAGAGAGTAATAAATACCTTCAGCTTCTGTAGGCCACAGATTCTTGTATAGAGGCAGTGATCGGAGAAGATGAAGCTCCTGGCTGTGAAGAGGAAACTACCTGTGGCTTCAGGACTCTCCTTGTTTGTGAATTTCAGATCCATGTCTAGGTCCTATTAGAGAAGTCATGTTATCAAATAGGCGAAGTTATTCAGTACAAGCATAAAGTGGAAAAACGAGAAGGAAAGAGGACAGAAGACCTTATTTTGCTAATTCCACTGAGATTCAATTTTCTTTTGTAAATTACAGGAGCTCATCAATGGAGCTGAGCCAGAAGTTGCCAGCTGGCAGTGACTGAATAAGCCTTCAATACTGTACTGAGCTGGCATGACCTGCACTGAGAAGTTCATTTTTCAGAGCCATTCTCACTTTAGCCTCTATATAAGGCAATTGACTATGCTGCCATTTTGGTTTTCCCATGTAGCTATAATTTCCTACCACTATGTAGTCTCAGACCACCAAGTCAATTCCCTGTAGGCCTCCAAGTGAATATTAGATGGTGGGTATCAGTGAGGACCAACCAAATTTGATAATCACCCTACAAGTGAAAGGCTCTGTGCCAATCAGATGTGGGTTATGTAACTTGGGGGTCCTTTTACTAAGGTGGACTGAAAAATGGACCTGCATGCGTCCAATACATGCGTCTACACCGGCTATATTGGTATTTGGATTTAGACAGTTACCTTCTTACAGGCCAAAGATATCCCACATATTCTCGTGGCCAAATATAACCATTAAAGTAGGGCTGAAAATCGGCAGGTAGCTGGTTATATTGGCCGATATAGCCAGCTATCTGCTAGTTGCTAACTGGGTGATATTCAGCCAGATAGCCGTTTATGGGACATTTAACCAATCAGGTGCCAATCCTGGCCAGTTAAATGCTTTTTAACATCAGGGGGGCATGTTTATAATAGGGCTTAGCGTCTTGTGGCAATTGATACTGGTGTGTGCTCCAGGGGTTTCCTCTGTGATTCAATTCAATTCGATTTCAACATTTTAGGCGATAAGTTTGTCAAGTATATTTATAAAACTAAATACAATAGAAAAGTTTTTATAAATTATACTTAGGTAAGCTTATATTGCTAATGCAGAGGGAAGAAGTTTGCCCAGTTAGTACACTTGTCAATGTTGTTTCTTTTCAGATCGCTGTATGCATTTGTGCTTCCTCCTGAAGAAGCTTTAATGTGAAACAGAAACCCATATAGAGAGAAGTGAGTGAGTTTGAAGAGAGAAAGTGAATTATATGCATCTATAGGGTGAGGCAAAAAAAAGTAACTCCTAGAGCTTTTTGCCGTTTTCTCAGCAACCACTTTGAATTTCAACAACAAATTTTACATACTTATTTACTATTAAACAACATGTAATTATGTTAAACTATGTTAATGTTACTGTCATGTTAGCATCACTATCTAGTGTTTTTTGCGCATTAAAAATGTTGACGCTAAAACTGTAAAATAACATCATTCAAATGATACAATTAACAATGTGTCAGAATTTTGCAGTCACTGTGAATGCTTAAATTGTGCACCCCCATCTTTAAAACAGGCTAATGAATACACATTTCTCCCAACTGCCACATCCAGCCTGACCAGTCAGGTCACTGTCTCCCAGGATGCATTGCTTTTCAGGGTGGATCTCTCACCTCTGCAACGTCCGTTATCTTGGCTTCACATTCTGTGATCCCTGCTGGTGTGTCCCACTATCCGGGTGTAAATTATCAAGACGTTGGAGAATTCAGCAGCAAAACCTAACTGCACTTTAATCCCACAGTCAAACAGCAGATACTGGCTCTCAGGAAGAACTAAAGTTCAAGGAACAGAGAGAACAAGACCTAATAAACAGGCTTCTCTGTGTTCATTCAAACAATTACTGTGCCTGCTCTTCAGCAAATAATTTCAGCACTGTAGTGCCATTTTTAAAATCTCCTCATGGTGTGACTTAAGTTCTGGAGACCGCACCTATGAAAAGATATAAACAAGATGGAGTCGGTCCAGAGCGCGGCTACAAAATTTGTAAGCGGTCTAGAACACAAAAAATATAGGGACAGGCTTATGAACCTCAAACATGTATACACGGGAAGTGAGGAGGGGAGAGAGGAGACATGACAGAGATGTTATAAAATCTCAAGGGCATTTATGTACAGGAAGCGAGCCTTTTTCAACTGAAGAGAGCTCTGGGACAGGGAGTATACGATGAAGGAATAGCTTAGGAGAAATTTAAGAAAGTTTATTTCACAGAAAGGGTGGTGGCAGTGGTGTGCTGGAGCCGGCTCACTCCGGCTCACAAGATCTGGTTGTTAAATTTTGGTCGGACTTGCGAGCCGGTTGTTGGAAGGGCAAACCGGCTCTCCCTCCCTCCGCCCTCCGGATCTGGTCCCTCACCGATCCTACCTTGACTATCGAATTCTTCGGGGCAGGCAGTGTTGCCTGCCCGCTGCTATCGCTGACTCTCCCCCCGCTGCCTGTTTGCGCTTTAAAAAATGGCCGCCGAGACTTCCAGAGTGCTGGCCTCGCGAGACTTCTGTAAGTCTCAGCGGCCATTTTGAAGTGCGATCGGGCGGCGGAGGAAAGTCAGCGATGGCAGCGGGCAGGCAACCACTGCTGCCCTGAAGAATTGATGGCCAAGGTAGGGTCGGTGAGGGACCGGATCGGGAGGGAGGGAGGAGGAAGCAGGAGAATTTGCGGAACAAGTCGGGACGGGGGTGGCAGGGAGAGAAGGGAGCTGCTGGTGCATACAGGGCAGGGGAGAGGAGAGGGAGGGTCACTGCTGGGACATGGGTGGATGGAGGGCAGGGGAGAGGAGGGTCACTGCTGGACATGGGTGCATGCAGGGCAGGGGAAGAGGTCGCTGGCCATGGGTCCATACAGGGCAGGGGAGAGGAGGGTCACTGCTGGACATGGGTGGATGGAGGGCAGGGGAGAGGAGGGTCACTGCTGGACATGGGTGCATGCAGGGCAGGGGAGAGGTCGCTGGCCATGGGTCCATGCAGGGCAGGGGAGAGGAGAGTCACTGCTGGACATGGGTGGATAGAGGGCAGGGGAGAGAAGGGTCGCTGGGTATGGGTGCATGCTGGGCAGGGGAGAGGAGGGTCACTGCTGGACATGGGTGGATGGAGGGTAGGGAGAGGAGGGTCGCTGCCATGGGTGGCTGGAGGGCAGGGGAGAGAAGGGTCGCTGGCCATGGGTGGATGTGAGGGCAGGGGGGAGAGGAGGGGAAGAGAGAATAAAATGCTGGACATGGATGGAGGGGAGGGAAGATGTGAGAAAGGAGATGAGATAAGGGAAAAGGAAGAGAGGAGGCAAAACTGCACAGGATGAAGACAACTAGGCAGAAGCTGAGGACCAGAAATGAAGAAATAGGCAGGAAAGGAAAGAAATAAATGGAAAGGAAGCCCTGGAAACGGAGTTAAGAGGACAGATAGCCAGCAGAATCGGATACTGAGCCGCATGATCAGAAAAAACAGTCACCAGACAACAAAGGTAGAAAAAAATCATTTATTTTCATTATAGTGTTTGGATATGTTCCCTTTGAGAATCAGGTGCTCAACATTAAAAGTTTATATTTATTTACTTATTTATGGCATTTTATCCCACATTAAACATGAATTAGATTAGAACCTGGGATCACTTAATTTATTTTTCCTGGAGAGAGTAATGCATTGCCCCCCCCCCCCCCCCCCCCACCGGCTATAGCCAGCTCTGCAGTTTTGAGGGGCGCAGAGGTGGACGGGGGGGGGGCGCAGAGGTGGACGGGGGGGGGGGCGCAGAGGTGGATGGGGGGGGGCGCAGTGGTGGTGGGGGGGCGCCGAGGTGGACCGAGGAGAGAGCCTGTTGTAACCCTCCATTGCCCCATGTAAGCCGCATTGAGCCTGCCATGAGTGGGAAAGCGCGGGGTACAAATGTAACAAAACAAACAAAAAAAATTTACCAGCACACCCCTGGGTGGTGGAGACATGGAATGGCCTCCCGGTGGAGGTTGTGGAGTCAAAGACTATGCCAGAATTTATAAAGGCATGGGATAAGCATGTAGGATCGCTTAGGACAAGGAAGAGTTAGGGGTTGCAGAGGATGGGCAGGCTGGATGGGCCATATGGCCTTTACTTGCCGTCATGTTTCTATGTCTTTGGCTTTCAGTGCTGGTATATACCCTTCCTCTAGTGTAAAGCATGTCATTTCAGGCCATTCTGTCCCACTTGCAGTTCTCACCGTGTGCTTTAGCCCACTGGAGATTGCGGACTGAGAATCCCTCTGAGCCTGTTACTGACTTAATACTATCTGTCAGTGCTCGCCGCTCAGACAAATTACTCTTCAATTCCAAAGCTTGCTTCCCTTTGGTGATTTCACAGGTCCCCATATCTGGAGAAGAGGAACACATTCCATCAAATAACAAAAAGCCAGCACTCTTGCCATTCAGCTCTTCTGTCCCCGGATATCTTACCTTCAGCCACCTTGTCCAGAAGAACCGTGATTTTCTCATCCTGTAAAAGCCATTTCTTCAAGAAGCTGATGAAGATTCCATTGGACAGCTCCCCTTGGCTTATTTCATAGGCCTCAGCATCTGCACACCTAAGAGAAATGGAATTTAAGAACATAAGCATTGCCATACTGGAACAGACCAAAGGTCCATCAAGCCCAGTATCCTGTTTCCAGCAGTGGCCAAGCCAGGTCACAAGTACCTGGCAAGATTCTAGGACAGCAAAACGGATTTTATGCTGCTTATCCTAGAATATGCAGTAGATTTTCCTGTCCATCTTAATAATGGCTTATGGACTTTTCTTTTTGGAAATGTCCAAACTTTTTAAAACCCTGCTAAGCTAACTGCTTTTACCATATTCTCTGGCAACAAATTCCAGACTTTATTACTCGTTAAGTGAAAAAAATATTTTCTCAGATTTATTTTAAATTTACTACTTGGAAGCTTACCTCCTATCCGAATAAATGTTAATGAACGGGATATTCAGAGGCACTATCTGAATAATGCCGAGGCATTCTGTAAGGATATCTTGAGGCACTGTTTGGATAATGCCGTAGCAGTCTGTAAGAGTATTCAGAGGCACTATCTGAATAATGCCAAGGTGATCTGTAAGGGTATTCAGAGTACTATCCGGATAATGCTAAGGCGTTCTGTAAGGATATTCAAAGTATGATCTGGATAATGCCAAGGTGGTCTGTAAGGATATCCAGAGGCACTGTCCAGGTAATGCTGAGGTGTTCTGTAAAGACATTCAGAAGCACTATTCAGATAATGCCTCTGAATATCCCAGTCAACTACACTTAACAGGATAGCTGGTGCTGTTATCTTGATAGACACTTTTTAATAGTGACCCCTATATGGATAAGTTATCTGCATACATTATTTTCAGCATTCAGTCACCATCCCCGCTGATTTCTAATGCATCCTGGAAGTTTCTTTGCCAGTCGATATATATTTCATGAGAACATGAGGTGATACACCGACTGTGGCCTAATACCCTCCTGGAGATTTGTCTTCTTTCTGCTGACTGTCCTTCAGGGCCTTCATACAACTTTCAGGAAGGTAAGACAGGGCATGTCTTTGGAGGGCTGGCTTGGGATGAGTACTTTCAAAGCCAGGACAATGACCAAAACACACACACACACACACACACACAGTTTCTAAACATTACAGTTTTCAAAATGAAAATCATAGTCCCCCCCCCCCCCCCCCCTCCATAGGATAGAAATACCAAAGACTGCCATAGCCCAGTTAATGCATGGTTGAAACCCCAATGGCACTACCTGCAGACATCATGGAGGGGGAAAAGGAAAGGAAATGGGACTTGATATACTGCTTTTCTGTGTTTTTTTTGTGGAGAGGCACCTACGTGGCATAGCCGAAGACAACATTCGCTGTGACCTTCAGGGCTCCCACCTGTGGCAGGATGTCATCATTCATGTTCCTGAAATGAGAGACACATCATGGACAACCCAGCTAAAATCCCCATGCTGCACTATATCCAAGTGTTCCCAAAGCTAATTTCTTTTTTAAGCATCCTTATCCTTTTGATTCATTAGGTTAACATATATCCTGCCTTTATGGTATAAGACGGCTCCTGGGTTTCCAGCAATAACGTCAATGTTGGCAATAATAATTATAAATTGGATTTAGAGAACACACTTGTACAATTACAATTTCAGCACATTTCAAATGCACACATGCAGACATGTCTGAGGTGACTTTTCCCACTGCTGCTTGTGCAGGGCTGGAAATTACTGATGCGAGTACATCTGCTTGCAGATTTCCTCCACTGAGGAAGGGGCCCTTGAAAAAAAAGATACTCTCCAAAGGGCTGGATCTCAGGGCTCATGTGGCAGGGCACAGAATGATGTATTGCTATATTGTCAGTGGCGTACCAAGGGGGGGCGGGCGGTCAACGGGTGGGGGGGTGCTCTGTCCACCCCCCCGGCATGGCACGGCACCCCCCCCTGGCGTGGACCCCCTGGCGCAGCACCTCTCACTCCTCCCCCATCTGACAGTCCCCCCCACTGCCTATCAGCTGAGCTCCGTGCACGGCACCTCGAATCTGCAGCGCTGCTGACTGTAAAAGAAGAAACGTCTCGTCGTTGGCCCTTCACTCACTGTGTCCCGCCCCACGAGAAAATAGGAAGTTACATCAGAGGCGGGACCTCAGTGAGTGAAGGGCCAACGACGAGACGGTTTTCTTCTTTTGCAGTCAGCAGCGCTGCAGATTCGAGGTGCCGTGCACGGAGCTCAGCTGGTAGGCAGGTGGGGACTGTCGGGGGGGGGAGTGAGAGACACTCGCGCCGGGGGGTCTACGCCAGGGGGGGGTGTTGTACACGCCGGGGGGGGGGGGGGTCGCTGTGTTGCACTGCACCTGGGGGGGGGGGGGGCGTGCAGCGGCGATCCGCCCCGGGGGTCAGCCAAGCATGGAACGCCACTGTATATTGTATGTCAGAAAATAGAGGTGCAAATATTAGAAAATGTTTATATGTATACAGCTGATTAAACAGAGGATGAGGAAGGCTTCCCTGCCAAGGACACTCAGGGCCAATCTGTGCTGACTACAACTCTGAGCATGGCCACTGTTCTCTCCAAGCTGAGCAGGAGAGTCCTCCACCTACAGTCCAGCCAGTGGGGGAGGTGCTGTATATCACTATCACATTTTCAATAGTGAAGAACAGGCAAACTCTGCAGGACTCCAGGAAGCCGAGCAATAGTGGCAAAAACCAAGGATGGGGCGGTGGGGGCGGTCTGGCCCGGGTTCACGCTGCAAGGGGGTGCAGCTGCGCAGCTGTCAGCTCTGCCAGTTCCCTGCTCCCTCTGATGTTTCTTCCTGTTCCGGGGCAGGGAACCAGCGGAGCCAACAGCCATGCGACTTCTCCCTGCACCCCCAAGAGGTAATGTGCTGGGGGGGGGGGGTGCGCAGCGGCGATCTGCACTGGGTAGCAGCCGACATAGGAACACCACTGCTGAGCAATTGAAAAACATAATATTGAAGCAACACCCCTCACTGGCAGTAATGCAGTTGGAGGAACGCCACCTCAGCTTACAGGGAACAGTGCCATTGGGCCTCCACCAGTGGCGTAGCAAGGGGGGCTGCCACCCGGGGCGGTTCGCCATTGCACCCCCCTCCGGGTGCAGCACGATGACATCCCCCCCCTGACCCAGTGCCTACCCTCCTCAACTCCGTCCAAACAGCTCCGCACCCTACCTTTAAAGAAATCTCGGAAACTGTGGCGATGGTGAGGCGCAGCGCCTCGCGCCTGAATGTAAAAGAAGTGTGGATCGTCTCATCGGGCCTTCCCTCGCTCTGTCTGTCCCGCCCTTGCAGAAATAGGAAGTTGCGTCAGTGGACAGCAGGACAGAGGGAAGGCTCGATGAGACGATCCACACTTCTTTTACATGCAGGCACGAGGGTGCTGCGCCTCGCCTCCAACCACGGCTTCCGAGATTTCTTTAAAGGTAGGTGCGGGAGCTGGTTGGACGGTGCTGAGGGTAGGCACTGGGTCTTGGGGTGTTGATGCGCCGAGGGGGGAGTGTCATCATGCTGCACCCCATGGGGGAGCTGGCTGGGAGCACCCCCCTTGAGCTGACACCTGGGGCAGACTGCCCCCCCCGCCCCCCCTTGCTACACCACTGCCTCCCACCCTAGTATTGGGGTGACTGTCCTTCCTAGGGAGATTGGAGGCTAAAATCCATTTAAGGGAATCCCTTTCAGATTCTGAATTTCTTCCCTTACGGCGTTAGAGATGGGCAGTCATTGCAATGACATGGGAAAGGGCAACGACATATCCCATTTTGTTACATGTGGTTAACAAGTGAAAACAAGCAGAAACAACACATTTTGTGTTTTTTGTTTGCTGATAAAGTACATACTCTTTGCAAGTAGTATGTAGTATTTGCAAGAGGGCACACACTTAACAACATTGCTTCTGTAACAATAGGATTGTTCTTTACCACTATATCTCTTGAATTAGGGTCCATTGCAGTTTACAAAATGAGAATAACTATAATATATTAAATTTTTTTTTTAACAGTATTTTTTTTTAATCAGTGACTACAAACAAATACGTTTTCGACTTTCTTCCGAAAACCATAATAATTCGTCTCAGCTCTAATACCAGATGGAAAAGAGTTCCAAAAAGGAATTACCAGAGATGACAACATAGTACTTGCTATCTTTAAAAAACGCACACCATTAAAAAGAAGAGAATGAAAAATAAAAGAACTATGCAATCGATCTGAAAATCGAGTTAATGATGCAACAATCAAATTTATCAACAATTCTGAGGCAACTCCATGAAGGACCTGAAACTTCAGACAAGCCGATTTACGTAAAATTCTTTCTTGAACAGGAAGCCAGTGCAAATTAGCTATGTGAAAGGAAATATCAAATTTTCTAAGTTTGAATATCAGTCTGGCCAAGGTGTTCTGGATCAACTAAGGCTTCTTAACAAGTTTTGAGGCTAACCCCAAATAAAAGATGTTACAATAATCAAGGTGAGTCAGTAATTAGTAATTGTATCAACAAAGCAAAAACATTTTGGTCAAATAGGGTGCACTAGTCATAATTGCCTCAGCTAAAGAACATTTTTTCTACATAATTGACAAAGAAGAATCTAGAACAATTTGCAAAACTCTGGACTTGTCTTCAACTGGCAAAATAATATCTATAGTCAACCTAATAAGATTAGGTGTAATAAAGCCAGGATTTTGAACCACAAAATCTTTGTTTTAGTAGCATGAAACCCCACAGAAAATGAAAATTCCTCTAAATGACATGGGAAACAACATGAAATGAACATTTTCCAGATGCTTGTCCCTATGCTGTATCAAGTCCTGCTTCTCACCCTAGATCAGTGGGTCTTAACGCAGTCCTCGGGGACACACCTAGCAGTCAGATCTTCAGGATACCCAAAATCAATATGCATGAGATAGATTTGCATGCCCTACCTCCACTGTATGCAGAGTTATCTCATGCACGGTTCACTGTAGGTATCCTGAAAACCTGACTGGCTAGGTATGTCCTGAGGACAGGGTTGAGAACCTCTGCACTAGACTGATACAGCCCTGGGTTTATCCACTGCATGCATGGATTTGCAGTTCTGACATTATCATTGGTTTCCCTAATATTTATCCCAGCCACATCTAGATTGGGGGTTAGGGGAGAGAGAGGATGGGGAATGCCTGTTCAGCCTGCTCACCTCTTGCGGCACATATCCAGCAGGAAAACGTTGAGATCCGTCTGGCGCTCCTGCATGCTCTGAAGCAAGCTCTGAACCACACAGACAATGCTCTGACGTGTACGATTTTGGTGCATCGATGGGGACCATGAAACTGTTCCCAAAATTCTCATATCCATGGCCTGCGTAGTACAGCAACCTGTAACAAGGGATTCATGAACTACTAAGGATAAATTCACGATTAGCAGTGACCCCTCCTATAACCACAAGTTCTCTGTGCTTCCTGCTCCTTTTCCCTACCATACACTCCTTTGTCCAGCAGAAGCAGAAATTCCTTCACAGCCATCTGCATTTCGCCCTTGCTCAGGTCCAGCAGGGGACACCACCTTGAAGTCCAGCTGGCGCAGAAGATTGGTGAGCTCATGAACATCTACCATGGGTGCCTTCAATACCTTGTGATGCTGGTAATTCATGTTCCCAATAAGCAGAGCCACTTTATCGGATGCTGTGAAAAAGACAACTCAGGGATACATTTGGAGGTGAAGATCCCTTGGTGGGATCTTCTTTAGTTCCTTGTTTAGCAGCCACTGATAAATGTGTAAGTCTCCTGTCCCTGGATTTTCAGTGGCACTATCTGGATACTGCTGTTGAAACTTTCTATCTACTGTAGCACAATCCAAAGAGTGCCACGATGGAGTTAGGGAAGAGCGAGGGTGGCATATGTGTAGTTGTGATATTCAGCTGCTATTCATATAGCTATGCAGTTTAAGGCTAATGTAAATAATACCCCCTAATTCTGTAAAAGTCGCAAAAAATGTACACACAATTTATTTAAATTGCAAGCTAATAGTGCCAATAATTGGCTTTTTAAAAAGCAATTACTGACACTAATTCAATTGAAATTTTATGCACCTAAATTTTACACATGATTTGAAAAAGGGATGCAGAAATGGGAGGGGCATGGGCAGAATGGGGGCGTTCCTAAAATTAATGTGCGTTGGTGTAGAATTTCTTTAATTTCTTTATATCCCTCCTTTATCCAAAGCGGGTGACAATAATCATACACAAGCAATAAAAATATGGAATACAGGTAGCCATCATTAAAGCAACCGTAATCAATCGACAACAGCCTACTTCATTCTTCCAGAAAGGCCTTCACAAAATAACGAGTCTTCAACAGACGTTTAAATTGCTGAATATTTTCACAGAATCTCAAATGTTCTGGCAAGGTGTTCCACAAGGATGGACCAGCTATTGGAAGTGCTTGCATCTTTGTCTCCACATATGATAAGAAGTTGGAGGAAGCACAGTTTCTGGGATATCTCCGACCTTAACGCATGGCTTGGTACATATATTTTCAATGCATTGCAGAAGTAAGCAGGTACAATCCTTAAAGTACGCGCCTAATGTACACATGTACATTTGGGATAGGCAATCACCGGGGAATTCATGGAGTGCAAGTTAGAGATCGTACATTTAAGGTATTGGCATATGCTGATGACTTACTCTTAATCATGGCAGAACCACGACGTTCTCTTTCATGTCTTCAAGTGCTTGCAGACTATGGAAAGCTTTCTGGCTTCAAGCTGAACCTCATAAAATCGATGGCACTCCCCTTGAACGTAGAGATTAAAAACAATTGGGAAGGGAGATTTCCTCTGCAGTGGGCCTCTGAGCATATAAAATACCTAGGGGTCACAATACCGAATGATCTAACTAAATTGTATGATAAGAATGTCTCCCCACTATTGGCTGAAACCCGACGGATGCTGCAACTCTGGGGGCACACCCGTTTTCTCTTTTATATATATATATATATATATATATAATATATATATATATATATATATATATATATTTCTTTATTTTCATATTTCAACAAGTATTACACTTGAAGCAGAAAAAGTACATTCGTCAGAAATAACTAATAAAGGAAAAAAATCTAAAACAAATTTCATCTTTTGACTAGTACTTCCAGTCCACAATTATAGATCCAAGATTTACAACTATGGAGATTTTAAAAACTTTTTAAGAAAATTAAACAGGTTTTTTTTTTAATCCTATTTCATTTCAGAGCTTATTACCGACGAGAACTTCTAGCTGATATAAATTCAGAGAGCTGCACAGAATCAAAAAAAGCATACTTAACCGATTGATAACAAATAATACACTTGCAAGGGCAACATAAAAGAAAAGTAGCTCCCAATGGAGAACCCCAGGTTTTAACAAAAGAAATTGTCTTCGTCTTTTTTGGGTATCTTTAGGACACATCAGGAAATATACATACTTTGAAACCCAAAAATTCCTTTCCTCTATTTCGAAAGAATTTTTTCATTATTAATACTTTATCCATTGATAAAGCTAAAGTAACTAATAGTGTTGAGGAAGTCACCAGGTCCATAAGTACATAAGTAATGCCACACTGGGAAAAGACCAAGGGTCCATTGAGCCCAGGCATCCTGTCCTTGACAGCGGCCAATCCAGGCCAAGGGCACCTGGCAAGCTTCCCAAACGTATAAACATTCTATACATGTTATTCCCGGAATTGTGGATTTTTCCCAAGTCCATTTAGTAGCGGTTTATGGACTTGTCCTTTAGGAAACCGTCTAGCCCCCTTTTAAACTCTGCCCAAGCTAACCATCTTCACCACGTTCTCCGGCAAACAATTCCAGAGTTTAATTACGTGTTGGGTGAAGAAAAATGTTCTCCGATTTGTTTTAAATTTACTACATTGTAGTTTCATCGCATGCCCCCTAGTCCTAGTATTTTTGGAAAGCGTGAACAGACGCTTCACATCCACCTGTTCCACTCCACTCATTATTTTATATACCTCTATCATGTCCTCCCCTCAGCCATCTCTTCTCCAAGCTGAAAAGCCCTAGCCTCCTTAGTCTTTCTTCATAGGGAAGTCGTCCATCCCGCTATAATTTTAGTAGCCCTTCGCTTGCACCTTTTCCAATTCCATTATATCTTTCTTGAGATGCGGCGACCAGAATTGAAACACAATACTCAAGGTGCGGTTGCACCATGGAGCGATATAACGGCATTATAACATCCTCACACCTGTTTTCCATACCTTTCCTAATAATACCCAACATTCTATTCGCTTTCAGAGCCGCAGGCAGCACACTGAGCAGAAGGTTTCAGTGTATTATCGACGATGACACCCAGATCCCTTTCTTGGTCGTAACTCCTAACGTGGAACCTTGCATAATGTAACTATAATTCGGGTTCTTTTTTCCCACATGCATCACCTTGCACTTGCTCACATTAAACGTCATCTGCCATTTAGCCGCCCAGTCTCCCGTCTCGCAAGGTCCTTCTGTAATTTTTCACAATCCTGTCACGAGTTAACGACTTGAATAACTTTGTGTCTTCAGCAATTTAATTATCTCGCTAGTTACTCCCATCTCTAAATCACTGTTGGGGTTTCTATTAATGCAGAGCATCTAGGGATTGATCCGTGTGTTGTACTGCACTATCCTGAGTTTTAATTGGCAAGTAATAAAGCTTGTACAATAGGAGGGAGAGTGTTATCTGAAAACCTAATATTTCTTTCAGGTATCTATTTAACATTTCCCTAGGAGCAATAATTGATGTTCTAGGGAAATTTAGAAATCTCAGGTTATTGATCCTTGAATATTCTCCAAATTTTCAATTTTTCTTCTCATGTTGATAACATCTTTAGTTGTAATTATTTGCAACTCTTGTACTTTCTCAAATTTTTCCATTAGGATTTTGTCTTAAGAGTCAATTCTTTCCTTTCTGACTCTGCTACCACAGCAGTTTCTTCTAATTTTTTTATCCTAGTTTCAAAGTTCTGTATTTGTGTGCATATTGCTTTACCCAAGTTCGCTATTAAAGCCCAAAGGCTTTCCAAAGTAATATCTGTGGGTTTCTCTTCAAGAAAAGCTAGAGTACCTTGACCTTGTACACAACCAGGTTGAGTTTCCTCCACTCCTGAAGTTCCAAAGGCTGTAGTTCCTCCCGCAACATGATTTGGAATCGCCAGAGCAGTTAGAGGGAAACTTCTACTCTCAGTTCTTCCAGTCCTCCAGGGACAGATTACCAGCTCCCGTAGTCTCTGCCACAGCATTACTCTCAAGCTGTCTCCGAGACGACGCCATCACTGGAGAACGACGCTCTGGGGTTGCGGGGGCGGTGCTCATTGATCGGGGCTGAGTGTTACCTCCAGCAGGGGCAGCATCTCAGTTACTCATCCATCCCGGATGCCGCCAATCCGCCGCTTACCGACTCATCTGGAACCCGGAGTCCCGCCAAAAAGGAATCAATTGGACCACTGGCACCGAGGCACGTTCAGCTCTGGGGGAGCTATGGCCACCGATTTCCTCGGCGCTTTGGCATGCGGTAACTATTCAGAGCGTGAGACTCGCGACCTGTTCAAGTGGCCATCTTGGATCACTACCCGTTTTCTCTTTTGGGGTGTATCTCGCTGTTCAACACTGATGTTGGCTCCCCGCTGGCTTTATGTATTTCAAATGCTTCCTCTGTATTTGAGAAGACGGGAGGACGGCTGCTGAACAGGGAGATACAACGCTTTCTTTGGAGGGGGAACACCCCAGACTCCCTGTGACAATTTTGCAGAAGCCACCAGCACATGGAGGCTTGGGCCTTCTTAATGTGAGGTATTTGACCACATCTAGCTCCATGAGGCATATACAAGATTGGCTGACGGAGGGGACGTCCTTCTCCGGCGGACACGGTGGAGGTCTCGCTCTCTCCCACAGTACCATCAGTTGGCTTCTGCATACCATCCCAGAGAAAACTGATGTGGCATTACATCGTACCCTCTACTCTTGTCAGCGAGGGCAACCTGGAGGTGGTTATGCAGACATCACCATTTTTTCAGCAGCAGCTACACCTTTTCTAACATTGTTTCATAGCCCCGATTTCCCAGCAGGAACTAGTTCCCCAGTGTTTGCAGATGGAGGAGACAAGGAATATGCTATCTAAGCCAGCTTCTTACAGAGGAGGGAAAGTTGAAACCCTGGGCGGAAACTACAGCGAGAATTTCAGATCAAGCGTACAGATCATTTTGCATATATGCAACTACATCACTGGAGTAATTTAAGCGAGGACATACAGGACACTCTGAACACAGACAGCACTGACCTTGGGATCCCAAACAGTGGTACCATTGAAATATCATTATCAGTATTTGCTATTCCACAGAAGACTTGGATTATAAAAGGCTAGCACAAACTGGACCAATGAATTAAACGTACAGATAACAGCAGATTGGTTCAAAAATATGTGCTGAACATACAACGAGACTCATTCTTTTCATGATATTGGGAACTACAATATAAATTTGAACTGAGGCTCCACATATCTCCAAGTCGTGCCCCATCGGGCAACAATCAGCTCTTCAGGGGTGTGCTCAAAATGTAATACAGTACAAGCATCACTGGGCCATATGTTTTGGACATGTCAATATGTTGCTCGTTTTTGGTCTCATTTACTGAAAGTGGTTCATGATCTATGGGGAATCCTCTGATTCTGTTCAAGAAGTACCCATACTCCTCACGGGCCCATCACAGTTTAGCTGTTTTCTTAAGAAAGTGATCCTAATAGGGGAAAAAGTTATCCTGCTGGGCTGGCGAGAGACTTGGGCACCAACTGTTCATATGTGGCGTACTAACATGATAGAACCGTTTGAAGTTAGAGCGCTGTGGAATTAAAGACATTTCCTCCAAAGAAGGGAAAAAACTTGGGAAAAATTCTGGGACACTTTGCAACCAGTGGCACGTAGTCATATCTTAATTGCAGAGTCATATTGTCTCCTTGTGGTGAACTTTGAATAACAGAATGTTAATGGGGAGGGAGGGACAGAGAGGGATGGGTAGAGAAGAGAAGAGAAGTAGATGGACTCTTCAATCTGTAGGTGACGTTTGAATTATGCTGTATATGTTTTGGCGCTACAGTTGAAAAAAATGATTGAAACATAACTATGTGGTGGACAGAAATTGTTGACTGAAGCCAAAATGTTTATATGACACATCCATTGTTCACATTTTTTTTATAGGTACGGATGTGAATAAACTTTGCTATTCTTGTTTTGTTTGATCCTGTTCTATTTTTTTTTTTTTTTTTTAGTTCTCCTTGGATAACAAGTAAAGTTAGCAATGACCAGCTGATGCTATTTGACTCTCACCTGTCAGCATTCCAGGATCACTTGTCCTATTTTTAGGAATTATAGTACAGTTACTTACAAATTCACAAACTGAAAAGGAACACCTTAGGGGTAGGCCATGCCCATCTCTTTCTGTCTCTCAGTGGATAACTAGGAGAAGGTATTGTGTCATCCTCTAGGTTATACAAGAAATTCACATCTTACTTTCAACAAAGTTGGCTGAAGTCTGCATTGAACACGTGGCAGACTTTAAGAACCAAACTGGGTTGAAAGAGAAGGTGACAGCTGGGGAGGGAGGCAGACATGTCAGGAAAAAATCAGATGCTGACAACAGAGTAGGGAAGAGACTTGCTTCTGCCAGAAAAAGACACAGAGGGTGACTGACTGGTAAATGGAATGAGTACCAGAAGTGTAGCCACGGTGGACCCTCTCACAGCGGCACACCCTTGCTGCAGCTGGTAGAGATCCCCACCAGCTGATGGTGGGGATCTCTACCCTACCACTGGAAAGGCAACCCAGAACTCCTCCAGCACAATATGGCAAGCAACGACATCTTTCCTATGCTGAATGCCCAGTATCAGGTGGCTCAGGAAAGCTGCACCAACTTGGAGAGAATCTGGGTGCCTTCAAGAAGGTCTTCAGCTGGCAGGGACCTGGGGATCCCCCATCAGCTCAATTGTTCAATATTTTAAGTTGAGTTGGAGGTAGGGTGGGGGCTTTGGACAGCACCTTGTGATCACCCATTTTTGTCCACAGACACCCAAAATTTGAGCTCTGGCTACACAACTAATGGTTGCAAGCACCCTACTTATTTTTCTCAATAAGAAAGCAAGGTTACAATTCGCAGCATACTTTGAAAAGAGAATTTCAGAAACAAAGCAGGCCAATGGCTTTCCACGAGCTAACAGGAACAGTCTGCAGTTCCTTACCATGTAGTCTGACACTGGGATCTGCGGGTTCCAGTGGAATCTCTGCAAGAAGAAAGAAGACTCGGTAAATGTCAAAGCTAAGAGGAGCCTATGGGAGTGACACAGCGTCCTAGAGGACACTGGAAGATATTCTCATAAGGGAGGGCTGCAAAGACTTTCGTATGGTACCATAGCATGGCGGCTCTATCTGGTTTCAGGAAAGAGACCTTTTCACCATTCCTGGGTTTTGAACCGACATCCCCCAATCCACTCTGGTATTTTTAATCCTGCTTCTTCTCAGCACTATGGATATCAAAATGTACTAGGAAGCGGATGGCCAAAACGTCTGCTGGTTATGATTCCTTGTGAACACTGAATCAACTGGACAGTTCTGCTGAAGACCGGCCAACCCCAAATCACCCCTATCTGGACACACTGAAAGAGACTGTTCCATATGGGGGGGGGGTGGGAGGGCTCAAGCACCCAATGAACCCCCAGAACTGCAATCTGTCATTATGAGCAGGAGTAAGAAAGTTGATTTTTCTGCAATGCCTGAATTCAATTCGATGACTACCAGACTGACTCCGCTGTGTCAGTTGATTATGATAAAAACAGTTTTGAATGTGTAAAATTATTCACTGCCTAAGAGAGCTGCAAAGTATTCTGAAGTTAAACCATTGCCTTTAGCCTCTGCTGTATCCTGTCTTCTCCTCTTTCTACCCTGTTTCTTCACATCTTACCTTCTCCTATCTACATCCTTAAACCTGTCCCTAGCACCAATCTATTATATCCTTCTCTTCCCCCACCTTTAGTCTTTGGACAAACTATAGACACAGAACAGATTTAAGAGTCCACATGCCTAAATGCCACAAGTACAGACCACTCCCCAAGAGATGAAGTGATCTCAGACCAAGAGGCCACCAGTTTCCCCAAACTATAGAGGCCATAAATACAGATAATTTCCAAAGAGATCAGAAGATTAGAGTCAGAGCTTGGACATTTCACTAGCCAACCACCTGGTAGTCACTGGCACACGGCAGTAACTGGTGTAACTGATCACCCACTGTACACATACCTGCATCATGCCAGGAATTCCCTATGGTTGTGAAGCCTGGGTCCTGTAAGCAGCATACAGAAAAGAAGAAAAACCACCAGAAATGAATTTCCACTTCTGAAAATGGCTAACAAACTATAATTTATTGAAGATCTTTGATGAGTTCCTCCTCCCCCACTCCAGAAAACCACTGAATCAATCAACAACCATAAGCAATCACCAAACGCTGATATTTTTTTTTTCTGTTCCATGGAGTTTGCTCTCCTCTCCCACTACTCACCGACTTCTGCGTGCACTTCCAAGCTCCACACTTCCCGGAAGAGGTTGTACACCCCTGCAGCAGTACCGTCCACGCTCCGCTGTAGTCGACAGCCTCACCTACAAGAAGACAACACAGGACAAAATGGGGAAAAACCTCATTCTTTTTCTCTTTTTGCTCCAGGATGAATTTTGCCTTGTTTAGGCAACTGGAGCTCAGAGCAAAACTGAGAACTGATTGCTGTTAAATACTGAGGAAAATAGCTTTCCATCTATTTTCCTCTTCCCACCTCCTGGTACCCCTCCCTATCCTTTATCATTCCAGTCTTCCCCGTCTCTCTCTCTCTCTCTCTCTCATCTCTCTCTCTTCTCTCTCTCTCTAACTAATACACAGAACACAGAAAAATGACAGAAGATAAAGTCCATTCACATGCTCTACAACTCCTTCCTCTCCTTCAGAGATCCTTTCTGTATGCCTCAGTACCTTGAAGCTGGAATACTTTGCCCCCTGAACCAAGGTCCCATTTCGAAACCACTGATACTGGGGGGAGGGTTTCCAATAGCTGTACAGCTCAGCTCCAGGGGGTCTCCTTCCTCCACAGTGCAGGACTGGGCTGTTTCAAGATGCATAATCCATCCATCGTTGGGCAAAATCCACCAACTGGAGAAGTAAAGAAAGAATGGAGGCAGTGAACAAGACAAGCCAACGAGATAACCCCATCACACTCAATCAGGAAGAGCCTGAGTCACAAGTGAAAGTTGAGCAACTGTCACAACAACAAACTGACACCCCTGGACCACTGGACTGCTCCTTCTTCAAGTTCTTTAGACATTAACCCATTGCATTTTGGTAAATGCAGCCTCCTCAGAAAAAAACAATGTGCACCAGCTTTGTGATAAAAATTGAGACCTATAAAAAATTAGTCCTCCAAGACATGGAGCTACCAAGCAGTTCTGCACTGTGTGTGTCATCCCTCCCTTCCTTCCCTCTCCCAGTGGCTCTAAGCTGGCATGAACAGAAGTGCCACAGACTGCTGGTCATCAGAAGAGCATGTCCTATGGCTATCTTACCTGGAGATGGGCTGCCAGCCTTCTTCACGATAACCTGAGCCCACTTGGAGAAGACAAAATTTGTGCTACAGTGAACTCGGCAGATGTACCACCCACTGGTCTGCTGTGTGACAGGGCTAAACACCAACTCAGGGCAAGTGGCATTGGGAACCTAAAAAAGGAGAAAGAAAACAATGGAGTCTGAGAAAAGAGGAGAAGAGAAACTGGAGAGAGAAAGAAAATAAAGGACTTGGGGCAGGAGAGAAGAATACTGGCATTAAGGCCTAGAAGTGTTGGAAGACCACTGAGATTTTGAAGAGAGGAGACAATCTTAAATCAGTCCCTGTATCACTGACTAGAAGACCAGAAAAATGCTAGAAAAAATGTTCTCCAAAGCCCACCTCTTGCTTTCCACAGAACCACTGGTAGCCAAACCCAGGGGGACCTACAGCTTGGCAGATTAACTGAAGCTCTCTTCCCTTCTATGACCAGCTGAGACTCTGGCTGCACCATGATCCGAACAGATTCTTGTACTGTAAAGAATAGGAACAACCCATCAGATTTTATGAGCCAAGAGGATTAGCTGCTACCTCAGCAAACCCGTCGTCCCAGAATGATAGCAAGCTGCAGCATTATACTGTATGGATTTGTTATTGAGTCCAACCCTACTCTTCTCATAGTCTCCTAGTACATCCTGATCCTCTACTGAACAAAAAGACCAGATGACTTTTGTATTGAGACTATAATAATGGCCAACAACCAAGTTGTAGATAAACATAGAAAACAGAGAAACAGAGAAAAATGTAGGCAGACAAAAAACCATATGGCCTATCCAGTCTGCCCACGCATGTAATCTACTCTCCCTATCACTCCCTTAGAGATCCTATGTACTCCCAAGCTTTCTTGAATTCAGATATGGTCATCGTCTCCAGCACTTCCACTGGGAGGCTGTTCCACGAATTAATCACCCTTTCTATGAAGAAGTATTTCCTCAGGTTACTTCTGCATCTATGCCCTGTCATCTTCATCCTATGCCCCTCATTCTAGAGCTTCCTTTCAATTGAAAGAGACTTGCCTCTTGTGCATTTATGTAACATAGGTATTGAAATGTCTCCATTATATCTCCCCTCTCCTGCTTTTCTTCCAAAGTATACATATTGAGATCTTAAGTCTGTCCCCATATACTTTATGACAAAGACCACTGACCATTTAGTAGCCGCCCTCTGGACAGACTCCATCCTGTTTATATCTTTTGGAAGGAGCGGTCTCCAGATTATACACAATATTCTAACTGAGGTCTCACCAGAGTCTTATACAGGGGCATCATCACCTCCTTTTTTCTACTAGCCATTCTTCTCCCTATGCACCCAAGCATCCTTCTAGCTTTCACCGTCACCTTTTCTACCTGTTTGGCCACCTTAAGATCATCATATATGATCACAACCAAGTCACGGTCCTCTTTCATGCACAAAAGTTCTTCACTCCCTAAACTGTACTGTTCCCTCGGGGTTTTATTTATTTATTTATTTATTGCATTTGTATCCCACATTTTCCCACCTCTTTGCAGGCTCAATGTGGCTTACAATACATCATGGATAGTGGAAACATATTAGAGAATAGACATTTAGTATTACAGAAGTATCTTGGGTAACATGATAATGATAAAGCATGATAGTAGTATAACAATCAAATATTAAAGACAATTCTGGATGTAAGTGGAGGAGATCACATTTGTTGATCTTCGTGGTATGCCTTGTTAAAGAGATGGGTCTTCAGTAGTTTGCGGAAGTTAGTTAGTTCATAGATCGTTTTTAAGTTACGTCGGCAGTGCGTTCCAGAATTGTGTGCTCAAGTAGGAGAAGGTTGACGCATGCGTTAGTTTGTACTTTAGACCTTTGCAGCACAAATGCATGACCCTGCATTTTTTTAGCATTAAATCTAAACTGCCAAATTCCAGGCCATTCCTCTAGCTTCGCTAAGTCCTTCCTCATGTTATCCACATCATCAGGGGTGTCTACCCTATTGCAGATTTTGGTATCATCCACAAAGAGGTAAACCTTACCAGCCAGTCCTTCAGCAATATTGCTTACAAAAATGTTTAAAAGAACCGGTCCAAGAACTGAACCTTGCATCAAACCACTGGTAACATCCTTTTCCTCAGAATGAGCTCCATTTACCACTACCCGCTGTCACCTTCCACTCAACCAGTTCCTAACCCAGTCACTCACTTTAGGGCCCATACTGAGGGCACTCAGTTTATCAGTTGTCTACGCGGAAGTGTCAAGGCTTGCTAAAATCTAAATACACCACATCTAATGTTCTCCCTTGATCCAACTCTATGGTCACCCAGTCAAAGAAATTAATCAGATTTGTCTGACAAGACCTGCCTCTAGTAAAACCATGTTGCCTCAGGTCTTGTAATCCATTGGATTCCAAAAACTTACTACTCTCTGTTTTAAAAGCATTTCTATCAATTTACTTACCACAGAAGTCAGACTTACTGGCCTGTAGTTCCTAACCTCTTCCCACTTTTTTGCAGAGGGACCACATCTGCTCTTCCCCAGTCCTCTGGGACCACTCCTGACTCTAGAGAAGCATTGAAAGGGTCAGCCAGCAGAGCTGCTACAACTTCCATGAGTTCCTTCAGTACCCTCGCATGTATGCCATCCAGCCCCATTGCTTTATCCCTATTGCTTTGTCCTCCTTTAGTGTAGCCAACTCCTCATGAATTCATTTAGGCTCAGGGACTACCACCCCCTCCATTCCTATTTGTGTTTGTCTTCTGCAGTTCTGCTCCCTGCCCTTCAGCTGTGAACACAGAACAGAAATATTTGTTAAGCAATTCTGCTTTATGTTTGTCAGCTTCTACATATTCCTCCCCTTCACCTTTGAGTGTCACAATGCCACTTTTGCACGTTTTCCTATCACTGATATATCTCAAAAATGTTGACCCCCCCCCCCATTTTACTACATTGGCTATTTTTTTTCTTCCATTTGCATCTTTACTTTCCTGACTACTCTACCAGCTTCTCTCAGCTTTTACAGATATTGTCACCTGTTTTCCTCTTTCTATGATATCTTGTAATTTACAAAGGTTAACCTCCTTTTCCTTATCTTTTCAGCTACTACTTTTGAGAACCAAAGTGGCCTCCTTTTCCTCTTACTTTTACTTTCCTTACAAAAATGTTTGTTCCCTTACAATGGCTCCTTTCAGTTTTGCCCATTGCTTTCAAACTTCCTCCAGATGTTCCCATCCAGACAATAATTCCTTGAAAAAATCCCCATCTGAACAAAATTAGTTTTTCTGAAGTCTAGAACCTTCACTTTTGAAATGAACCTCTCCACACCTATGTTAATATTAAACCACACCACCTGGTTATCACTGGATGCCAGATGATCACCTACTATAACATCAGAAACACTCTCCCCATTAGTAAGCACTAAGTCCAGTATGCCCCATCACCTCGTGGGTTCCACTACCAACTAATGGAATAGGTCCCCCTCAGAGAATCCCTGCTTCTAAAAAGACCCTACAATAAGGAGACCACATTGAACATCTGGCATATTAAAATCAACTATTAGTAGTGCGTCCCTTTTCACAGCTATAAATTAATCTTTGTCCACTTCTTCTGTCTGTGAAGCAGGCCTGCATATCAAAACCAATGTATATACATTTCCATTCCCTCTTGCCAGATTGACCACATGCCTCTTTCTTACCCTGTAGGTCATACAATTGTGTGGCTTTAATAATATCTTTAACATATAATGCCACTCCCCCTTCCCTTTCGTCCTACCCTGTCTTTCCTGAACAGATTATAGCCTGGGTATAAGTACATCCCAGTAATGGTTCTCTGAGCATTATCGACGACTGATGTGTGTCTATTGTTACATTTTGAGACTTTCAGTTTTTGCCACAGTCAAATTATGTTTCTATTCAGGTTTTGAAAATTCAATAAAAGTATTTTAAGCATAAAGCCCTCTTCAGTGGGTTAGCCAGAATGCTACTGAAGACACTTCTTTGATAGATGGACACCATCCTCTGCTCAGCAGCCCTTGGAAAACAGTCCCATAGCCAGGAAGCCAGAATGCCTTTAAGGACACCATCGTGCAGCCACATATTCATCTCCAGGATGTGAGTTTCTCTGTCTTGGCCTTTATTATTGTACTACAATGTAATTCTGACAAGCTTTAAAATGTTTGTCAAAGATGCATTGCTAAGTACAATAAAAAAGGTATCTCCTACAACTTTATTGTTGACTCTTATTAACACATATCCGAGTGGACTAACACAGCAATCACAATTCTCTGCTCAAATATTAAACAGGAAGGCCAGTGATGGGAGGAGTCCTTGCCACTCATTAACACAGAAGCATAGAAATGTAGGCAGATCAAGACCATATGGCCTAACCAATCTGCCCATCCATGACATCTAACTCTCCCTATCACTCCCTTAGAGTTCCTATATATTTGTCCCAAGCTCTCTTGAATTCAGATGCTATTTTGAACTCCACCACTTCCACTGGGAGACTGTTCCATGAATTCTCCACCCTTTCCATGAAGAATTATTTCTTCGGGTTACTTCTGAGCCTATCCCCTTTCACCATCCTATGCCGCCTCATTCCACAGCTCCCTTACAATTGAAAGAGACGTCTCCTGTGCATTTATGCTGCATAGGTATTTGGATGTCATATCTCCCCTCTCTCGCCTTTCTTCCATTGCATACATATTGAGATTGTTAAGTCTGTCCCCATTCCAGGTGTCTGAAAAACAAGGCTGGGCATAAATTCTCAATGGCAATGAAGCCAAGGTTGTGACACTGCCATGAGTTGTTTCATCCTTCACTTTTATTAATAATTAAACAGAAAAACATTATCAAAACACTATGTTGCAAAAGGGCCTCTCTTGTTCTCTGCCTATGTCAAAAACCTTGAGATGTTTGGATCTTCAGCTGTGGCTCAGATGACAAGGAAACTTCCTTCTGTAAAGTAGCACTAATCTTGTTTCAAAAAAATGCAAGCAGTTTATGTAATGTAGTAATTATGTGAAAACATATATGTGAAAGGTGACACGTAATTACCCTTGCATGCCCAAGAAAGCACAAAGGCAGCTGGATCAGAGATATGAGACTGTAGTACCTGACTCCAAGTCAGCGTTTTATGTTTGGCATCTCTGATCCAGCTGTTTTTCAGATTAAAGTGATCTTCTTTATATTCATCTGCAGGACATTCTATATTTGTCCATTCATTTGACAGTGAGGACTGTCGTGGTAGCCCCTGAAGCAGCCCTGTTGGGCGAAACACACGGCCTGTGTCGGGCTGTTTGTGTGATCCATATATTGCAATTGGTTTCTATAATAAATTACGTTTGTTTGTTAGCGATCTGCTCCGTTCATGTTACCTTGCATGCAACATTAAGTATTCCAATTCTCCTTTCAGCTCTTTCCTCTCCTTCATGATGGTGTATATTGTACAGTGTACAAGATCTTTTCTAGCGTTTGACATGAGAACAAGACAGTGAATGGAAGTGTGGGGGTTAGTCTAAGGTGGAGACATGGAAGAGGCAGGTCGCAAACATCAACTTGCAGGGAGAGGGGCAAAACCTGACCAGACAAGTAGACACAAGGATGAAATGGAAGATTGTACCAATGCTGGAAAGTAGTTGAACTGCAACAAAGTGACCCATCCTGTCAAAACAACTGAGCAGATGCTTGAGGCTGCAGGCTCTCTCTGACAGCATCTGCAGAAGATGCCGACTTGGACTTCCTCCAGGTTCCAAGACCTTGAGAGAACATGTCTCCAACTCCTCATCACTGGAAAGAAAGGAGAAAGCCATCTAAATAAGTTGCTCAACACTGAAAGTCAAGACGAAGCACAGGATAAACCTAGAGACTACCAAGATTACAATATTTATGGACATTAGAGGCTTCAGTACTCATACAACCATCAGTGGAGGAGTGGCCTAGTGTTAGGGTTGGTGGACTTTTGGTCCTGGGGAACTGAGGAACTGAGTTCAATTCCCCTTCATGCACAGGCAGCTCCTTGTGATCTGGGCAAGTCACGTAACCCTCCATTGCCCCATGTAAGCCGCATTGAGCCTGCCATGAGTGGGAAAGTGCGGGGTACAAATGTAACAAAAAAAAAAATAGCAGGAGATTCATAGAAGTTAGCCCCGTCACCATTCATGCAAGTGTCATCAAAGGAGCTACAGGAGCTAAAGCCTTCATTGTTCACAGAATTGATATCATTATTATTTGGAGTTTTACGAAAGTTAGAATCATAACCATCTCCTTATCATCAGGGGAACTTTCCTCATCACACGTACACATATAACACTGCCTGTTATAGATTAATGCTTTCAACACTAGCGCTTCTCCTGTCCACTGTAAAATTGAATTTGTCCTTGAGTACCAGGACAGCTCCCACTGCGCTAAGTGAAGAAATGGTGGCACATTCCTTTTTTCACCAAATAAGACAGCAGTTTCATGCAGAATTTGCAAGCAACTTAGAAAACAGTAGTTGGGCTTTCGGATTCCCTTTTCCACTTCATTGTGCTACAAGACATCCAACAAGGGCTACTCTGAAAAGTTCATAGCTGGTGACAAGAGAAGGGAAAGGAGAAACTGAGAGTATGCCCCTATCAGCGTTTGTCTTGATTCCTAGTTCCTAGGGCAGGAGTCAACCTGTTTTCTTTTCAAAAGCAAGAATGTTTGCCACTCAAATGATCCTATAGGTGTCAAAGGCCCAGTGTTTGGGATCCTTGTACAGCCCTGTATAAAAATTCCTCTCCACTTTCTCTTTACCTGCACTTGAAACGCTTCTCTGTGCCTGCGACCTCAGCCAGTTTCCTCCATCCTCGCTAGAATTGTTGTCCAGGATTTCACTGAGTTTGGCTAGTGCAACATCCCCCAGGCTACCGACTGGTAAATTCCAATCAGCCATACGCCCATTCCCTCCACAACGTCTTTCTCACTAAAAGGTGCACAGAGCACCCTGGTCTGCAGTTTCAGAATATCTGTAGATAAAATAGCATTTAAAATAATAATCCAGCACAGAGTGTTGGAAAATAACATCTGAAAGATGGACAAAGCTTCACGTGTGTGAGCACTGAGAGATTGTCAATCCACTGTAGGAACTGAAACGTTCTTGGAAAATGCAGACATAAAATTAACAAGTACATGTTTAAAACTCATCATACCGAGTTTCAGTGACTGAAAATGTCTGGGATCTGAGATAAGATGAATAGAATAAATGTTAATAAATAAAAATAATACAAACAAAAAAGAATTTTATTTATTTATTTAAAATGTTCTATACCACCTATAACTAGGTGGTGTACAAGAAAACATTCACATTATGCATATCACAAAATGTAAACCAAAGCAAACCATAATAACAATTCAATCTTCAAATTAAAAAAAACACTGATACAAACATTTTGTCTTCAACTGAACTTTCTAAATTGTGTTACGCTGCTACAATTCCGAAGCTGACCAGGTAATGCATTCCATAATGTTATCCCTGCAGGAACAAAAGCCATAGCTTGTGTTTCTACATACCGGAGTTGAGTTACCACGTCAGTGGAAAGTCTCGTAGCAGTTTCCAACCACAGTACATGTGATACCGTTTTATGGGGCTAACTTAATACATGTGGAAAGTAATTTTATAAGAGGGTCACCTACTGCAGGATATGAGGCCAGGTAGGTGCCTGTTTTCTAAAGGTACACACAGTAGCCATCTATGAGTCTTTATAAAAATACTAGGGGTAAACCAGGAGACATAGTGGCTACACTGCAGCCACAGACATTACACCTGCTCAGCAGCGGGTGTAAATGTTATTAGAGAGTAAAGTACACACACGTTCACAGGTATTTATAAAATACACATAAAATCGTGACTCTTGCCCGTGGTCCAGTCAAACTGTGCCCCAGAACAGGAGCCATATCTTGTAAAAGTAAGTGCATTCTTGCCACCGTGTGCACTTTTATGTGGGTAACCCCAAATGAGGGCATGGACTTAATATACCGCCTTTCTGTGGTACAACCAAAGCGGTTTATATTCATTATATGCAGGCACTTTTCTCTGTCACAATAGGCCATTAATTCTTTCCTTTTTGACTGGCTTTCAGAAGGTAAAACCCATTTCCTCAGGTCAGGACAGAGTGAGCAAAAGATGACAATTCTGCAGTATACTGAGTGAATCATAAAAACATTCCAGTGATAATCTGAATGAGTCTTGTTCATATAAATGGACTAACATGGCAGCCATATTATATTATCTTTAGATTAAAAAAAAAGTGACTTTGCAATGGAGAATCCGTTAGGCTGACATTCTCTAGTTTTCCGACATAATGTTCTATAACATGGGGAACAACGCTGGGAAGAAGCGGTTCTACAACTGATTCATCTGGAAGAAGAAAAGCTGTGTAATACGCACTTCTCCGAGTTCATGTTATCTGGTTTAGTAATTCAAGCAAGAAGGGATGGTGAAACACCTTCAGCAGGGAGTAATGCAGGGCAAGAGCCCTAATGGAACTGAATTTGGGGGGTCTCCATACTGGAATAGAAGGAGGTGCTGTGGGACAGGAGTGAGGTGTATTGGTAGAGCTGTGTGGGGGGTGGGTTTCACTACAACAGCAGGGATAATACAGGGAAGGAACGAGGTATATAGGCAGAGCTGTGGGGGGGAGGGGGGGCGGAAGGTGAGGGTTTCCACTGGTACAGCAGAGTTGCTGCAGTGGAGTGTGGTTCATAAAGAAGTTCAACAGGGTCACCCACATATACAATTTTCGTCATCTGCATAATCTATCTAGACAGCAAAATCTTTCTAAAAACACATCAGCACTACAACATTACACCATAAAATATGACTGCTAGCAGAAATCATTCTGGTGTGATAACCAGTAGGCCTACAGATCACTTTAAGTACACAGGGATTTGACTGGTTGAGAAAGAAACACTAGAATACAATACTAAATATACATTTTATATTGCAGGCTCTCTGCAATCTTGTATTCTTTACAGTTTTGTAGAGCTTTGTTTCTATCTTGGGCTAAAATTTCTATATTGCCCCAGTGGCGTAGCTATGAGGGGGCCTGGTTGGGTATGGGCCCACCCATTCTTGGCTCGGGCCCACCCAGCAGTGGCACCCCACGTCAACATCTCTCCTCCTCCATGGCATCCCAGCATTTGCCCGCCCATAGCTGAACCCTGTCCCTCCCTGGTGTACCTTACAGGCATCCCCTGTGCCTACAGTGATTTAATTATTGCTGCTTACACTGGCTCTGCAGGCTTCCATCAGCTGGGTCCTGCCCTGGTTTTCATCATTTCCTGTCTGGTGGGACCCAGTCGATGGAAGCTGCTGGCAGCAATAATTAAATCACTCAGGTGCCGGGGACACCTGTAAGGTACAGGGAGGGACAGGGTTCAGCAATGGGCGGGCAGATGTCAGGACGCCGCAGAGGAGGAGAGATGTTGATGTGGGGTAGGTGAAAAAAATCTATAAGTTTTTTAATATCTCTAGGGGGGGGGGGGGTTGTGGATTGCCGTGTCGTGCGTGCCATGGAAGGGCCCATCTAAGTTAGCTCTGGGCCCACAATCTGATTAATTGATTTAATTAAAACACTATATATAGGTGCTCATTTCAAAGTACTTAAGATTTACAAAGTTCCATAGGTTACTAATGTAACTTTGTAAGTCTATCAAAGGCATATTTTCAAAGCACTTTATATATATACATGTAACTTTGTAAGTCTAAGTGCTTTGAAAATATGCATAATAATATTCTAGGACGGTTATAATAAAACATGGGCGGTAATAAAAGAAACAACAAGCTGATAAGATTCTGGAAAGGTTTACTGCCCAATAACTACAGCGGATCCCCAACAAATCAGCCAGAAGGAGGAAAGATGCACATGAACCACACCTGACCTCTGGTGGCCTAATACCCACCCTCTGGCAAGTAGCACATTAAAAGGATGTTATTGTACTAATCCATTAAATCGCAGCGATATCTATCCCAGGTTGTATTGAGCCTATTGTACTAAGGCTGCACAGTGCTGTAAAAGCTTACCTGGCTAAGCAGGAGCTAACCTGATGACCAGCAGAGTGAAGGGAGTCACAATTTGCCTTTTATTTCTCTTTGACGAACTGTCACTTGAGCAAGAAACAGAGGAGTCAGGACAGGAGCAGTGCCTGGCTGAGAGGAAGTGAGAGCTGGGACGGGCTTTGCAGTGGTGGAACATGTGCCAGCCCACTGCTGACTTCTGCTTTTACTTCCGTCTCTCGTAGCCACCGCAGAGGGGGGTCGATCTTCTAAGAAAGGTAGCGGGGAATAAATTCTCAAAGGTTCTTTCTAAACCAAGATTCTGAAAATCTATTTAAACCTTCACTCTTTGTTACCTAGCTATTTCGGTGGTATCCAGTGGCTGTTTTACACCTGTTAAAATGACAGCACTTTAGAGAGTGCGAGGCAGAAAATAGATTACATATATGCTTTTTTTATATACGGATATCTTAGTAGTAGTTAATGAATTAGATAAGTGACCTTTTGAGACTGCATAAGATCTTACCTTTGAACCTAATAAGGAAAGAATCGTTGCTTTATTAATGATTATCAGCTTTGTTAAAATTCAGCTTTTTAAAACTGATTTTGTCCTGTAATTTCTCACTTCTTACCTCAGATTATAGTAATCATTTCAGAATTATTGGATCTGCTAAGCCCACCAATGGAAATAACCCCTCCCTAGACACATACAAGGAATTATCTCAATATTGGGAATGCTCGAGCACCCTCAAAGCCTATGATAGTAATCACTGCAGTCCTTGATAAACATTTCCCCTACTTGGTCCCACTGCCTGCTTTGTTATAGGGACTCATAAAGGCAAAGACCTTTATTCTCTGTTAAAGTGACCTTCTTAAAACCACTTTTTGAGACAGCTTCTAAATTCTGAAATTGCTCCTCTCCTAGGGTTATCATATGTCCGGATTTACCCGGACATGTCCTCTTTTTGAGGACATGTCTGGGCAACCGGGCGGTTTTGCCAATCTGCCCGTTTGTCCGGATTTCTGGGCGGGCCGTCTCTCTCCCCCTCCTGTATCCAGCACCTCTTCCTGTCTGCTCCCCCCCCCCCCAGGTCCATTGCAGCACCTATCCCGCTCCCTCATTCCCCCCCTCCATTACAGCATCTATCCCTCTCCTTCGTTTTTTCCCCTCCCCCCATTGCAGCATCTATCCCTCTACTACTACTACTACTATTTATCATTTATATAGCGCTACAAAGCGTACGCAGCGCTGCACAAACATAGAAGGAAGACAGTCCCTGCTTAAAGAGCTTACAATCTAATAGACAAAAATAATAAAGTAAGCAAATCAATTAATGTGTAGAGGAAGAGGAGAGGAGGGTAGGTAGAAGCGAATGGCAGTGTCTGTCCCTCTCTCTTGTCCCCCTTCCCCCCCCCCCCCCCCCGAATGCAGTGTTTTCCCCTCTTGCTTCCTCCCTGGAGTCCCTCTAATTTGATTAGATTGCAGCTGGTAGCACGGCAGCATACTAAGACAGTTCGCATCGGGTTTTTGTACTGGGAGCCTTCCTTCCTTATGATGCGCATGCGTCCCACCCTCGTGGAAGCAGGAAGTTTGGTCAGAGGCAGCGGGATACGTCACAAGAAATGCCATCGTCAGGCCGAAGCCCTGAAGCAAGCTATTTTAGTACGATGCTGGCGTGCTGCTACCTGTGGCGATCTAAATCAAATTAGAGGGACCACAGGGAGAGGGATAGATGCTGCATCGGGGGGGGGGGGGGGGGGGGGGGGAGATGAGACCGAGACAGAGAGACGCTGGACCAGAAGTATACTTTGGGGGCTTGTGGCTGGAGAGGCTTAGCCTCCCCAAGCCTCTTATACTGTGCACCTATGCTTTAAAGTAAGATCTTGATAGTTGTTGAACAAAGGGGCTCAAAGGCAAGCTTCAAAGAAACCTCAAGCTTGCAGTCATGCATGTCCTTAGTGCCACCTTCAACAGGGATAGTGGTATGTTTAGTAACCACAGTAATATAGGCATCCTCCTTAGGCAGAGCAAACTGCTCTAAATCCAGTCCTTTTTTTGTGCCGGTATAAGCAGGTATGGCGTACTGGCACCTTTTTTTTCTGAGGGCCAGCAGCTCCCCTACTTGTTACAGATAGCCAGATGTCAGTGAGAATATTCTGTTTCCTGATGGGTTCATCTTAACTGGTTGTAATCTGCCTTGAGAAGCCTGGTGTTTATAAAGACGATGGAATATATTAAAATTAAATGACAGTAGAATTAATCTTCATCTGTTTTGTAGAAGTTTACCCTGGACATGGATAGGAGAGGAGAGGAGGGCAGGGGAGAAAGGAGAGTTGCTGGACATGGATTGATGGAGGGGAGGGCAGACAGGAAGGAGATGCATATGGATGGAGGGGAGGGGAGAGAGGAGAAATGCTGGACATGGATGGAGGGAAGGGCAGGGAAGAGAAATGTTGGAGGGAAGGAAAGACAGAGGAAGGAGATACACACGGATGGAGGGTTAAGGAGAGAGAAGAAGTGCTGGACTTGGATGGAGGAGAGGGAAGACAGAGGAAGGAGATGCACATGGATGGTGGGGAGGGGAGAATAGGAAGGAGATGCATACTGACGGGAGAGGCATACTGACGGAGTTGAGGGAAAGAGAAAAGAGGAGAAAAACTGCACATGGATGGAGAAAATAGGCAAAAACTGGATCCACTCTATACCTCCTCCAGTCAAGTCTGTGGAGGACCCAGCTTTTACCTATGGATGTACAACAAGAAATGAAGAAGAAAGGAGGAAAGTAAAGAAATAAATGGAAAGGAATCCCTGGAAACAGAGTTAAGGGAACAGATAGAGAGCAGCAGAATCAGAGACTGGGACCGACTTATCAGGAAAAACAAAGTCACCAGAAAACAAAGGTAGAAAAAATCATTTTATTTTCATTTTAGTGTTTGGAATATGTCCAATTTGAGAATTTACATCTGCTGTCTTATTTTGCACTGGGTATACTGGAGCTGTAACAGCTTGTAGAAATTATTTATAATAAAAAAACATCACATTATTTTTTTTCTCCTATACTAGTATAATACTTTCAATGATGTCTGTTTATATGCGCCGGGCTGCTATAAGGGTGTGGCTATCATAGGGGTGGAGCCACATGTGGTGACCCCGCTCATAATGAGTACTGGCACCTTTTCTTCTACAAAAAAAGCACTGTCTAAATCAGATGGCAGAAGGAGATATAATTTGGACATAGCGCGAGCCACCGAGAGGTTAGAATCAGGGGTCTCCCACTGAGCTGCAAAAACAACCTAGCCACAGTACGATTATCAACCCCATCTGCCTCCGAAATGTCCAGGTCAGGGCCATCAGAAGAACTAGGATGGTCAGAATACACAGATAAAACCTCCTCTGAGTCCGGAGGGGGAACATTCTCCAAATCCTGCAAAACGGAAAGTTTTTGTTTCTTGGGAAGCTGCTTCTCAATGTGAGGGGAGGAAGGAGAGGCAGCTTGATCTGACTTTTAAAAAAGGCCTGATGTAATAAAAGAACAAATTCAGGTGAAAAAGCAGGGCAGAGACTTCTACCCCCGCAAAACCAACATCCCGGGACACGGTAGAGGGCCAGGAACCCACTGACAAAATGGCCACTGGTCTTGCAGAGCACAGGAGCCGTTGGTGCTCAGCCCGCCAAAACCACCATCGGAGCAGGGCCGGATTGAACTCACGGAGCCGGAGTACTGATGGCCACAGTAGGCAAAAGCGGCATGTCCACAGAAGTAAAACAAAGTGTGAAAGAACCGGTAGCCAAGAGCTCATTCTCACAGTGCGCACAAGACTTAATAGGCTCAGCCATAGAGAATAATAAATCTGCTCACAGAAAACAGCCAGTCTCACAAGACACTGACTGAAGCCTCACAATCTTCCAACAGCACAAGCACTCTCAAAAAGAACCGCAGTGGCTGCTTTTTCTCTTTTTTAGATAGAAGCAGGAGAAAGAGAGAAGGGAAGACCGCAATGAAGAGGTTGAAAGTGGCAACGGGGGAGCAGGAAGGGACCTAGGCCACTAGGTTTACAGCTGAGGAACAGGATAACCCCAAACTTAACTGAACCTGCAAGCAGGACAGGAGGCCACCTGCTGGAGATAGAGAATACTGGCTTGGTTGCTATGCGCAGCTTATGAGGCACAGCTTATTATAGTTCTCTATCTCCACCTGCTGGCGGATGGTGACAACCCATTTGGACTGATGGAAATGTAATTGTCACAAAACAAGATTATAGACTAATCCATCAATATTGATAAGTCTGAATGTGCAAATTATAAGTCCATATATGGCAAGAATTAATATATAAATAGAGTTTACGGACTTTGGTAGCTTAAACTCGAATTTAGACTTCACTGGTGTTATTGACCATCATGGTAATAAATCCATGAATCCTAAGATTAAATCAACATCCACCAGCAAATGATTTTTGATTTAATAACTGAAAAAGATACACAATCACTTGAATAAGTGATTTCTTCAAATCTAAATTTAAAATCAAGGTAAAAGATTTAAATCATCATTTCAATTTACTAGATTGAATCATACCCAACACCGGTTAAGCCCTAATACACATTTAGTGCAGGAGAAAAGGCTTACTGTAAAACACATTAAGTGTATTGCAGTATTGTGCCTGTTAGCGCATGCTAAACCGCACGTTCGTGATTTTTTTGAAAATATTTTTGGAGGGTGTGGGCGTCATGGGCACAGATTGGGCGAAGACGCATTATCCAGATAGCACACGCTAACTGAATAACATATGGTTAAGACGGAAGCCCTTAGCACCTCCTAACTGCTCCCATATTCATTTTTTTGCAGATACGGCGTGCAATTGGGCACATTATCACGATCTGCAAAAAGAAAAAGTCTACAATAGATGTCACAGTAAATCTGGGCTTAGTGCATAGGAGAGTCCCACATTAGAACACACTATGACCAGATTTTAACATCCTTTCGTAAAAGGCTCCACAGTTTGAACTCCTGCATAAGCACATAAGCACCGCCACGCTGGGAAAAGACCCAAGGTCCATCAAGCCCAGCACTCCGTCTCCAACAGCGGCCAATCCAGGCCCCAAGAACCTGGCAAAACCCCAAAATTTAATAACGATCAATGGACTTTTCCTTCAGGACTACTACTACTATTTAGCATTTCTATAGCGCTACAGGCATACGCAGCGCTGCACAAACATATCCAGACCCCCCTTTAAACTCAGCAAGGCCAGCTGCTGTCACTACCTTCTCCGTCAATGAGTTCCAGAGTCTAACTATGCGCTGAATAAAGAAAAACTTTCTCCGATTCATTTTAAACCTACCATATTCTAATTTCATCTTGTGTCCCCTGGTTCTATTATTGTTAGAAAGTGTAAACAAACGCTTCACATCTGTGTATATCTATGTATATATGCTCTCCCATGTTAGTCCATATTTTCTGCGCAAGGCCTATTTCCACGCTATTTACCTACAGCACTGGGGAGCAAAATGTTTGTGTTACACCTGTGTTAGGAAACCATGCACTGAGCTTTAGCGAATGTTTCTGACAAGGACAAGGTAACTGCATTGGCCCCTGAGTGTAGTCAAGGCAATGGGGCCCAAATAGGACACATTTCCACTTATTCGAGGCTCTTACAGAGGTTCTGGTGGCTCTTCCAAAGGACAGAGCCCTAAGTTAACCAGCTCTGGAGAAAAACAATCTTTAAATTGAGGCAATTGAGATTGATAAGATCATATTTTGACCAATCTGCCTATGCTTTATTGGTCCAGATGATGGTTCTTCCACATCTGGATTACAGTAACACTCTTATTTAGGTTTATCAGTCAAACTGTTAAGGAAATTACATATATTAGGCTAATTTTGGGGCTTAGGAAGTTTGAGAATATTTCATTTTATAAATTAACTTTATGTTGGCCTCCAGTGCAGCAGAGAATGTTTAAATCAGCTTGTTTAATATTTCAGGCCTTTCCTCATCTCTAGTAACCGATTTTAGTTTGTTTTCCATTAGGCAGGTTTTTCCATGCAGTTGCATGATTTGCTGATATTACAACCTGTAGTTTTGAAGAGTTGTTTTTTTTTAATAGCTAAGACCATCTTTTCTAGTTTTATGATTTCTCACTGGAATTCTCTCCATACTGATGTTAGAACTGACTCACACTAAATCTTTTCATAAAAGACTTAAAACCTTTTTGATTACCTAAAGTTTATACAGTATGTTTACTCTTAATTGATTGATTTTTTGTTTTTTTTATATTGTATCTTATTTAGGGTTTACTAAATTTTTTATGTTTTATTTGATGTAAACCACACTGGACCCTTTTGGGGAGTGTAGCAGTATATAAGAAATGTATTGGCATTGACAGAATGTGGAAGAAGGGAAGAGACCACTAACACTATATCCATTAATCTAACCTTAGAGAAAGGAAAATTAATACAGGTAGTGATCATGGAAAGGAGACAGAGTATTAGAGGTACGAACAGGAACAATGAGAAATCGACGCGGATGGTAGCAATATGATCGGATTGGGGTGGGGATGGAAAAGAATGGACTGGACATGTGGTGGGAATGAGGGACCAGATTATGTTCCTATGCTCAACTCTACCTGGAACTCTTGCCTCAGAACATTCTTTTTCAGTAAGAGGTTGAACAATCAAGGAACGGAGAATAGAACTGAACTCTGCCTCTGTAGACTGTTAATTATTTGCACATAGCTTGAAACAAAGGACTGCGAGAACATTATGAACTATGAATGTTAGTAAGAATATGGTTTTCTTGAATGTTTGTATTAAATTTTAACGAAGTTATAGGATGCATTTTATATTTTCTTTGAATTTACAAGATCTTTTAAATGTGATGTGGTATGTGGATGGAAAAGACAACTGAGGGGATGGTGCGGGGGAAGTAGCAATATGATGGAGATGGAAAAGAATTGACTGGGGATGGGGACCAGATTATGTCCCTGTGCACACTTCTACCAACTACCTTCATTCCAGCAGGTTGCAGAACCAAAGCAGAAGAATTTTACGAGACAGGAGTCATGTCAAGCAAGTTCTGTGATTTCTTATACATAGACATCACATGAACAATGCTGGTGCCAGTAGGGTTCCCACACCTGTTGGTCAACATTTTACAGGACCAGGACACTGTACCAGTGACTTCACAGTGAGAATCCTGAAAGGTAACTTTAAAACCATACAAGAACGTAAGACCTTTGAAGTCAGAATGATTGAATATTTAACACCCAACAGAAAGGACTTAACAGGATCTGGGGTTCCTAGCCCATTATAAACCATAAAGCTGTATGTCTCTGTTGATCACCACCACCCCTCACCTATCCACACCCATCCTGTTAGAATATCAATGATATGCTTTGATGTCCCCATGCATACCTCCTACCCACCCCCATCCTCCCACCCTGTCAGACTGTCATAGTAATGCTTGAATGTTTTCACTTATATACACTGTCAGCTAGCACATTTGCTTATTTCCGATCTGACGAAGAAGGGCAACCTTCGAAAGCTAATCAAGAAATGTATTAAGTTATGTCCAATAAAAAAGGTATCATCTTATTTTCTTTTCTATGTTTTATTTTGTTTGATTTCTATTCATAACCTTAAGAGTGGACTAACATGGCTACCACACTCCTCTACTTATACAAGCAGGAAATTGTATCAGGGCTCAGTGCTGTAAGTGGTGAATTTGGGTTTAAGTAAGGCCCTGTGACACAATCCCATACAGGAGGCTAATAAGGAACTGAGCAATTTTGAGGAGGACCAAGATTGTAAAGTGGGTTAGAAAGCAATAAAGTTATGGACAACAGAAGGGGGCGATAAATAGAGTTAATCCAAGGAAAGGTGGAGTGGGGAGTTTTTTAGTAGAGCACAACAGAGGTTTAGTCCTGGGCCACATCTACACAACACTGTCAGAACTGATAGAAAACAAAACACACTAAAAGGGGAGGTGAAGAGCTACAGGACCATCCCATCTGCTCCTTTTCCTTTCCTGCTGCAGTACAGAACCAACCAACTTCTGGCTTTACCCCATTTCTCCCACAGCTAAGGATCCATCATATTGCTACTGCCACCTCACCACCCCCACAGTTGTCTTTTCCATCCACATACCTAACCCACCTTTAAAAGATCGTGTAAATTCAAACAAAATATAAAATACTAGGACTAGGGGGCATGCGATGAAGCTACAAAGTAGTAAATGTAATACAAATCTGAGAAAATGTTTCTTCACTCAATATGTAATTAAACTCTGGAATTCATCACCAGAGAATGTGGTAAATGCGGTTAGCTTAGCAGGGTTTAATAAAGGTCTAGACCGCTTCCTAAAGAAAATGTCCATAGACCATTATTAAATTGACTTGGGGAAAATCCACTGCTTATTTCTGGGAAAAGCAGCATAGAATGGATTGTTTTCCGGGATCTTGCCAGGTATTTGTGACCTGGATTGGCCACTGTTGGAAACAGGATGCCGAGCTTGATGGACCTTTGGTCTGTCTGTGTGGCAATACTTATGTACTTAAAGGAGGCTTAACCGATCACTTTCTTCCACAGCTAAGGATCCTCTGTGCCTATCCCAGACTTTACCCATCAATCAGCCACAGCTAAGAATCCTCTGTACTTATCCCAAGGTTTTACCCCTCATTCTCTCCCATAGCTAAGGATACCCTATGCTTATTCCAGGCTTAACCCTCACTCCTCCCACAACTAAGGCTCCTCTGTGCCTATCCCAGGCTTAACCCTCACTCCTCCCACAACTAAGGATCCTCTGGGCTTATCCCTGGCTTTACTTCTCACTCCCACTCTGCTAAGGATCATCTGAGAGAGGAAAAAAGGGCAGCACTGCCCTCAGCACCTCTCAGGCCTGTCTGCCTACCCGGCTATCCATAAGGAATACGAAGCAAATACATTTGAACATATCTACTTGCTTCTCAGATCTTACAAATTGCAGCACGTTGCCTGCCTATTCATTTGGGACAGCCTAGAACCCAGGCTGTTAGGACTGAACCAAAGACCATGCTAAGAACAGTTGACTGATAAAGAATCATCTTTAACCCTTGCAAGGGGTTTGATGTTAGCATTTAATTATGAAGCATAAGACAAAGCTTTCTGCAAAGACCAAAGAGATTCTCTTAAGTCTTTATTTTCCCCCCTTATTTCATTGTTGGTCTTTCAAGGGTGACATCAGCTGCGTATGTTGGGTACAACAATCCCATTTTACTTTTGCAGCTGCTCCATGCTATGCACTGTTACCCTTTGCTGTTTGGATACTGGACGACACAGCTGACCCTGCAGGGTCTGGAGAGATTGCCAGAAAACAAACTAGGCTAGATCTGTATGGTGACTCATTTAACACAACTCAGTTATGCTCATAAGCCAGAAGCATCGGCTGCAGTACTTGCACTGTCTCTGCTTGAGTGATGTTATGGAAAGAACCAAACTAAAAGTGAAGCAAACTGCTCTTCAGAGAGCCAGATGCTGAAAATGGAAGCGGTGCCCGGAGAACACTGTAAAAATCTCCTCAGACAAGAAAATCTCATGCTGGCTGAGCCTGGTCAAGGTTAAATATTTCCCAACATGCAACACTCTGCATCGAAGAAACTCCACCAAAACCTGGCAGGTTGCAAAAATCCACTGGTCAGTCAGGCAGACCTAGCATCACAATGCCTAATGTCAAGCAGTAAACTATTTCCAAAAGGAGATGTGGGTAACATTCCCAAAAATTACAGACTCATAACTTGTCTACCTACAGTCTATAAGGAAACTGGACTCAGATATAAAGAGGAAAACACCAGAACAGCACTGGTAACAGAGGTATCGGTGCCAAACGAGAATCTTCTCTTTCTCCGCTTGATGCACAGAATAATCAAGTACCAAGCAATGCAGTCAGAAATCAAAAATAATACGACGGAAAGCTACAGAAATATTTTCCATCATACTGGGTGCCACAGGCCCAATTAAAAGGAATTTTCAAGCATACCTGGATAAATTGTTTATACATGCAACATCTTATGAAGAAAGCTCTCTTTGGCACAATGCAACTGCTTCACATACCCTGGTTTAGGAGTGATGTTCATTACTGTCATGGTTTGTGAAAAACTAACCCTTTGGAGACACGGACCCCCAAAGAAACTAGTTCCTGACATGTCACTAAAGCTTACCTGATCAAAGTTACTTCTTCAGATTAGCAACTAATCTACTTCCCATTTTAATTACATAGGATTTACTTGAAATCAAGGTCTATCACCTCATCACACATTTATTGTAAACAGAACAGAAAATAATAACAATAATAATAAATTCCTACTGCACTTATCTTTATAGTGCAAAAGCTACATTTATTCATATTTTACAGTCACTATCTCCAGTATAAAAAGGAAATGACCCAGCGGTATAGGAGGTGGAGTCCAGAGAAGGGATTGTGTGGTAGGTGGGAAAGGAGGGTGAGGAGCCTCCCCACCAATCCTTCTCCCTCTTCAGGCTCTTCTCTTTTGTCGCCATTTCATCGTCCTGCCCAACATCTGGGCACTAGAACTTTTTGTCCTTGCTCAGTTTGTTGTTGCGCCAGATGTGAAGCTTGCGCATGGTTCTCCAATACTGAGAAGATTCCGGGTCCAGCTCTTCAAGCTTCTTTGGGGGGCCCAGGTCTATCTTGAAGAGCCTGTAAGAAACATGCGAGTCAATCTGACATGAAATATAACACAAGCTAGGGAAGCTAAAAATGCTTCTCAGTAGCCTTGCATTTTGGCCACAGTCCACTACACCACTGGAACTCAGTGCTAATAAATGCTTTAGGAGAGATGTACTTCTTTTTGCAATACATGGAAAGGCAGTTATTCAAAGGCACCGATACGGGTAGCAGGTGCTGCTCACAGGCCAACGCTATAACTACTGCAGATACTATACCACCGGAACAACACAGAAACCTAGGGATCCTTTTACTAAGGTGCGCTGAAAAATGGCCTGATCTAGTGTAGGCACGTGTTTTGGATGCGCACAGAATCATTTCTCACCTGTAAAAATGCCTCTTTGGTTTTTGGGCCAAAAATGGACGTGTGGCAAGGTGAAATTAGATCTTACCTGCTAATTTTCTTTCCTCTAGACCCTCCAGACCGGTCAAGACGCGTGGGTTATGTCCTCCTACCAGCAGAGGGAGACTGAGAAAACACTAAGCTTTTGAAGCCTGTATATATAACCTGTGCAGAACCTCCACTAGCCAGTATACCCCTGACAAAGCAGAGAAACAAAAAACACTAACAACAACTAGCAACCCTGTACGTGGTCACAGTAAACTGCAAAAACAAGAAACATCTTCCGCTTGCTCTTACGGAAGCATGTTCCTTTGCCTTTGATAAAACAGTTGGGCTTCTACAGGTGGACTATCAAAGAAGAGCCCCACCTGTCCCGGACTCCTATCACAAAACAGAAATCAACAGTCTGCAATTAGAGAAAACAATTTACAGCAGCCAAGAATTATCCAACAAATACACCTCCTGGCCTCCAATACAGACAGGGCGGGCTCTTGACCGGTCTGGAGGGTCTAGAGGAAAGAAAATTAGCAGGTAAGATCTAATTTCACCTTCCTCAGCGACCCTCCAGACCGGTCAAGACGCATGGGACGTACCAGAGCAGTAACTAACTTATGGGAGGGACCTACTAAGGCCAGAGGTCAAAACTGCTGCCCCAAAGCGCACCTCGTCCTTTGCATGCACAGGAATCCTATAATGCTTCACAAAGGAATGCAACGAAAACCAAACCGCAGCCCGACAAATATCTAACAGAGAAATCATACTATTCTCCGCCCACGAGGCTGCCATTCCCCTAGTGGAATGAGCAGACCAGCCCCTAGGCACCACAGGACCCTTCACCAAGTAAGCAGATGCAACCGCCTCCTTCAACCACCGTGCTATGGTCACCTTAGGAGCCGCTGCACCCTTCTTTGGGCCACCATGAAGAACGAACAAATGGTCAGAGGCTCTGAAGTCCTGAGTTCCAGAGAGATAACAACTCAAAACTCTCCTGACATCCAGCTTGGCAATACCACGCTGCTCCGAATCTCAGCCATATCACCCAACACTGGCAGAGAGATGACCTGATTAACATGGAACTCGGAAACCACCTTGGGCAAAAAAGGAAAGCACCGTCCGCAACGAAACCTTTCCCTCAGAAAGGACAAAAATGGTTCCCTAAAAGACAAAGCCTGAAGCTCTGAAACACTCCGTGCTGAAGTAATCGCCACCAACAAGACCGCCTTTAAAGATAAATCCTTACAAGATGCCGATACCAGAGGCACAAACGGAGGCCTGATCAAAGCATCCAAAACTAGCTTCAAATCCCACGGAGGCACCATCCGTCACTGAGGCGGACGCAGCAACTTAACACCCTTCAAAAAACGCACTACCTCAGGCACAGACGCGAAGGACTTTCACTGAAGCTTCCCACGAAAACATGACAAAGCTGCCACCTGAACCTCAGTGTAGACAAGGCCAGACCTCTATCAACACCATCGTGCAAAAATTCCAAAACTTCCGCCACCGAAGAGTGAAACGGCCGAACTCGATGGTCTTCACACCAGTGCTCAAAGATTCTCCAAACCCGGACATACACCAAGGAAGTGGATCGTCTACGGCAACTCAACATCGTAGCAAAGCCACTGGACGAAAGCCCCTTCTTCTTCAACTTGTGCCGCTCAAGAGCCAAACCATAAGCGAAAACCGAGCCGGATCCGGCATGATTATCGGGCCTTGACACAGAACTGATCCCAACAAAGGCAGGGCCGCCGCCCCTGCCAACCGCACCAGGTCTCCATACCATGGTCGACGCTGCCAATCCGAAGCTACCAGAATCACCCGACCGGAGTGATGTTCGATGCGCTATATTACTCGACCGACTAACAGCCACAGAGGAAACACATACAGTCACTCCCGAAGCCAAGGCAACAGAAGAGTGTCGATTTCCTCCGCTCAAGGGTCTCTTCAGCGACTGAAAAAAAAAAAATCTCTGAACTTGCGCATAGCGAGCCGTTGCGCTAAGATCACCGAAAGTCCCCAGACCGACACAACTCACTGGAACACTGACCGAAGAAAAGACCACTCCCTGGGATCTAGAGTGTGCCTGCTGAGATAATCTGCATCTATGTGACCTACCCCGGCCACATGCGCTGCCAAGAGAGCCTGAAGATGAGTTCAACTGCGCCGCCAAGGCTCTTTGTTCCCCCCTTGACGGTTGACATATGCTACTGCCATGGCATTGTCACAGAGCACTCGGACTGCCTTGTGGCGAACCACCGACGTCAAGGCCTGGCGCGCCACCCGAATGGCCCGAGTTTCCAGCCGGTTGATGGACCACTCTGCTTCTGCCCGAGACCACCGGCCTTGAGCTACCTGACTGAGACAATGTGCCCCCCAACCTTGCAGACTGGCATCCGTGACCATTACCAGCCCCCGTGGGGACTCCAACGGCATTCCTTTCCCAAATTGCGCGGACTGAGCCACCAGCGGAGACTGAGACGAGGGGCCACCGACAGCGGACAACACATTTCCAAGTCCTGCGACAGAGGGGACCAACGACTGAGCAGAGCTGACTGTACCTGACGCATGTGCGCCCTGGCCCACGGAACTACCTCTATGGTCGCCGCCATCAGGCCCAGGACCTGACGATAAGTACGGGCCGTCGGCGCCTTCTCTGCAAGGAACCGACGAATCGGACCCTGTAACTTGGAACCAAAAGGCTGCACAAAGGAAAGTGAAGATAAGCTTCCGTCAAATCCAGGGAAGTGAGAAACTCTCCTTTCCTGACCGCACCAGTGACCGACCGCAACGTCTCCATCCGGAAAGAGGGCACCTTGAGTGTCGCATTGACCCTTTTGAGATCTAAAATGGGACGAAAAGTGTCCTCTTTCTTGTGGACCACAAAATAGATCAAATAGCACCCTGAGCGTTGCTGATCTGAAGGAACAGGAACCACGGCTCCCAACGCGAGCAGCCACCGCAGAGTGTCCCTCACTGCTGCCCTCTTGCTCCAAGACCGACAGAGGGATTCCAGAAACACTTCGGGAGAACAGCTTTCGAATTCCAGCGCACATCCGCCTCGAAACACCTTGAGAACCCACTGATCTGACCTGATTTGGGCCCAACTCTGGTAAAACAGACTCAGCCGAGCCCCACCATGCACCAGAGCCTGGGAATTGTGGCCTGAATACTAACCTCCCGCGGAAAAGCCACGCCCTCCGCGACGACTCTCACGAAAGAACTGTGTGCGCTGGAAAAACTGACCCCTAGAGGTCCTACTACTATTAAACATTTCTATAGCACTACTAGACTTATGCAGCGCTGTACAAATTACATGAAAGACAGTCCCTGCTCAACAGAGCTTACAATCTAAATTGGACAAACAGACAGCTAGGGGTAGGTCCCACTCGATCTGCCCGGCCTATACCGCTGAGCCTCCCTAAACCGTCCCAGAGAGGAACTAGTTCTGGCCCCTGCCTTGAACCGAAAATCTGGAAGCCATAGAACCTTGGTATCACTAAGACCTCACACTAACTTGTCCAAATCTTCTCCAAAGAGCATAGCTCCCTTAAGTGGCAGAGACCCACAACCATAGCCATATTTTTTGTCTGAAGTAGGCAACTAATCATAAAAGCCTCAGACAAAAAGGATGAACCCATGTCCAAGTCGGCTAACTCCTGACCCCCAGAAGAACCAACATCTACCGAATCATCCAGGAGCTTCTCGGCCCAACGAAAACATGCCCGAGCTACCAGACCCCCACAAACCGAGGCCTGCAGGGCTAGAGCCGACAAAACAAAACTACGCTTGAGAAAAGATCCCAACTTCCTATCCTGAGGATCACGGAGGGCCGTTCCTCCATCAACCGTGATAGCCGTAGCTATAATTACTGCCGTCACTACTGCATCTACCGTGGGAACCTTAAAGGAATCCCTATCGTCCTGAGGGAGGGGATAAAGCCTCGCCATTGCCTTTGCCACCTTACACGGCAAATCCCATTCCTGACAAATCATCTCCCGGAGATCCTTGTTCATAGGGAAGGATCACGCCTGACGCTGAATGCCCTTCACCAACGGATCCTGGACAGTTTCCCCCAAAGCCACCTCAGGACCAAACTGAAGGGTGGACGACACCTGATCTATGAGTTCTGACAGCTCATCTCTATGGAAAATCCGCACTACTGAAGGATCCTCTCCAGGAATCCAACAATCCTGCTCCTGAGAGCCGTCAATTCCATCTGACTCCCCCAGATCACTAAGCGCAGCTTCTGCAGCTACAGGAGAAAAACATTGCCTGTCCTCTGACCACTCTAACCGTGGTCTCTCAGCCAAGACGGAAATAGCCCCCTCTTCCAATTGGGGGGGGGGGAGGGGGGGGGGGTCCCGATCTCCAGGCCTGATACCGCGTCCAGACAAAATCTGGAGGAAAGCCCACCATTCCTGGACCGTCATTAGGCCCTTTTGTGCCAAAAACGGAGGCCGCAGGCCCAAAACCAGCCGGCTCCACGGGCCGCGTCAGACTCAAGATGGCGGCTGTTCCCGCCGAAACTGTTCCCGCTGACAGCGGCCCTGCCTACGCTCCCGCTGACCCGGAGACTCCCGACACCATCGATCCCTCCGCGGTCAAGTCGGGGGGTGCCGCAGCCACCTTTATAGGTGCACCGCAAAGCTACACTGAGCGCCTGGCGCCTCTACCCCTCGCCAAAAGCACGCGCGACATCGGAGGAGCTGGGCCGCCATAAACCACGAGGGAAGAGAAAAGCTGTTCCGCAAACGCGCCAAACCAAAAACTCACTCACACTGCAAAAGCACTGGAGAAAGCGCTGCTCTCTCGTTCCAGCAAGGAATCAAAACCCCCGTTCGGTCCGCTGAAAATAAAGAAATAAATGCCCTTAAAGGCACAGTACTCCAACTCTGGCAGCTGGAAATTGTAAGGCACTCAAGGCTACAATACTGAGAAAGCAGCCGAGGCACAAAGCTGCCAAGCAAAACGAAATAGAATAACTGACCTTAAAGGCACAGTACTCTAATTCTGGCATCTGGAAATTGTAAGGCACTCAAGGCTACAATACTGAGAAAGCAGCCGAGGCACAAAGCTGGCAAGCAAAATGAAATAGAATAACTGACCTTAAAGGCATCTTACTCTAACTCTGGCATCTGGAAATTGTAAGGCACTCAAGGCTACAATACTGAGAAAGCAGCCGAGGCACAAAGCTGCCAAGCAAACAGAAATAGAGAGCAGCACAGGGGGAGGGACCCAAACATAGGTGTAACACCCCAGGGGGAAAAACTGGGCCCCACCAGACCCAGGGCCCCAAAGCACTTTTTTTTTTTTTTTTTTTTACACACGTACAGGGTACTGCAACAGAATAAAGTTTGGAAGGAAAAAATCCTACGACCCAATGACAAACTACCTCACCAGATTATTGGAGACTGCACAGGCTGTCAACTGCTACCTCTGCTGAGACTGAGAAAATACTGGCTAGTGGAGGTTCTGCACAGGTTATATATACAGGCTTCAAAAGCTTAGTGTTTTCTCAGTCTCCCTCTGCTGGTAGGAGGACATAACCCACGCGTCTTGACCGGTCTGGAGGGTCGCTGAGGAAAATGAAAATTAGCACGCGTCCATTTTGGGTCCAAGACCTTACCGCCAGCCATTGACTGAGCGGTAAGATCTCACGCTTTAATCAGGCGGTAATGGTCAATGCGTGTCCAAATGCCGATTACCGCCAGCGCGCCACAAAATAAAGATATTTTCTGACACGCCTATCGGACGTGCGTCAAAAATGAAATTACCGCCCAGGCCACACAGTAGCCGGGTGGTAACTCAGAATTGGTGCGCATATACGCTTATGCGGTTTAGTAAAAGGGCCCCCTAGCTCGCCAATGCTCAAAGGAAACGATATACAAATTATGTGTGTGCTCTAAAAGCGAAAGCGAGGGGAGGGGAACGTGCTTGGTGCATGCGCAGAAGAGGCTTGCGGTAAGCTCAGCTCCTGGGCACATGCACCAGACAAACTGAACGTGAAGCACACACTGGCGTCTGTTTTCTGTGCTTTAAATATAAGTGTTTGCAATTTTTCTTATAGCTTGGAATGCTTCTATTTAAATGTAGGAAACAGGCGCCAATGTGTGCTTTCATTTTGGGTTTGCTGTGACTTGCACACATTCGTTTATGACTAGCAGGGGCTTGCATGGGCTTCCTTCAGCTTCCAAATTATATAGAAATTGGCAGATTTTAAAGAAAGAATCATGAGAAATCCTCTCTTCAAACACCCTAATGCCTGCTCCGAGCCGGCATTATTTTTTTTTTCAGCAGTAAGGGTGGCTTTGCTTTGTGCACTGTTCTCCATGAACTGGGAGGGAATAGGAAATGACCTCATTAACATCCGTTTGACAGCATTAACATGCTGTTTGTTCTAATCTTTGAAGCACTCGTTGTTTCCCATGCGAGAGCGTCTGAGCATTCTGCGTTCACTAATGCGGGTGCTAGTCCAGCGCTAATTGCTTCTAGCTCCCGCGTTTGGTTCTGTGTATCAGCCTGTGAATAAGTATTAGGGATATTCAGCGGCATTAACTGGCTAGCACTGCTGAATGTCTCCTTTGTCCCCTTCAATACCATGTGGACTGTGTCAGAACCTGGTTAGCAGCCGTATTCAGACCTCTAACCATATATCTAACTGGATAAAGTGAGGACAGCAAAAAGGCTGCCATAACTTTATCTGGTTAACTATCAAGTTAGCGGTTTGAATACTGCCACCCCATTCACTAGGCAGGCCGGGGGGGGGGGGGGGGTCGCATAGGGTGGCACAATTTGGGGAGCAGCACTGGAACTTGATTGCCAGGTTCTCTCTTCTTCGTCCCCTCCTTCCACCCCAAGGTGTCCAACTTGACCTCTCTTCCTGCAGGACGGTGACACAGCAGTTTTCAGCTATAGAAACAGTAAGTTTGGAGAGAATGAGAGCAAGCAGGGCTTAAGCATGCACAGATGCTCAAGGCCCCATGCTGAATATGATACATCTTCTATAGCTGCCAACTGCTACATCGCTCCCCTGAAGGAAGGGAAGTAAGGCCTAAATACCTTGCAAGGGAGGGGGGAGGTGGAGGGAAAGAAGGAAAGAAGGGATGCTGGAGACCATGGGGGTGGGGAGTGGAAGACAGAAAGATGCTGGAGACCATGGGGGTGGAAGACAGAGATGCTGGCGACCACTGGGGTGGAAAACAGAGAGATGCTGCAGACCGTGGGGGTGAGGATGATCTCCAGAGAGAGATGCTGGAGATCACAATACAACAAACACATTTGGAACTTCTATTCCGCAACTTATCAAATGGTTTAGTGTAGATTACAATAAGCATCAACAAAGAGAACATTCATCTCTGATATCAGCAGTTAGGTATATATAGAAAAAAGAGTTTTAAAATAAACTAAACTTATAGGAATTTCCTAAACAAATGGGGCTTTAACAACTTCAGGAATGTTATATAACCACAGAGCGGGGTGGGGGGGGGGGGGGGAAAGATGCTGGAGACCACAGGCATGGGGGGTGGAAGAGAGAGATGCTTGAGACCAAGGGGGAAGGGAAATAGGGAAAAAGGATGCTGGACACCATGTTGGGGGGGGGGGGGGAGACCTTACGTTGTGAGCTGTCCCTTGGTGGTGGTTGGGGGAGGGGCATACAGCTGAAGGTACACCTAAGCCATCAGATACTCTTGGGCCAGCCCAGATAGCACTTGAGTCTGCATTGAAACTGGATATTCAGCACTGGCTGGTATCTGGGTACATGCTGAATATCCAGTGACATTTTATTTAATCACTAAACACCACAGTTACATACCAGGTCCAGAAATTCCAAAGGAGAAATTAGATCTTACCTGCTAATTTGCTTTCCTTTAGTCCCTCCGGACCAGTCCGAAGGGACGCTAAGGAATGTGTATTTTGCACTTGTTTTAGTATTCAGATAGATGAGTGCATGCATACACATGTGAGGCCAGATAGATAACACAATCTATCCATAATGCAATCTTTCATTTTCACAAACAGCACATAATAGAAAGGCAGTAGTGAGAAGGTAAACCCTTACCATTCAGGATATGCTGAATCCTCCTTCAGCACCACCTCCTGGCCCTCCTTGTAGATGTTCACACCCATGGCATGAGTGGTGAGCAGCACAGGATCCTTGCATACGTCAGGGCCTTTCAACACCTCTTTAGCTACCCCTTTACCTTTTCCCTTCATAACTGTAAGACCAAGCATGAAAAAGATTACAGTGACACCTCAGCAGTCAGAGCACACAACCGTGAAAACAAGCGCAAGTTCCAACTCCACCGATCCTTGCTGGGTGAGCTTGAGACAGTCATAAAACCACTCTGTCCTCCAGTTTAGGGCCAGAGACATCACAATGATGTTACTTATGGCATACATGGATAAATAAGCAGAGCAACTACATTAATACTGATGGAGAAGGAAGGTTTTCTCTTCTATTTTAACTGTATCTCAGTGCATACTGGGATTATATAGCTCTGCTTTTCACTTTCATAATTAACTACACAGACCACATGATGCACCAAGAAGGCATAAGGGTTCATTGTGAGTACTATACTCTGTGCTTGCAGCAGTGGCGTAGCTATGGGTGGGCCTGGGTGGGCACAGACCCACCCAATATTGGCTCGGGCCCACCTAGCTGCAGTGCCACACTGCTCTCTTCCCCCCCCCCCCCCCCCCCCGCATCCTGGCATCTGAACTCTGGTCTCTGAACCCCTTCCCTCCCTGGTGTCGGTACAGGTGTCCTCTGTGCCTGCAGCGATTCATTCTTGATGCTTGCGCTATTCCTGCAGGCTTCCACCTGCCACGTTCTGCCAGACAGGAAACAGGCAATGACATCAGCGAGGGTGGGACATGGCAGATGGTACCGGAGTGAATATCGGCTGTATCCAGATCATATCTGGCAGCTGCTCTATAACCAGACTTTCAGAGCGGATATCAAGGTATTGGTCAGTGTGATTATCTTGATACAGATTTAAACACTGTGCTCTGAAGTGTTGCAGCTATGGGTGGGCCTGGGTGGACATTGGGGTGGGGCAGAGTTCAGAGATAGGAGCGCAGATGCCGGGACGCCACAGAGGAGAGGGAGAAGATGTGGGGTAGGTGGAAAAAAAATTCTTTATATTTTTAAAAAATATCTCTGGGAAGATATTTGTGGGGGGGGGGGGGGGAAGGGGCATATGCGCATGGAAGGGCCCATCCAATTTACCTCTTGGCCCATCCAAAATACCGAGTCTGGCTACACCTCTGGCTTGCAGTAGGTGGTGTATTGGACGCAAACTGGACTATTTCTCCACGTCTGGGAAAAATGGGGGGGGGGGGGGGGGGGGGGTTGGGAAATGGACGTGTGGCAAAATGAAAACCAGCACACATCTATATATGGCCTGAGCCCTTAACGGAGAGCTCGCACATTTCCCACACGGTAACCGTCCGCCAGGAACGCCCCCATGGTAGAAAATTATTTTCTACCACAGGTTTTCGGCATGCGCCAAACTCAGAATTACCAGGCGCATGCGCTAGCCGGGTGCTAATGCCAATCTGACATGCATGCCTTTACATGCCTATGTAAAAGGGCCCCTTAGGGATTATTTTGGATGGTTTTCTCATTTTTGAATCCCAGGCACAGGCGATTACAATGAGAGATTTTAGGTTAATAAGAAAGCTTAGGCATATTAGAGCTTGTTTGGATCCCGAATCATTTTGACTTATGCACAAACCATGATATTATGCCATTTCAATTATTGTAACATCATCAAAATGTGGGATGCAAGGAATCTCTTTGGAAAAAGTTGCAAACATTACAAAATACAGCAGCGAGTCTAAGAAGTAGGGCAGTGGTTCCCAAACCTGGTCCTGGAGGCACCCCAGTCAGTCAGGTTTTCAGGATACCCACAATGAATATTCATGAGAGAGATTTGCATGCACTGCCTGCACTGCATGCAAACCTCTCTCATGAATGTTGATATCCTGAAAACCTGACTAGCTAGACCAGGTTTGGGACCCACTGATGTAGGGTTTCAAAATTTGAAAAAGCTACTATGCCTTTACGCTGAAGCCCATGCTATTTTTAAAAAGTGTTCCTTATTCATCACGGCCTAGCACCCAGTTATATGTCTAATCTTATTGAACTACCAATCAGAAACCTTGATATTCTTTCAAGTTATTTAGGGCCCTGTTTACTAAGACACGCTACCGTTTTTAGCGCGTGCTAATGCTAGAGACACCCATATGGGTGACTCTAGTGTTAGCACACGCTAAAAACGTTACTGCGCCAACAGCAGGGCTTAGTAAACAGGGCTCTTAGTTTTCTGCTATCCCAATCATAAACAGATAACCGGGCTATCGGCCTCTAACTCCTGCGGTCTGAATAACTCCCACATTCGGCGCTAAAACCAGATATTCAATGCTGGGCCGTTTCCGGTCACCAGCACTGAATATCTGGTTTAATTTTGGCCTGTTTGACTTTGATCGACTAGCACTGAACATCAGCTTGGCCAGTCAAAGTCAAACTGGCTAAAGACAGGACTGATTGCATGCAGAAAAGTATGGCTACTAAAGGTAGGCAGTGATGTGTTGCGCCTGATACTACCGGCTACCTGTTAACCGGCAATATTCAGGCTGCTCAATTTCACTGAAAGGAGCGAGCAGAACATCAGGAGGAAGACAGAGCAGGGCAAGGAACGCAGCGATGCCCCAGACTGGCGCTGGACAAGGCTTCAACTGGTGGGGGTTGGGGACCTCTGCTAGCAAAACCAGGGGCCCAGATGAAATTTTGAGGGGGCCAGGCCCCCACCTAGCTACGCCACTGTATTCCGCAGGGACATAACTGACTAGGTGGCATTAAACTGGCCAGATGCCAATCCTGGCCAGTTAAATGCCTTTGAGTATCAGAGGGCTGGTGTATAAAACTATATTTATATCCTTGTTTTCCTATCACTCAGAGAGATGTTGGCATTCTTTATCTATGTTTTTGAGATAAACAACAAATTATAAATCATTTTGAAAGTTGCTAAAAAGGTTCTTATTTCATAAATTTGTCATGAACACACCTTGGCGAAACACTGTTAACAACGTGGGAATGCCCAGTTTTCTTAATTTTAACTGCACTGAACTCTTGAAGCTTGTGGGGATACAAATGTCTAATGCAGGGGTTTTCAATACAATCCTGGGACACACCCAGCCAGTCTGGTTTTCAGGATATCCACAGTGAATATATTGCATGCACTGTCTTCATTGAATGCAAATCTGTCTCATGCATATTCATTGTGGATATCCTGAAATCCTGACTGGCTGGGTGTGTCCTGAGGACTGGGTTGAGAACCCCTGGTCTAATGTAATGTAACTACCCTTGAAACAATCACTATGCAACCATAATCTGGGCAATGTACAAGAGATGCAGCTTGTGTGTATCAAGGAGGTTTGACTGAGAACAGGACATGGCATGACGTCAAAAAGTTGAAGTCACTTAGGTTAATCTGTGTTTCCCCTTCCCCGCACAGCTGTCATTCTGCGTAGTCAAAACAAAGCAAACAAATCTGAGCTGCTGCATCCACGTTGTTGTTGTTCTTGATTGTTGGTAGCATTTTTATTTAATCTCACTTATATTTTCAAACATGCCAGCTTGTGCAGAATACGGATGTACACAGAGGAGGCATAATAACGGAATAACTTTTCATAGGTAGAGTAGTAATTTGTTATAAGGGAATGGGAATGGGACTTATATACCGCCTTTCTGTGGTTTTTCCAACTACATTCAAAGCGGTTTACATATTATATACAGGTACTTATTTGTGCCTGGGATAATGGAGTAAGTGACTTGGCCAGAGTCACAAGGAGCTGCAGTGGGAATTGAACCCAGTTCCCCAGGATCAGAGTCTAACCACTAGGCTACTACTCCTCCATAAATTGTAAACACTGTGTCATTTGGAGGGGCTGGTTATATTCGTGCAGAGATTTCTTTCTCCTGGCAAACAACATTCAGAGTTTCTATCTATCTATTTATTTATATCCCACATTAAACATGAATTAGGATGAAACCTGGGCGTATTTAAAATCTTTTTTTTCCCTGTGCCTAGATCAAAAGAGAAAGATGGTTGGTGAGAACTTGCTCCTTTTGTTTTGTGGAATGCACTTAATATTGTTTAACAGAGAGATATTCAGTAATGAAGGCAGAGCTACCTTCATGCAGAAGTCAAGAGTCATACTAAATGTACCAACCTTGTCCCGTTCTGGGATATATATTTATCTCTTCTTCAAGTCAGTTTTCAACAGCATTTTCTCAGTTATTGCCCAAATGAGAACACAATTATAATGTTAACTAATAAGTTTTGGATGTTACTGAATTCTATTCTGTCTCACTGTACTTCCAGTTTTGGCACAGTATAAGTCATCACAAGGATAAAATATAAGAAAACAAATAGACTGCATTTGGGGCTTATAGCCCGTTTTGTTATGTTTAAACAAATGAGAAATCTGCATAAAATAAAGTATTTATTTTTATTATTTTGATTTATGAAAACTACTTGTCCCTGGCCTCAAACCGTCTCCTGTTCTCAATTTAATCCCCCTGGTGTGTATCATGCTTCTCCACAGCTTTTCGAGTTTGCAAAATATCCACAACGAATGTACGAAGCATGCGCAAACGTATGTGTTGTAAGGTAACTCAGCGATAAAGCAGATTTGGGAACTCCTAATCTAGGGTGGGTGACGTATCCCCAGCCTTCTCCGATCCATGCACGACAGCATCATAGATTAGACCGAGATTCTGGGGCAAAGGCTATGCACCACCAATACTACCATCTTTGTAAAATCGAACCCCTAGGACTGTCTCTCACACAGGAAGCGCTCGTCCCCCTTCCCAAGGTCTGATCTGAGTAGCCAAGGTCACTGACCCAATTTGCTGGCACCCCTGACCTCACCTGCTTTCTTGGCATATCCGCAAGTCAGGAGCTGGAACGGAGTATGGGGTCTCCGCACAGCCCGCAGTGAGCTGCGTACCATCGCCCCCAAGACCCCTCTGCCTGCCATTACTCGAAGCTCCGCCTCCCTCAGTCAAGCAAGCAGCATCCACGTGGGCGCTCCTGCTCGCACGCTTCCCCTCTTTTCCGGCACACGCCACGCATACTGACTGCATTCTGGGACATGTAGTCCTACAGAACTACAGACGTTCCCTATGACTTGTACACCGTACGCACAAATATAAATAGACGTATTATCGGTACTTAGGTTTATGGATGTGTGCATTTTTTGGTATACGCAATTCCCCTTGCTGTTTACATTTGCACTAAAAATAGAAGCCCGTTCTATTTGAAAACAGGCACGAGTTGGTAAATAAATACCCTTGGGTAATACCTTTGGGTACCTAACCAACAACTCCAGGTGGAAACTGGGAGGGGGAAGCAATTATTGGACACTTACACGTGAACGGATTGAGAGTGAGACTAAGACTACACCCCCCGGCATGCTTCTGGCTCCGCGCCTGCGCAGTGGGCCTGAGAGAACGGTCTTAAATGTCCCGGGCAGGGAAGCGGTGCACTGAACTTCGGAATCCCGGAGGGAATGATGTGTTGTTAGTAATATTGAGTGCTAGAACCGGGTCGAGGTTCAGTGAGGTGCTGTCCTTGGTACTTGGAAGTAAGTGGTTCCGTTTTTCCTAGGGTTGGGGGGTGGTTTTGTGTTCCTTTTATTTGAAGTGAGTCTTGCTTGACACAGGCCCAGGAGAGACCTTGCTTTGCTGAGTCCCTGACCTGCTACTTTAGTTCATCCAGCTTCGAAACCTTCAGTGTAGCTTCGCAGATGTTTGTTTACATTCTTTCACTGATTGGCTTTTTAAAAAGGGCAAGCGGTGGTATAAGTGTCAGAAGTTGAAATATAATTCTACCACGATAGTTTACAATTTTTTTTTTTTTTTAGAAGAGCAAACAAACCTATCCTCTTTCCATCTGGGATGCTCCATAGGAATCCACTCGGGTGGTTTTCAAGCACTGTATACGCAAGAAACTATCAGGAAAAAAGTAGCTTTTTACCAGGATGAGTTACTTGGTACATACTTTTCAGAAAAATGCCAATGCATTTGCTTAGGCGCAGGCAGACATTACTGGTACAGGTTCCATTTCAAAACAAAGAGTAAAACAAAAAATAGCCACTCAAAAAATGAACCTGGGTGTGGGAAGTCTCTCATGGAACCTAGACTAAATAAGTAATTTCACAGTGGTATTCATCTGGGAACTGAACCATTTCTGAGTCCATGCTGTCAAGCCCGGTTTGCCCTAGTGAGCTGGCCTTTGTGATAAATATAGCCATGACTAACAAGGTTGTTGGAGTTGTGGGTTTATACAGGCTGACTTCTGTTGCTGAGGGATTTGATGATATTGGATCTTGGGAAAGAATTGATACTTGGATTTAATTATTTCTTAGGAAAGTATTTGTGATTTTTCCTTATTCACCAATCTTTTCTATCTATCTATCACAGTATGTTGTAAAGAAGTTGCAGGTCCGTCTTACTGTATTTCTGTTTTTAACCTTACCTGTTTTTGTAAGAAACATTATTGATTTTTCTTTTGCAGTGCAGAGCCTGTTTCTTGCCCTGGCCCCATATATGGGTGAGAGCTACCATGACAGAAAATGGTATGGACTTTCAAACTGATTTGGCTCCTGTGTCTGGGTTTGGGGATGGCAGTCACCCTGGAGAAGCCATTGACCCCCCAGCCATGGACTTAGAAGAAGGTGCTCAGTTTCTGCCGGCTGCTGAGCATGGCGATGGCACTGCACACGAACCTGGCTCCCACTTCAGCACACAGCATTTTCTTTCCCTGGATCTTACTACCTCATTTGATGGAAATGGTGGTTGCAAGGTCCCAGTGGTCAATACGGCAAGGACTAGGGAAATTGCCAGCCCAGAGAGCCATTTAAGAGATCCTAAAACCTCTGGCTCAATGGTTGGCGTAGAATTTGATCTCCAAGTTGCTTCTGATGTGTCCGTTTGTCCTGAGGTTCGTAAGGACTCAGCTAGAGCTACAGGAGATGGTGAAGGTTCCTCTACACCTGAAAGTGATCGCAGTTGGACAGATGGTCTGAAGCCACCACTCCATGTCATCAGTGACATTACCGAGGTGCAGTTAAGAGCATCGAATAGCGCAAGCAGTATGGAGCTAGAAGAGCAGCCTGAGAGCGGATTACACGTGGTTGCAGGCGAGTGGCATGAAAGGACAGAAGGTGACCATATTCAAATTCAAGAGCTTTTAACACGGCTTCAGACCCTCAATCCTAGCTTCTGCGATGAGCCTCTTAATGAGGAACATGTCCCATGTATGTCTGAAATAGTCAGGCTCACGGCAGCTGACCTTGAGGAGGAGGAGGCTGGAGAGTACAATGGAGTTCAAGCACAAGACTTTGAGCCTCATGGGCTTCAGTCTGAGGATTCTCCGTGTCCACTACACATCGCAACTGGCAAAGGGATAGTAATACAGGCCAGATGCGATCAGCTCTCGCAAGACTCTGCAGTGACTCAACAAAACCCAAGAAGCCAGGGACTTCTCGTTGCTGAGGCTGACAGGGAAGATTTGTTAGATCTCCTGAGATACGAAAGGGTGCCATCTTCTGAAGCTATGGCTGGAACGCCATTGGCTAGGTCGGACATAGTGACTGGAGCAAAACTTGAAATGGTAACATCTGTACAAAACCCGTCGGAAGATGGAGATGACCGTGATGCTCTAGAAATGATTGCTCCTCAACGTCATAGTCCAGATCTGGCTTCTGGCCATGGTACATCAGACTCTGGGAGTTTGTCAGCAGAGACTGAGGGCTCCCAGGAGTGGCATCTGGTGAGGGATGAACCACCATGCCCCTTAGGTGCCAGCAAGGAAGCCTCAACTTATTTGTGTCCCCGTTGCCCTGATGATTCACCAGAGTGTGCCTGGCTCAGGATGCCCTCAGCCCTTGCAGTAGAAGAGCAGCAATCACCTCGATCATGTGATGGCAGTAATGTAAGCTTATCTGTATGCTCTTCTATCATGCTGCATGGGTGGGGGGACAGTGTCTGTAGATGAAGGGCAAATAACAGGGGCTTCTCCCTCTCCTCAGCCTATCTCCCTAGACCCCCACATACATGACCCCACGTTTTATTCATACATTCTTATTGATTACAAATATTATATTTTCTGGACAGCTGGTGCTTCATACCAAGATCACACATTAACCCTTTTTTTAAGGTGGAGGTAATTCTAGTTACTGAATGGGAGCAGCTGTTTCCTGCAACAAGAACTTAAGATTCCTAAGCGGATCTGTGCAACTCACAGAACTGTTGCAGGAGATGAGGTGCATTGCAGTCATGCTCGGTTCTGCCAAATATATTATAGTCTAGGGCAGGAGCTCTCAACCCAGGCCTACCAGTCAGGTCTTTCCAGATACTCACCATGCATATTCATCAGATTAGATTTGCATTCACTACCTCCATTGTATGCAAACTTGCCTGATGCATATTCATTATGTTTATCCTAAAAACTTTACTAGGTTTTTCCTGAGGACTGGATTGAGAACCTGTGGTAGTGTTCTGCTAGGTTTTCTTAGGGGTCCTTTTGCTAAGGTGCGCTGAAAACTGGCTTGCGGTAGTGTAGGCGTGGGTTTTGGGCGCGCGATTACCACACATCCATTTTGGGTGTGCGACCTTACTGCCAGCCATTGACCTAGCAGTAAAGTCTCACGCGGTAACCAGGCAGTAATGACCGCGCACGTCCGAAAATAAAAAAAGTATTTTTCAGCCGCGTGTATCGGACGTGCGCCAAAAATGAAATTACCACAACAGCCACGCAGTAACCAGGCGGTAACTCCATTTGGCACGCTTTGGGCGCATGTAGACGATAAAAGGGCCCCTTAGTGAATAATGCAGCCAGGGATGGCAGTGGTAGAAGACGGGGGAGGGGTATGTAAGCTTGAGTGACTTACTTGGAATTATTGCTTAGGAGTCATGGATGGAGGAGGGGGATGCAGTTTATGCAAACTTTTGTGGAGTGTACGTGGTAGAATATTAAGGGGTTCAGTGGTGAGTTTTTAAGACTGAGGTTTAGAGATTATCTGGTGTTGAAAAGGTTATTGACGTGGCTCAGTCTTGTGCTGCACCAATAAAAATGCTTTTTTTTTTTCCCTCTCCAGATGGTAGAGACTTTGGCTTCCTATTCAACAATCAAAGAAGGTGGGTGAGTGCTGGTGAGCTAATGACAGCACCTTACAAGTAGGGTGAAAAGCCAAATATAACCCCACAAATTATAAAATTGACTTTCAAAATACATCATGTCCAAGTCACTTATGATGCAATTAAGAACTGTGTCAGCCAAGCTGGGGGGTTTTACTTTTGGGAAATAACTTTAATCTCTCTTCTGGGTAATAATGTAGCATGAGGTAAACAAAGTCTTTCTGGAAACTGATGTTGGGAGGAGGAAGGGGCAGAAACTTTTTGATTTTCTAAGACCTGCTCTGCTTACTGAGTGTTGAATTTCCCCCCCCCCCCCCCCCCCCCCCCCCATGTGTCTTAGTGCCAGGACCCTGTGAGCCAGAAGATCTTCTGGATGGTGTGATATTTGGGGCAAAATACCTTGGCTCTACACAGCTGGTATCAGAAAAGAGTCCCTCTACCAGTATCCGAATGGCACAGGCCCAAGAAGCTGTCGACAGAATTAAGGTAAGGAACATGACACACTGTGCATTCAGGGTGGAGGGACTAGCGTGAGGAGACATATACCTGCATTCAGGGGCTGCGATAGTGACCAACTTTTAAGGTGCAATCCTTGTTTCTGACTTAATGCCATTATGAACTTAACCACAGAATCTTTTTGTTCTTAATCTCATTAGAGCAGTGGTTGGCAACTTAGGGCTTACACGCCACAAGGAGGGATGCCGATAGGTTTGAACAGAGTATGCACAGGGAGTGCCGGTGGCAGCAGCTAGTAGTGAGCTGCCAACTTCCCCGCCACTCGGATGACATGGAGGGCTCAGGCAGAGCGATGTGTAACAGAAGAAACAAATCTCCGAGAAATGTGTAGCGTCAAACAAAACAGTGAAGATGACTCTCCAGATAAAAATAACTGTTTATTGAAGGATGAACAAGACTCGACACAGCTGTGTTTCGGCCTATGTGGCCTGCATCAGGAGTCTTTTTGTTCAAGGAGCACACCCACTTGTAATATTGTTCTCAAAGTGGCGAGTCTGAATGGGAACTGCTACGTCTTATGTGCCGAGATATAACAAAGCTTATGTCAGCAACGGAACTTCAAAGTTGAGCTTGCAATTTACATAAGCTTTGTTATATCTCGGCACATAAGACGTAGCAGTTCCCATTCAGACTCGCCACTTAGAGAACAATATTACAAGTGGGTGTGCTCCTTGAACAAAAAGACTCCTGATGCAGGCCACATAGGCCGAAACACAGCTGCTGCAGGGCTCAGGCAGAGAACATCTTCAACTGGCAAGGTTCAGGCATCCCTACCGGTGAAGTAATAATTTTCATGCAGTGGGGCAGAGAGAGCCTGTGTGTGGCACATGATAGTTCATTCTAATTAAATCTGGAATAAAGTGTCACGCAGTATACAACATGTTGCTGACCCTTGCTTTAGAGTAACGTAGATTGGTAGGCTTTCTGTGCCCCTGCCTTTAGTGCCTCTTTATTCTGAGCCAGATGGGCACCCAAGGCCAGCTGATAAAGGGAGATGTTTGGGAATAGCTCTTTGTTTGTCAGGCTCCAAGGGGAAGATCAGTCTTTAAAACTTGACAGCCCCAGTGCTCCCCTGCGTCGTATATCTTTGGCGAAAAGATCCAGGGTACACACATACATGGTTTGACCTACTCTCTACCACACACTAGATCACTGGTTACCAAAAAGCAATAGATTAATTGTTTCTTAGAGCACAGCATCTGTAATCTGAGCACAGGTAGAGTTGTCTATTTTTATTTATTTTTTTGCCCCTGATGGTAGAGACTGTGCGTATGTGAGGTTTATCAGTCATCTTTGTGCTTCAGGAACTATAAATGGTCTGTAGTGACACCTCCTAAAAAAAATTAAGAGTAAATAGCTTTTGAAAACTAAAGTCTCAGTTTGGCAGCAGAGGTTATCCTATATAATAATTCTCACCTCCAACATTCTATGCGTCTGCCTGTCTGTGTCCGTAACTTTCTTCACAGATGGGCTCCGAAGCCCTAGCTAATGTCACTAGACCCATTATGACGCGTCCTATATAATTCTCACCCCCAACGTTCTATGCGTCTGCCTGCCTGTGTCCGTAACTTTATTCACAGATGGGCTCCGAAGCCCCAAGGGTTGGTGGCGGGAAGGGAGGCTTGAGAGGGTCGCGGCAGGGGGTCCCTGGGTCAGGAAATCAGAGGAAGGGGGGTCTGCAAATCGGAGGGAGGGAGGCGGGGTCTGGAACTCCGAGGGGGGTCTGGAATTCGGAGGGAGGGAGAGGGGTCTGGAACTTGGAGGAGGGGAGGGGGGGAATGTACCACCTGTACAAAAACTAAAAAATAAACAAAAACTGGGGACGACCCTGGAACTCGGAGGGAGGGGGAATGACGACCCTGGAACATGGAGGAAGGGGGACACTGGAACTGGGTGGGATGGAGGGGCCCCAGGCACACACACTGTCTCTCACAGACACACTCGCACCCAGTCTCACTCTCTCTGTCACACACGCAGATTCACTCTCTCTCTCTGTCACTCTCACACACACTCTCTCAAACATACACACTCCGAGGAAAACCTTGCTATTGCCCGTTTCAATTGTGTCAGAAACGGGCCTTTTTTACTAGTATATATATATATAAAGAGAGGCTCTGGGTTTATCTGTGAGCAGCAGGCTGGTCTGTGGACCTTCAGCTCCTATCTGTTGTACTTTATGGGTTAAAAAGTAATGCATCACAGCTAGAACTAAGTTTGGAGTCTCTGTACAAAACTATGTGCCCCTCCCCCTTTATTTTTTCCCCTTAGTTTTTTTTTTTTTTTTATTGTTTTTGGTTTGTTTTATTCTGAATGATTTTGGTGGAAATTTTTTTTATTAGTAACTTAGGGTCATATTGTATTCAAAAATTTTGTTATTTACAGGTTATTGTGTTTGTTTTTATAACAGTATGTATGGAAGGTTTACTTCTCATTGTTAGACATCTTGCTCTGTTGGCTTCTTTTTATGACTCAGTAAATTTTGCAGTTTTCTTTTTTGCATTTTTTGACATTGTTAAAAAAAAAAAAAAAAAGACCTCTCTTTAAATTAAAAAAAAAATGCATTGCTATCTCACAACTGTGAAATGGGCTTTACAGAGCTGCAGATGTCCCCCCCTCCCCTCCCATCACAATATCATCAAAGTCCCAGTTAGAATCCTCTGATGCTACAGGTGAGAAATGCAGCTTGAAGTGTTCTTTTTCCCATTTCTGTTTCTTTTAAGTAGGTTCTGGGGCTGTGTTTGGGGAGAGGGGGGTTTGGACGCAGGTTCTATTTATTTATTTATTTATTTATTTATTTTGTTTGTTTGTGACCTGCAGGCACCAGCAGGAGAATCCCAACCAATGACAGAGGTAGACCTATTTGTCTCCACCCAGAGGATTAAAGTGCTCACAGCTGATACCCAGGTGTGTTTTAGTCAAAGGTTCCTCAGGTTGAGGTTCCCAGGCATTCCTGGTTGAGTTATAGTGTACAACTGTGCGTGTTATAGCTCTGCTCCCCCCATGTTGCTGGTAACTCTCCAGTGATGGTAGAATATTTCTCCTCCACACAGGAGACCATGATGGACCACCCGCTGCAGACTATCTCGTACATCGCAGACATTGACAACATTATAGTATTCATGGCACGCAGGAAGCTTCCTCGTCATGCTGAGGAGGCCACAGGGGAGAAGAGAATGTACAAAATGATATGCCATGTCTTCCAGTCCACTGATGTAAGTCTGAGCTATGATACTTATGCAGCATTATGAATGTTTAGGGTACTGAATAATGCATCCTGGCTTGTACTCAACTTTTTTTTTTTAATGGTGGTGCCAGGCCCCCTTCCCTCAAACGGTACACCATGCATCAGGCTGATAGATCAGTCCTCACATTTAACCTAACGAGGAAGAAGCCGGAGAATTGCTGCTCTAGCATCAGGCTGGCTCTTTCCTTCTTGCTTAACATCTGCTGCCTCTGTGCTGGGGTCTGGCCTCTCCTGTCTGTCCTGGAGACTTCTTTTTAAAAAAAAAATGGTTACCCTATGCAAATGCTCAAAATAAGAAAAAAAAAGTAGGGGAGGACCAGTCAAATTCCAACACAAAGGTAAAAGAACGTGATTTATTAATCAGACAATGCAGAGCTGCCTTTCGGCACATGTGTGCCTGCCTTAAGGGTCAACAACTCCTATAAACACAAACAAGACAAAGAAAATATGTATTTCCATCATGTAGCTTCCCATTATTCCAGAACCTGTGGAGAGAGTTTTGTGTCAATCAACCAGTATGTTCTGTCTCCAGTAGTTGGATGGACACACTTTTCAGCCTCTGATTGTGAGTGCTTTGCTCCTGCTTGAGTTGTAGCTAGGTGGGCCCATGGGGTCCTGGGTCCCCACAGATTTAATCCAGGTGCCTGGTTTTGCTGGTGGGGATCCCCAACCTCCGCCAGCTGAAGCCTTCAGCGCCGGTCTCCAGAGCGCCACGTTCGCTGCTGATCTGTGCTTTCTTGAGTCCTGATGTCCTGCACGTTCCTTTAAGTGAGGTATCTTGTGGTGGCAGGGGAGGGGCGGTGGCTGGGGGAGGCGGCCTGAATGTGTTCCCCCCCCCCTTCCTGCCAAGGTCTGGCTACGCCACTGTGGTCAACTGGTCCACAGCTGAGCTTTTGCAGGTGGCTTGAGTCTGCAGAATCATATCTGGAGGTCTTCAGCTCCTTATCTCTGGTGCCCTGTGAATTTACTTCTTCCCTTCCTTCACCTCTCCCCTGATTCCTGTGGAACTGTCCTTTTCCAGTACAACAACCTTTAAAAAAAAAAAAAAAAGAAAGAGGTTTGCTGAAGAGTGTGGGACAGATCCTTTCACATCTGTGGCAAGACTTGTGGAGACTGTGAGCTTGGGGGGAGCATCCAGCAGTGGTAAGTCTGACTAAGGTTTGATTCAGAACCGCATGGAGGGCTGAAAGTTCTGCTGGGTTCTTGGGAGGGATCCTGACTCGCTGCTTGTGACAAGATCCATGGCAATTCCCACAGAGGCAGTTGAGCAGTGTTCCCGCTGTGGGACCTGTCAGCCAGCATCAGAGCATTGCAGTATGTGCAAGCCAGTAATCCATGGGACATGGAGGAAATGGTCGGCGGCAGCACATCTTTGGATTTACCACAGCATCCAAATATGCTAGGGTCTTTGGGCTCTCCAGGAGAGCGCGGGAATGGGTGCCATTTTGTTGGGGCTGACAGTCAGCTCGGAGCAACCTCTTACTGACCACGCACGGAGCAGAGCCACCATTTCACAGCCTCGGGGCCTTACAGAGCATTCAGCTGCATCGGGATCTTTTTCTGTGGCGTTTATGTTGCTCTTACACCAGGTCTATTTACTGAAACAAGGACAGGCAGAGTTGCTGTAAAGTGCTTCAGTTTCTCGGCCCTCTGCCCCTACGTCTCCTAAGAGATCTCGTTTAGACCTCCTGGAGTGGGCAGCTGAGGCTCTCTGCTTCTCCCTCCATTTCTGATGTGCCTTTGTTCTGTTCAGAGGACCCATAATTGAAGGTGCCTTTAGAGGAGGGGGATAATCCATAAGTATTGCCATACTTAGACAGACCAAAGGTCCATCAAGCCCAGCATTCTGTTTCCAACAGTGGCCAATCCAGGTCACAAATACCTGGCAAGATCCCAAAACAGTACAATACATTTTATGCCTCTTATCCTAGAAATAAGCAGTGGATTTTCCCCAAGTCCATTTTAATAATGGCTTATTGCCTTTTCTTTTAGGAAGCTAGCCAGACCTTTTTTAAATCCCGCTAAGCTAACTACTTTTACTGCATACTCTGGCAATGAATTCCCGAGATTAATTACACATTGAGTGAAGAAATATTTTCTCTGATTAGTTTTAAATTTACTACTTTGTAGCTTCATTGCATGTGGCCCCTAGTCCTAATATTTTTGGAAAGACTAAACAAGCGATTCACGTCTACCCATTCCACTCCACTCATCATTTTATAGACATAGTAACATAACATAGTAACATAGTAGATGACGGCAGAAAAAGACCTGCATGGTCCATCCAGTCTGCCCAACAAGATAAACTCATATGTGTATACCTTACCTTGATTTGTACCTGCCTTTTTCAGGGCACAGACCGTACAAGTCTGCCCAGCAGTATTTCCCGCCTCCCATCACTGGCTCCGGCACAGACCGTATAAGTCTGCCCTCCACTATCCTCGCCTCCCAACCACCAACCTCTCTTCCCCCACCTGCTCCGCCACCCAATTTTGGCTAAGCTTCTGAGGATCCATTCCTACTGCACAGGATTCCTTTATGCATATCCCACGCATGTTTGAATTCTGTTACCGTTTTCATCTCCACCACCTCCCGCGGGAGGGCATTCCAAGCATCCACCACCCGCTCCGTGAAAAAATACTTCCTGACATCTTTTTTGAGTCTGCCCCCCTTCAATCTCATTTCATGTCCTCTCGTTCTACCGCCTTCCCATCTCCGGAAAAGATTTTTTTGCGGATTAATACCTTTCAAGTATTTGAACGTCTGTATCATATCACCCCTGTTCCTCCTTTCCTCCAGGGTATACATGTTCAGGTCAGCAAGTCTCTGCTCATACGTCTTGGAACACAAATCCCATACCATTCTCGTAGCTTTTCTTTGCACCGCTTCCATTTTTTTAACATCCTTCGCAAGGTACGGCCTCCCAAACTGAACACAATACTCCAGGTGGGGCCTCACCAACGACTTGTACAGGGGCATCAACACTTCCTTTCTTCTGCTGATCACACCTCTCTCTATATACAGCCTAGCAACCTTCTCGCTACGGCCACTGCCTTGTCACACTGTTTCGTCGCCTTCAGATCCTCGGATACTATCACCCCAAGATCCCTCTCCCCCTCAGTACCTATCAGACTCTCACCTTAGCTGCCTTTTCTCCAAGCAGAAGAGCCCTAGCCGTTTTAGCCTCATAGGGAAGTCATCCCATCCCCTTTATCATTTTTGTCACCCTTTTCTGTACCTTTTCTAATTTCACTATATCTTTTTTGAGATGCGGTGACCAGAATTGCACACAATATTCAAGGTGCGGTCACACCATGGAGCAATACAAAGACATTATAACATCCTCATTTTTGTTTTCCATTACTTTCCTAATAATATCTAACAGGATTTGCTTTCTTAGCTGCCTCCGCACACTGAACAGAGGGTTTCAGTGTATCATCAACGATGACACCTAGATCCCTTTGCTGGTTGGTGACTTCTAATGTTGCACATTGCATTACATAGCTATAGTTCCTCATTTCCCACATGCATCACTTTGCCCTTGCTCACATTAAATGTCATCCATCATTTGGATACCCAGTCTCGTAAGGTCCTCTTGCAATTTAACAACTTTGAATAACTTTGTGTCATCAGCAAATTTAATTACCTCACTAGTTACTCCCATCCCTAGGTCATTTATAAATATGTTAAAAAGCAGCGGTCCCAGCACAGACCCCTGGGGAACCCCACTATCTACCCTTATCCATTGAGAATATTTACCATTTAACCCTACTCTGTTTTTTAACCCTACTGTTTTCTATCTTTTAACCAGTTTTTAATCCACAATAGAACATTACCTCCTATCCCATGACTCTCCAATTTCCTCTGGAGTCTTTCATGAGGTACTTTGTCAAATGCCTTTTGAAAATCCAAATCCACAATATCGACCGGCTCATCTTTATCCACGTTTGTTCACCCCTTCAAAGAAATGTCATAGATTGGTGAGGCAAGATTTCCCTTCACTAAATCCATGTTGGCTTTGTCTCATTAATCCATGCTTTTGAATATGCTCTGTAATTTTATTTTTTATAATGGTCTCTACCATTTTGCCTGGCACCGACGTGAGGCTCACCGGTCTATAATTTCCCAGATCACCTCTGGAACCTTTTTAAAAAATTGGTGTTACATTGGCCACCCTCCAATCTTCCAGTACCATGCTTGACTTTAAAGATAAATTACATATTACTAACAATAGTTCCTCAAGTTCATTTTTCAATTCTGTCAGTACTATGAATACCAAACAGGCTAGGCGATTTGCTACTCTTCAGTTTGTCAAATTGCACCATTACATCTTCCAGGTTTATAGAGATTTAATTTAGTTTCTCTGACTCATCAGCTTTGAATACCATTTCTGGCACCGGTATCTCTCCCAGATCTTCCTCGGTGAAGACCGAAGCAAAGAATTCATTTAATCTCTCCCCTATGGCTTTTTCTTCTCTGAGTGCCTCTTTTACCCCTCAGTCATGTAGCAGTCCAATTCTTTTGCCAGCTTCTTGCTTTTAATATACCTAAAAACATTTTTGCTATGTATTTTTGCCTTCCTGATCAGTTCTTTGCATTTGACTTGCCATTCCTTATGCTGTTATTTTCAGTCAGATCCTTCCGTCTTCTGAAGGATTTTCCTTTAGCTCTAATAGCATTCTTCACCTCACTTTTTAACCATGCTGGCTGTCGTTTGGAGGGGCATAATCAAACGGGGCGCCCAAGTTTTCCTGTGGGTGTCCTCGCAGGTCGTCCCCACGAAGGGGCGGGGAAACCCGTATTATCGAAACAAGATGGGCGGCCATCTTTCATTTCGATAATACGGTCAGGGATGCCCAAATCTCCACATTTAGGTCGACCTTAAAGATAGTCGTCCCCGATTTTCGGCGATAATGGAACCTGAGGATGCCCATCTCAGAAACGACCAAATCCAAGCCCTTTGGTCGTGGGAGGAGCCAGCATTCGTAGTGCACTGGTCCCCCTGACATGCCAGGACACCAACCGGGCACCCTAGGGTGCACTGCAGTGGACTTCAGAAAAAGCTCCCAGGTGCATAGCTCCCTTACCTTGTGTGCTGAGCCCCCCCAACCCACTCCCCACAACTGTACACCACTACCATAGTAGGGGGGCACCGAGATGTGGGTACAGTGGGTTTTGGAGGGCTCACATTTACCACCATAAGTTTAACAGGTAGGGGGGGATGGGCCTGGGTCCGCCTGCCTGAAGTGCCAGAAGCAAGATATATATATATATATATATATATATATATATATATATATGAATCTTGCTTCTGGCCCCCACTCCAGGTGTTTTTGTTAGAGAAGTGAACACAAGCCACAGTGATATATATTATGTTTATTAGAAGTAAGAAAATAGATAAGATACAAAATAGAACTCTGCACAAGCTTCTCTGCACTATAAATCTCTTACTGATAAGAACACTACCAAAATATATTGTCTAACTATACACTGATTATCCTTAGACTAAATACCGTAATGATTAGAATGATTAGAACAGTACAAATGATATTCTAATAATCCTTATGAGAAAATCACACATCTTATGCAAAATACACAGTAGCAGCTTATTCTCTGACCAAGAGCAGACATAAACCAATCTTACATTAGATAAACCACTAGCTAACCCCAGACTAGGAAGTAATTCACCGTGATCTCACCGTTCTTCTTATGATAGCTTCAGATGACAGGATTAGATTCCCCAGACACTATCTCAGCTGTCTGTGTCTTAGATGTCGAGCAGGTCTCTCTCTCTGCAGCAAGCAGGTTTCTGTCCCTCCTTTGGATCTCAGAGCCACTTTCTCCACCACACGTAATTGCACCAGTTATGCAGGTCACAAGGTTGGTATCACACACAGTCTCTGGCTCACCCCGAGCCTTGCTGGATTTCTCAGGTCCTGTCACCAGTTGCTCCTCTTCCGAGGGTCTCTGCCTTACTACTTTCTTCAGTTCCCGCTTTTCCCAGTCCCTCTCAGTAATGATCTCGTCCAATTAGTACCTGGGCGAGCAGAGTTCTTTGTTTTGTGACCTTGGAACTTCTGGTGCTAAGATTGACTCCCTTCTCAGCTTTTCAGGATGATAAAAAAAAGGGAGGGGATTGGAACTCAGTATGTCCTTGGCTTCAGTGAATCTGCCAGTGTTTTTCCCCAAGCTGAAGCTGGATCTCCCTGACACAGTAGGATTCATGTCAGAAGTGATAGCATCCATCTTGTTTGTAACAGGATGCACTAGGCTTGTATGAACCAAAGCCATCACAGGGAAATACCCCTACAGACCTGCATACTGCTGTCATGGAGCTGGGTATGATATTTGAGGCTGGCAAAAATATTTTAACCTTTTTTTTTGGGGGGGGGGGGGGAGGGGGTTAGTGACCACTGGAGGAGTTAGGGAGAGGTCATCCCCGATTCCCTTTGGTGGTCATCTGGTCATTTAAGGCACATTTTTGTGGCTTGGTCGTAAAAAAAAAAAAAAAGGACCAAGTAAAGTCGGCCAAGTGTTCGTCAGGGACACCTTTTTTATTATCGGCCGAGGACGCCCATGTGTTAAGCACGCCCCAGTCTCGCATTCGCTATGCTTCCGACACGCCCCCGGGAATTTTGGTCGTCCCCTCGACGGAAAACAGTTGAGGGCACCCAAAATTGGCTTTCAATTATGCCGATTTGGGCGAACCTGGGAGAAGGACGCCCATCTTCCGATTTGTGTCGAAAGGCGGGCGCCCTTCTCTTTCGAAAATGAGCCCATTGGTCTTCCTTCCTCATTTATTTAATACATCGAATATATTTGGCCTGGGCTTCCAGGATGGTATTTTTGAACAGCATCCACACCTAATATACATTTTTGACCTTTGCAGCTGCTTCTCTAAGGTGAGGATTTTTGGGGGTTTTTTCATCATTCTTCTCATTTTATCATAGTCTCTATTTTGAAAGTTAAATGCTAACGTATTGCATTTCCTGTGTGTACTTACTCCAAAGCCAATATCAAATCTGATCATATTATGATCGCTGTTATCAAGCGGCCTCAGCACCATTGCTTCCTACACCAGATCATGCTCTCCACTAAGGATCAAGTCTAGAATTTTTCCTCCTCTTTTTGGCTCCTTTACCAGCTGCTCCATAAAGCAGTGCTTGATTTTGTCAAAAAATTTTACCTCCATAGCATGCCCTGATGTTACATGTATCCAGTCAATATCGGGGTAATTAAAATCACCTTTTATCATTGTGTTCCCTAATTTCTGATAACATTTCTACATCTTTTCATCCTGGCCAGGTGGACAGTAGTACACTCCTATCACTATCCTTTTCCCCTTTACACATGTTATCAATAGAAATCAAACAAAATAAAACATGGAAAAGAAAATAAGATGATACCTTTTTTATTGGACATAACTTAATACATTTCTTGATTTATTAAGTTATGTCCAATAAAAAAGGTATCATCTTATTTTTTTCCATGTTTTATTTTGTTTGATTTCTATTGATAACCTTTAAGAGTGGACTGACACGGCTACCACACCTCTCCCTTTACACATGGAATTTCAATCCATAGGGATTCCAAGATGTGTTTTGTTTCCTGTAGAATTTTCAATCTATTTGATTCAAGGCCCTCCTTAACGTACAATGCTACCCCTCTCCATCAATTTGATCCACCCTATCACTACGATATAATTTGTACCCTGGTATGACAGTGTCCCACTGCTTATCTTCCTTCCACCAGGTGTCTGAGATGCCATTTAATTTTTCATTTAGTGCAATACATTCTAACTCTCCCATCTTATTTTTTTAGGCTTCTGGCAATCACATAGATATTTCAGACGGTTTTGTTTCTATTTACATCTTGCTTAGCAGTTGGCAGTGTTAATTTACAGTCTTTTTTTTCTGCTTTTTCTTTTAAAGACACCTGGTCTACTATGGTCTCTATTGCAACCTCGCTATCAGGATACCATATCTTCCATTTTTTGGTAATATCTTTGAAAGATACCTTGTTCTGAACCATGCGCTTTTGAACAACTGTTGGCCTTCCCCCAGGTTCTAGTTTAAAAGCTGCTCTATCTAATTGTCACCTTGCATATGTCTTGTTCTCTACAAGTTGTCCAGAGAGGAGAGAGGTCTACATGTTTGTCTGGTTAGCGAGTTGTTTTAAGGCTGTTATGTTTATTCTGAGTTTCTCCTTACTGCTCGTCTACATAAATACGGAGGAGATGGACTGAATGCCAAGAGAGATGTCTCAGCTTAGTTTTCAGTTCTCTATCTCCACCTGCCGGTTGATGGACACAACTATCCCACAGGTTCTGGAATAGTGGGAAGGACTAATGGAAAGAAAATTATCGGGTAAGGCCTAATTTCTCCATTCATGTGTAAAGAAAAAATGCATATACATGGTAAACTATGAAAATAGACAAAATATTTATCTGTTAAAGCCTTATGTAAAAAAAGAAAGTATGACAAAGGAACATAAATGTACATAAAGTACAAACAATAGTAAATGCACCAATAAAAAAAGCAAAGATAACGGACCCACTTGTCATAAGACTATAAAAATGAAATGAAATATTTTCAGAATGTAAGTAGAAAAGTGCTAACTTAAAAAAAAAATGGATAAATGAATTCAATTATTGAGGAGCTAATCAATATGAAACAACTAAAAGATAGGCATCTATTTGGATAGATTTTTTTTTTTATATCATTATGCAAAAAATGCCAAGTACCTATAAAACTATAAGACACCATAGAAATATATGAATACAATGTAATAATCTTTCGGGTTGTGAAAAGCAGAGTGTACATAAAATTGTGTGATCGTAATGAAATGAACTGAAGAAAACGTAGAATAAGGATAATGTGCTAAGAGTAAAAATAAAAATAATCCTAAAAGGAAAGTGTCATTCCAGTGTTCCACTAATGGTGCTGAGAGAATATGCCTGTTAATAAAACTGCGGGCTGGAGACTTCATGGCCAGTTGTGTTGTCAGGATATCCACATTGAAGATGCATGAGAAATCTGCATTTTCAGGATCTCCAGTGCATTCAGATTCATCTCATGAATATTTATGATGGGTATCCTGGAAGCCCTAACATAGTGTCTGAGGTGCCTTGATATCTGGGCACCCTCGCCTTGGGTGGATGCAGCAGTTCTGCTGGGCTCTGTTTATTGCTGGAGTCCAAATAGTTTTTGCTTCTTTCCTGCAGGCACAGATGATTGCACAGGCCATAGGTCAGGCCTTTGGTGTGGCATATCAGCAGTTCTTGCAGTCCAGCGGCATTGACCCTAGCAAGCTGCTGCCCAGCCAGTACAGCAATATCCTGGAGCAAGAGCAACTTTATAACGCAGATCTGGACCACTTCTCCAAGCAAGAAAACTGCAAGGATGTAAGATGCATTGCATTCCCTGGTGTGTTTGCAATTGTTTCTCTAGGACTGGCTTTCTTCCAGTGCCTGTTTGTTTTCCCAGTGAAATGTTCCGTCTTTTTTTAAAGAGAACGTTTCAGCGCTCTTATCAGCTGAACAGGTAGACAGGCCTCCCATAGTGTAATAGGCCCTGTGTCCTCTGCTTAGGGCACAATCTTTTATTTCTTGCCCTTTGGATAATGGGAGGGGAGTTGATCTAGGTGTCAGAGCGCTGATCTGCAAGGGGAATGGGATTTGAGATACTGCTTTTTTTGTGCGTACAATCAAACCAGCTTTTTTTTTTTATTTTTTTTATTTTACATATTATATACAATGGAGGGTTAAGTGACTTGCTCAGTCACAAGGAGCTGTAGTGGGGAAACAAACCCTGCTCCCCAGTTTCTTGGGCCACTGCACTATTAGGCTGCTCCTCCAAGCCAGGAATTATTCTGAGAGTTGAGTTCATGATTTGTCTGCTACTAACTGTGGCTCTGGGCAAGTTGCCGACTCCTTGTGTCCATTTTATCCAAAATCAGGATGAAACTGTTCCATAATTTTTCCTTGGAATCCTACAGTCCCAGTGCACAGTTGGGCTCTCTATTCCAGAAGTGGCTACATGTGCATTTTTCAAGTTCTAGCCATGCTGATGAAATGCGTCTTGATCCTCCTTGGATGAAAAATGCTCTGCAAATCTGTGCTGGCTTTTTTTTTTTTCTTCTCAAAGGTTTGCATCCGGAAGCAGAAAGGAGAGATTCTGGGCATTGCAGTGGTTGAATCTGGCTGGGGTTCCATCCTGCCCACTGTAACCATCGCCAACCTCATGCATGGTGGCCCTGCTGAGAAATCAGGGGAACTGAGCATTGGTGATCGTCTCATGTCGGTTAACGGAACCAGCCTGGTGGGGCTGCCTCTTGCCACTTGTCAAGGCATCATTCGGGTAAGGAAAGGAGACTGCGACCAGCAAAGTTGAGGTGCCCTAGAGCAGAGCACAAAGACCTAATGAGCTGTGTATATTACACCGGGATAGATAGTGGAGAACTGATGCTCATGGCTGCCATCTTTGTTGGTGGGGAGGGGCACACCTTTCTAATTTTACAGTGATGCTAGGAGATTCTGAGAGAAGATCTTCTTTCCCTCAGGTAATGAAAGTTCTGGTACAACTAGGTAGCCATCCTGGGAGCCATAGAGTGGGGAGAGGGAGCTAAAAAAATCAGATCATTGATAAAGGCTTCCCCACATGCTGTTCTTGGCCACCTCCTAGCCAGTCGGCTCTTCAGGATGTCCACAATGAATGTATATGAGAGAAACTTTACAAGAATGAAATGGAGTTCTTCCCCCCTCCCCGCCCCCAGTTGTGGGGTCACCAGGACAGGTTTGGGAAACCTTGGCTTAAGTACTGTACATATTTTGCCATTGGAATTTAGCACCTGCTATCAGCCATGGGTATGGTGGTATGTTTATTTTGCCTCATAGGTGAAGGGACCTCCTGGTGTTCAGGATCTATTGTCTTGTATGGTGTCAGCAGCTTAACAGTATTGCACAAGTAATATCTCCCTTTCTTCCCTCCTTAAGGATTTGAAGCCTCTCACGGAGGTGACCCTGAGCATTGTGCACTGCCCTCCCGTCACTACAGCTATCATCCGCCGAACAGATGCCAAGCACCAGCTAGGATTCTGTGTGGAGGATGGAATTGTAAGGAAAACATTTACCACTAGCAGGGTCTCACCCCATTCCACTATTCCCCAACCCCCCCCCCCCCTCCCAAATACTTCCTCAGGGAAGGGGGTGGCATGGGTATATGAAATACATTTACCTCTCCTGGTGCGCACAGGAGGAAATGAAAACAGCAGCTGTTTTAAGGTTGTCACATCACCACCCCTTCCCTATCCTTTCTTTTTTTTTTTTTTTTTTTTTTGTATAATTTCAATAAAACAAGATCTCCATGCATAATACATCATGTGAAGTAATACAGCCAAAACAGGTAACTTTAGCCAACAGGTCAAGTAAAGAAAAAGAAAAAAGACCCCACCCGTATGTAAAATGGAAGGAAAAACTAGCGAAACAAGCCAGCATAACAGCAGATTAAGTAAGTGAATTCAAGGTATTAGCAGCAATTCTCTCTCGAGAAACCACAAAATTAAATAACTGTTTAGGATCTAAGAAAACCTATGTAATATCAAACCCTGTGTACCCCCTTCCCCATTTTAGCCAATATCTTCCAGATGCAGCCCTCCCCTGTGCTGCTGCAATTATGCATGTCGAAGAAGGGAATTTTCTCTAGTGCTACCACCTCTACACCATTGTACAATATGCTCTGGTTATAACCACCCTACAGGCCCGTTTCTTCTATTTTCAGAAATGGTCAAGCAGTCGAGAACCATCCTTTAAATTTATAAAACAAATTATTTAGCAGTGGAATTTCACAAACTTTATCAAACAAGCAATAGCTAAGCTTTCAGCTGCACTGAGGGTTTCTGCAGCTCGATGTACCTTCATGTTTTGGGTCAGCTTTAGTTAAGAACCCTTCTGGTGAAAGAAGCTCTTCCACTCCTACCTACTCCTTTCTTTTCTTGCTCTTGCAGACTGAATCTCGGGCTCTGTGTAATTCCAATCTTCTCCTTTTTGCCCCTTGGCTACTTTTGGAAGGGTTTTTTTTTTTTACTGTTTCCCTTTCTACCCCTCTGCCAGTCATTTTGTGCATTATTATCTCAACCGTCTGGCTGTACTGGAGGACCCAGAGGATAAATCAGAGACTTGCTTTTTGAAAAAATTTCCCTGCTCCTCTTCCAGCTTTGAAATCCTGGAAAAATCAGAGGATGGATGCACAGTGCTCTGAGTAAAGCAGACACTCGCCTTTCTGCTCTCACCCAGCTTGATAATATAGCTCGGAGTTTGGGAATGCTTCCTTTAGAACAGCTGCCCTTACAAGTGTTCTTTAAAATATGGCTGTAGTATTTAGTGGGTCAAGGAAGTCTGATTGAGGTCATGGCCTGGGTCTGTGTACTGTATGTCTGTGTTGAGGCAAGGAACTAACAAGGTACCTGTTCCTCTCAGATCTGCAGCCTAATGAGAGGGGGAATCGCAGAGCGAGGCGGGATCCGCGTGGGTCATCGCATCATCGAGATAAATGGACAGAGCGTGGTGGCCACCCCCCATGAGAAGATCATTCAGACTTTGATGAATGCTGTAGGGGAGGTAAGTCCCCTTCTGGGCCTCTCTGGGGCTAAACTGGATGGGAGGAATATGATACACCTTCACCTGTCAACTCTATAGATGGGCCAGTTGCAAAGCGGCACTTTCAGTGGGAATCACTACATATCTAATAAGATCCAGTAACCCCTTGCTGGATTCCCTCAGATGTTTATCCTGTCTAGTCTGAGTTGGGGATCACTGAATCTACAGACAGAAAACCTGGTTGTCTATTCCCTTTTGCTTTGAGGTTTGCTTAGCTGTGCACATGGCTGGTTTGCTCAGGGCTGGGTATGTTATCTGAAGGGGAAAAGGGAAGGGATATTCATCCTCAGCTCGTGTGTTTTTTCTGTTGTAGGTCCATATCAAAACTATGCCTGCTTCCACATACAGACTGCTAACAGGCCAGGAGCAGCCCATCTACCTATGAACTGTAGACACCATTCTTCCACCCAGATGGATGAAAGGGGAAGGTCACTTTAGGGCTATTCCCCCTGGGTAATTATTCTTATGGACCTAGCCTTCTTCCTGAATTGCCTTAATTCACCTGCACTGTGTGCTTTGGTTCCTATGCCAGCATTTTCCCTTATCTATCTAGAACTTTTGACTCGCAGTAGAAGGCTTTTGTCTGTTTCATGCAAGCGGGATCTGAAGTGTGTTTATCCCTTGGAGGGTAGCTGGGGTATGCAGGGGTGGGCCTTGCTCTGTCAGAATAACAGCCATGAGCTAAGTCATATCCCCAGTACACTGCCCTTCACAGCTTCTAAATTCTGCTCCAGACTGCTGAAGATGCATTTGAGGTGCTGCTAATCCTGCACCTTCAGAGGCTGCCTCAAGGATTCATTTTTGTAAAGGTAGAGAGAAATGCTGTCCACTTCATGTTTAAAGGAGATTAAAATAATACATTTTTGTAAGTACAGTTGTAAAAGATAATTGTTATAAGAATACTAGTGTTAAAATCTCAGGGCTAGGAGCAGGGATGTTCATGTGGGGTTTGCTTTGAAAATTTAAAAAAAAAAACTGCCAGTAACTCTTCCTCTTAAATATTTTTGGGTTTTGTCTGTCGCCCACATTTTATGTGACCTAAAACAGACCAACAATTAACTATTTCTTCCACAGCAGTATTAATGTCCCCCTCTCCCTCTGTGCACAGAGCAAGGTGTAGAAACAAGCATTGGGGGTGTGTGACCCTGCCTCTGTGCTTTATTGCACTGTGATGCCCTATTCGCTCTGGGCTTAGACCAAGCAGTGTTCAGCCCTGTACCTTAAATTCAACTTGGGTTTGGGGGAACCATGGGTCGTGCATGTGCAACCTGGTTTGCCTGCTGTTACAGAGGGTTGTCTTTTGTGGGTTTTGTTTTTTAAAACACAACTTCCTCTTGCCCTGCTAAAACTCCCGGTGGGGTGGCTTGCCCAGGGTAAAACCAGCCTTACTGTACCAGGGAAGCAGCAGGCATTTAGTAGACTGAAAGCAAGCCATGGACCTTGGGAATTCATCTCACATGGGTCTGGTTTCTCCAGCATCCCTGGTAGAGCATTACTCAGCTGTACGTTGGAGAAACAGAACACAAGACACTGTCTCTGTTTCCCTTTGCTCCAAGTCAAGTTTTAAGCAGCCTGCTTTCCATCAGCTGTTTGTGACTGCTTGTTTCTTAGTGAGTGATGTGACTAGGTGGTAGAATTGCCCCTGAACCCTGCAAGACAGGTTTCTTTGAAAGAGAGCAAGTTCCTGTACCTTCTGACTTGTTGCAGGGGGAAGGACATGGCCCACTGGCTAAGAATTGAGTATGAAAAAACTAATAGTACTAGGGGTAGCCTTCAGTTCCTACAGCTGTGACCTGAGGTGGGTTTAGTGCAGAACGTTCAGCCTTTTCCACAGTTCCTTTAAGTTTCACACCCAACAAGACTGACTGCAGCTTGTGCCCAGAAGCGGAGGTAAAATTAGGACATATTTAAACAAGTAGGAACAGGCTTTATTCCTGTGGTGTAACTTTTCTAACTTGCAGTGTTTACAGATGTACAAATAAAATGTGGTTAGGTGCATCCAGTCTTTTTGTTCTTGTGGACTTTAATTTGACTGCTGTCAGACAGTAAACACAAGATGTGTTCAGCCAGAATTTCCCACCCCCTGGAAGCCAGATAGAGCTGAACCATTAGCACAAAGGGTTCGGGCAGCGGCTGGAGGTATTCAACTCTTCCTTTCCAAGTAAGACAGCTTTGAACCATACCGTGTCAGCACTTGCCTGTATCTTAGCTGAAGTTAGCAGTGATAGGATTACAGAGGCATGTCCTAAAAACTAGTTGGAAGCTGGTACTGGCCCTCTTCTATTAATGTCTTCTCTGGTTCTAGAGAAGGGCCTCTTCAGATTTCCACCCTCCTTCCTCACACTATGAGCTGGAGACTTGTGTACTTTTCCTGCGTGATCTACAATTAACCTTTTAGCAAAAAACCAAGGCAAAGATTTCATGTAGCTAACAGCAAACTGTGAAAATACAATTCCTTTATTATAAAGAAAGCATAATCCATTAACATTATTTACATTATTTAAAACCTCTGTCTAAGAAAGGAACAGAAATCTGTATTGCATGATTTTAGGGAAAGGGTGGGGAAGAATCTCCACTTTGGAAAACTAGGAACATCCTTTAAGAGGAGGGTGGCTTTGATAAGATTAATGCAGACCCATGTTGTTCTTTTCCTGCTCTGTTTTTATTTAGAATGGTAAAGGACCTAGATCTGCCAGTCAGTAGTGGCAATCTAACAAGTTCAATAAACAAGCAATGATGGAGAAAACTGGACTGTTATTTCCATCTGGGTCCAGCTCAAAATTCTCAATTGTGTTACAGTTAAAAGGTAGCCAAAGATGATTCTGATCCAATGGATAGTGAGACCCTATGTTCATCTTCTCATTCTGCCCGCAAAACATAATGGTTCCAAAGTCAGCACAAGACCACAAAATGTACAGATGTGGAAACCAGCATACTGGATCCATTTGCAGAACCAGTATTTGATCACTTGGGGGAGGAGAGAGTAAAGTGAAGTACACTGTCAGTGCACTTCAGTGAAAAAAGGTGCATGAATCCTGACTGATCTACCCAAAGCGCAAATGAAGGCTTGGTGTAAGGGACACGTGTCTGCTTTCTTCGTTAGAGGTCAGTCGCAGGCCCCCCCCAATAGTCATCATCATCCTCTTGTTCTGAGCTATAACTTCTGGCCCTGGTGAACTTCTTCTTGAGCGCATCAGCTTCATAAGCCCTGCAGGGAAGAGACAAGATGGGGGCTGAGATTGAGCAGATTTTGTAAGGCTTAGCTTGGGTAGAAGAGATGAACAGGAAACTTCAACCTTGCCAAATCAAATTAAGGTCATTCTTGGCCCTAATCACTATCGCTCATTAAATGGTAGTTTCAAGTTCATTTCACACTTTTTACCCCACCTTACGGCAATGCCATCGAGGCAGTTTACAATCTAAAAATAAAAACAAAACTAGGGAAAGTGAAAGTAGCCTAGGGGTTAGTACAGTAGGCTTTAATCCTGGTGAACTGGGTTTGATTCCCTGTGATTACAATTCTTGGTAAGTCACTTAACCCGCCATTGCCCCAGGTACAAAATAAGTACCAGTATATAATACGTAGCCTGCTTTGATTGTAACCACAGAAAGTCCCATAACCTTGAAGTAAAGCATTAATTTTTTTTTTTTTGGGGGGGGGGGGGGGGTCTGAGCATGCTGAAAGCTGCATATTTTAATTAAGATAACTTTCAACCAGCAGCATGGGACAAATGATCATGCCAAGAAAAGCAGATGGAAGCTCAGGGCTGGGAAACAACAGGTTAAGGATAAAAGTTGAAACGACAAGTGTGTGCTCAACGCTATTAGGCTTTAGCAGGGCTTTTTTTGTGCCAGTATGTTGTACTGGCACTTTTTTCCCCCTTCTCGCTCATCTGCAGCCACAGTTGCTTTTTCCCAATGAGCAGCAGCACCGCGGGCACAGCAGTGAGTAGTAGGCACAAAGCTGCAGTCCTAGACATGTGCTGTCCTCTCTGCCAATCCCCTGCCCCAGAACAGGAAGTTGGTGTCAGAAGGGCAGTGGATCGCTAGAGCTGATGGCGCACGTTTGAGCACTGTTGCCTCGCACCTTTTCTCAATTTTCCTGCTGCTGCTGGTTGGAAGAAGCAGCAGCGGCCCTAGGAGAGTTGCTGGATGGGGAAGAGAGAGGACAAGGGGAGAAATACTGGGTGGGGAGAGGGGGGCAAGGGGAGAAATGCTGATGGGGGGAAAAAAGGGGCAAGGAGAGAGATGCTGGAGAGAGAAAGAGGGCAAGGGGAGAAATGCTGGAAGATTGGATAGTATGAAAGAACTAAATATGGATAAAGGCAGAAAATAAAATTGAAGAAAGCTGAAAGGAGTAGAGAAAAATGACCAGAGCCTGGGATCAACACAAATGAAAAGAAGTACGTGGCCAGACAAAAAAGGTAGAAAAATAATTTTATTTTAAGATAAAGTATTACAGTGGCTGTGTTAATTTTTTTTGTTTGTTTTATTTGTAGTTGTTAATTTATATTGTAGTGAATGGAATATTTTAAATTTATGTCTGCTATTTTTATAGCAAAGGGAAAATATTTTTGTTTTTCTGGTGTTATCCTGCATGCCAGCGTCTGGTTTTGGGGGGTTTCAGCTGATTTTTTTGGTCTACATATTTTATTAGTTTATAATTTATGCTTAATCTTAAGAGTTCTTTTGTTGGGCCTAGGGACTTCTGTACTATTTTCAATGATACCTTTTTAAATGCTCCATGGCTGGTAAAATGGGTGTGGCTATTGTAGGGATGGAGCCATAGATAGTGACCCCACCCTTAAGGTTGGCATTGTATGAGTACCGGTACCTTTTATCCTACAAAAAAAAGCATTGATCTTTAGCAAGTGTTATTTGCAAGTAACACATGCCAATACAATTTCTTAACTTCCGTTTACAATGAAACAATGTTTTTTTCTCTTTATTTATTCCAAAAACAAGCCATCTTGGTTTTTTGGAAACAAAAAGCACATCAGTAATGAGCAGGTATACACATGCTGCTACCACGGAACTGCAGCTTGGGAACTGATCCAGAAATAACAGTATAATTTAAAAAGGAATCTTTGAGAGGTCCAGTTTTAATTTGTCCAGCCGGTCTGTGTCCCTGATGGGAACAGAAATATCCAGTAAAGGGAGGGGGGGGGGGGGGGGGGGGGGGGAATGCAAGAGAACAAAACTGAGATACATGAAAAATACATTTACAATTAAACACACAGTGCTTTCCAGCTGCTAATTTAAAATGCATTTACTAAAATTCCCCAGGCGTTTTATGAGAAGAACACCAAACCTGTTAGACCAGCTCTCCTGAGTGAAGCATGCAGGCAGGTTATAGTTGATTTTAGCTGGGCAAGGCACTAGTAATAAACCACCAAAATGCAGCCAAGCACCATATCCTCCATGTGGAGAACTTGGGAGGGGAGGGAGTACAAGCATATGGATGACAACTGCTTCATTAGTGGAGGCTCCAGCAACGAGGAAGAACGTAGTGGTTTCTACAATGACTGGAACCAGCGTTCAAATCCCATCACTGCCACCAACACTTTCTGACTTTGGCCACATAGCTCAGGTTCCCACTTAAATTGTAAAGTTCAGTGGGGCATGGACTTACCTAAGGGTGTGTCTTTTACTAAGCCATGGTAGCATTTTGAGCTCGTGGTAGAAATCAGCTGATGTAAATGCAGAGACACCCATAAGAATATAATGGGCGTCTCTGTGTTTACCGCCAGCTGATTTCTACCACGAGCTAAAAATGCTACCTTAGTAAAAGACCACCTAAGTCCCCATTATCATTGCATAGTGCGACGTTTGTTTCACAGAACTATAAAACGGAGTTGTGGGAATGGGCCAATTGAGTCCAATGTGCATTTTTTTTTTTTTTAGTGCCAACAGAAGAAAGTAGTAAATAATTCATACTGGGTTAGTAGGACACTATTTACCTATATTTTGGAGATGGCTATCCAAAAACAGTATCTTACCAAATAACGGCAGTGTTCTAAATCAGTCACTTACTGGGAAATTTAATATATCACCCTTCAATTTCAACAATCCCAGATCTTATTCTTCCAACCTCCTTTCTTCACACATTACAATTTTTCAATGAATCTTCGAAACTTTTAAATTCTTGCCTCAGTAGTGCAAAATTGCCCAAACTTAATTTTATGGCAATTCTAAACTGCACTAAGATCTTCATCGGCTTCTATTGTTTATATATCATCTTAAGCCACTTATCTTAAATACATTCGGACTGGGGGCTCAGATGTGTCCGACATGCATGTTTCGCCTCCCGGCTGTATCAAGGACCTCCCCCTTATGCCAATCTAGCACCAGCTTGACCCATTTATCAAAGGAACAATTCCTGTCAAGCTGGCGCTAGATCGGCATAAGGGGGAGGTCCTTGATACAGCCGGGAGGCGAAACATGCATGTCGGACACATCTGAGCCCCCAGTCTGAATGTATTTAAGATAAGTGGCTTAAGATGATATATAAACAATAGAAGCCAATGAAGATCTTAGTGCAGTTTAGAATTGCCATAAAATTAAGTTTGGGCAATTTTGCACTACTGAGGCAAGAATTTAAAAGTTTCGAAGATTCATTGAAAAATTGTAATGTGTGAAGAAAGGAGGTTGGAAGAATAAGATCTGGGATTGTTGAAATTGAAGGGTGATATCCAAAAACAGTTGCAGTATACAAGGTCCTCTTGGTCCAACTAGTCTGACCAGTTTCCCTGCCTGCCTTCCAAACAATGAAGTGAAAGTGTACCTTAAAAAGGGCCAGTTCTAAGGGGGAGGAAAGGATGTAAAATAATGATGATGATGTTAGACTAGATGCAATTATGACATGACTGAATGTTTACAAAATGTTTGACTTTATTGATTTTGTTTGACGTGGTACATCATCAATAAAAACCGTTGAAATATAAAAAGGCCCAGTTCTTTTCCTAGAAGATGCTGAACGACCGAGATGTCAATAATAAAAAAGAAACAAAGGAGCCTACAAAATACTTATATTATATATATATATATATAATACACCAAAACCCATAAAGAAACACTGTGTGAAAAGAATGTTTAGCTAATTTCAAATACACTTAAATACACACAGAGCAGTCTGGAAAAAGTCCCAAAATTCTTAACGCTATATCTTAAATCCACCAGTTAATTAAAAACACCTTTTGCACCCTTGTCTCAAATTCGGGAGGGATGCCTGCAAGGAGCCAAACTGTAGACAAACATCTCCACTGACTGCAAGAGACATAAAATTATAACTGCTGTGGCACTTCACAATCTACCTGAACCCGAGTTTGAGGCACTGTGTGAGTTTACCGCGCATAGATGTCATTTTTACTTGGTTATACACATTTATAGATGAGAGAGATTTCTTCTTTGGTATGGTCCCGTCTTTTGATATTGAAATATTATACACAAGTCTGAGCACAGGGCATTCAAGCTTCTGTGCCTTTTTTTTTTTCCTCTTTTTTTCTCCCCCCCCCCCCCCCCCACCACACACACACACACTCACTCAGTTTCATTAGCAATGCTGTTCTATGCTGGTTTACCTGATACTGTTATCCCTTGTCCAGTGGTGGTCGTCATTCTGTAGGGAGGTTGTGAGAAGCAGAAGAGAGATTAGAAAAGATATGATGACCCAGGCTCTGTACAAACTAGCATTCAGTAACATCTGATCCCACTGTTCATTCCCTTAGCAAGGATTGTGCCAGTTTTGTTCCACTTAGGGAGATGCTCAGCTTTTTACAAAAAATAAGATTTGAAACTGTGGGCATCCAGTAAGTATCATCCAGGCCATCACGCCTAGCTGCTGGTAAAAAGCTTACCTGGGTATTAGAACTACAGCTTTTTCTCTCCTTGACTTTTAGGCAACATGTTTTCTGTAGTCACAAAATTACCCCACCCCTCCCAGGCTCAGACACTGCAGAGCCAACATGGCTGCAGCATACTGGGCTGTTATTTTGTGCCCTGCCTACACAATCAAAATCAAGGCCTCACTCGTGTTATGTCTATTTCCCTCTACCTTATTGAAGAGATGTAACACCTACAGGAAAAAAAAAATGAACATTATGTTCATAGATTAGTCAATGATCAGTAAAATCTGCATCTCATAAGCAGGAATATGGGGGTGTTGACCATTTAAATAAGCGATTTTCTTTTTCCACAGAAGTGTATTGACCTCTGCTATCTAGACCCGCTAGGCTTCACACATTCTCCCGTCAGATCCACCAGTGGGGAATGTTTCAAAACAACTTCAATTCTTTATTGAAAAAAAAGGGTAAGAGCATTGAACCCACTCAATTGTTCCAGGATAAAATGATCCCAATTAAGCCAGCATGCACCACAAACTGCTTCTGTAACCACACACAGGCTCTTGTGCTCACCTCTGCTGGCGGATAGGATAGATCTGCCTGATAGTCAATGTAATAAGCCTCTGCCTGCACTGGCTCAGAGGATCTAGCCAGAGCTGGCTGCTCAAAAGTCTCTTCCATTTCTGTGTCTGTGTAGGCCCCGCCCTCCCCATCTGTCTCCTCATAGTCACTGTTGGCCCGGCTATCACAGCTTAGGTAGTCAGTCCCACTGGCACTCTGTTGGTTCAGTGTGTCCAGATTCTCCTCAGCGCTGCATTCTGCCTAAGTGGGAGAAAGAGACAGACATTGTTATAACAGGCAGATTTTCAAAACCATTTCTCTCACTATGTACAACCCAAATTCCCCAGAGAGACGGACTTCTTTAGGGCAAAAACTGACCAAAAGCCCATTTGTACTATCCCTGGGTTGGTGGATTTCTTTTTTGTTTGTTTGTATTATCTTTGTGCCTCTACTGCTAATTGTTTTTTTTTTTAGGAAGGGACAAAAATCCTGCATCGGGCATGGTTTTCATACAGGATCAGACAATACTGCAGTGATGTTGCAACTTGAAGCAAAACCCTAGGTAGCAGAACCTCCAAGCCTGACCCTACTTGAACTGCAAGGATTTGGGGTGTTCCTGCTGGCTTGGGTGCAGGGTAGCATGAGACAGGGGTCTGTGATCCTATCTCAGAACAATGTGGAGTGGCGTTTAGAAAAGATTGTCAAATTGGAATTTAGACATTCAAGTTGGGGCATCTGAAGTTTGACCTATCCTAGAACTGGAGCCAGATGATCCTGATCTAAGATATATGGTGAAATGGACGTTCATGTGCTGGTAAGTTGCAGCCTGTCCATTTTTGAAAAATAGACATCTATGATATCAACACAGGAATGTTGCTGGGACAGAATCTGAAAGTCTAAGTTATGAAATGGCAACATAGACGTTTATATGCTGGAACATAAATGGTTGTCAGCCGTTTTAGAAACACAGGCATCTGTTTCTCCCAATGCTATCACAGAGCCCGGTATCCCTTGCTATTTTTGTTTTCAGAGGGACTACTGGGGGATGAAGGATATGTCTTCCCCTAATCCCTCTAGTACAGCACTGATTAATAGGAGCACTTTTCTGAAACCTGGATGTCCTGAGTAGCAGATCTAACTCCAGATCTCCATCTTTTTGGACACAGATCTTCATTCCCATTCTGCAATGGGGAATAAACATCTGTTTATTGGGTCTGCCCCAGTCCAGTCCTAAACACACCACGCCCCCATGGCATTTAGACATTCTTCAGTTTTAAAATGTCCATATCCCAATTTTGTAAAATCAGAATATGGATGAAATGACCAATAAACATTTAAGTGCCAGTTGGTGGACAACCAAAATAAGCACCAGAGGTGCTCATTTTCAAAGCACATAGACTTACAAAGTTTTGTAGAGGCGCATTTTCAAAGCATTTACACTTACAAGTTCCATAGTAATCTATGGAACTTTAAGTCTAAGTGCTTTGAAAACGAGCCCCATTGTCACATAACTCTAAGTCTACGTGCTTTGAAAATGAGCCTCATAATTTCATACACTGCTACACCCTTCTCCTAATTTTTGCTTGATTCATAGGCAGCCACAATCATTTACTGACCACAGAGAGACACCAAGAGGTTCTGGTGAGAGTTGCTGAAACACCCGTGTCCGCAGAGGATCAACTGACTGTGTCTAATCTCTGATCTCCAATCTCATCACGCACATGGGTTTGTAGTTCTGGTTTCCATAAGTAAAATGGATCCATGGATGCAGTTTGGCAAAACCAGGACAAAATGTAATATTTAACCTTTTACATTCTGCTACTTGAAAACTGTCTTGAGTGGATCATAGCAAAGAGGCAGAAATTAAAACAAAAAAAAAAAACCCAAAGACCCATTTTCAAAGGCTTAAGTAATTTTTCTCATAATAGAGTTCACGACACAAGAGTGTTCCAGAGATTTGGGACAGGAATAGAAAAGGCTGTATCCCTACCAGAAATTAAACAGCCTGATCTAATGGTAGGTACTGATAATATACCTGGTATTAAATGAACACAAGGGCAAAATGTTCATGAAAAGCAATTAACATCTTCAAAAAATGCCCATACGGACATTAAAAACACAAAGACCAAAAAAAAAAAAAAAGAGGAAACCAACACAGTGACTCTAAATAAAGGAAAATATATGCACTTGAATAACTGTAGACTCAAAATATAGAAATTAAAGAAATAACAACAGCATCACCTGCTTCTGATAAAAAAAAAAAAAGACAACTATGTTATTTATTGAGGAAAAAGGCCGTGGTGTGAAGCAGACCCGCACAAGCAAGACAGTAACGAAAGTTAAGTAACTCTATCAATTAAATTTATGTTAATAGACAAGCTATAGAAAAGAGGTTTTTTGGCCAATGATGATGGTCCAGTCCCTGAAGCCACGTTTAGGCTGGGGGCTTCTCGAGGCCTTTTTCCTCAATAAATTACATAGCTGTCTTTTTTTTATCAGAAGCAGGCAATGCTGTTGTTTGTTATCTCTTTAATGTCTATATTTTGAGTTTAATTCATAAATAAAGAGATAAACCTCGACATATACACCTTGAAAAACTGTAGGACATAAAATACAGAACCCCCAGGAAGAAAGCAAGGTAATGTTCAGACTCGCTGGAGGCAGCTGGTGCAGGAATCCACTTGAAAAGGGAAGACAGAACCCCGGTTTGTTTGGAGAGCGGGGAGGGATGTGTTACCATGTCTTCTGCTGTCCAGATGGGCAGGGCCTGCTGGGTTTTGATGATTTCCTTTAGGCTCGGGTACCAGGAATCACTAGCACCGTTCAGATTGATGGTAGCTGAAAGAAAATCAGAGATCCCATCCTGAGCCTTTCAAGGCTGCAGAAAAATCTACTTAACAGAAGTAATAACATTTTGGACTACTAGGGGGGGGAACCACTTTATTCTTAACTTCAGAAGAATAAATGTAAATCCATGAGAGTTTCTATAGTTTATTACAAATTTACTATACCGCTGTAACTGGCAGAGCGGAGCAGTTTACAGACAACAAATACAGAAAAAGGAAAGGAAACTCCATTTCTGTTGAGGAAGTTGGTTTTTATTTCTGTCTGAAAACATGTAAATCTTCTAACAAGTCCCAACAGCCTGTCAGCACCAGGGAACTATGTTTAAATAAAAGGGGCTAATAATTTCATATTAACCTACTTAAACGGCAAGTCAAGAACCCTGCCCTGTACCTGAAATCTACTTGCAGAACCCACTATGGGGCTTTTGAAACATGGGTCAGTATGGAGTGACTGGAAATTCCCCCATTCCAAGGCCTCGCACAAGTTCAACTTCAAGAGAGCTGCTCCACTCTTCCCTCCTAGTCTCATAGTCAGGAGACATCCTTTCTGAAATAATTCAGCACTGTGAGCCTTCAAAGAGCTGGTACCCAGGAGACCTGTCTGCAGGGACCTCAATGAATAAGCTATCACTGAGGAGCTCTCTGAATACTCCCTACAGTCACGGAGGAGCTAATACATACCTTCAGGATCTGAAACTATATATACTTTCCTGAGTAGACACAGTTCCAGTGGATTATATGGACTACACCACATTCTTGGAAGCAGGAAAATTAAAAATGTCTTTAAACTAGGTTGAAGGGCTGGGTGAACAGGGGAGGGAAATAAGTAAATTGTGAGGATAAATTGATTACCATGCTCTTATGTAGTTCAAATAGACTGAGATGTTTGTAAGTTAAAATACAATGAGCATATTGATTGTTTAACACTGTTGAATCACCCTCAATAAAAACGTTGAAACATAAACTAGGTTGAAGGTATTGCACACAGATCAGAAGGCCAGCTCTATGGCTCGGCAGATTGCTATGAATTGCTACTCAACAGATTTTTATCCCTGACAGTTTCTGTTCCACGAGTCAACCAGGGCTGCGCTGGGGGGGTTGAGGAAAGTGGTTATGCTGTGAAATGTTCCACCAATCCCTTTCCCTTGCGTTAAAAAAAAAAACAACCCAAAACACCAAAGACCATTCAGCTCTAGTGATAGAGAGACAGAGAAAAAAGGATAATCTGAATTAAGCAGAATGAAATATCTTCTCAAAAAGGCAATGGGGTTTAAAAAAAAAAAAAGGGAGCTGAAGAAAGAACAGGGACAGAAGATACTTATGGTGGGAAAGTGATTGTAAAGCCAAGAACTGTGGGCATTGTGTGGATCTGGAAAATAGCAATATGACCCCTATGAATCACATACCTGTGAAGAGATGACTGCAGTATTTCCGCATCTTCAAAGCCTGGCTGTAGAGCCGCCGGGAGCTCTTATTCGATTCAGGAAACAACCACTGGCGCATGGCTTTCACCCCCTGCTTGTTCTCTGGGTTGCAGAAGACCACGATGGGATAAAACTGGACATAGTTCAGGTGTTCCACCGCTGTGGGCGTTATGTCAAGCAGGGCATGTTTATTCTAGAGGACACCAAGAAGAAATGCACAATGACACTGCAAGGAGACTGGAAGGAAACAGTGATAACCCCAAAGCAACATGCACCTGACGAAAAGTGGTCATGGAATAGTAATTCACACTTCCTTAGGGTTCACTTTAACTGAAGACTCAAGTGCTGTGTCACACAGAGCTGCAGGTACTCAGCCATACAGGAAAATCCTGAGGCTGCTTCACTCATTATGTAGATCTCAATTGATTTTACTTGGGATTTTAGTGCAGGAAACAAAAAAGGATTTTCAAAAGTGGCTCACTGCACAGTGAACTCATTAACAGGTAAGTTCCCTGCTATTCTGTAGTTTCTTCTCCACAGTAATTTTCCACCATTATCCAGGCTCTATTCCTTCTCTGCCCCATCCTTTATGGTTGGTGGGAGAAAAGGCTGGTACCCCTCAATTATCAGTCATCTGCATTTGGAATGCTCTGTCTTTAGCAAGACAGTCCATCATAGACACACACCAGAGCCTCGCCCTCCCCCTTTTCCTTACCTTCTCTGCAATCTGCCGCACCACTTGTAATTTAATGATTTTTGAGGAGCCTTCAGCCCTGGGGACACTCTCTGAAACAGATCCAAGAGGTCACACAAGTCAAGATGGATTGATGTCAGTTTTCTCTGTTTTGTCTCTCTGATTCTTTTTAGTCTAAAGAGAATTTAAATGCTACAGGTGCAGGTGGTCACCCTGAGCCACTGTCCTGGCTGCAGTTCATATGGGGTAAGGTAGCCTTACATTTATAAAGCATCATAATATAAACCAAATCTAATGCTCAAGGCAATCACAAGATATAGTTGATTCTGCTGGAGCTGGTCTCTCAGTTGGCCATAGACAAGATACATCGTGACACAGGAGATGTCTATCTCCAGCCTGGTTTAGGAATTCTTTACTTCTGCAGGCCCCACAATTAAGATAGCCACTGGCTTTAACTCATTATTGTAATAAATGCACACTGCATTTTTAAAGATGGACAGTGTTGCTCTTGGCTAGTCAGCACAAAGAAAAGTACCTTTAGAAACCAGCTGATTCATGAAGTGGTGCACCTGGAGAGGCTTTGGACTCCATGTCCACCTTTCTTCTACCATCCCCTCACCCTCAAAGTTCTTACACTGAAGAGAACAAATGTATAACCACTTCTGATAAGGCACTTGCCTGCAATTTCAAACTGGTCTGGCATCTCCGAGTTCAGCTTCTGCAAAGCAATGTCCGTGATGGGCCCCAGGACCACCACTGGCCGTTTGAAGCTTGCTGGGGATAGAGCAAATAAAAAGAAATGTTGGTAACTGGAAAACAAAATCCAGCAATACACCAAACACTATCATCAGTTGACACTGTCCCCCAAAACCCAGTTAAGGACCACATCTCTTCACCACCCAAAAACACAATCCATACCCTACTTTTATGATATCCATTCATTTTTCTCTCCCCTTCTAAGAAGTTCTCCTGTTCCAATACACTTCAGTATGGACCTGGAATGTTTTCCAACACCTGCTGGGTCTCCCACCTCCCTCCCCTCCACTCCATTTCCACAGAAACCCCTCCAGTCATTTCAGATCCTCAAGACTCCAACAAAGACCAGCAGATCAGTCTATGTTCTGGAAGAGCCTTTGTCACAGCAGCAAAAAAGAAGATTTTTGGCTATATAGTAAACAGATTTTTAAAACATTTTCAATCCAAACTCAGCTCTAGCACATACACTCTGCCTCCAACAGAGGGCACAAGCCTATGGAAATCATGGCGATATTCCAAGTAGAGAGTTGCACGGGGACAGAAATCTAATCCATCCCCGCTGGAATCTTACTTGTCCCCACCCATCCCCGCAATAATTTAATGGTACCTAAAAAAAAATTTCTGGTCGGCTCAGTCTCTTTCTGGGCTTGAGCCGCAGCACTACATGCAACAAAGGAATGGGTTGGAACATGTAACACTCTGGCACGCATGTGGAAGACTCATCTCTGATTCACTGGTACTGTGTACTGAGGTCGCCACATGCACGCGCCAGTAGGCCAGGTGACCGCCAATGCTCGTGCCTGTGTCAGAACTGGGGCCTGCACTTGAGTTGAAGGGGACAGAAATCTAACCCATCCACATTGCAAGTAATCTCCTCCATTCCTGCCCCTGGCCCACACCACACCCTGCTGCACAGTCAACTTGACCCCCCCCCCCCCCCTAAGAAAGCTAGATTCTATAAGCAATGAAAATACTGGTAAAATTAACAAATGCATTTTCTTCCATACTAAGCAAGGAGGAGGGGGAGGTGGTACTCAAAGAAGTTGTTACTTGGTAGGTGAGAGGCTGGTGCAGGTGCAGCTTACTCTTCCATAAGAACCCCGCAGGAACTGTTTCTGTCCCGACGGGCACCCCACAGAAACTGCTTTCATCTCCGTGGTAGTCTCACAGCTCCAAAGAGGATTCCCGCGAACCCCACTCTTGTGCAAGTCTCTAATTCTAAGCTATTTCTCTAGATAAATGATAAGTCTTCAAATCGTGGCCCCGCAAGCAGGTTACCTTTTGGCCAATCAACCTGACGTCTGGACAAAAATTAACCAGCTAAAGTTTGGAGGGATCAGAGCTGAGCCAATAAATAACTGGCGTTATTGTGATGTTGAGTCACAATCCAGTAACTATTGATCTCCCATCTGCAACTACAGTGGCCTTAGATACCCAAATAAAGATAATCTGAATCACTTCATGTTGCTGTGTTCAGTGGTGGTAAGATACTTTTAACCAGACTGTCACTGAGATATCTGGCCATCCAAGACTGAGACCACTGTTTCCTCCATCTTTTGTACAAAGTGGATTCTAAATGTACTAGGCTCAGATTTAAGATACAACTTATCTGATATACTGAACTGCAAATTGTGTGAAAGATTCTTAAATATGAATTGTAACTTGTGAATTTCAAGTTTCATAAATGGAATGGAAGCTTGTGCTAACTTTACCCCTGTCGGTGTTTTGTGGCTTTAGTATGTGCATGCAGGATTTTAAGGAGCAGGATGGGGGGGTTCATTTTCTAGATGACGCCATGTTATCTAGAACAGGCTCATCCAGGCCTTTTTTTTTTTTTTTTTTTTGCTCTGTTGTTCTACTTTTCTACTTGATGGGTTTTGGAGCATCACAACTGTAAAGTCAGTCATGCAATGTAGTAAAACCAGAACCAGATTGGCCTCCTCAGACGAATGGTGCCAGCTGGTATCTCTATAGGAAGAGATGAATTGCAAGGAGTAACCCAGTTGTGCTATTGGTGTCCAGAGGATGCAGAAGTGCCCACCTTCTCTCAGCACCACCCTCTCATACGGCGGGTACTTGGCCTTGGTTGTCAGGGCTGCCAGATCCTCCCGGCTCTTCCGCAGGTTCTTCTTTGCTCCACGCAGACCCCTCAACTTCCAGAACTCTGCCCGCGGCCCTGAGGAAGAGGAGAGCGTGGGCTTCAGCACCGTTTCCAGACTCGCGATCTGCTCTGCTCTAGAAGAAAACAATATAGATATTGAATGCACTAGGATCACCTTTGTCGAGCTGGAACATGTATACTAAGTGCCATCTGCTCACAACATAATTCAGAAGAGAGGAAAGAAGTGAGCAGGGATAACATTTCTCTTAGTTCAGACAAGAGTTTATAGGAACATCTTTAGCAGAAAGGCTAAACATTACAGGATTGGAACACTGGTGCTTAAGTAGATATATGTTGTCTGAACAATTTTTGGACTGTTTTATTTATTTGTATGGATTTTTTATTATGAGTGTTTTTATTGTAATCTGCCTTGGATAAAGGCGTAATAGTTATTTATGTCTAAGTTAATCAATAAAATTCAACCTAGGGACCATGATTTGGAAGGTACCGAACATTTGAAGATTCAGCTACACTAAGTTCCTGCTTCAGAGAGCTTACAACCCAAGTGAGTACTTTTAAGTAATAGGAGATGAAGTAAAATCTCTCTCCCTCAACTTACAACTACCAGGTCTTACTTAAAATGCCTAGATTCTCTCTATCCACTATACCTAGGATAGACTGCACGGTGAAGGGGATGCCCATGGTTGATAAACCTCTACAAATTACAGAAACCATTATTTTTTTAATGTTATTAATAACAAAACACACCATATAAACCATAACAGACAAAAACATTATACGATAAGTATATAAGTATTGCCACACTGGGACAGACCAAAGGTCCATCAAGCCCAGCATCCTGTTTCCAACAGTAGCCAATCCAGGTCACAAATACCTGGCAAGATCCCCCAAAAGTTCAATACATTTTATTCTGCTTATCACAGAAATAATCAAAAAATATAACAAAAAATGGCAACCCTCCACCACTTATAATTTGAACCATACACAACAAACTGTCAGTGGAGCAGCTCACACTTATTTATGTTTTAATGAGGGGATGTCTCATACTGTCACACAGGCACTTCTTTTTTGTGCTTCCTTAAAGCCTCAGCTTTAGTGACTCAGTTATAATCATCGACTACCCCCAACCACCGATAGTGCTATCAACCACCTCAAAATCAGAGTTCTACAGTAAATTAATCCATATTTCAACTGTGCTTATATAACAAAAAATTCTTCTTTGGTTCATATCATTTTCCCAGAAATAAGCAGTGGAGTTTTCCCCAAGTCATTTTAATAAAGGTCTATGGACTTGGTCAGTGACTCCAGTCTATAATTTACTAGATCTCCTCTGGAACCTTTTTTAAATATCAGCGTTACATTGGCCACCCTCCAATCTTCTGGTACCACGCTCAATTTTAAAGATAAATTACATATTACTAACAATAGTTCCACAAGTTCATTTTTCAATTATATCAGTACTCTGGGATGAATACCATCCGGTCCAGGAGATTTGCTACTCTTCAATTTGTCAAATTGTCCATTACATCTTCCAGGTTTATAAAGATAAAAGCAAACAAACATGCTACTAACAAGATGTACAAATGTGTATCTCCATTTTACAACTTTTTATTTGCTTCCCCACCCCCCATAAGCAGGTATCATTCCCCCACAGATATTAGACATTGGGACTTCAAAGTATACACAAATGTACAAGCTACCCTCAAATATTTCGAACTTTGTGCCCCATTCACTTTACTAAACCAGTGTACTTTAAATGACATAGACCTCAAATCTCCCAATAGGGAATAATACACTAAGTATTAGAATATCCACTATCAAACATCGAAGTCCATTACTATCATAGGCCCTTATTTTATATAAAGAAAGAGGAAGAAAAAAAAAAGAATCGGCATCAAAAACTCCCTTCACATGGAGAAAAATCTACTGATTCAAAAAACCCCAAACAAACCCTCTTTCAACTGAACAGATTAAAACGAATGGACGCACAAACCCTAATACAATTTATTCCCTTCCATAACCATACCAAGCACACCTCACCCTCCACCCCCAGTTCCTTCCACTCTACCCTCAATTCTGCATTATGAACTAGAAAGGATTGCTGGATCTTCTCTCATTTAGCCATTGTTGCATTATACTGAGCAAACAGTCACTCTAGTTCACAAAGCTCTCTCAGCTGAGTCAACCACGTAACTAAAGATGGGCTGTTTGCCTCCAACCACTTGCCAGGGTCAAGCGAGCAGCACCGAGGCTCTGCTTCACCAGGAGTCCTCCTTTTGGACTTCTTCAAATATGTCCTCCAAGTTTTAAAATTTTTTAGGAAAATATCCTCTTTTATGTGCCTATGACCAACACACCTATCTATATAATGAGAGAAACCATCTCTGGCCTATTAGACAGTCTGAACACATGAGGGTGCTAAAGAGAGAGAAGGGCATTGCTGATCTCCTCTGTTTCCCTGCTGGTTGAATCTGTCAAAGGAATTTTATCTGTGTAGCACAAAAGCCAGTCAAACTTGTTGAGGGATATCCACTCTTCTGATAAGTACGCTTGGCAATGCTTTTTTTGTAGCAAAAAAAATGTTGGTACTCATACAGTGCCAACCTTAAGGGCGGGGTCACTATCAATAGCTCCACCCCTACTAGGAACGTAGCCAGACCTCGGCAGGAGGGGGGGGTCCAAAGTGGGGGGGCACATTTTAGGCCTCCTCCCCCACTGCCGGACCCCCCCTCACTGTAAGGTACCTTTGCTGGTGGGGGGCCCCAATCCCCGCCCTCTGAAGCGTTTATCTGTCCCGCGCTGGTCTCGCACTTGCTTCTTCTCCTGTTTTCAGCACGCCGTGCACTGCACACTCATTTTAATGCGTGAGTGTGCTCAGTTTCATTAAAACGAGCGCATGCACGGCGCGACTGGAAACCGGAGAGGAGGCATGTGTGAGACCAGTGCGGAACAGATAAATGCTTCAGCTGGCGGGGGTTGGGGTCAGGGACCCCCGCCAGCCAAACCGGGGGCCCCAGGCCCCCGTGGTCCCCCATAGCTATGCCACTGACCCTACAGTAGCCACACTCCCAGAGTAACCATACCAATTTTACCAGCCATGGAGCATATAAAAAGGTATCATGGAAAATAGTACACAAGTCTCTAGGCCCAATAAAAGAACCCTTATTGACCATAAACTAATAAAATATGTAGACAAAATAATAAGCTGAACCCCCCCCCCCCCCCAAAACCAGACTCTGTCATGCAGGATAACACCAGAAAAAACAAAAATATTTCCCCTTGCTATAAAAATAAAAATAGCAGACATAAATTTCAAACATTCCATTCACTACAAATTGACAAAAAAAAAAAATTAGCACAGCTACCACACTATTTTATATTAAAATAAAAATAAAATTATTTTATCTACCTTTGCTGTCTGACCATGCACTTCTTTTTATTTGTGTTGGACCCAGTCTCTGGTTTCTACTTTCCTCGCCTTCTCTTAACTCTATTGCCAGGATTTCCTTACTATCCAATCTTCCAGCACTTCTCCCCTTGCCCTCTCTCTCCATCCAGCATCTCTCCCCTTGTCCCCTTTTCTCCCCATCCAGTATTTCTCCCCCTGCCTCCTCTCACCCCATACAGCAACTCTCCTAGGGCCACTGCTGCTTCTCCCAACCAGCAGCAGCAGTGGGAAAAATCAAGAAGTAGAAGACACGAAGCCACAGTGCTCAGACGCGTATTGTAGGCTCTGCCGATCCCCTGCCCTTCTGACGTCAACTTCCTGTTCTGGGACAGGGGGATCGGCAAAGACAACAGCACATGTCCTAGCACTGCAGCCCCGTTCCTGCTACTTCTTGCTGTGCCCACAGCGCTTCTGGTGCTCATTAGGAAAATCTGCTGTAGCGGCGGGAGATGGGGGAGATGAGTGGGGAAAGGGGGGGAAAAAAAGTTGCCAGTACACAGTACTGGCACAGAAAAAAGCCCTGACGCTTGAGCTCAGACTCAGTCAAACTCAGATCCAGAAGTTTTTCAAAAGTAGCTTATTGTCTACTGCTATACTGTAAGTCAGTCACTGTTTGATGTGTGTTCATTAACTAAAAGCCATTTATTTACACATATGCTATGACTAAATATTTCTTTAGCAAAGGTAGAAACTATCTGTATTTTTTGTGTCCTCCTTTTTGTCTCCGCAAATATGGTAACCCTAACCAGGACACACCCAAAATTGGCCTACTAAAGAAAAATACTCTCAGGCCCAGAAAACCATTTTTAAGCAGCCTAGGTTCCTCCTTCCTCCCTCTCCATTCTGTACCTGCTCTTGTTGGGAATGATACCCTTTTTCAGTTCCTGTAGGTTCTTCCCCATGCGGACAGCCAACCAGCCGCCCAGCTTCCCCCGGTACATGGTGTCCACCACATGGAAGACCTCTCCTCGTGTGAAGCTCAGCCCAGAGGGAGTATCAGCTTCGTAGTCGAAGTGTGTGCGGATGTGAAAGGAGTCACCTACGTTCGACTTCACCATTTTTCTGTAGACTAGAGAAAGAGTGAAAAGACAGCATCACAGAGCAAAAGTTACTGAAGGGGACAGGGGTTGATGTGTTACAGGGATGTGGGGCACTGGCAGAAAGGTAAGTATGTCAAAAGGGACAAAGTATCAGAGAGAGTCGGCAGCTGTGCAAATTCATGTTACGTGGAAGGTAATCCCACATAACATACCAAAAAATAAAGATTTTTTTTTACTAATGCACAGCACTCAGGGCTCCACCCAGAAGAGGAACTGGCAGTGTAGGGGCTAAAATTGGGCAAACAGGGAAGGCCTCAGTTGATCCTTTCATGTCAGCCACTTTGAGAATGTCATAAACTCCCTGCACTTAATCTTAGATTTAAAGAGCCGGCACCATTAATAAAAGGGAGTCCTAACACCCGTGTACTGGCACAGTTTGGAAACTGTACATCATATAGCCAAGGAATTACGGTAGGCCTACATCTTTCAGGAAGACAAAAATTCCACCAATAAAGTCATGTAAGGAAATAAATTAGTTAAAATAGGTGCCCAAAAGCATCAAAAATCTAATAATCTAATCTCTACTATTTCTTCTTCTCACTCACAGATCCTATGTGCTTGTCCCACATTTTCTTAAATTCAGATACAGTGTTCTCCACCACCTCCACCAACAGGCCATTACACCCTTTACTGCTGAATCTATTCCTTTTCACTTTCATCCTATGCCCCCCTCATTCCAGAATTTCCATTCAATTATGCCACTGAGGTATTTAAATATGTCTATCATATCTCCCCTCTCCCGCCTTTCTTCCAAAGTATACATATTGAGATCTTTAAGTCTGTTCCTATACATTTTGTGATTAAGACCACCGACCATTTTAGTAGCCCCCCTCTGGACTGACTATCTATTTACATCTTTTTGAAGGTGCAATCTCTAGAACTTATACAGAGGCACTATCACCTTTTTTTTCCTACTGGCCATTTCTCTTCCAATGCATCCAAGCACCTTTTTGGATTTTGCTGTCACCATTTTGACAAATTTGACCACCTTAAGACCATCAGATATGATCTCCCCCAGAAGAACGTTGCCCCCATTATTGTACCATTCCCTTGGGTTCTTGCAGCCCAAATGCATGGCCCTTCATTTTTTAGCATTAAACCCAGACCACATGTCTTACGCCTGCAGACATGTCTCTCCTTCCTAAAAGCTGTGGGACCTCAAATCCTCGAACCCTGGTGTGCTATTTCAGAACTGCGCAAAGACAGAGGCACCTGCACTCCCCCATTGAGCTTCCCTCGCTGTGTTTATATTTGCCCCAGAGCTGAGCGACAAGAGAAGAGCCTTGTTTGGTTCTTTGTACAGGGGAGAGAGAGTGCTGTGGAAAATGATTATTTATTCATGCAGGCAATGTGGAAAAGAAGGTACATATATATAGTTTTTTGTGGGGGGTTTTTTTTACTATGTAAACACAAGCTGGAACACCAGGAGTCAAGAATCTGTAGAGGACAGACACAGATGTAGGCAGAAAAAGGTAGGGTGGAACACAGTAGTATGTGAAAAGATTAGCACTGTACGTACTGTCCTGTTTGCCCTGGGTCAGGAAAATGACATCCTCGTACTGGGGTAGGGTCATGAGGTACTGGACTGCCTCTTCACGAGTCAGGTTCTGGAAACTTGTTTCATTCACCTGCCAGAGTGGGAACCAAAATGATTAGGTGACCATTTCCCACTAAGAATCTTCCTCCTCAGGGCAGAGGTGGCAGGTGCCACCAATATCACAGGTAAGGCAAAAGAAAGAGGCCTGAGAACGATCACACCAGCAGTGCCCTGGTCACCTCACAAGACCAGGTTACTCCCACACACTTCCATTATGATATCTCCTAGATTGGAGACACCTGGTCCCTGTGTAGACGAGCCCTGAAGGGGTTAAGCTTAACATCCAGCACTTCATCCTAGGGCAGTCCACCTCAACATTATCAACAGTTCTTCTGCTGCAGCCAGATCAGAGCATGGCAAAGCTGCTCCCCACCCCAAGACAAGACAGACGATCTCCAGAAATATAAATTTCATTTCATTTGGTTATTTCTATTCCACTTGAACTACTTAGTAGTTAAAGATGGATCACAAATAAGACACAGATAAAAACTACAACAGTTTAAATAAACCAAAAGCATATACTAAGCAATTAATACATATTACAATTATTAGACGTATAACATAACCTAAACATTATTATTAAAATTGAACTTCTAGTCAAGTACTTCTGAAATAGCCCCGTCTCAAAAGTCTTCTAAATGCCATATAATCCTTTTCATTTCTAATAGCTGGCAGATTATTCCATTCACTAGAAGCTGTAAAACTTAAAAGCCAACTCCTGTTTCTAGGAAAGGATGATGTGCTCTTACCTGAAGGATCTGGTCTCCTTCCTTAATCCCCTCTCTGGCAGATGGGCTCCCTTCCTGCACTGCAGCCACAAAGATGCCCACGTCATTCCCACCGGCTAGCCGCAGCCCAATGTTTCCCTCCTTCATGAACTGCACCAGCTTGGGATCGGGGCTGTACCTGTTCCAGTGCGGGGGCGAGACTGCAGGTCAGAGACGGAAGGGTAGTGGTGGTCATTTGAAAGGTGCATGGGGAGCAGACTGCAGTAGGACAGTAGGGAGCCAAATCAACTGACCCAGGAGGACAGAAGATGGAATTCACACAGAATACCTTTCAGAGGCAGGAGCGGGGCAGACTCAGAGCCAGATTCAAAAGGGAAAGCACACACGTAAATACCCATTTGAAACTGATTTGTGTGTTATGGAAGAGGTCATGTGCAGATGATCTGTAAATATAATCTGCCTGTATTAACTTCCTAATCCCACACAAAATACAATGTCCCCAGCAACTCTTCCCCTAAATGTGGCTAAAAAGTGCATGTGTTGACAGTTTACATATTATTAGGTGGACTAGGGAAGGGTAGTTTTAAACAACCCATTTCTGCAGGAATGATTGAGCCCCCCCCCCCCCCCCCCCCCCCCCCCGAAAATGGTTTTGAAATTTGTCCTCTAAAAACCCAGATTAAACTAGTCCATCTTGTGAAAGATTTATTGAGTCAATGTAACACAGAATAAACACATCATTTGGATAGGTTTAATCAAAATCGGCCATATTTTACTTTTTCTGTGAGAAAAACTAGAAACTCAACACTGACCCACCTAATTTGATCACTGCATTAGTACTTCCTCCCCTACAGCAAGAAGGCTGCAGCTGCTCTTTCATGCCATCTTCCCCCACCCCCCAAAAAGGTTGCTGCCCTAGGTGACTGCCTAATCCTGCCTAAATTATAGGCAGACCCTTACAATATACTTAGCCCTCTTTTTTTTATTATTTTAAATTTGTATTGAATTTTCCAAAATAACCATCACAATACCAATACTGTGATAGTGCAGTTAAATAAAGGGGAAAGGGAAATGGGACTTGATATACCGCCTTTCTGTGGTATTTTGCAACTACGTTCAAAGCAGTTTACATATATACAGGTACTTATTTTGTACCTGGGGCAATGGAGGGTTAAGTGACTTGCCCAGAGTCACAAGGAGCTGCAGTGGGAATCGAACCCAGATCCCCAGGATCAAAATCCGCTGCACTAACCACTAGGCTACTCTTCCATGATTAGAATAGCAAAGGAAAAATGACATCTATTTATTTCCATCCACAGGAGAGAACAGGAAACAAGGGGAAAGGGATACAGAGACCAAGAAATGAAATAAACACCCCTCTTTTTAAATATAGTGGGTTCTCAATCTCTGCTGCCCCTTCTCCATTACTCCTGGCAGAGTCGCCAACACCAGCACCTCACAACGAAAGAGTACACAAAAAAGGCCCAGGATGCCGGGAAAGGGCCCTACCCTGACTGTAGCTCCTCGCCTCCTCCAACGCCAGTAACATTGTATGAGATCCCGTAGCCGGTGTCCGGAAGGGCATCGCTAGGATCTGAAAGGGAAGGGGACAGAGGTAAGCCTGGAGGTCTTCGTGTGTGGATTCGCTGCAAACAACCAGGCCGATCAGTTCCTCTAGTGCCAGCTCTACACACCAACCCTTCTATGCCTGATTAGATCGTATATATGAAACCATGCAACGTGCTTGCAAGTCCTCCTAGTGAGAACACAAGCAGCAGTGCACCTGCAGAGAATGCACATTCGTTACTGGATTAGGAAATGTATGTGAAAACAGTGAAGCCCGTGACCCAGCTGATGAACCTAACCCATCCAGAAACAGCCTCCTCCTTCTTTTTTGTGTCAAGAAGAAGTTGGATTGGCCTGTCTCTACGTGCCATCTAATGTAGCAACCCTGACTGTTCAACTGAGCTCCAGTCTCCAGCCCAGTCCTTGCTGCTAGGCAGAAACTAGTACAAGTAGATAAGCGAGCCTTTAAGCCAATTCACAAATCAATTAGTGCAATGAACGTGGAGGGGCATAATCAAACGCGAACGCCCATCTCCATGGGCGTCTATCTCTGAGAACGGGTACATGAAGGGGCGGGACAAACCGTATTTTCGAAAAAAAATGGGCGTCCATCTTTTTTCTGATAATACGGTTTGTGCCAGCCAAATGCTTCGGATTTGTGTGGATTTGAGCTGGGTGGTATCATTTTTCAGCGATAATGGAAACCAAAGGGGCCCAGCTCAAAAACGACCAAATCCAAGGCATTGGGTTGTGGGAGGGGCCAGGATTCGTAGTGCACTGGTCCCCCTGACATGCCAGTACACCAACCAGACACCCTAGGGGGCACTTGTAACAATTAAAAAAACAAAGCAAACTACCTCTGAACATAGCTCCCTTCCCTTGGGGGCTGAGCCCCCCAAATCCCCCCCCAAAACCCACTCCCTACAACTCTACACCATTACCATAGCACTTGTGGCTGAAGGGGGGCACCTAGATGTGGGTACAGTGGGTTTTGGGGGGTTTGGAGCGCTCCCATTTACCACCACAAGTGTAACAGGTAGGGGGGGATGGGCCTGGGTCCACCTGCCTGAAGTCCACTGCACCCACTAACAACTGCTCCAGGGACCTGCATACCGCTGTGATGGAGCTGGGTATGACATTTGAGGCTGGCATACAGGCTGGAAAAAAAAGTTTTTAAAGTTCTTTTTTTTTGGTGGGAGGGGGTTAGTGACCACTGGGGGAGTCAGGGGTGGTCATCCCCGATTCCCTCCGGTGGTCATCTAGTCATTTAGGGCACTTTTTTGGGACTTGTTCGTGAAAAAAAAAAAAGGGTCCAAAAAGTGACCCAAATTCACACTAAAAACGCCTTTCTTTTTTCGATTATCGGCCGAGGACACTCATCTCTCCTCGGCCGATAAACACGCCCCAGTCCCGCCTTCACCATGCCTCCGTCAACTTTGGCCGTTTCCGCGACAGATTGCAGTTGAAGACGCCCAAAATCGGCTTTCGATTATACCGATTTGGACGCCCACGGGAGAAAGATGCCCATCTCCCGATTTGGGTCGAAATATGGGCGTCTTTCTCTTTCGAAAATAAGCTGGATAGTTTTACAGTTTGATAGGAACAGACTCACCATAACCTGGCACGTTGTTGAGTTCCACTGCAGTCAGTGGCTCCCCATTTGACCTTCTCTTCTCACTGGAAAGCACAAAGTGGGAACGGGAAGACATGAGTGGGAGCAGATCAGATCAGAGGAGGACTATGCATTAGGGAACACCTTCTGTGCTGTTCACTATTTGCTAAGGGATAACCAGCCAAGCAAGGAAGAGCTCCCAATACAGTTAAACTTTTTCTTTGGAATTTGTCTTCCCCTATTTTCCCCAGAGCACAGTGATGACCACAAGGACGCCAACAGATACTTACGATGCGGTTGTCATCTGTGCAATTGTCGGAGATCGTTGGGCAATATAATCCTGGGGTGGAGGGGGTGGCTCTGATGGTGGAGGGGAGTGATCAGAGCCCAAGGCAGAGATATCTGAAGGAGAAAAATTGGGATAGTTCATAGTTTTAAAACGTGCTGCAGATTTGGGCAGTTTACAGGCTAAAAACCAATACGGATAAAAGCAGGAAAAAGAACTACAATGTTTGTCAGGAAAGGGGACAGCCATGCATAAAAGAACAGTCAAACCTCAGCAGAAGAACAGGGGGGGAAAGGGGGGACAGCATGGTTAAAAGGTGAAGTAAAAATGGCTATTACAGCCAAAAGATTGTCCTTCAAAGAATGGAAAAAGGACCCAAATGAAGAAAATAAGAAACAACATAAGCATTGGCAAGTCAGATGCAAAGCATTAATAAAGAAGGCTAAAAGAGAGTAAGAACAGAAACTTGCCACAGGGGTTTGTTTGTGGAATTGTTTGCCAGGCTATTTAAGACTTTGTGCAGATTTTCAGAAATTAAAAAAAATTATTGAGGACTTTTTATTTTGTAAAAGCATATAAGGATGGTTAGGGACTGATTTGTCTTAGCAGCTCTTTCTACAAGTCTATAAGTTGTGGCAACACCGGTAATTGGGAAGCAAAGCTAGTGCTGGGCAGACTTAAATCAAGGTCAGGTATACATATAAAGTAGCACATATAAGTTTATCTTGTTAGGCAGACTGGATGGACCGTGCAGGTCTTTATCTGCCGTCATCTATGTAATGATGCATTGACAGTATGAAATTTGTATTGTTTGTTACTGTTGGTGGGTTTTTCATATTGTGTTTGTTTTTACTGTTACTCTGCTTTGATTTAAAGTAGGCTATAAATCTTTGAAAATAATAATGATAATAAGACTATAATAATAAAACTCACAGTAACAACTTTTTCAGGTACATCAGAAGCAGAAAGCCTGACATGGAATCCGTGGGACCGTTAGATCACGAAGGAGCAAAGGGGGCTGAATTCTTTGCTTCAGTCTTTATGGAAGAAGATTTAAGAGATCTAACTATACTGGAAATGGATTTCAAGGGTGATGATATGGAGGAACAGAAAGATCTCGGTAAACCTGGAAGATGTACTGAGCCAAATTGACAATTTAAAGAGTAGTAAATCACCTGGACCAGACGGCATACATCCAAGGGTATTCAAAGAACTCAAGCATGAAATTGCTGATCTGCTGTTAGTAATATGCAACCTATCATTAAAATCATCCATAGTACCTGAAGATTGAAGGGTGGCCAATGTGACACCGATTTTTAAAAAGGGTTCCAGGGGTGATGTGGGAAATTACAGACCGGTAAGCCTGACATTAGTGCTGGGCAAAATAGTGGAATTATAAAGAATAAAATTACAGAGCACGTAGACAGACATAGTTTAATAGGACAGAGTCAGCATGGATTCAGCCAAGGGAAGTATTGTCTCACTAATTTGCTCCATTTCTTTGAAGGCATGAATAAACACGTGGATAAAGGTGAGTCGGTTGATGTGGTGTATCTAGATTTTCAGAAATCTTTTGATAAAGTTCCTCATGAGAGACTCCTGAGAAAATTAAAGAGTCATGGGATAGGAGGCAAGGTTCTGGTGTGGAATAGGAATTGGTTATTGGACAGAAAACAGAGGGTAGGGTTAAATGTTCATTTCTCCCAATGGAGAAGGGTGAACAGTGGAGTGCTGCAGGGATCAGTACTGGGACCAGTGCTATTTAACATATTTATAAATGATAAGGAAATCGGAACGAGTAAGGTGATTAAATTTGCAGATGACACAAAACTAGTCAAGGTTGTTAAAACACGTGAGGACTGTGACATATTGCAGGAAGACCTTAGGGAAATTGGAAGACCGGGCAGCATTCAATGGGGTCATCATTCAAGAAAAAGATCTAGGTGTCATTGTAGACAATACACTGAAATCTTTTGTTTAGTGTGCGATGGCAGCAGCTAAAAAAAACAAACAGAATGCTATGAATTATTCGAAACAGGATGGTGAATAAGACCGAAAATACTATAATGCCTCTGTATCGCTCCATAGTGCAACTGCACCTTGAGTATTGCATTCAGTTCTGATCGCTTGATCTCAAAAAAGATATAGCAGAATTAGAAAAGGTTCAAAGAAGAGCGACCAAAATGATAATAGGGATGGAACTCCTCTCGTATGAGGAAAGGTTAAAGAGATTAGGGCTCTTCAGCATGGAAAAGAGAAGGATGAGAGGGGATATGATTGGGGTCTACAAAATCTTGAGTGGTGTAGAACGAGTAGAAATAAATCGATTTTTTACTCATTCCAAAAGTACAAAGACTAGGGGACACTCAAGGAAGTTACATGGAAATACTTTAAAAACAAATAGGACGAAATATTTTTTTACTCAACGAATAGTTAAGCTCTGGAACTCTTTGCTGGAGGATGTGGTAACAGCGGTTAGCATATCTGGGTTTAAAAAAGGTTTGAAGTTCCTGGAGGAAAAGTCCATAGTCTGCAATTGAGACAGACATGCAGAAGCAACAGCTTGCCCTGGGATTTGTAGCATGGAATGTTGCCACGATTTGGGTTTCTGCCAGGTACTTGTGATCTGGCTTGGTCACTGTTGGAAACAGGATACTGAGCTGGATGGACCATTAGTCTGACCCAGTATGGCTATTCTTATGTAAGGGATGGTCAGAAAAGGCTGTAAGAAGGAAAACAGTGCAACAACTGATGCCAGCTCTTAATCTCCATCCAGGCTGGATTAAATGCTTGCATAAAAAGCCAGGTTATCAATGCTTTCCTGAAGTTCTTAAAAGACAACTCAGAGCAAGTGTCAAGAGGGTTAGAATTCCAGTGAAAAGGGCCCACAAAGTAAAAGGCACAGTAGCGGTTTAATTCAAGTCAAGCAGACTTGGGATGAGGAAGAACTAGGCAATGGTAGTTTATTGAATGGAGAAGTTAGCAGGGGAATACAGGGAGGGAGAAGCACACAAGAGCCCTCTAGCCATAAAATCTACTGCTTGAGTTCCAACACTCAATCTAGGGAATGAAATGATCTTCCCAGGTACATCAAAACGCACAAGAGGGGCACCAAGCAAACATCAAACAGTGGATTAAAATTAAGCTTCATGTCTCTATCACCATCTTTGGCCCACTTGGTAATCACAAATTGCAAAGTCTGTTTTCTTAAGCATACATTTAAATGAAAAGTGGAAAACCTACAGCCTCCATTACAAGTCACCTCCATTAAAAATCCTCCCATTCATATCGCATCAATACAATACAAACTCAGCCTCCCTCCCAAGATCCCCTGTTGCAATTATAGATCACTCTCTGTGCCCTCTTTCTTCAAGTTCCTGCTCTCAATCCATGAATCCCCTCTTCACCCTTCCTCCTTACCCTCAATCTGTGAACTGCAGTCACTGTCACTGTCTGTCACCTGGGGAATGTTGACAAGGAACTGGCGGTTGTCTCTCAGTACAGTCAAGGTCAGCTTGCCGTCTGACTTTTCAATCAGCCTCTTGGTATCAGCCAGCGACATGTTCTCGCTGGTGACACCATTAATCTGAAATAGTTCAGAGAGAGGAGTGAAGGATATTTGGGGGGGGGGGGGGGGGGAGAGAGAAGGGAAGGGGACAAAAAAGAGACCATATCTTAAAATCTGCATTACCCAGTTCCTTTACAATTTATTAGAATGGGAAGAATGATTAGGGGCCAGCAAGATTAAACACAGATAAAATACAAACTTTTTTTTTTTTTTTTAAGTTTGAGTGAAGTGGTGTGGTAGCTGTGTTAGTCCACTTTTAAAGGTAATAATACATGTTATGTTATGAAATAATACAAAGAAAAGATGATACTGTACCTTTTTTTTTTATTGGACTAGCTCATTGCTGGAGGATGTGGTAACAGCAATTACTGTATCTGGGTTTAGAAAAGGTTTGGCTTAATTCCTGGAGGAAAAGTCTATAGTCTGTAATTGAGACAGACATGGGGAAGCCACTGCTTGCCCTGGGATTGGTAGCATGGAAAATTGAGAATCTTTGAGATTCTGAATGGAATCTTGCTGCTCTTTGGGGTTCTTCATGGAATGTGGCTACTATTTGGGTTTCTGCCAGGTTCTTGTGCCTGGATTGGCCACTGTTCAGGATACTGGGCTAGATGGACCATTGGTCTGACCCAGTATGGCTATTCTTATGTTCTAATACATTTTTTATTACCTCCTTCTACAGATCAGGTATTGCCTTTCAAAGCTAATCAAAACATGTATTAAACTAGTCTAATAAAAAAATAAAAAAAACGTGTTATCTTATTTTCTTTGCTCGTTTTATTATTACCTCAAAAAAAAGGGTGAAACTATAAATTGCTATACACTTATGGGTCAATATTCATCCAGTGGTGGTGGTCAGTGGCTAGATTAATTTTTTCAGCTGGTAAATTTTGTTCGATAACCCCGCTGTTGTTTGAGCTGTACTGGTTACTGGTTGAGGCCAGTGTTCAGTTCAAATTGTGTCTTATTATTTTTAAGATTTTGAACAGTTTGGCCCCTTATATATGTAACTGGGCCATTCTTCTCCATAATAGTTCTATAAATAAAGCTCAAAATCAGATGCTTTATTTTATTTCAGACTTTTGATATACCACTACATAGGCATCTGAGCGGTTTGCACAATAATTAAAGTAATAAAAAACTGAGCTGTTTACATAAAAACGTAAACTAAAATAAAGAGAAGTCAGAGAGGAGTAAGAGAGAGAAATTGGAGTCTGCAATCAGGTTGTGGTGGGGAGAAAGACAGAGAAGAGGTGAGCTTTGAGAGTTTGCTTAAAGGCAGGGATAGAGGGTTGATTCCTGCTTTTACTTCTTCTGACTGTAAAGGAGTTTAAATCTGAAAAGATGTTTAATTCCTCAGCTTATTGCCAAACTGCTATGATATGGAATTCGCTGCCAGTATCAATTCGCGTTATTACTGATTATTTGATGTTTCATAATTGCCTAAAACTTGGCTGTTTAAGAAGTATCTGTCTTAGTCATGTAGGATATTGATTATCTAAATTGTAATTCTTGGATCTATTGTATCCAACTTCTTGATATCTTGTAATCCGCACAGAACTTTATAGGTAGCTGTGGAATAGAAGCTACTATAACTACTACTATAAATCATTTCTATAGCGCTACCAGTCGTACGTAGTGCTTCACAATTGAACATGAAGAAAGAAAAGACAGTCCCTGCTCAAAAGAGCTTACAATGTAAGCGAAGTGTAAGATAACATAACATGACTGTTGCCAGCTCCCACTGAATATCTGGGTCTATCTGGGCATTGGCATCAAATATCTAGGTGTGGCAACACCCAGAATTTATGTGGGTACAGCCGATATTCACCGCCATACCCACACAGCTAACCAGGCAAGATGAGGACTGCCCAGTTAACAATGCAGGCACTGGCACTCCCGAAACTCCTGGCTCTTCCTGACTCCACCACTGGACTATCCCGGCACTACACCAGCAAGTGCTACAGTGGTTACACTGGATTTCTAGTGGCACTATGCTGTTAAGTGCTGTTGAAAATCTGAGGATGGCCCACTCATCACAATTCACTGGGCAGAACTCATTACCGGAGTAAGTGGTAAAAGCAGTTAATGTAGTTGGGTTTTAAAAAAAGGTTTGGACAAATTCCTGGAGGAAAAGTCCATAAACTGTTAAAGTAGACCAAGGGAAAGTCACTGTTTATTCCCAGGGTTAAGTAATATGAAATCTTGTTACTTTTTGGGACCCTACTTATGACCTGGGCTGGTCACCATTGGAAACAGGATACTATTCTAGATGATCTGGCCTAGTAGGGCAACTATTAATTTTTATGGTAATACCCACACAAGGACAAATATCCATTCAAAAAAGAATGGGCCGGGTGATTCATCCTGCATCACAGCATACTGAATAGTCCCTCAGCATTTCCAGAGTAGACCCTAGTATCCACTTCAACCTCCTTACAATCCTTACCTTCAGGATGAGATCTCCCTCCTGCAATGAGCTGTCCTGGGCAGCCAGTCCCGTGTCTGTGATGTGCTTGATAAATATTTGGCTTCCGAGCTTCAAACCATACTCTATGATAGAGAATGAAGGATTAGTCAGCAGTGAGAAAGAATGAGGGTGAGGGTTCAATAAGGATTCACTACTATGGGAGCTCACCAGCTTCAGTGTTTCAGCAACCATCCCCCCCCCCCCCCCCCCCCCCCCCACCGCACACCACTTCTTCCCTTTCCTCCATAATCATTTCATTATCCATACCACACTCATCACTTTCAAGAGCTAAGTGGGCTTCATTATCCCACCCACCCATTACCTGAGTCATCCATCCACTGCCTACCAGCTGCCAAATGATACATTCAGTTTTCACAGTCCCTGGCCAGTTCACCCACTCACCACACACTTCAGCTTTCCACCTCACTCATACTCCATACAATTCATCTGATCACCTGCTTAATTTCATTAATTCACTAACCCATCAGTTATCCACCAATCCATTCATCACCTGACTTCCATTCCGTCTAGCCACCATGTCAGCAATTTATATGCTCACAGTTGCAGAAATCTGCCTCCTTTCCCAGTAGCATAACCCTCACCTTCATTCTCATTATGCTTCAACAGAACAGATTTGATTGGTTTCATTGGCACATCCTGGCTCGGCAACCTCTTGAACCCAGACACCAAAGCTAGTCCATTGACACCATCATCCTGGTCAAAGCCATAACCATTGGCAGAATATCTCCCATTACGGCTAGAGCCACTATCCTGACTGCGCGTTCTGTAGGATCTTTCATGGTTTCTTCTGCTGTTGCTTCCATCTTGGCTGTGCCTCCCGTAGCTGCCATCCTGGCTCTGCCTCCTCTCACTGGAGGACTGCCTTTGACGATAGTCATTTTGACCACGATCTTGTTCTGAGCTCCTCTCACTGGAGGAATCACCATCATATCCTCTGTTGTGGTCTCCGTCATCAGGGTAGCTGCTATATCTATAATCCTTCCCTGAGCTCCACGTGGGGGATGCTGTTTCCTCATTGTGGCTATAGTCCCCATCATTGGGACCATGGTACCCTGCACTGGAAGAGCGCTGTAGACTGCCAGAAATAGGCTGGTTACTTGACTGGTTCAACTTGGAGATGGGGATATGAACTTTCCTTGGTCGCTTCACAGTCTAGAGAGATGAGATGGGTTAGACATTAAAGAGGAAAGAGCAGATAACGGGCCCAATAGTCAAAGCATTTATGCTCCTAACTTTGAACGTTATGCTTCTAAAAATTGGCCTCTTTGCAAGTGTATTAGGACAGAGTGCATACATTTTTACTCAAGATTTCACTAAATTCAAATTTAAGAGCATAAAAAGTGGGTAATAACAGGGGTGGATTTAGGGTAGGGAAAAGAAGTTAGGAGTTTAGCACTAGGTTCATAAATCTAGGCAAAGAAGTGGCAGGCCTAAATTTATGAGCATAACATTTAAGCTCTGAAGTTAAGACGAATTTTCAGTTGAAAATGGGGCAGTGATACACTTTTTGGAAATAGGATGTTACATTTATGATGCATCGATTAATCGGATTGATTTATTTGTATAGTAAGACAGTACATAAGTGCATTTGATATGTTAATATCATAAGAGTTGCATACACAGATGTATCTAAGATAGTGATATTTCTGTTTTGAACCTGTATTTTTTTTACTTTTTTTTTTAAATGCATCGGCTATTTCCACAGTTCATTTTAGCTTTTTAACTGTAATTTTTGTTTCAAACATATGAGCTATGTATAGGTGAATATGATCCATCAACCTTATAAGGTTAGCGGATGTTTAATGCATGTCTTTACTTCCTTTTCCTCCCCACTGGTAAATACTTTCCATATTTTTCACCTTTTTTAAAGAAACTATGAACGGCACAGAAGTCATTTTGGACGCTTTATTTAGTGATGTCATCCTTTTAATATTCATGTACGTATACGTCTATAAATGGCATGTTTTTGAAGTTAGCGGACATTTTGCCATCCTTGCAGAGGGCAGTATTTTCTACTGTTTAGAACGCCACCGACTCACGGAGTCAAGGTAAGCTTTTAGTATTACTTTAATTCAGCGCACTGTTTGGCATTTAGAATTTAACATTGTTCAGCCTATAGTATTTTTTTTCCCTTGCACTGATCAGCATGTAGAACTTAGCATTGTTTAGTCTTCCGCAGCTGACGAGTTCATGCCCCCTTAGAAGTTTAATATTAACGTTGGAAGGCGTTATATATTACATATACATTTTTATATTTTCCAGAATTCTCATTGTATTCTTTTTACTATGCATTAACATCTTTCATTTTGAATCTCACGTGATTTTTATGCATACTTGCTATTGCATGAATGTACGCGTCAACCAATGGCGGCACTTTTAAAATTAAAGTATGCTATGAGGACTTTTCGACTTGCATATGTTGTATTGAGTGGTTAAAATTTTAAACCTGTTTTGACGTGTATCCCTTTTTTCTGTGAAGTGTTTACAAAAGCATTGCGATATACCCTAATGAATCTTTTTTCTCGGTTTAATATAGACACGCTATAGAAACATCATGTTTTTAATCCAGAACATTTTGCAGTATCCCTTTAGAAAATGATGTCATTTACATCTAATATGTAGATTGAATATGGATACTATTCAGTTTCTATGGGTTTATTGTGGACTATATCATAATGATAAGATTCATTTTAGCTTTGCTCCTCATGTCGGAGTGGTTTGTAAAGCCTCACTTTTAGGCTCTTTGCAAATGTCGGTGTTTCTTGATAAGGTTTGATAAGGTTTTTTTTATATTTGGATTATATATGATTTGCTTTATAGCTTAGCATTTTTATGACATCAATAATATGCAATTTCTATATATGTATCATCATTTATTTACCAATTACTATGAGATTCACATGTCTCTATTCAATTTTATTATGCGATTTATATGATCCTGTTTAAATTTATCAGACCATGTATTTTGATTATTGAATTTATCAATTCTTTTCTTAAGTTTTCAGTGCTGATGATCTCTCATACTATTCATATTTATGCTCTTTTTGTTGCATTTACTATGTTCTTTTTATCATTTATTTGTTTATATTATCTATATAAAATTATCCTCCTTTTTCCTCTTTTTTATGTATTATTAATTTTTATATATATATTAACATTTATTTAATGAGCGTTATTTGTTTCTGTTTAAGAACCCCTGAGGAAGGCTCGAGAGCCAAAACACGGCCCGGGTTGGGTTCATTATGTCTACATAATAAACTGCTGTTGATTTTCTTGGACCTTGTGGTTCGCTTCTTCCACTCTTGTGAACTAGCACAAATTAAGTAGCCTAATTTTAGCATTTTCTGAATATTGGGCCCAGAATTAATACAAGCACCAACCCTTTCTGAAAAGCTTAATGTGCCTCCTTTAATTTCTGTGCACTGATTGTATGGTTGTGCACACAAAAATCTACCAACACTGGAAGATCTCCATGCCTGGGACTCACCACATTGGCCATCTTAGCGCAGGACTTCAACGTCTGGATAGCAAAAGATGAAGCCACATTCTCCATGGACACACCATTAACCATAACAATTCTATCCCGTGTCCTGGAGAACACATACAAAAGTAATCAACATTATCTCCATCACTAATAAGTAAAGGAGATTAACTGAACCCCCAAAGGCTCTAAGGCTTCCTGAGCTGTCATGTCATGCCACCAACTCCTTCCCCTCTCCCATGTCTATCACAACCTGAGCTACAACCAATGCAGCAACCTGAAAGTAACAAGTTCTATAACCTCATCTCAGTCCTTGAAAAACCCAGTCACTCACAAAACAAGTCCATCAAATACTTACTGCAGTCTTCCATCTGCCGGTCCACCACGCACCACATCGGAAACAATAACAGCATTATCTCCATTATTGCCAATCGGGCGGTCCCTCCCACCTGATATGGCAATTCCAAAGCCCCTCCGAGGATCCTGATAATAAACCAATAAAGTTATGTTTTGCACGGTATGAGTGAAAGATGCAACAGGCAGGATCCTGAACAGCCAGGTTAGCACGTGTCAGGTACTTCTCTCCCCTAGAATGAACCATACTGTGAAGTTCTGGGAAGCTACTTATAGGACAGTGCTGAAATGGAAGAGGACACTCAAATTACCAAAATACTAGAACAATATTTGATCGATCAACCCTTCTCAGCCTTAAAAATAGAGAATATCCCTCCCCACAGAAAAAAAACAAAACAGCAGCTTCAACCTGCCCTCCCCCACCCTGTCCCTAACTAGGGCTGGTCTTAGGCAGGGGCAACAGGGGCGGTCACACAGGGCCTCGCACTCCTAGGGGCCCCACATCTCTGGCACGTCTGTCCTTCTGTCTCGGAACACCTCCCTGCTCCATACCTTAATGCGCATCCATATTTCAGTAGAGTATCAGGCAGCGGCAGCGATTTTCATATCCTATCAGCTGCCGAGCCCAGAGCCTCCTCGCTGCTGCGTCCTGCCCCCTTTTGATGTCACTTCCTGCTTCCGCAAGGGCGGGATGCAGCAGCAAGGAGGCTTTGGGTTCAGCAGCTGACGGGATATGAAAATTGCTGTCGCTGTCTGCCGCTCTCTACTGAAACGTGGTAGATGCATATCAAGGTATGGGGCGAGGTGGGGTTCCGAGAGCTCTAAACCGCCTTTTAAACTGATAAATTATGGCTTATGGTGGCAGGTGTGGGTAGGAAGGGGAGGGCAGGCGAAGGCGGGGGGGCCCACTGAACTGGTCTGCACACGCTGCCTGTTAATACAGAAGGAAAAATATCAGTCTTACCCTAGTCAGTGTCACAGTGTACTGCTCCCAAATGGTCATCTCCTCCATGTCCGAAACCTGCATGTTACAAGAAGCGTGTTAACTCAGCAGTGGACTTGGTTTGTGTCTTTCTACCAGCTCACACCCAGGGACAGCAGAACATTGCACAGAAGGATTTTACACCCTCACTGGCTCAGAGCCTACTACAGTGGAAGTAGTTCATCTAGAGTGTACATAAGGTCACAGCCCTCTCACTAATCAGCATGAATTTGTTGCATATTGGGGTACACTGCAAGGCACTTTCCCCTAATCATGTGCAAACCAATGAATGGGGTCAGTCCTCAGGATGAGTCTCCAGAAAGGTTCAATCTTGTTAGAATAATCACTTCCAGCCCCTGGGTAAACAGCAGGTTAAATGGTACCAGACAATAAACCAAACTGCTACATTCATGTTTCTAATGTATCCCCTACTCACAACACATTCTCTCATAATACCTGAATGGACTGGTAGCCATGTGTTCAGGAACCGCAGAATGACCTGTACTGAACAAGGAGGCTCTTTTCTGCCTTCTTAAAGTAAGCAATGGCTTAATCTTTCCCTTCTTTTGTGCAAGGTCCCCTCCCTCCTCACAAATGCATATCTGGAATTTTTGTGTGGATCCAGAGGGTGTGTGCACAGCTGGAGACACACCCTGTTCTGGGATGTAGTATGTGCAAAGCACAGCTGGAAGCCCATTTTCATTGTTTGCTGCTTCAAAATAGCAAGAGGCAGGAACCATCAGACCCCTCTGTGCTCATTAAGCATGCAGGTAAACTATACCAGAACAGAGCTGTGTGATCTCATAATTTGAACATCAAGGCCCTCATGATCAAAAGCCCCGCGCTGTTCCAAACAACACCCTAAAAATAGCACCGGGACAGCACAGGGCTTTTCTGCATCGATGATCAAAGATAATGCATGCAAATCTAAGCAGCGCTATTATCTTTGATTATCATGTTTTAGTGCAGGAGAATTGCGCCTGAGCATGCGCTCAGCACAATCCTCCCGCACTTGTTTGACAGGTCTGGGCTGTCAAAAGCCCAAACCTGTCAAACAGCCTACCAAGGCCTGAACAACAAGGGCTGGAGGACCGAAAAACATGTCTCCAGCCCCCCCCCCCCCAAACCCCCAGAAAACCTCGAGGCCGCCGCCGCCACTGGCCAAACCCTCTCCCACCCAGCGACGGGGGGGCCGGAGGTCCGGTGGACCTCCGGTCCCCCCGACGATCCGACCCCCTCCATGCCCAGGGAGGGCTGGAGATCCGGTGGGTCTCCAGCCCCCCCCCCCCCGAACCCCCATAAATCGTGGTGGCTGCCTCCAGCCAAACGCTGTCCCACCCTACCACCCTCCCACCCAGCGACGGGGGGGCTGGAGGTTCGGTGGGTCTCCAGCCCCCCCAAACCCCCAGAAATCGTTGTGGCCGCCTCTGGCCAAAGGCTATCACACAATGTTATCCATCAACGGGGGGGGGGAGGGGGGGCTGGAGGTCCGGTGGACCTCCAGCCCACCACAACTCCTCCCCTCCAGCGTTCTCCATTGAATCCCTGGTGGTCCGTGGTGACCCTCCCTCCCGGCAGGCCCCCCTACCTTTCGTTGGAGGAGGGACGCAGCCTGCCTGCCTCCCTCCTCTTCCTGTCGATGCTGCTGCAAAATGGCGGCACCCAGCCCCGCCCATTGCATCCTGGGATGCGCTGGGCGGGGCTGCAGACCATGTAAGGGAGCAATTCCCTTACATGGTCTGCAGCCCCGCCCAGCGCAAACCAGGATGCAATGGGCGGGGCTGGGCGCCGCCATTTTGCAGCGGCGTCGACAGGAAGAGGAGGGAGGCAGGCAGGCTGCATCCCTCCTCCAACGAAAGGTAGGGGGGCCTGCCGGGAGGGTCACCATGGACCACCAGGGATTCAATGGAGAACGCTGGGGGGGGGGAAGGAGTTGGGGTGGGCTGGAGGTCCGTGGACCTCCAGCCCCCACCCCACCCCCGTCGATGGATAACAGTGTGTGATAGCCTTTGGCCGGAGGCGGCCACGATTTCTGGGGGTTTGGGGGGCTGGAGACCCACCGAACCTCAAGCCTCCCCCCCCCCCCCGTCGCTGGGTGGGAGGGTGGGACAGCGTTTGGCCGGAGACGGCCACCACGATTTCTGGGGGTTCGGGGGGGGGGCTGGAGACCCACCGGATCTCCAGCCCTCCCTGGGCATGGAGGGGGTCGGATCGTCGGGGGGACTGGAGGTCCACCGGACCTCCAGTCTCCTGTTTGCGTTTGCCTTGGGGGGGAACGGGGGCCTGCCAGCATGCAACTGCATGCTGGACAGGGCTCACCATTCCTCCCCAATGATCCGCAAAGTCTAACGCCAGCTCAGAGCTGGCATTGATTTTGCTGCGGCCAGCGACCCAATCTTTGGCGCGCTGGCCACTGATCATTGGGGGTGAATGCATTAAGCGCTGATTAGCATGCATTTGCAAGCTAATTGCGCTAGAAACCCTGTTTAGCATGCATTTGCATGCTACTTGCGCTAAGAGCCCTCGAGTGCGTTGTTTCAGGCGCTCGAGGGCTCTGATCATGGGTGGGCAGCAAACTCCGCCACTAGTATGGCGTTAACAGCCTCTAGCGCCGGAGTTTGCTTTTGATCATGAGGGCCTAAGGGAGCTGCAGGCAGGAATTTGGTGCAGTGATGTGCCTGTATGTGCATCAGGGAATCCCTCACCTGGAATAGCTGGGGATGCTGTGGATTGGGGTGAACTATGGGAGGATTCAGTACTGATGTACCCAGTATGGAATCAGAGACCAGATGAACCCCACAGACAGATTACAGAGAAAATAAACTGTAACATTTTGGGTAAATCTCTGAAGAGCAGAGAGCACCACGCATAACAGAATATTTACGCATATGGAGATGCAAGACTCTGCTTCCAGCACAAAAAGGCTGGTTTCAAATATAAATTAGAATAATAGTTAAAAATATTTTCTGCCATGTGCCAGAAAAGTACAGTTCTACTGCTGAAGGCAAGCAGCAAGTACAGCACTAGCTGGGGGCATCAGACCGGTATAGCACCAACTGGGTGAATGCCCGACTGGCATGGCAGTCAGGAGGCTATTGGGGAAGGATGATAAAAGAGTTAGATTTTTTTTTCCTCTGGGGAGGATGCCTGGTGAGAAGAACAGTCAGCAACTTCAAGCACAAAATGACAAAGCTGAAGTGCTCCCTGGAGAAATCAATGCTTCACCAGCACCTGATTGAAACAGGAGCTTGGACAGTAGGTGGGCAAAGAGAGCGCCATGGCATTGGTTATACAAGTACAAGACCCTGCCAGCCTAACCAAGAGGCTCCTAATAGAGAGGATGGGGGGAGGGGCCCTTTTGTATCATGCCTATAATCCACCACGCCCATGGACTATCAAGTCTTCCAAACCAATCCATCTTTCTGCCATCCTGACTGTACAATGTTACTGTGCCCCCTACTGGCCAGGTTCTGTACAGTGGGGCATCAGTACCCAAGAGAGAATCCTCAACGGGCTCGGATCCACATCTTTTGTTCTTAGCTGTCATAGAGGGGAATAATCAAACGGCGCCGGCGAAATACATGACCGGCGATGTATTTTGGCGGCACCACAAACAGCTGGCCAGACCCGTTTTTTCGAAAAAGATGGCCGGCCATCTTTTGTTTCGATAATACGGTTCCGGCCAGCCAAATGCTTTGAATTTGGCCGGCGTTTGAGATGGCCGGCTTCGTTTTTTAGCGATAATGGAAAGTTATGTCAGCCATCTCAAACCCCGGCCAAATTCAAGGCATTTGACCGTGGGAGGAGCCAGCACTTTTAGTGCACTGGCCCCCCTGACATGCCAGGACACCAACCGGGCTCCCTAGGGGTCACTGCGGTGGACTTCAGAAAAGCTCCCATGTGCATAGCTCCCTTACTTTGGGAGCTGAGCCCCCCAACCCCCCCCCCCCCCCCCGAAAAAAACCCCACTACCCACAAATGTACTGCACCCACTAAAACTGCTCCAGGGACTTGCATACAGCCTCTAGGACTTATTGCTGCTGTATAACTTTGGCACAGCAGTTAACACCTGAAGACTAATCTCTCTGAAAAAGTCCTTTCTTGAAATAACCACATTTACTCACAGTTAACTGCAGATCAGAGGTTGTGTCCCACTGGCAAAGAGTCCCCTGGTACTAAGATTAGCAGTAGGTCAGAGCTGGCACAATGGTGTACAATGCCCTCTTTCAGCAATATTCAAGGTAAGAACTACGTTCTCTGACGTGGGTAACATAGAAAAGGGATCTAAAACTGTCTTACAAAAATGGCCACTACCGCATGGACTACAACAGGAAACAAAACAGGGCACACTCTGAACCAGTAAGCAGGGAGAAAGCACCAGGGGAGTAGAGCCTACCAACTACGAATACCTACACCCACCACAATGCATTGCTGATGTGACTCTGCAGTGCAAATAACAGAAAAGGTGCCACACTCACCCCAGAGCCACATCACAAGCAGGCAAAGGCTGTCGGAGGACAGAACATATTCTGCTGTCATGGAGATGGGTACGTCATTTGAGGCTAACAAAAAAGTATTTGTAACCTGTTTTTTATGCTGGGAGGGGGTTAGTGACCACTGGGGGAGTACAGGGAGGTCATCCCCGATTCCTTCCGGTGGTCATGTGGTCAGTTCGGCCACCTTTTTGAAGCTTGGACCTGAAAAAAAGGGACCAAGTAAAAGCGGCCAAATGCTCTTCATCGCCGGGTTTTTTTTTTCCATTACTAGTAAAAGAGGCCCGTTTCAGATCAAATGAAACGGGTGCTAGCAAGGTATTCGTCGCCAACACCCCCCCCCCCCTCCCTGGCCAACCCCTTCGTTATTATTCCATTGCTCCGCCCCCGTCATGACGTTTGACGTGAGGGCGGGGCCCGGAGCGATTTCCCACCCCCCCCCACCTCCCTCCCTGCCAACCCCTTTGTTGTTCTGCCATTTCTCCGCCCTCGAGGGCGGGGCCCGGAGCGATTTCCCACCCCCCCCATGCCTCCCTACCTCCCTCCCCGCCAACCCCTTCGTTGTTCTGCCATTGCTCCGCCCTCGAGGGCGGGGCCCAGAGCGATTTTGGTGGCTTCACCACCAGGAACCTTCGAACCTTTTTGAAGGAAGTCAGGGCTTGGCTTCACTGACGTCAGTGTCCTCAGAACGTTGAGGGTGAGTTTTATTATAGTAGATGGGCTAAAGACGGCCATTTCGTAACCCCGCCCATGTCCCGCCTTCGCGTCACTGCCAACAGGCCCCCTTGAACTTTCGCCGGCTCTGCGATGGGAAAGCGGCGATGGTGTCAAAATAGCGGCTTTCGATTATACCGATTTGGCCGCTTTTGCGAGATCGCCGGCCATCTCCCGATTTGTGTCGGAAGATGGCCGGCGATCACTTTCGAAAATGAGCTGGATATTCATCTTATCTAGCTTTTTTTGTTGTTGTTTTTTTATAAAAAGTCCAAACATGTTATTGAATTTTTATAAACAAAATAAAACCGAGAATTATATAAAACATAAAATATGTTACTTAAGGACAGTTACATCCCTTTCCCATGAAGGTTTTTGGGGGAAGTTGAATAAATTGGTGGTAGCTGTGATAGGCAACTTTTAAAATGTAATACATAGAAATAAAACACCACCCCCTCCCACACCAAAAACAAAAAAAAGAGAGAAAAAAAGTTACCCCTTTTTTATTGGCCTAACAATACATTTTAACCATCTTTTAAAGAAAGGCAATGCCTTTTTCTTCAGGGAAAGTTGAAAAATCCTACCTAAATCAAGTTAATCAGCACCCTATGGAGTGGAGGAATAGCCTAATGGTTACAGCACTGGGCTCAGAAAAGGGAGAGTCAGGATTCAAATCCTATTTTGGCTCCTTGTGATCCTGGACAAGTCATTTAATTTAACCCTCCAAATTGTGAACCTTCCAGGGACAGAAAAATATCTAGTGAGTGTACCTGAATAGAATTCACTTAAGCTACAATGAAAAATGCGTAAGCTAAATCTAAAATCCCTCCCCTTCCTGGGTGTCCCTTCCTACCAGAAATTCCCCTTGCCTTAACCCCTTTGCCTCAGTCTGTGATGGCATCAGACCCTCCCCTTGCTTTACCTACCTCGTTTTCTAATCTTGCACCTTACCTTACATGCCTAGGTCCAGCTATCTCTCCCAGTGTAAGAGCCATTACCTGAGATGATTTTACTATGTGGAGAGGACACACAACTCCAGGCCAGCAGCACAAAACAGCCCCACAAATCCAGACAAGAAGGAACTTGCCTGAAATCGGACAGCCATGTCCTCTCCAGGGCACAGCTCACTGACTCCAGCCCTGCTCTGAAGCTAGGTGCCTCTCCTTAGAGAATCCCAGCCTAGCACTGGCAGAAAGTGGTAAAGGATAAGACGCCTGCAGCTGCTCAGTTGCCCATGTTTTGTTCTCTTTCCCAGGTAGGCTGTAGTGTTACACCTGCTCCTTTCCTTCCTGTCCCTGTTGCTCCACTCAGAGTCCTGCCCACTGCTGACGCTGCAGGGTGGCCTGGCTGCTGTCCCAGGAGGGCAGGGCAGTCAAAAGAGGCGGAAAGGGATTCCAGTCAGGGATGTATTCACATAATCCACTCACATCCTGTAAATAAAATTCCAGTCCAGGGGTTACCTGTCTCCAATCACAGGTGTAGACTTTGCTTGGTTTCAAGGTTTCAAACAGGTAAAGAAATCTCTGGGAAACTAAGAGGGTCCATGCAGTAAAATGTATACTAGGTTTTGTGCACTGGTTAGCTCAGGTTTACTTTTATGGGGGAACAATGCAAAAAAAAAATTTGCACACAAGCTACTCATGTAAAAAGCCTTGCATAAACTCCAGCTCAGAGCACATTTAAATCCATGCTAATAGAGCTATTAGCTATTCAACTCACAATCAGAGAAGTGCGCAGAAGACCAAAAGGCTGAGCTAAAATGCCAGGACTTTAATAAAAGATCTGAGGAGGCGTAAAAAGTTAGCTCATTCTGCGATCAACATTAAGCCTGTTTCTTCTCATTACTGTGAGCAAATACTGTAAAACCTGCAACTTTTTTTCTGGCTTCCATAAAGCTCATGGGTGAAAAAAGAAAGAAAGAAAAAAAAAAAAGCTAAGGGGAGGCATGGCAGAACAAAGAGTGAAGTGCTAAGACTGTTGAGAATTGCATGGATGCCCAGGTCTGAGCACAAAGAAAAAAAAAAAAGGCACATGCAACTTGCGTAGCTAATACCATCTGCACCTGTTGGAATACTGTCAATAAAAATCAGTGAAAATGGGAACCAGATTATTCTTTTAATATACTCAGCGACTGAATACGAGGGAAAACCCGACACAGCTATGTTTCGGCACAACACGTGCCTGCCTCAGGGGTGTAAACTCTAGTATGGAAATGCCAGATGTTAAGAAATGAAATCAGTAACAGGTTCTGTATTTAATGATTCTCAATGTGCACCTTAAGTAAAGTTCAGTGAGCAAAAACGATCGGAGCCATAAAGCGCAAAGCGTCTCGCTGAAAAAATGCTGGAATACTAGTCTGACCATCATTTTTGCGATACCAATATTTCTGCACAGAATAGCATTCCAGCACACATTCAGTTCTGAGTGCAGATTTGTGCGCACGGTAGACCCAGGGGCCCACGCCATCTGGTGCACTTTGCCAGGTCAGCGCACATTTTGAACTGGGCTCATTTGTATACCACAGTACAGTCTTGGTTATCTGACCTTCGCTAATCCGACCGTCCAGCATATCTGACAGACACTCCTCCTCCTACCCCCCGGTGATGTCATCATCAGCTCTAACTTGTTTTGGTCTAAATAAAACGTTTTTGGTAAGAGAATTTTTGAAAATCAGGAACTTTGTGCCTTTGTTTTATGCACTGTTTGAGGGGTTACCATTGTTTTACATATTATCTGACTTTTCATTTATCTGACAATGGGTCAGTCCCATTTAGGTCAGATAATTGAGACTGTACATATATACTATCTGCTACCTCATTTGCTTATTTCTGATCTGAGGAAGAAGGGCAACCTTCGAAAGCTAATCAAGAAATGTATTATGTCCAATAAAAAAGGTATCATCTTATTTTCTTTTCCATGTTTTATTTTGTTTGATTTCTATTGATATCCACTGAGAAGCAAAACATAGGCGTTGCTGTGTGCTAAGTATCAGTGCACGGCTCTAACAGAGGATGCTACATCATCCCCAGAAAGTGATTAATGGATTTCCAAACACAGGATTCCCCAAGTGGAACTGATTTATGGAATAGATGAATACATCGTTATAGTAATGAAGTTTGTATAACACCCTAAGCCTAGGAGCTTCACAGGAAATTACATGCACATATATTGAGTCCATGCCTCAGACAGCTTACAATACAAATGTAGAGAGGTGTGGTAGCCGTGTTAGTCCACTTTTAAAGGTAATCCATAGAAACAAAACAAAATAAAACATGGAAAAGAAAATGAGATGATACCTTTTTTATTGGACATAACTTAATACATTTCTTAAAGAAATGTATTAAGTTATGTCCAATAAAAAAGGTATCATCTTATTTTCTTTTCCATGTTTTATTTTGTTTTATTTCTATTGAATACAAATGTATTATCTGAGGCCACAGGACAACATGACTTCCTCAAAATTATGATGCACATCAGTGGCAGAAGCAAGATTTGAATTCAGGTCACCTAGTTCCCAGTCCGTTACTCTGGGGTCCTTTTACCAAGCTGCGGTAAAATGTTTTTGACAAGCACTGAGGACCCCTTTTAGTGCAGTAGGTAAAAGGCTGTTTAAAATTTTTTTTTATTAAATGGCTGTGCGACATGTGAAGCTCTTGCCGTATGGCCATTTCAGGGGGAGCACTTACCGCTACCCATTGAGGTAGCAGTAAGGGCTCCCATGCTAACCTGGCGGTAACTAGGCAGCATGCGGCACTGCCTGATTACCGCCAGGTAAACCCCAGCGGTACAAAAATTAAAAAAAAAAATTTTTTGAAGGGTTACTGTAAACAATTTTTATTGAACAAGGAAATAAAGTACAAGAATTCAAACAGAAACACGTGGTGTTCAATATTTTATAATTTTTCACGTCTGACCCAAACTCCCCACCTCCCACCCCACCCTTCATATTCAACATATTTCAAGATTGTGAAGATTATAAATCTTTAGCTGGATCAAAAAAAACTAAACATCAAATAATCAAACGACTAAGTAAAGCTATCAAACTGATACAGAATGATGAACATACAAAAATAAAGCATTTATTTATTACATTTGTATCCCACATTTTCCCACCTATTTGCAGGCTCAATGTGGCTTACAATTTTCCGTCATGACTTATGTCATTTCAGAATGCATATACAATTGGTAATATATATAGAACATGAATGCTAAATGAACAGTCAGGCAAAAAAAGGGAAAATATACAAATGGTTTCACATATTGAACATGGATTGCACATTAAAATTTAGATCTGCTTTACTGAATCACACCCCATTCCCACCCTACTGTAACCATTCCTTTAAGCTACAACAGAGATGACCCCTTGTCTGGACTCTTATGACCCCAGGACATCATTGGAATGATAACATCTACTTTCCTAACCCCCCTCCCCACTCCACCCAGGCAGAGAACCTCAAAGCAACCTTTTTACCAAACTTTTTGTCTTAGGAAACACTTGGGAGCCTATTGAATACAGCACTTCTTGTTTTATGGGAAATATTTGGCAAATAATTCCAGATAGAGATAAAGGCCCTTCTCCTTGGGGAAGTCCGAGCTGCCCATCCTTCCCAAAGCACTAACTCATGGAATCTGTTTCTCCAATACCAAAAAGAGGGAGGTTCTTCTTGCATCCAATACTTTATACATTTTTTTCAAATAAAAATATTTTTGTAGCGCCGGAAATGGCGCATGCTGAGGGCGGTACTTCCGATTTAGCAAGTGGTAAGCCTGCATTGGGCTTACCCCTGCTTAGTAAAAGATCCCCTCTAAGCATTAAGTCACCTGCTCTACTCAGCCACAGCTCTGTCCAACCTGAACACAAATGAACTCCCAACACTTCAAGGAGCTACAGCAACGAGGGACATTCTGTCAAGTCACAAATGCAAGGGCTAGACTAACTGTAGATAGAATGTATTTGGATACAGGCAGCAGATGATGTTTTGTATATTCCTGAGAATCTAGCATGTGATGTTTTTGTTCTTTCCTGAGAAAGTAGCAGAATAGCAGGTGATGTTTGTACATTCCTGAGCAGGTTCACGAGCTGTTCATGTAGAGTTGTTCTTGTAAGCAATGCATGATCATGGTTGTGTAAGCAAAATGTAACCAATAGTAATGATAATACATGTAATATCCATGAATATTCATAGAGTATATAAGAAGGGGATTGACTCCCAAATAAAGAGTTTTTTTGCCCAGACACACGAGAGGAGAGTTATTTTGCAACATCTGGTGATCCCCGACGTGATCGGTGAAAACGTGACGTACTTACTACGACTGGAACAGTCAGCGCGCCATTCCTTCTACGGAACACTGTAAGTATGGGGGGAAATTTAACATCATCACATAAACAACATGCACAGGAGCTATATACTATAACGCAAAGATATGGTTCCTCCCGAAATCCAATAACTCTTAAAGATATAGAGCGTTTAATTGAGGAAATAGTTTGTCAATGTCCCTGGTATCCAGAGAAGGGATCATTCGATCCTCAAACATGGGAAAAGATAGGGCAGCAGTTTCGTTTAGAGCCTAGAGTTTCGACTCCTATATTATTGACTTGGAGAGAGATATATTCTACTATAGTAATTCTCTCTTCTGGATTGACAGGCATTACTAACGAAAATATATCCAACAAATTGCCAGGCAAGACCTGGTCTCTTTTACCTCCCGCGACTCTTGGACCTACACCTTCTCCTCCTTCTTGTCGGCTGGCCACCGATATGGGAAGGGAAGAGCAAAACAAAACTCCTGACTTTACTACTACTACCCCTAATAAACCAATTGAAAATATCCAAAACAACAACGCTAATGATAGCGTTATTATTACCAAAACACCAAAGAGCGTAGAACGACCTAGTTTAATTCAATTAGGTATACAGCAAGCACGAAAAAATGGTGAATTCATTTGGAACGATGATCTATGGGATAATTCGGAACCTAATCCTAATTTATACCCAGTTACTAGAACTACAACAATAGAGGCAGGGAACGAAACACATCATGCAGAATGGACTGCTCTACCTTATCAAGTTTTGAGAGAATTACGTAGAGCTATCGTAGAATCAGGTTTAAAAAGTTCATTTGTTCAAGGCATGATAGAAGGGATTAGTAACGGTTACTTAATGACTCCAAAAGATTGGAAAGACCTTTTCCGTATGCTGTTAACTCCTGCGCAATATGTAGTGTGGGATAATGAATATAAGCAAGCAGCACAACTTATCACTGGGACTAATTTGGTGCCTGATCAAATTTATGGATCGGGACCATTTTCAACCCTTGATATGCAAATTCAACAAAACGATACCTGTTTTCAAGCCATAGGCACTTGTATCTTGCGAGCATTTAAAAGAACACCAGAAGGGAATAAACCAACAAAATCTTTTGCATCAATTAAACAGGGTGCAACCGAATCTTACCTTCAATTTGTTAATCGATTGCAGGAAGCTGTAACTAGGCAAATTGATAATCTTGATGCGCAAACAGAGTTATTGATTAAATTAGCCCAAGAAAATGCAAATTCAGATTGCAAAAAGGCATTGCAGACTGTAGCTCATCGCCCAGGAATTACTTTAGCAGATTTATTGAGCGCATGTGCAGATGTGGGGACTCATGGTTATTCTATGAATTTGTTAGCAGGAGCTATACAAAAAGGTAATAAGCCACAGGGGACGTGTTTTAATTGTAAGAAACCAGGACATTTTCGAGCTCAGTGTAGAGCCCCAGGAGGGGGTGCCAACTTTGCAAAAGGACCTTCTCGACCTTCTCGAAAATGTCCTTGATGTCAAAAAGGATATCATTGGGCCAATCAATGTCGCTCTAATCCAATTAATTCCACACCGCCACCCCCAAAAAACTTTGCTCCGGGTTAACTCCTAACCTCGGTCCAAAGGGAGTGCAAGGGTCTTTTGCTCATAGTACTACTGCTACACAAGGTAGTGCAGGAATTGACCTTATTGCAGCGGAATGTAAAACTGCCATCTTACCTCATGAAGTTTTGGTATATAATACTACCTTTAAAGGACCCATTCCAGCGGCTACTGTAGGTTTAGTATTACCTCGCTCCTCTGCATCGAAGGCAGGTATTCATGTTATCCCTGGAGTTATTGATGCTGATTACACAGGCATTGTTAAAATTCAAGTATGGTCCTCATCACCTTTAACAATTTCTCCCGGGGACTCGTGGGCACAATTAATTATTTTACCATATTTTACAGCACCTATTCTTTCTACTGTCTCTCGTACAGGGGGCTTTGGATCTACGCGACAGGTAAGTGCAGTTTTAAAACCGGTTTCTAATGCACGACCCACTGCTCAATTTTTATTGCAACAAAAGCCCTTTGTTGGTATATTAGATACCGGGGCGGATGTTTCTGTCATAGCTTATAAACAATGGCCTGTGGAATGGCCCATTGAAGATACTTCACATGTGACAGGAATAGGGGGAACTCAGTCAGCCTCCCAAAGTTCTCAATGGTTATCTATTACAGATCCTAACGATACCAAGGTTCTAGGACATATTAAGCCCTGTATTTTACAAGTACCCTTTAATTTATGGGGTCGTGACCTTTTGGAACAATTAGATGCATCATTGATCCTACCTGATTAACAGTTCATAAATATGTCTTTTTCTCTTCCTTTGGAATGGAAAACTGACAAACCTGTTTGGGTAGAGCAGTGGCCGATTACCAGAGAAAAACTGTTGATTTTACATCAATTGGTGGAAGAACAATTACAATTAAATCACATTGAGCCTACCAATTCTCCATATAATACTCCGGTATTTGTGATCAAGAAAAAATCCGGAAAATGGAGATTTTTACATGACCTACGAGCTATTAATGCGATTTTAGAACCAATGGGCCCGTTACAATGTGGTATTCCAAATCCTAATTTGATTCCTTATGATTATCAATTAGCTATTATAGATCTGAAGGATTGTTTTTTTTCAATTCCTCTCCAGGAAAAAGATTATAAATACTTTGCTTTTACTGTACCTGTTTACAATAATGGCACGTCAAATTTACCTCTCCACAAACCTCTGCTCAACGTTCAGAGCTTGCTGCCATCATCCTGGCTCTTTCTTTATTTTCAGATCAACCACTGAATCTTATTGTTGACAGTCAATATTGTGCTAATCTTGTCCGTCGCATGCCCGACAGTTATGTATCATTCAAAATGGATGCCTCTTTTTATGCTTTACTGTTAACCCTCCAAGGTTACTTGGAGAATCGCCTTTCTTCTCTCTTTATAGGTCATATCCGCAGTCATCAACCTTTTCCTGGTGGTCTGTCTGAAGGGAATGCTCGAGCGGATCGCCATCTTCATTTTTTCTCCACAGCACACTGCAGTCATGAACTTCATCATCAAAATGCACCTAGCCTAGCTCGCCAGTTTCAAATTTCTTTAGAAGAAGCTAGAGCTATTATCAAAAATTGCCCCTGCTTATACTTCCACCTCCTTACAGGAGTTCCTGACCCTCTGGCATATTGAGCACCTTTTTGGTATCCCCTATAACTCCACTGGTCAAGCTATTGTTGAACGTGCTAATCGCACACTGAAAACTGCTTTAAGTAATCTGACTACAAAAAAAGACGGTATTCTCCGTCATAGAGTAAGCATTGATGAATGCTTAGCACAAATCCTTTACACACTGAATCATCTCAATCTCATCAATAATCCTGCTACAAAAACTTTTTCTTCCAGATTTGAACAACATTTTCGTACTCCTGCCCCACCTTTATCTCGTCCTTTGGTCATATACCGACAACTACCTTCTGATCAGTGGAGTTCCCCTGTGCCTCTCCTTACCTGGGGTCGTGGTTACGCTGCTGTTCAAACAGATTCTGGCCCGGTGTGGATTCCAGCAAAGTGGGTGAAACCTCATGTCGTGGCATCAAGGTCTTCACAACCCAATTCCCAATTTCACACTCACCCTTCAAGGACCGCAGATGCAAACACGCAAACGGTCAGTGACTCGTCAACCTAATGCTCCTGTTACTTGGGGACAAATTAAAGCCTTGAGTCAACAAGCTACAGAGACTTTAGAAAAAGCTCATATTGAAAAGACTGATGATAACTTCGTAGTGGCTATTATTGCAGCGCTTAATGCTAATTCCATTACATTGCTTCTACTGTGTTGTTGTTTGTACATACCTTGTGGACAGTCACAATTACTTCCCACAAAAAATATTTGGGAAGCGTTTGCAATTTCACTGAACCAAACTGATTTCTGTCTTTCTCATCAAAAGGCAGTTGGAGAAGTTTTGGCAACTTGCCTGATTCCAGTATGTCATGATCCTAAAGATATGCAAAATGATACTTGGTTTTATTCACAGCTTCCTGTTAATTCATCCTATCGAAATGCTTCTTATGAATACCATAATTGGGGAACACAAACCCTGTTGCCGCCTACTTTGGCAATGCATGTGAGAACCAATCAAATAGCTAGTATCAATATGACATGTGCTCGTATGGTTAATTGTACCCGATCAAATTGTGTTAATTTTGGACCAACTTTGTTAAATTGTAGCTCCTACGAAAATGTTTCATATATTTATAAATTTACTCATTTACCCCCTGGCTGGTTTTGGTCATGTGGAATGTATACCTTTAATTATATTCCAGCTAATATATCTGATGGTACTACATGCTGTCTAAGTCGACTCACTATGGTACTTCCCAGTAAACATATTTTATTTTCTAACTCCTCACATATGCGATCCAAGCGTATGACCCTTGCTGCCAATTGCAATGATAATGTTAAATTTCTGAGTCAAACTGAATATCTGGCACTTGCATTTTCATTAATAGGTGTCCCTGCATTGGCAGCGGCAAATGCAAAAAATATTCGTGAATTAGCCTGTTGGGCAATTAAATCAATCAATGCAACCTCCACTGCTATTAGTTTACTTAATGCTGAGCAACAGCAATTACGTCATGGAGTTTTACAAAATCGAGCAGCCATTGATTATCTTTTATTACTTAACCATCATGGTTGCGAAGAGTTTCAGGACATGTGCTGTTTTAATTTATCTGACAATTCAAAGGCCATTGACAAACAATTAGCTTTCCTACGGAATTTAACTACTCATATTACTATTCATAATAACCTACTCTCTGATGTATGGGATCAATTGTGGCAATGGATCCCTTGGACCTGGCTCCGCCCTATTATCCAGTATTTAGTCATTGGTATTTTTGTTTTCACTATTTTTTGCTGTTGTATACAATGCATTCCTAACCTTTTTTCTTTATGTTTTCCTCGTCCATTCGCTCCAACACGTCACTCTGCTCAATATGTTTATAAGCTATTACAAACATCTCCACCTCCATCTCCAGCTGGCACACCACGGAGATTTCATTAAAAAAAAAAAAAAAAAAAAAAAAAAAAAGGTGGAGATGTAGATAGAATGTATTTGGATACAGGCAGCAGATGATGTTTTGTATATTCCTGAGAATCTAGCATGTGATGTTTTTGTTCTTTCCTGAGAAAGTAGCAGAATAGCAGGTGATGTTTGTACATTCCTGAGCAGGTTCACGAGCTGTTCATGTAGAGTTGTTCTTGTAAGCAATGCATGATCATGGTTGTGTAAGCAAAATGTAACCAATAGTAATGATAATACATGTAATATCCATGAATATTCATAGAGTATATAAGAAGGGGATTGACTCCCAAATAAAGAGTTTTTTTGCCCAGACACACGAGAGGAGAGTTATTTTGCAACAACTAACATTTATTGAATTTAGTGCTCATGTTTTCACAGGTAGCTCAAGGCAACTTACAGTAAGTTATTTCCCTGTCCAGAGGGTTTACAGTCTAAGGACCTCATTTATTAATGCAAAATAAGAAGCTCCATTATTTTTCTATTTATGGTTTATTTTGTTTACTCTACCACTTTTCCTATTAATATAACAAATCGGTTTACAATACCAAATAACAGAAAGGAACTCCATTGTATTATAGTAAAGAAATAATAAAAGTAAAAGAAAGCACATCTTTGGTCACACAATGGCAAGGACAAATCAAACTCATTATACATATAAAAGTATCTCATTTTCTCCAAACGCACAGTTGCAAAAAGATATTCACCATACAAATCTAGACAGGAAGGAATTGTCAAACCTTCAAAGACCATCATACCCCCCCCCCCCCCCCCATCACCGAAGGCCAGTAAAAATTAGGAGGAGAATTTTATAAAAGTAATCTCCACATATTAAAGGCCTCTTTATCCCGCGAATGTACGTTATGATAAAAATGTGTTCTGGGGTGGAGTTTGCGTAGACGGCAGGTGGACTCATGATTTATAAAATATCTGCATATATTTACACCTGCCGTTGAGCAGGTGTGACATGTACACAAGTTGACTTATTAGTGATTTAGCTGGAATTTTACTGGTATTTTATAACACATAGGCGCTATCTGGAGCTATGCTTAATTCACAGAGGGGCCCTTTTACTAAGCTGCGGTAAGAGGGGGCCTGTGCTACCATCAACGCGTGTTTTTGATGCACATGAGGCCCCCTTTTACCGCAGTGGGTAAAGTCTGTCTTTCTGGGAAGAAACACTTTCTGTGTGGCCATTTCAGGGGGGGGGGGCCCTTACCATCACCCATTGAGATGGTGGTAAGGGCTCCCACACTGACCGGGCAGCATGTGGCGCTGCCCCATTACCACCAGTTAACTTCTAGTGCTACAAAAATAAGATGTATTTTTGTAGCGCCGGAAAAGGCACACGCTAGGGGGAGAACTACTGCCGGGATCCTGTGATAGTTCCGTATTGGCATGCGGTAAGTCCGAGGTGGGCTTAGAAAAAGGGTCCCTAAGTAAATGAGGTCCTAGGTTTGTACCTGAAGCAATGGTAACTTGACTTTCCCCAAGGTGACAAGGAGAGACACTAGGATTTGAGCTCTGGCTTTCACTGCTCCTTCTCCACAGTAAGAGGTCATGACTTTCAGCAGTTTTTTTAAAGAGGAGTAGCCTAGTGGTTAGTGCAGTGGACTTTGATTCTGGGGAACTGAGTTCGATTCCCACTGCAGCTCCTTGTGACTCTGGGCAAGTCACTTAACCCTCCATTGCCCCTGGTACAAAATAAGTACCTGAATATATGTAAACCGCTTTGAATGTAGTTGCAAAAAAACCTCAGAAAGGCGGTATATCAAGTCCCATTTCCCTTTCCCTTTATCCATTCTCTCCCAGCTCAGTCAGAACCAGTGCTGGAGTCTAGCACCATACCCGGGGCTTTTTCCACTATTAATAAGTTGATATTTAGCCCTTGACCGCAAAAGATAACTACTTAAGTTCTATCTTTAAGCAGTTCAGCTTATGCAGTCGAGGGCTGAATATTGTTCCTAACTAAATAAGCTTTAGTCAGCAGTGGGGCAGTGGGGCGGTGGGGGTGGTCCGTCCCGGGTGCACACTGCAGGGGGAGTGCAGGCAGCAGCCGCATGGCTGTCTGCTCCACCGGTTCCCTGCTCCCTCTGATGTTACTTCCTGTTCTGGGGCAGAGGGAGCAGGGAACTGGCGGAGCCGACAGCCAAGCGACTGCTCCCAGCAACCCAGGAGGTAAGAGCAATGCACCCAGGGGGGAGGGTGTTTGGAGGTGATGCACCGGGGGGACGGACGGACGGACAGACAATGCTGCACCCAGTGGGGGAGGGGGATATGATGCTGCACCCAAGGGGGGTGCGCAGCGTTGATCCGCCCCGGGTGGCAGTCGACCAAGGCACACCACTGGCTTTAGTGGCCAACCTAGGATATTCAATGCCGTAGCTCGGACATGGCCAGTCATTGAATATCCGGAAATGCAGCTGGTTCCTAGCCTGGTCACTGCAGTAACATGTCCGAGGCTGAAGCTTGTATCCATAGGTGCCAGATCTGTGGGAACAACGGGAGCTTGAATAACCAATATTGAACAAACTCTTTTAGTGTGTCCAGGAAGGGGTCATTTTCATTGTGTTTTAGCCCCCCCCCCCCCCTTCAAAATCAGTTGCTTTATGATGGGCTCTAAATATGACCAATCAGGAGTGACCTTTGACCTTGTCTGCCTCCCCTCCCTCCAGGGGCTGTGAATACTGCCTGTATAAAATCCCCAGCCCCGGCTAATTTGGGAATAAAATTGTGGATCTCCACATGGCAGTACATAGCACTACCACTGAGTCGGCCATCTTCTCATAAGAAAACACCGCAGATAAGAAAACAAGAGGGGTGGAAAGGGAAAGGAAAACTGAAGGAGTTTGATATTCACCTTTCTGCGCTTACAGTCGAAGGGTTTACATATTATATAAAGGTACTTAGTTTGTACCTGAGGCAATAGAGGGTTAAGTGACCTGCCTAGAATCACAAGGCGCTGCACTAGGAACTGAACCCAGTTCCCCTGGTTCTCAGACCACTGCACTAACCGTTAGGTTACTCCTCCTCTGCATAAAGGTGGGGCAGGGCAGTACTGCACAGTATTATTCTTTGAAGTTAGCCAGGTGGAGTGCCTATTCAAAGGTCCTGGGGAGAACACTGTGCTTTGAATTTTAAACCTTAAAATATACTTTTTTTATTTTAAAACTCATAGTGTAAAGATCTCCCCACACGCCATACGATACTGAAAATCACACAGACCGAAGACAGAAATCCAAGAACCCAGTTCCTGATTGGCAGATCTAGTGCCCAGCTGCTCACCCGGCTCTCGTTACCAAGATGCAATCCGCTGCCTCAGTTCACATTGATTTTATTCCACTCTCTAGACAGCTTCTGCTGACAGATTACAGAATTATGTTATCACAACAGGTCCTTATTACTCTACCACCAAAAAGTAAAATGTCTGAGATAGACAATGCTAGGATATGCGCCCTCAATCTCAGGACACAGAAACAGAGAAAAATGAAGGCAGATGACGACCATATGGCCTATCCAGTCTGCCCATCTATGCCATCTACTCTCCCTTCCTAGACCCAGTGTACTTGTCCCAAGCTTGCTTGAATTCAAATACAGTTTTTGTCTCCACCACCTGCACCAGGAGACCATTCCATGAATTCACCACCCTTTCCATAAGAAACTATTTCCTGAGATCAATGCCGAGTCTATCCTCTTTCACCTTCATCCTATGCCCCTTCATTCCAAAGTTTCCTCTCAAGTGAAAGAAACTCACCTCCTGTGCATTTACGCCATGGAGGTATTTAAATGTCTGTATCATATCTCCGGCCTTTCCTCCAAAGTATACATATTGAGATCTTGAAGTCTGTCCCCATACGCTTTATGATGAAGACTACTGACCATTTTAGTAGCTGTCATTTGGACAGAGTCCATCCTTATATCTTTTTGATATAAGTGTGCTCTCCAGAATTGTACACAATATTCTACACGAGGTCTCATCAGAGTCTTATACAGAGGTATCATCACCTCCTTTTTCCTACTGGCCACTCCTCTCCCTATACACCGAAACATCCTTCTAGCTTTCACCGTTGTCTTTTCTACCTGTTTAGCCACCTTAAGATCATCACATATGATCACACCCCAAGTCATGCACAAAAGGTTTTTCACTCCCTAAACTGTACTGTTCCCTTGGGGTTTTGCAGCCCAAATGCATGACCTGACATTTCTTAGCATTAAATCTTAGCTGCCAAATTCTGACTCATTCTTCAAGCTTTGCTAGGTCCTTCCTCATGCTATCCACACCATCGGGGTGTCTACCCTATTGCTGATTTTGGTGTTATCCGCAAAGAGGCAAACCTTACCAGACAGCCCCTCAGCAGTATCGCTTCCAAAAATGTTAAAACGAACAGGCTCAAGAACTGAACCTTGTGGCACATCACCGGTAACATCCCTTTCCTCAGAATGAGCTCCTTTTACCACTACCCTCTGCCATCTTCCACTCAACCAATTCCTAACCCAGTCTGTCACTTTAGGACCCATACTGAGGGCATTCAGTTTATTAATTAGACATCTGTGTGGAACTGTGTCAAAGGATTTGCTAAAATCTAAATACACCATATCTAGCGCTCTCCCTCGATCCATCTCTCTGGTCACCCAGTCAAAGACATTGATCAGATTTGTCTGACAAGACCTGCCCTCTAGAAAAACCATGTTGCCTCGGGTCCTGTAATCCACTGGATTCCAGAAACTTCACTATTCTCTGTTTTAAAAGCAACCAACCCTACCAGACGTACAAAAAAGTCAGCAGGAAAGCATTCTGCAGGCACCATCACAGATCTCTGGGTAAAGGTTTCTGTATTTACCCTCCTCCCCTCCGATTGGCTAAACAGCTAGCATATATGAGAAATTCTCACCCCGCTGAAGACTCTGGCGCTAATGGGACTGGTACCTAGTGTTCAGGATTATCAGTCATGGTTGATCCTTTCCTCCCACTGTTTGTGTAGCAGGGAGGGAGTTTCTAGTCCTGGGGTTTACTTAGCTGATAAGTCCTTGTGTGTTTCCAGGTGCTACAGGAAGGGAAAACCCGGTGCAGGGTGGATGATGGTGTATGAACATCTAGAATAGGAGCCAATGAGAAGGGGGAGGCCCCTGTGCATTAAGGCGGGCAGTGAGAGCATTGTTGTGCATTGGCAACGATAGACAGAAGGACACAAGTCCCTGATTCTTCATCCCTATGCATTACACAGCAGAGTGAGCAATGCTGCATAAGCAGGGAGACCCACAATCATGCATCACTCTGTGCACGTGGCATCTACGGTGTCCCCCAGGCCAGACTAGTGAGTGAAACCCACATCACCCATGAGACAGTTGAAGTGGAAGACTCCACCATGGATGACCCCGGCTTTCAAGGGCCTACTGAACCCAACAGCCTTCATCTTGAGGTTTTCTGGGAGCTCCATTCTTTTGCTACAAATTACAGGTCACATACTAGATGGATTTTTAACTGTGCAAAAGGGTGCCAGAAGTGCAGGAGAGGAGTTTCAAGTTTATTAAGGTAGGGTGAATGCTGAGTGGCCTGGTCAAGGGGAGTGCAACTCTTCCCATGCTGTGGAGGTTAGGTGTCTAACATCAGGGGCAAATGAGGCAGGACAGACAAATGGCCCAGACGACACCAAAGAACATGAAATAGCACTTCATGCCAAGCAGTGGACACATGCAACGACAGAGGAGGTCTATGCACTTTATTTTGATGGAATGGAAATGACGGACAATTACAAATAAGTGACCAGTCAGAAACGTGAAGCCCAGCCAAACTCACTCCCACTGGTTGCCATTTCTCCTCTCAGATTTCCTTGCACCATTTCCTTTTTTTCTCCTTGGCCGGCATACGGCAGCATTGCTTCCTCTAGTGATAAATGCTAAGCTCTAAACAAGCTTGCGCTAGTGCTTGGAAAATATGGCACCGGAAGTATGGACTGATGCCCTCGCCTTACATGTGGGAAAAACAGAAAGCTGGAGAGAGGAGCACAGTCCTGTACCTCCAGCACTGGTTAAACTGTCACAGCTAGGGTATTGCTACTGAATCCATGTTGTCTTGAAGTAGGGATATAGATTTAGCTCACATGAGTTACACTGACATACAGCAGGTATTTTCCCGTCTCTGGAAGGCTTGTAACGAATACGAACCTTTTCCGGAGACGGGAAGGTGGTAGAACTAGAGGACATGAATTGAGGTTGAAGGGGGGCAGACTCAGGAGTATTGTCAGGAAGTATTTTTTCACAGAGAGGGTGGTTGATACGTGGAATGCCCTCCCGCGGGAGGTGGTGGAGATGAAAATGGTAATGGAATTCAAACATGTGTGTGATAAACACAAAGGAATCCTGTTTAGAAGGAATGGTTCTGCGGAATCTTAGCAGAGATTGAGTGGTGACGCAGGTATTTGGAGAATAAAACCGGTGCAGGGCGGACTTCTATGGTCTGTGCCCTGAGAAAGGCAGGGACAAATCAAACTCGGATATACATATAAAGTATTACCATGTAAAATGAGTTTATCTTGTTGGGCAGACTGGATGGACCGTTCAGGTCTTTATCTGCCGTCATTTACTATGTTACTAGGTTATCTAGATAGACTGAATACTGCCACTACCCAGATAAATTTGGGTGCTGACTGCATTATCTTGACATTCTGTGCAGCTGCATATGAAGCTAGAAGTTTGCACCCAAGGCAGTGGAAGGTTAGGCAACTTGCTCAAAATCACAAGGAACAGAAGTGGGATTTGAATCCTGGTTTCCTGGTTTCAGTCCCCTGCTCTAACCAATTAGGCTTCCGGGCCAGCAATAGATTTACCTCTTTACACTTATGGAATCCGAGTGCTTATGTCACCGTCTAAGGGGAAAATATTGAATGCAGCTCCATAGCTGCAGCTGCTATAGAACAAAATCAGCCTCTGACACCAGCCACAGGGAGGAAAATGATAGGACCAAAATGTGAAGGGTTTGGTCATCATCTGCTTTGAACCTGGGCTGTAACAGAGGGAACCAGACAGAATCTTAAATCAGCATCAGCCTAAGGTAATGTAGAATTAAGAACATAAGAATATAAGAGTAGCCATACTGGGTCAGACCAATGGTCCATCTAGCCAAGTATCCTGTTTTCCAAATAGTGGCCAAGCCAGGTCACAAGTGCCTGGCAGAAACCCAAATCGTGGCAACACTCCATACTACAAATCCCAGGGCAAACAGTTGCTTCCCATGTCTGCCTCAATAGCAGACTATGGACTTTTCCTCCAGGAATTTGTCCAAACCTTTTTTTAAACCCAGATACGCTAACCGCTGTTACCACATCCTCCAGCAAAAGAGTTCCAGAGCTTAACTATTTGTTGAGTGAAAAAAATATTTCCTCCTATTTGTTTTAAAAGTATTTCCATGTAACTTCTTTGAGTGTCCCCTAGTCTTTGTACTTTTGGAACAAGTAAAAAAAAATCGATTTACTTCTACTTGTTCTACACCACTCAGGATTTTGTAGACCTCAATAATATCTCCCTTCATCCATCACTTTTCCAAGCTGAAGAGCCCTAACCTCTTTAGCCTTTCCTTATACAAGAGGAGTTCCATCCCCTTTATCATTTTGGTCGCTCCGTTATATCTTTTTTGAGATATGGCGACCAGAACTGAATTCAATCTGATAATCAGGCTTGGGTTGGTATTTGAATCAAAAGATTATTTGTGCTCTCTTATGGCTTTAAAAAGGCAATTTCACAGCTCAGCTCAGCCCACTCAAAGTCAAGTGGCTGTGTAGGAAGCTCTGCTCAAATGGACTGCAGGACCTGAGGCAGCATGGTTTCACTAGTGGCAGATCTTGTCAGACAAATCTGATTGACTTCTTTGACTGGGTGACCAAACAGTTGGACGTGGGAGGAGTGCTAGGTGTGGTGTACTTAGATTTTAGCAAAGCCTTTCACAGGGTTCCACACAGGCAACTGATAAGTAAACTGAGTGCCCTCAGTATGGGACCTAAAGTGACAGGGTTAAAAACTGGCTAAACTGCCTTCTACCAACCCCTCGGTCTCCCTTCGGCTGCATCCTGCCTCTTCTGATGTAATTTCCTGTGGGCAAGATGCGGCAGAGGGAAGACCAAGGGGCTGGCAAGGCAGCCTATCATGCTGCTGCTGCCAGCAAGCAATGTAAACTTTACAAGACTGCAGGGTGGGTGGGGGGAGAGAGAGGAGACGGAGCAGTCCCAGATCCAAGGGGAGGGGGGGGGACAGAGAAGGAGGAGGAAAGAGAGAATGGGCTGGGGGTGAAGAGAGATACTGGTCCCACAGGGGGTTGGGGTGTCGGAAGCAATGCAATTGGTGGGGGGGGGGGGGGGGTTACTATCCCTTGAGCCAACCCACAACTCTAGATTCACCTGGCAGGGTTGATCCAGTCCTAGGTTTACCCCATTGCATGCAGGGACTTGTAGTTCTGATATCCCCATTTCATTCCCTAAGAAAAGCAAGACTACAAAAGTCCCAGCATGCACTGGAGTACGGATCAACCCAACTGGGTAAATCTGAATCCAGTTGGCAACCTTAGTGGGAGCCCAGGACAAAACTTGAAGGGGAGCCCTAAAGCCCACTGACTCTACATACGCTGATGGGGCTACAAGTGTCAGAATCCATGAGATCAGCGAGGTGGCGGTGATCCTAACTGTTAAATGCCAGATGGGAAGAACACTGGATGAGTAGGGATGTGCACTACTAATAAATGTTTATTGCATTTTGGGATTTTTCTAAGTTTCTTTTAGATTGTTGGGTATTCTTTCAGATCATTTTACAAACTTTTTATTAAAACAAGTTTTTAACATGCATTCGACTGTGCATACATTAATTCAAAGGAGTAAGCACGTACAATTGAGTTTTCACACACTAACATTTTTTAAGACGTCCAAATGATCCAAAAGTGCGCTAACAAATACAGATCCCTACTGGACAGGTAGTTGAATCATGAAGGCAAATCCTACAGTCACAGTGGAGTTGATTGCCAAGAGAAGAGGTAGATTACAGCAATGTGGAAAGACTAGTGGCTTTTGGCAGGGTTAAGGGGAAGCAAGAGGGGTGGCATTAAGGAAACCTAAAGAGGATACCAACAAGGACTTTAAAGTATAAAAATTCTCATTTTGGATGGATAAAAGCAAGAGAAAACAGGATGTGCAGGAAAGTAACACGGTAGATGACAGCAGAATTGGTCCGTTCTGCTGTCCAGATATCAGCAAACCAATGACTGAATGTAAGCAGGAAATAACCTGGGTCCAATCCTCAGGAGTGAAGATCGCTTAGAAAAGAACAGTTGATAGGAGTCTTGAAGGGGAGAATGAGGCATAACCTAAACACAGGGAAGACAAAGCTAGAACAGGCTGGCCAACCCAATAGTGACCAAGGCAGCCAAAGACAAAAACCAAAGGCACAGTAGCACGGGTTAGATTCCCAGAATAGACCTTACATATCTCTGCCAGGCCTGGGATGATATGGAGACAGCATTTGCAGACCCTGAGGTGATGGATGGGCAAGAGGGAGAACCAGTCATTGCACAATGGTGACATCTAATGGCTAAACTCAGGCCCATGATTGCTGAGGTCCAGGAGGAGTCCTAACACATGACTCCTGGTCAATAACCTTTACTGCAATAAGTGAGTTATGGATATAAGTAGGAGAAAAGTAAAGTATTCAGTTAGTTGTGAATAAGGGCTAAATGGCACAGAATCAATTGAGGGTAGTTCCAACTGAGAGGCTGGAAGCCCAATGGAGCAGGAGAGAAGAAAAGGAACAAAGCAGCAAATCAAGTTGATTAAACAAATAGATAAGGCAGACTTAGAGGAATAGGGTAAACTGTTATTGGAACCAGACTGGAATGAGTCACTGCTAGCACTAGGAATAAATAAAGGCCAGGGTGTGAAGATACAGAGCACATGCGAGGATCTTAGAGGGAAAACAAAGAAAAGAGAAATAAGGCAAGATTCGAAGACAAAGTTGAGGTTCGGAAAGAAAGCCCTGTAAGAATGGGAAGACAGCACAAAAGAAGAAGGGGAAGGAAAGGGATTTTGGATTTAGTCTATGCTTTTTCAGTTATAAAACTCAAGGTGAGTTACAGTCTGAGGTGCTTTCTGTCCCTGGAAAGCTTAATCTAATTTTGCACCTGAGGCAATGGAAGGTTTTGTGAAGGCAGTGGGTCATGGAGCATGGCAGCCGGGAATAACATGATGCTGTGCCACCATGCCCTGCCCCCTCACAACACATGTGGCTCCCAGTTACTGCAGAAGCTGCAAAGACCAGCAATGACATCAGCCAGAAGTGAAGGGGATGATGGGAGCTGGCTGCAGCTCTTAAAGCTGGCCCCCAGAAGGCACAGGCCTCTTTCCACCACGTTCAGCGTCCCAGCCCACCCACCTCAGAGCCAGCATAATTCCAAAGCAGCAGCTGTCGCAGTAGCGGGACTCAGTACCCATGCCAGAGAGAGAACTGGAGGGATTAGAGACAGAGATTGACTGCACGAGGGGTACCCTCAGCAGATCAGCATTGCTCACATTGGGGGCCTGTTTGGTTGCAGGACAGGGCTTCACAGCAGGTGCCACTCCCCACCACACTTGCATTTGGAAATGACTGTAGCTCTGCTGGTCAGATGGCAGGCCTGAATGGCAGTTGATATAAATGTACCAGCTGGCTCAGGTATGGGGTTTGGTTTCCTTGCATGTTGTACGTTAATAAAGTTGCAGACTAATGTTATTACCAATAAAAAGCTGTGTGAGTTGTTGTCAATCATTTTGGATGAAGAAGAAGGGGATGGTGCATGAGTACATAGTTGGCAGGGCAGGGGAGGGTCACAGCTGCCTACGTTACAAGTAATTTGCCCATGTTCACAAGGAGCATCAGTGGGATTTCAGTCCTGGCTAGTCTTTCGTTCTTAGCTCACTGCTTCTAATTAGGCTGCTCCTCCCTTCAGATAAGTAAACAAGAAAACCAAGGCAGGTAAGTGAACATAGGAATAATGGAAAGGAAAAAGGGGTAGGCTTGGATACCAAAAAAAGATCTGAAGCATCACGGACAGATAGAATGGGTGAACATTATGCCCTATCCTAAAACACTGATGCTAGAAGCCACGTGATGGACCATGGCAGGTTAGGGCTCCAGAGGAGGACAAGAAAAGCCAGTCCAACAAGTTCCATGAGAGAAGCCGGCTGCCAGGGTGCATTCCTGCACCACCGCACTCTTCAGAAACAAAAGAGAGTTGGGCATGGGGCTCAGCAAAGCCCCAAAGGGTCAGTGCTGAGACATTTTTATTCATTTTTATACCTACCTACCACCACTCCCCTCCCCTTCCCCCAGTTTTCTAATGTGTTTGGGAGCCCCCCCGAAGAATGGAAATATCCCCATGGGGTTTCATCATCACAGGGGCCTGTGTCAGAATTATTGGGCTATGGAGCCCTTGTGTTTCTTGTGAGCAGGAGGAAGGAGGGAGAGCAGAGGTTTGCATTTAGAACCCAGGCAAAACCTTCACAGAGCTACTGCAGTAAATTTTCCAAGGCTTATGTGCCTGTCATACAGGCAAAACATTAGAGTTATCTTGCTTAAGCCAGTCATATCCAGCAAAGATTTTTATTTACCAGAAAGTATGTGCCTACTTTAGAATTTATAGAAGAGAAGCATTTGTGTATTGGTGGGGGGGGGGGGGGGGGGGGGAGAGTTGCATGGCATAATACGCATGCCATCTCCAAACCAACATTCAAGCAACATCTATGGGTCCCTTAGTTTCATGTGGGCTGGAAAGTCCATGAGTACATGGCCCATTAAGTAGCTACTGAACAGCTGTCCCATCACATCTAAGTTCTCAGTAAGAACCAATTTCACACATGCTTCCCGTGTTTACCTCTCCCCCGCCAGTAAATGTAGAAACATGAACAGTCCCATCAACTGGACCTCAGCCACCAGACATGTCAACTGAAGTGCCACCCGTCTGCAAGCCAACTAACAGTTCTGAATTCAGTGTGTGGAGATCAAATGGAGGGGTATAATCGCACGTCACCGGCGATCTATTGTGGCAGCGGCGCAACAGCTGGCCGGAACCGCATTTTCAAAAAAGATGGCCGGCCATCTTTTTTTCAATAATATGGTTTAGCCCGGCCAAATGCCAGAGTTTGCCGGGTTTGAGATCGCCGGTTTTGTTTTCAGCGATAATGGAAAAAAATGCCGGCCATCTCAAACCCAGCGAAATCCAAGGCATTTGGTCGTGAGAGGAGCCAGCATTTGTAGTGCACTGGTCCCCCTGACATGCCAGGACACCAACCGGGCACCCTAGGGGGCACTTCTAAAAATTAAAAAAATATATACAAATAGCTCTCAGGTCCATAGCTCCCTTACCTTGGGTGCTGAGCCCCCCCAAATCCCCTCAAAACCCACTCCCCACAACTCTACACCATTACCATAGCCCTTATGGGCAAAGGAGGGCAGCTACATGTGGGTACAGTGGGTTTGGGGGGGGGGGGTTGGAGGGCTCAACACTTATCACCACAAGTGTAACAGGTAGGGGGGGGTGGGCCTGGGTCCACCTGCCTGAAGTCCACTGCAACCAACAAAAACTGTTCCAGGGACCTGCATACTGCTGTCAGGGAGCTGGGTATGACATTTGAGGCTGGCATAGAGGCTGGCAAAAAAGTGTTTTATGTTTATTTTTTTAGTGTGGGAGGGGGTTGGTGACCACTGGGGGAGTATGGGGAGGTCATCCCCCATTCCCTCCAGTGGTCATCTGGTCAATTGGGGCACCTTTTTGAGGCTTGGTCGTGAAAATTAAAGGACCAAGTAAACCCGGCGAAATACTGAACGCTGCTTTCTTTTTTTCCATTATCCGCGAAAGCCGGCCATCTAGTACCCACGCCCATGCCCGCCCATGTCCCGCCTTTGCTTCACCGCCGACACGCCCCCTTGCACTTTCGCCGGTGCAGCGACAGGAAAGCAGCGATGTTGTCAAAAACGTGGCTTTCGATTATACCGATTTCGCCGCTTTTGCAAAATCGCCGGCCATCTCCCGATTTATGTCGGAAGATGGCCGCCGATCACTTTTGAAAATAAGCGTGATGGTATACATGCACAATTTAATATCATATTCAGCATGCATTTTCCTGACAGTACCATCAGTTCTGCCTCAAGAGTTAATAGAGAGAAAAGATGAGCAGCCAATAACAACAGCTCCAGCCTTCAAACACCCTGTTTGGTCACACTTTCTACCCACAGGTGTTCTGAAGTGGTTTGGATGCAGGCCGCAGCTAAGCGCTCCAGAAATATCAGGTGGGCAGGCCTACCCTACAGGTGCTTTCCTTTATAATTATGAGCCCTGCTTGACTATCAAAAACAGTAGAACACAGTGCTCAGTTAATGACTTGAAACCCAACCCTGAAACCTCTGTTTCATAGCTTGAACAAAACTTCCTGGACATGCACTAATTACTAACCTATCCCTGCTCGGCATGTCTTATCGATAACAGCTTTCTAGACCCAGAGGGAAAAAATGAGTAATGCAATTTAGGCAGAGATATTCCCATTGTAAAAACCTACTATTTAAAGGCATAGGCTTCTGGGACTAGGCAGATCCCTTCCTCAGGACACCTTTAATACACTTCTGACCAGCCCTTTTGCCAGCTACTGGCAAATTGAGGATTTGCACAAGGCAGAGGAAGGTTCAGAGGAAAGAGAAGAAGATTCTCTGAGTACAGTAGATGCCTGGAGCACTGTACCAGAGCTGATAGAAACAAGAGTCTTGCATTCATTTTGCAACACAATTAAAAAAGGCTTGTCTCATTTCCTCATGAAACAAACAAAAAATAAGAACATAAGAATAGCCATACTGGGTCAGACCAATGGTCCATCCAGCCCAGTATCCTGTTTCCAAAAGTGGCCAATCATGGTCACAAGTACCTGGCAGAAACTCAAATAATGGCAGTACACACTCAAACATAACAAATCAAATAAGTTCAAAAAACACCAAGACACGAAGAGCCATCAGATAAAATTTACATCGGGCTATGGGATCTTTTATAGCCCCAGCTATTTCAGGTCCAAGCTCCTTTTCAATTCGTCAATCATGTGCCTCCAAGTTAACGGTGTTCAATTCAATTTTTATACATTTTTACTTCATCCATTACTTTATCCCAAAATTTATTCAAAATACCAAAACATGAATAATAAAAGAATAGCGGCTACTTATCTTAGAACCGCAAGCAGCGGTGACAGCGCTGTAAAAATATTCAGACACTCCCGAAGCCCCGTGTGTCCAAAAAAGGCCTTTGGGTTTGAACAGACCTGCTTGAAGGGATCACAAAGGAGCAGCAAAACATTTTCTTGAAAGCTCAGACAAGCAACATCATGGTGGACCACTCAAACCCCCTTTTCCCTATTTATATACATTTGGGGGGGTGGAGTAGTTTTTATGTTTCCCCCTCTACTTTTATGTAGAAGCCCAAATAGTAGAAAGATTCTATGCTACCAATCCCAGGGCAAGCAGTGGCTTCCCCATGTCTCTCTCAATAGCAGACCATGGACTTTTCCTCCAGGAACTTGTCCAAAACCTTTCTTAAACCCAGATATGCTAACCACTGTTACCACATCCTCTGGCAACAAGTTCCAGAGCTTACTATTTATTGCATGAAAAAATATTTCTTCCTAATTTGTTTTAAAAGTATTTCCATGTAACTTTATTGAGTGTCCCCCTAGTCTTTGTACTTTTTGAAAGAGTAAAAAAAAAAAAAAAAATTGGATTTCACTTTCACCAGTTCTACACCACTCACGATTGTGTACACCTCCACTATCTCAGCTGTCTCTTTCCAAGCTGAAGAGCCCTAACCTCTTTAGCCTTCCTTCCAAAGAAGGTGACACCGTAAAACAAGAGAACTTGAAGTTGAAGGCGGTAAACTTAGGCGTAATGTCAGGAAATTCTTTTTCACAAAGAGGGTTGTCGAAGCCTAGAATACCCTCCTGAGGGAGGTGGTAGAGACAAAAATGGTGACAGAATTCAAAATGGTATAGGATGAACACAAAGGATCTCTAACTAGAAAATGGATACTATAAAAAAAAAAGCTGAACTTAAAATGACCGCATGTGTGTGGATGTATATCAAGCGACGCTTAGATGGTGATTCCGGCTGTGATGAACTAGAGCATGTGCCGGGTAGACTTGTATAGTCTGTATCCCACAAATGACAAGACAGATAGACTGGAGTGGGCTTCGACAGCAACTCCAGTAGTTGGAATGTAAGGACAGAGCTGGGCAGACTTCTATGGTCTATGTGCCAGAAATGCCTAAGATCATGATCAAGAATTTTACATCACATTCATTGTTGATTTAAGCATGAAATGATAATGAGTGTAACAGTTGGGCAGACTGGATGCACCATTCAGGTCTTTATCTGCCGTCACTTACTATGTTACTATGAGAGGAGTTCCATCACCATTATCATTTGGTCACTCTTATTTGAATCTTTTCTAATTCCGCTATATCTTTTTTTTTTTTAGATACAGCGATCAGAAATGAACACAATCCTCAAAGCGAGGTTGCACCATGGAGTGATACAGAGGCATTATAATATTCCTGGTCTCATTTACCATCCCTTTCCTAATAATGTCTAGCATCCTATTTGCTTTTTTGGTCACCGCCACACACTGGCCAGAAGATTTCAGCATATTGTCCACAATGACACCTAGATCTTTTTCTTGGTTATTGATACCCAAGATGAACCCTAGCATCAGGTAACTATGATTTGGATTATTCTTCCCAATGTGCATCACTTTGCATTTGTTCACATTAAATCTCATCTACCATTTGGATGCCCAGTCTTTCAGTTTCCCAAGGTCTTCCTGCAATTTTTCACAGTCCACATGTATTTTAACAACTTTGAAAAGTTTTGTGGCATCTACAAATTTAACCACGTCATTCCAATTTCCAGATCATTTATAAATATGCTAAATAGCACCGGTCCCAGTACAGATCCCTGTGGCACTCTACTATTCACCCTCCTCCATTAAGAAAAATTGCCATTTAACCCTACCCTCTGTTTTCTGACCAATAACCAATTCCTAATTCACAACAGAACATTGCCTCCTATCCCATGACTCTTAATTTTCTCAGGAGTCTCTCATGAGGAACTCTGTCAAAATCTAGATAAACATCAACTGGCTCACTTTTATCGACATGTTTTATACATGCCTTCAAGAAATTGAGCAAATTGGTGGGGCAAGACTTGGCTGAATCTATGCTGACTATCCCATTAAACCATGTTTGTCTATATGTGTTGCGTATTTTATTCTGCAAAATTATACTTTGTAGTTTAGCATATGTAAAAGATAAACAAAAACAACAAAAAGCTTTACATGAATGAAAACTCTTGAAAATAGAAACTGTGTGTACCCCTAGTAGAAATGGACAGAGAGGAACAGGATTGGAATTTTGTGAGACTGCAATAACTCATCCTTCAGTTCATAGGAGCCAACTCTTGAGCACCCATAATATTATGAAAATTCCTTGTACAAATCAAGGGAGGGGTTATTTCCACTGGACTTAGCACCCCGAATAATTTTGAAAAGTTGGCTCTCATGCTTAAGTTTCTCAACAACAGAGGCATAATAAGCTAAGAAGATATAGGAAGCATGACCCAGTGACAAGCTGCAGGCCACCTATGGGACCAAACAGGTGGAAATCACTGTACAGCGCCCCAGAAACCACAGGTGGGGGGGGGGGGTTGTCTGGCAAGGTGGGGAGCAGCTAGCTGTTTAGAATATCACAAAACTTTGTGGGAGATGCCTGGAATTGTGTGGGAACAACTATGCTGAAATAAGGATGGAAAGACAGTAAAAGCCAGAATATTCTATAAATGGGAAAAATCTTTAGCAATGTGGGCAGACTGGATGGGCCAGCGGATCTTTATCTGCAGTCATATCTTCTGTTACTATCCATATTCTATAAGTCAACTGAATAGCAAGGAATTGCAGCCAGACCTGAGATGAGGTGTGTCCAGAGTGGAATGGCATGGCAACCCCTTCCATACCTTTAGCATTTCCAATTCACCCTAAGGCTAAAACCTTTGATTTTTATGCTATCTACACCTATCATCATGGTATCCCTCAAGAATATCACAGTGAGTTCCTTCTAACCATGAAATGTACTTCTGTGTGCAGAAGTTAAACAAAAGTAACCCCTCCCCCCCCCCTAACAATTCTTAGACACAGGAAGAGTTTGACTGAATTGTGTGTTCTTGAACTCATCTTAACCTTCCCCCTCCTCTTTCATCAGTGAGTAGGCATGCTTAGGAGCTAAATCACAGAAACATTTCCTTTTTTAACAGGGGATAAAAACTGAGCAAGCCAAGCAAAGCGAGATCAAGTCCAATTGTTATTCATGAAAACTTCACGGAACATCTTTAAGAGACACAGTCACAGTATACACACCCACTCCAGAGCTGCAACATTCAGGAAGCTGAACCAAATCGATATGTAATTATTGAACACTGTGAACTGTCCTCGCTAAGCCAGTGGACAAACAGTTTGGACAACTTCCCTAAAAAAAATATAAATAAAACCTAACCAAGCAAGAAGCCAACCTGCCCCCACACATATTTCTATTCTACACACACAGGCAAAGCAGAACAGATAAGTAGTTATGAATCAGGTGCCACACCCCAGGTGAGTTACAAATTCTTACTTGTGTGAGAGAGAGCAAACTACAGTGGTCCAGCCCAGGAACAAAACAGCCCCTGAAAACCCAACAGGAGTCCTACAGCTATCTTTCAATAAGGGGAGACTAGGAGGGAGGATAAATCGCCAAGGCTTCGCCTGTCAAACTGGGCTTTCCTCTTTCACTGCAAGAGAAACAACTAAGCTGCCTTTTCCTAAACTCAGTAGATAACATGAAGCCAGAAATACTCACTGGAACTGGCAGTTCTTCCTTAGCTATGGGCAGGAGCAGGCTTCCAGCCTTGCATGGAGGTGAAGAGCACCTGGTGCCCCTCCTGAGGAGCTGGCTCTCAGCTCCCAGGTAAAGCTCTAGAAACAAGCTACAGGCTCTGTACTAACAAAAGTATGCAGCTTTCACTTCAGCCAGCCTCTATAACCCTTTGTGGCTAGTGGCAACCATACCAGGAAAGAGAACAGAGAGAGCCCTAAACCACAGCTTGCCTGTTTTGAAGAACCCTGGCCTTAACAGCCACCAGGTGAGGAGATTACTCTGGTACAAGAAGCACTGCAACTGCAGCAGTACTAGGAATAGTAGAGGGCTATGGATGCTCAAAGAAACACTTAAGTTAGGTTTCTCAGTGGAAGCTAGTACAGAGCTGCCAAGTTACCCAGTTCCAGGCTGGAGATTTTGGGACAGACCTGGATTTCTGACCACCCCATCCTGGTGAATTATGAGACTTGCAGCCAGGGGCGTAGCCAGACAACAGATTTTGGGTGGGCCTAGGCAAGAAGTGGGTGGGCACCAAGTGTTCCCCCTCCCCCCCCCAACCACCAAAAAAATATCTCAGCTGGCGGGAAAATGCTTCTTTCCACCTTGGCAGTCTGCAGCAGGCATGCCCTGAAAACTGAGAATGCACAGGTGACGGTATCATGGAGAGTAGCGTTTTCGTTACCATCAGGGGGAAGTCTTCAGCTGGTGGAGCTTGGGATCCCCACCAGATACCACTAAACGTGTGCTACTGTTGGGTGGGCCTGAACCCTAAATGGATGGGCCCTGGCCCACCCAAGCCCGCCCGTGGCTACGCCAACTGCTTGCAGCACTGAGTTCAATGAGCAGGATCAGGCACTACAAAATCCCACATTGCTTTGGGATGTAGTAAAAAAAAAAACCAGGACTGGTCAAATTAAAAGGTCTCCTGGCAGGACCTGGGTAACTTGGCATCTAGGCTATTATTGCAGTTCTTTTGTCAGGTCCACTTAAATATGTTGGGAATAAAGGTCAACAAACAAGCTTTTATTGGATTACCTCAATACATCTGTGACAAGCTTCAAGCACTAAAGTCTCCCTCATTGGAAAATGGGGGTTTCAAACCTGGCAGAGAGCTCAGCTTGCTCCCATCACTCCTTCCTTAGAGCATTTTCTAGGTTGCCTACATTTAAATTGACTCTGAGCTCTCTGTTACTGTATCTCAGGGATACTCGGTTACAATCCTGTGCCAAGGGCTGTAGGGTAGGGTTCCGCTACCCTCATAAGTATATATAAGTACATAAGTATTGCATACTGGGAAAGACCAAAGGTCCATCAAGCCCAGCATCCTGTTTCCAACAGTGGCCAATCCAGTACAAAAACATTCTATACTGCTTATCCCAGAAATAGTGGATTTTCCCCAGTCCATTTAATAATGGTCTATGGACTTTTTCTTTAGGAAGCCGTCCAAACCTTTGTTAAACTTTGCTAAGCTAACCGCCTTTACCACATTCTCTGGGAACGAATTTCAGAGTTTAATTACACGTTGAGTGAAGAAATTTTCTCTGATTCGTTTTAAATTTACTACTTTGTAGCTTCATCGTGTACCCCCTAGTCCTAGTATTTTTGGAAAGCGTAAACAGACACTTCATATCTTCCCGTTCCACTCCACTCGTTATTTTATGGACCTCTATCATATCTCCCCTCGGCCACCTTTTCTCCAAGCTGAAGAGCCCTAGCCGCTTTAGCCTTTCCTCATAGGGAAGTTGTCACATCCCCTTTATCATTTTCATCACCCTTCTCTGCACCTTTTCTAATTCCGTGTAAAAAGAAGAAAATAGTGGGGGAGAATAGGCTCTTTCCAATCAAAGGGGGAGACGTGTAAATAATTAAAACTTAATTTTCTAATTCCACTATATCTTTTTTGAGATACGGCAACCAGAATTGAACACAATATTTGAGGTGCGGCCGCACCATGGTGTGATACAAAGACATTATAACATCCTCATTTTTGTTTTCCATTCCTTTCCTAATAATACCTAACATTCTATTTGCTTTCTTAGCCGCAGCAGCACACTGAGCAGAAGGTTTCAACGTATCATCAACGACGACACCTAGATCCCTTTCTTGGTCTGTGACTCCTAACGTGGAACTTTGTATGACATAGCTATAATTCGGGTTCCTCTTTCCCACATGCATCACTTTGCACTTGCTCACATTAAACGTCATCTGCCATTTAGACGCCCAGTCTTGTAAGGTCCTCTTGCAGTTTTTCACAATCCTCCTGTGATTTAACAACTTTGAATAACTTTGTGTCATCAGCAAATTTAATCACCTCACTAGTTACTCCCATCTCTAGGTCATTTATAATATGTTAAAAAGCAGCGGTCCCAGCACAGACCCCTGGGGAACCCCTCTACTAACCTTCTCCATTGAGAATACTGACCATTAACCCTACTCTCTGTTTTCTATCTTTTAACCAGTTTTTATCCACAATAGAACACTACCTCCTATCCCATGACTCTCTAATTTCCTCTGGAGTCTTTCATGAGGTACTTTGTCAAACGCCTTCTGAAAATCTAGATACACAATATCAACCAGCTCACCTTTATCCACATGTTTGTTCACCCCTTCAAATAAATGTAGTAGATTGGTGAGGCAAGATTTTCCCTTCACTAAATCCATGTTGACTTGTCTCATGAAGCCATGCTTTTGAATATGCTCTGTAATTTTGTTCTTTATAATAGTCTCTACCATTTTGCCCGGCACCGACATCAGCCTCACCGGTCTATAATTTCCCGGATCTCCTCTGGAACATTTTTAAAAATCGGCGTTACATTGGCCACCCTCCAATCTTCCGGTACCATGCTCGATTTTAAGGATAAATTACATATTAACTAACAATAACTCCACAAGTTCATTTTTTAGTTCTATCAGTACTCTGGATGAATACCATCTGGTCCAGGAGATTTGCTACTTTTCAGCTTGTAGAACTGCCCCATTACATCCTCCAGGTTTACAGAGAATTCATTAAGTTTCTCCGACTTGTTAGCTTCAAATACCATTTCCAGCACCGGTATCCCACCTAAATCTTCTCAGTGAAGACCGAAGCAAAGAATTCATTTAATCTCTCCCTTACGGCTTTGTCCTTCCCCGAGCGCCCCTTTACTCCTTGGTCATCTAGCGGTCCAACCGATTCTTTGCTGGCTTCCTGCTTTTAATATACCTACAAAAATTTTTACTATGTGTTTTGGCCTCCAATGCATCTTTTTTCAAAGTACCTCTTAGCCTTCCTTATCAGTGCCTTGCATGACATTCCTTATGCTGTTTCTTATTATTTTCAGTCAGTTCCTTCTTCCATTGTCTGAAGGATTTTCTTTTAGCTCTAATAGCTTCCTTCACCTCACTTTTTAACCACGCCGGATGTCGTTTGGTCTTCCGTCCTCTTTTTTTAATACGCGGAATATATGGTGTTTTGAACAGCATCCATGCCTGATGTAAATTTTTGACCCTCACAGCCGCTCTTCAAAGTTTTGTTTTCACCGTTTCTCATTTTATCGTAGTCTCCTTTTTTAAAGTTAAACGCTAACGTATTTGATTTCCTATGTATACTTACTTCAAAGCTAATATCAAATCCAATCATATTATGATAGCTGTTATCAAGCGGCCCCAGCACCATTACCTCCCGCACCAGATCGTGCGCTCCACTAAGGACTAGGTCTAGAATTTTTCCTTCTCTCGTCGGCTCCTGTACCAGCTGCTCCATAAAGCAGTCCTTGATTTCATCAAGGAATTTTACCTCCTTAGCGTGCCCTGATGTTACATTTACCCAGTCAATATTGGGGTAATTGAAATCACCCATTATTAGTGTTGCCCAGTTTGTTTGCGTCCCTAATTTCCTTTAACATTTCTGCATCCATCTGTTCATCCTGGCCAGGCGGACGGTACTACACTCCTATTACTATCCTTTTCCCCTTTACACATGAAATTTCAATCCATAGTGATTCCAAGTAGTGTTTTATTTCCTGCAGAATTTTCAATCTATTTGACACAAGGCTCTTGTTAATATACAATGCTACCCCTACACCAATTCGATCCACCCTATCACTACAATATAATTTGTACCCCGGTATGACAGTGTCCCACTGGTTATCCTTTCCACCAGGTCTCAGAGATGCCTATTATCAGGGCTGGTTTTAGGCATGGGTGACAGGAGCGGTCGCACAGGGCCTCGCGCCTCCAGGGGCCCCGCGGTGCTTCCTGTCACTCCCCTGCCATATTGTCACTCAGCTGCTTTCCTTCCAGCCACCCTGAATTTAAAAAGTTGCAGCGGCAGCGAAAAAGCAGGCTCGCCTCTAGCCTTTAAGCCTTCCCTTTCTCTCTCAGCGTGCACTGATGCAATTTCCTGTTTCCGCGAAGGCAGCACAGTGCATGCTGAGAAAGAAGGGAAGGCTTAAAGGCTAGAGGCGAGCCTGCTTTTTCGCTGCTGCCGCTGCGACTTTTTACACGCAGGGCGGCTGGAAGGAAAGCAGCTGAGGAAAACTGAGGGCACAGCTGGGGCTGTGGTTGGGACCTCAGAAACAGGGGCTGAAAAGGGGGGTAAGTTAAGCTGGGGGCTGGGGGGGCGAGTCACTGGACATGGAGGGGAGGGTAGAGGAGAATCGCTGGACACAGATGGGATGGGAGGGCAGGGGACAGAGAAGAATCACGGATGTGGATGAGGGGGAGGACAGGGGGCAAAGGAGAATCTCTGGGCATGGATGGGGGGGAGGGCAGGGAGAGAGGAGAGTTGCTGAACATGGATGGACGGAGGGAGGCAGGAGAAATGCTGGACATGGAAGGAGGTGAGGGAAGACAGGAAGGAGATGCACATGGATGGAGGGGAGGGAGAGAGGAGAAATCACTGGATGTGGATGAGAGGGGAGGACAGGGGCAAAGGAGAATCACTGGACATAGATGGGAGGGGAGGGCAGAGGAGAATTGCAGGACATGGATGGGTAGCGGAGAGAGGAGAGTTGCTATGGATGGATGGACGGGAGGGCAGGAGAAATGCTGGACATGGATGGAAGTGAGGGAAGACAGGAAGGAGATGCACATGGAGGGGGGGGGGAGAAATTCTGGACATGGATGGAGGAGAGGGGAGAATTGAAATGCTGGATATGGATGGAGGGGATGGAAGAGAGAGGACGTGACATGAAGTGAGATGAACATGGATGGAGGGGAGGAGAGAGAGGAGAAATGCTGGACATGGATGGAGGAGAGGAAGATAGAGGAAGGGAGCATACTGACGGAGATGAGGGGAAAGGAAAAGAGGAGAAAAACTGCACATGGCTGGAGAAAACAGGCAAAAGCTGGATCCACTCTATCTCCTCCAGTCAAGTCCGCGGAGGATCCAGCTTTTGCCTATGGATGTAGGGCAAGAAATGAAGAAGAAAGGAGGAAAGTAAAGAAATAAATGGAAAGGAAGCCCTGGAAGTGGAGTTAAGGGAGCAGATAGAGAGTAGCAGAATCAGAGACTGGGACCAACATGATCAGAAAAACAAAGTCACAAGACAACAAAGGTAGAAAAAATCATTTTATTTTCATTTTAGTGTTTGGAATATGTCCAATTTGAGAATTTATATCTGCTGTCTTATTTTGCAATGTATAGCAATGTTCTGTTTTTCTGGTATTATGCTGCATGCAGAATCTGCATGCTAATTTGGTTTGTGTCATTTTGGTTATACTGGAGCTGTAACAGCTTACAGAAATTATTTATAATGAAAAAAAAAAGTTATTTTTCTTCCCCTGTACTGGAGTAATGTTTTCAATGATTACTGTTTATATGCGTCATGGCTGGTAAAAGGGTGTGGCTAAATGTGCCAACATTGTCCAGTTCAGCACACTATTAGCAGCCAAGTTCATACAAAGTTAATTATGTTCAGTGGAAAATAAATCTGTTGGCTCAGGCTGCTTGCTATCTGAATATTCAATCACTGTTTCATTATTGCTACCAAATATTACATATTAAGGGGATTCATTTTAATTATTTATCTAGTCCTTACGTGCACATGGCTTTGCTTTTTAAACCCAAAGGTTTCCTAGTATAGCATGTTTGAATTATTATTATTATTTTTTATACCCCACGCTTTCCCACTCATGGCAGGCTCAATGTGGCTTAGGTACTTATTTGTACCTGGGACAATGGAGGGTTAAGTGACTTGCCCAGAGTCACAAGGAGCTGCCTGTGTCTGAAGTGGGAATCGAACTCAGTTCCTCAGGACCAAAGTCCACCACCCTAACCACTAGGCCACTCCTCCACTAGTTTTGTATACAAGTTTTGCTTGATTTGTCTTTATTTGAAATAAAAGAAAATGTTTAAAACATATCTTGTCAACATGGGGCTGGGGGGGGGCCCAGTGAACTGGTCTGCACAGGGCCCCGCAGTTGCTAAAACCGGCCCTGCCTGTTATATCTAATTTTTCATTTAGTGCAATATCTAACTCTCCCATCTTATTTCTTAGGCTCCTGGCATTCGCATATAGACATTTCAAATTATGTTTGCTGCTCCTATTTACATCATGCTCAGTACTTGACAGTATTATTTCGCAATCTTTTGTCTGTTTTTTATTTTTTATTTAAGGACACCTGATCTACTATGGTCTCTTTTGCAACCTCATTATCAGGATACCCTATCTTTCCTATTTTTGTGATATCTTTGAAAGATACCTTATCCCGAACCATGCGCTTTTGAGCGACTGTCGACCCCCCCCCCCCCCCCCCATTTCTAGTTTAAAAGCTGCTCTATCTCCTTTTTAAATGCCGATGCCAGCAGCCTGGTCCCACCCTGGTTAAGGTGGAGCCCATCCTTTTGGAATAGGCTCCCCCTTCCCCAGAATGTTGCCCAGTTCCTAACAAATCTAAAACCCTCCTCCCTGCACCATCGTCTCATCCACGCATTGAGACTCTGGAGTTCTGCCTGTCTCTTGGGCCCTGTGCATGGAACGGGTAGCATTTCAGAAAACGCTACCCTAGAGGTTCTGGATTTGAGCTTTCTACCTAAGCGTCTAAATTTGGCTCCCACAACCTCTCTCCCACATTTTCCTATGTCATTGGTACCCACATGTACCAAGACAGCCAACTCCTCCCCAGCACTATCTAAAATTCTATCTAGGTGATGCGTAAGGTCCGCCACCTTCGCACCAGGCAGGCAAGTCACCAGGCGATCCTCTCTCCCTGTCCATCTCTCCTTTAGTCTCCTCCCCATCACACCCTTACTGCTATGTCATATTTGTCTGGGAGCTGCGGTAATGACAACAGCCATAAAATAAAAAGGAAACCAGCAAAGGGCCTTCAAAGGAATGCATGTTCTGGAGGTCCAGCTGCGCCCTGCCCCTATACAGTTAGGAAATCTGCGTTGGAGGGGATGGGACGCAGTTGGACTTTCGGACTGCAGCATACAAGGATTTGGAGGCCTTGCACCACTGATTTTCCTCTTTATGGCCACTGCCACTGCAGGTCCAGGGGAGATGTGGTGGTGGTCAGGGCAGAAATTAAGGAGGGGGCCCCCAATCCCCTCTTCCCTGTCCACTCCCTCGATTTCCCTACCCATTGTTACTACCACACATAAAACAACCTTAAATGACTTCTTCACACATAAAACACAGACAGACCTTCACCAAATACAGAACAAGGGATCATAGATTAGAAATATGAACACCACAATGGAACTGGGAACCCCGAGAAGTTAAACTTGGCAAGTACTGCAACACTGGAGAAATAAAAATAGAAATTAACTTCATTTTCTACTGAACACATTCATTTTCTACTGAACACAATCACTGGCATAACCAGGAAAGGGGTGGGGAAGAGGACTTAGATCCCCCCCCCCAAATTAACATCTGCCTTGCTGTGGCTGGTGGGGCTACCCATGCCTCACTAGCTGATGACCACCTCCTTCCCCTCCTCATGTCCAGTGACCAGAACTCTCCAAGCTCTGTAGCTAGCAGTATTTCAGAGCTGCTGCCCCCCCATACCTGTTCGTCTTTCACACATTCTGAACATGCGTGGTGGTGGTGGGAGGGGGGGGGGTAGCAGTGGCAATTTGGGGATACTGCCAACAACTGCAGAGCTTGGAGATTTCTGGCTGCCAGACTGGAGGAGGAGGTTTCAGTTGGTGGGGCTTGGGGGGGATCCCCGCCAGTTCAAGTATTTACAATTTGCATTCTGATGGGGAGAAATTTTGGTGCCCACCCATTTAGGTCTCAAGCCTCCTCCCTCCCCCAAATCAGCCATCTGGCTATGCCACAGAATACAATACAAAAACCATTTGTGATGCACATATTCCAGTTAATACATTAATAAAACACTTTTTATACCTTTGTTGTCTGGGCATTTTGTTTTTCCATCATTGTGGTCCCAGTTTCTCTTTTTCTGCTTTTTTGTCTATCATCTGCTAATTCTCTTTCCAGTGTCTGCTGTCCATTTTTATTTTCTCCTCTCTTGTTCCATTCCCTCACTACACCTGTCTCTAACATATTGATTTTTCCTTTTTAACTATTTCTTCCTTTTTTTCCCTTTTCTGCCTCTGTCCACTCAAATTTCACTCTCTCTAGCTCACCCTTCTTTTTAATTTTCAGCTACCTAACAATTTTCCATCTCCTCTCAGTCCCTAGCTCTCCCATTCCCATCTCACTCCTTTCCCAGCCTTCTAGTTCCTTCCATCTACTCCACATTACCACATTTCTACCTCTGTACTGACTATTCACCGCTCACTCATCTTCTTGCCACCTACCTTTGACTTCTCCCACATGATTCTACCATTTCCAGAATCTCCTCTCCCTCTCTGGGAAACACAAAGGAATCCTGCATGTAAAGAATGGAACCAAACTTAGCGGTGCTTAGATGGCAACTCCATTAATTGGGAAGCAAACAAAGACAGTGCCGGGCAGACTTCTACAGTCTGTGCCATGATTATGGCTGGAGTATGGCTTTGATGACAGCTTCAGTAGTTGGAGAACAAAGCAGTGTCAGGCAGACTTCTACAGTCTGTGCCCTGAAAACGGCAAGGACAAATCAAGATCAAGTATACTTATGAAGTATCACATCATATCTTATGCTATGAGTTTATCTTGTTGGGCAGACTGGATGGACTATACAGGTCTTTTTCTGCCATCATCTATTATATTACAGGGCATTTCTTGTGCCAGTACGTGCCAGTTCATTTTTACCCACATGTGACATGCCCGACATCCCTCTCTCCCCGGGTCCAGGACATCCCCTTTCTCTCTCCCGCTAACATTCTGTCTGGTGCAATTCTGTAAGAAGAAGAAGAAACTGAGTCCACACAGCGTACTTACTCGCCTGAGACCACCTGATCTGCTGCACCAACACTGGAACTTCCCTATGCCGTGGCATTGCCCCCCTTCTGATGTAACTGCCTTCTTCCTCAAGGGTGGGCAGTGGCAAAGGGATGGTCCAGTGTCTGCACAGAGGATCAGGCCTCAGGAGAGTAAAGGACTTGGTTTCTTCTTCTTACAGAACTGCAGCAGACAAGTGTGTTAGTAGGAGAGAGAAGGGTTGTCCCGGTCCTGGGGAGAGGGGACTCAGCTTCTTCTGAAGAGAATCGCTGGACATGGCAGGAGGGGAGGGCAGGGGAGAGAGGAAAATTTCTGGGCATGGATTGATGGAGGGGAGGAGAATTGCTGCACATGGATGGAGGGGAGTGCAAGGGAGAGAGGAGAATCGCTGGACATGGATGGAGGGGAGGGCAAGGGAGAAGAGAATTTCTGGACATGGATGGATGGAGGGAGGGGAGGAGAGAGGAGAATTGCTGGACACAGATGAAGGGTAGTGCAGGGAAGAGAGGAGAATTGCTGGACATGGATGGAGGGGAGTGCAGGAGAGAGAAGAATCGCTGGACATGGATGGATGGAGGGGGACAGGGGGGAGAGGAGGCTTGATGGACATGGATGGAAAGGAGAGCAGGGGACACAGGAGAATTGCTGGACATGGATGGATGGAGAGGAGGGCAGTGGAGGAGGAAGGAGAATTGCTGGACATGGATGGAGGGAAGAGAGGAGAATCGCTGGACATGGATGGAGGAGAGTACAGGGGAGAGAGAAGAATCTCTGGACATGGATGGAGGGGAAAGCAGGGAAGAGAAGAGAATTGCTAGACATGAATGGATGGAGGGGAGGACAGAAGAAAGGAGAATCGCTGGACATGGATGGTCTGCATGCTAATCTGGTTTGTGTCATTTTGGGTACATTGGAGCTGTAACAGCTTACAGAAATTATTTATAATGAAAAATTCACAAGTTATTTTTATTCTCCTACACTAGTATAATATTTTGAATGATGCCTGTTTATATGTGCCATGGCTGGCAAAAGGAGTGTGTCTACCAAAGGGGTGGAACCATTGATAGTGACCCCACCCAAAGGTTACCCATAATGGGTACCGGTACCTTTTTTCCTACAAATAAAGAAACTGATTATATATAACATCTAAGATCCCAAAGAGGGCAAGAGACATGCAGTATTTCAGGGAAGCTGGGCAAGAGAATTAGATGAGCAGCCCTGGAACATACCAATTTCACTCCTGTGCAGTTACTACTCTGGCTCCATGCCATAAGGTACAAGCTCATCCAGTCCTGATTTTACACTATTGCATGCACCCATCTGAATGCCCCATTCATCTCAATTTAAAAAAACGGAGCTACAAGTCCCATAATATATGTTATTAAGATAAAGACAGGTGAGACTGGTAGTTCTTATAACCGCAGCCCTGACTGCTCCAGAACCTGTTCAGCTTATCCAAATTAAGTATGAGAAGCGGCATACAACAAAGAACATGGCCTAAAACCCAACAGGTGCTGCAACTGATAAGAATGTAACCACAGGAAAACACTAAAATGCACAGAAGAAACAACATAAATAAGCTTATATTTGCCTGTACTGTGGCGCAGGGATAAGCCGGTGTTCTCTTCCAGCTGTTAGTGGAACAGTTGAGGGCTGTGCCTTATCATTACCACGAGGTGGCACTATATCACAGGAGGAAACACACTGTGCCGGGGCTCAGAACAGAAATAGCTGACTGACGCTTTCGTGACATTAATGCTTGGGAAACTAAAGCCAAAATTCCAGTAAACAAGACTGTAAATTATCAGTTATGTGTGAGCGGAGAAAATATGCAACAAATATCTGAGTGTCAACAAACTCTGAATCACCTTTGCCTGTTAAAGTTAATGTAAATGTTGTTTTCCTGATCGTTGCAACAATGCCGCCTCAGTAAAGGTCTGTTTTCCTTTCAGTTTCCCGCTGCCTTGTCCCCACAAAACAAGATCTTAGAAGTGGACCATCAGCTTTCCAATAATCACAACCATGATCAAGTATCATATCAGACTTGGCTACGAAAGATAAAAGGGTGTAGAGGTTGCCATATAAAAAAAAAAATTCCCACCCAAAACAGCCCAAAAACCCGCCCAAAAAACCGCACACCCCCACCCCGCCGTAATCACCCGCCCCTTCATCATCACCCCGCCCCCGCCATCATCGCCCACCCAATACTTCGGCAAACCCCGCCCCAAAACGTCACAAACCGCGCCCTCTGTCCACCATTAGACCCACCCCCGCCGGCCCCGAAAAACCACCCCCAAAACCCGCACAAAAAAAATAAACCAGCCCAAAAAACCGCAACCCACCGCGGGCAAAAGTTTCCTGCGGCGGGTTGCTGGAAACTCTTCCGGGAGGAGAAGGGGAGGAATCCCTCAGTTTAAAAGGGCGGAGTTCCTATTGTCTGTATAACCTCCTAGGTCTGCATAGGAGCATTCTCTCTCACCCCGCACTAAAATCTAACACTTGTGTCAAACATCACTGAAGTTAGCTTGAGAACAGGAGCCGGCATGACGTGAAAAAATGAAGCCAATTTGATTAATCTCCATTTCCTTCTCCGCGCAGCCGTCATCCCCGTTCACCCAAACAAAGCGAAAAACGTAGGAAGCTCTTTTGGTAGCACTTTTTATTTGATTTCACTTATAGTTTCAAATAGGCCAGCTTGTGCAGCATATGGATGTACACAGAGAAAATATTGGTTTCATAGGTTTAGTTGTGTTTGCTGCACGACTAATATTCCGCCAGGGTCATTACGCTCATATTAGCCCTCTCCTCAAGTCACTTCACTGGCTTCCTATCCGTTCCGCATACAGTTCAAACTCCTCTTATTGACCTACTAGTGCATTCACTCTGCAGCTCCTCAGTACCATCTCCACTCTCATCTCTCCCTACCATTCCTCCTGGGAACTCCGTTCACTGGGTACATCTCTCCTATCTGCACCCTTCTCCTCCACTGCCTATCATCCAGACTCCGTTCCTTTTATCTTGCTGCACCATATGCCTGGAATAGACTTCCTGAGCCTGGGTACGCCGTCAAGCTCCATCTCTGACCGTCTTCAAATCTAGCTAAAAGCCCACCTTTTTGATGCTGCTCTTTAACTCCTAACCCTTGTTCACTTGTTCAGAACCCTATTTTATCATCCTCACTTTAATATTCCTTATCTCTTGTTGTTCTGTCTGTCCTAATTAGATTGTAAGCTCTATCGAGCAGGGACTGTCTCTTCATGTTAAAGTGTGTGTACAGCGCTGCGTAGTTTCTAGTAGTGCTATAGAAATGATAAGTAGTTATTTAGAGTGAATGAGGATGACAGCTGGGCGGGCGGAGAGGGAAAGGGAGATTAACCTAATTGGCTTCAGCTTATTTATTATATTTTAAAAATTTATAAACCACCTATAAACTAGGTGGTTTCCAAATTAGAACATACATAATTAAAATACCATCAAATACAAAAGCAAATACAAACTAAAAAATATGATTCTCTGCTCTGCATAACTACTATAGCTGCTTCAAAAATATGCCTGTCACAAATAAATGAGTCTTTAGGGGTTTCTTAAACTGCACCAAGCTGCCACAACGATGAAGTTGATCAGGAAGTGCATTCCATAGTGAGATTGCTGTCGACACAAAGGTCGTAGCTTTTTTATGTCATGCTGTCTCTGTTCTCAATCTAACCCAAGGAGGTTGAAGAAACAGAGACTGGATGATGTCAAAAAAGTTGAAGCCACTTAGGTTAGTCTATGTTTCGTCTTTCCCATGCAGCCGTCATCTAGAGTACACTCAAAACAAAGCAAACAAACCTATGAACTGCTACATCCATGTTATCATTCTTTATTGTTGGTAGCATTTTTTTTTAATCTCACTACATTTTCAAACATGCTGGCTAGTGCAGCATACAGATGTACACAGAGGAAGTATAATAACGGAATAGGGAAAACAGCAATCAGATCTACGTAGAGTAGTAATTTCTTATAAATCGTAATCAGTATGTCATTTTGAGGGGCTTGTTATAGGGACACCTTAGCACGTTATATTCGTGTAGATTTTTCTCCTGGTAAAGGGCCACTAAAACAGACATCATGTTATGAGAATCAGGTGCTCAACATCAGAGTTTCTATTTATTTACTTATTTATGACATTTCTATCCCACATTAAACCTGAATTAAGTTGAAGCCTGGGGACATTTAAAAATTTTTTATTTTCCTGTGCCTAGATCAAAAGAGAAAGATGGTTTGTGGGAACTTGATCCTTTCATTTTGTGGAATGCAGTGGTATATTATAAAAATGCACTTAATATTGTTTATTACTACTATTTAAAAAGAAGAGATATTTAATAAGGGCAGAGCTACCACAAGGTATTGCTTGTTAAACCCAAAGGCAAAACTTAAGGGTGGTTAAACAATTTGGTATAAACTGTTATGACTTTACTTCTTTATACTGCTTTGGATTCTATGGATCTGTACATTTGTGTTTTTTTGGTGGGTGGAACAGGTGGGCTTATAGGGAGGGAGGAGAATACCAGAGGGGAAGAGTTCTTGGGGTGTTCTCTGTAAAAGTTTATTTATTTATTTATTTATTTATTTGGATTTATTTACCGCCTTTTTGAAGGAATTCACTCAAGGCGGTGTACAGTAAGAATAGATCAAACATGAGCAATAGGCAATTAGAGCAGTAAAAATATTAAACAACAATACAAAGTATGGCATGGTATACTACTTGCAATGACAACACAATCCACCTTAATTGAAAGAGAAAAACGCCTAGATTTGACCCAAATCGGGAGATAGACGTTTATCTCACAAAAACGAATAAATCGGTATAATGGAAAGCCGATTTGGACGTTTTCAACTGCACTCCATCGCGGAAGCGTACAAAGTTGACGGGGGCGTGTCGGAGGCGTGGAAGGTGGAACTGGGGTGTGGTTATCGACCGAGGAGAGATGGGCGCCTTTGCCGATAATGGAAAAAAAGTATGCGTTTGTAGCTAGAATTTAGGGCACTTTTCCTGGACCCTGTTTTTCACGAATAAGGCCCCAAAAAGTGCCCTAAATGACCAGATTACCCTCAGAGGGAATCGGGGATGACCTCCCCTGACTCCCCCAGTGGTCACTAACCCCTCCCAACCACAAAAAAATGATGTTTCACAACTTTTTATTTCACCCTCAAATGTCATAACCCACCTCCCTGGCAGCAGTATGCAGGTCCCTGGAGCAGTTGTTAGGGGGTTGCGTGGACTTCAGGCAGGTGGACCCAGGCCCATCCCCCCCCTACCTGTTACAATTGTGCTGCTTAATGCTTAGTCCGTCCAACCCCCCCAAACCCACTGTACCCACATGTAGGTGCCCCCCTTCACCCCTTAGGGCTATAGTAATGGTGTAGACTTGTGGGCAGTGGGTTTTGAGGGGGATTTGGGGGGCTCAATACACAAGGGAAGGGTGCTATGCACCTGGGAGCTCTTTACCTTTTTTTTTGTTTTTGTAAAAGTGCCCCCTAGGGTTCCCGGTTGGTGTCCTGGCATGTGAGGGGGACCAGTGCACTACGAATCCTGGCCCCTCCCACGAACAAATGCCTTGGATTTATTCGTTTTTGAGCTAGGCGCTTTCATTTTCCATTATCGCTGAAAAACAAAAATGCCCAGCTCACAAATTGTTGAATAAAACATGGACGTCTATTTTTTCAAAAATACGGTTCGGTCCGCCCCTTCACGGACCCGTTCTCGGAGATAAACGCCCATGGAGATAGACGTTTTCGTTCAATTATGCCCCTCAATATGTACTAGAACATTATACTTGTAGTGAAGGGTAAGGCAAAGTTGTAACATATAGATGAGTAAGAAAGTAGGAAAATTAGAAAGTAAGGTGACTGATTTGAAGAAAGTTGCACATGAGGTCAGAGAGATGGTTTAAATATTATCTCAGCTAGGGTAGGAGTGGATAAACATGTCCCACTGCAATATGTGCAGCCCAAGTCAATCCTTGTGTGTGTGAGTGAGGACTAACAAGCAGTTGCTTCTTCATTCAAAGACCTGGTTGAAGAGCCAAGCTTTCACCTGCTTCTTGAAGTAGAGGTAGTCTTGTGTTTAAGCGGAGCCTTTCAGGCAACGCATTCCAGAGTGTGGGGCTACCTCCGGAGAAGGCTCGCTTGCGGTTATCACATTGTGTAATGTCTTTTGGAGAGGATGTATTTAGTGATAGTCCTTGGGAGGACCTTAGTGCCCTTGGTGGTGTGTGGAGGATCATCCTATTCTTCAGATACTCGGGGCCATTTCCTTCAGGGCCTTGAAGATCAGACATAGAGTTTTAAATTTAGCCCTGTATTGATTGTACTGGTAGCCAATGAAATTTTTGCAAAAATGGTGTGATGTGGTCACGTCGCTTGCAACCTTCTATGAGTCTTGCTGCTGCATTCTGAATCAACTGGAGCTGGTGCAGGCCCTTTGTAGTCATGTGCCATGACTATATTGCGCCATGTTGGATGGTTCACTAGTTTTTCTTGTTCAGTATGAAGCTTATCAACCAATATGTTTTGCTTTTAATAAAAATGATTAAAAAAAGTTTGGATGTTACTGAATTCTATTATTCTGTCTCACTGTATTTCCAATTGTGTTACAGTATAAGTCTTCACAAGAACAAAATATAAGAAAACCAATGGACTGCATTAGTTATGTTTCAACAAATGAGAGATCTGTTTGAAAATATTTATTTTAATTATTTTGACTTATAAAGCACGTGTCCATGAAACATGCTCAAACAACAGAATAATCCATTTGTGTATCTAACATTTAAACTTCTACAAACCAGATGCAGATGGTGATTCCATGTGCTGCCCAATGAGAGATTACTTTTACTTCCATTAATTTCATTATATTCTATCTTTATAACAGGCTTCCAAGGCGGACTACAACAGTTTAGATGAACCCATCAGGAAACAGGATTTCCTCACTGAAATTTGGCAATCTGTATTGTTTAGAACAGTGTTTTAGAAAAATGAGCACAAAATACAGAGTTTATAAGTGCTGTTTCTACCAGCTACAATAATTTTGTAAGCTGTTTTAGTGATATTCAATTTAAAATTCATATCTATATCTAGACATGGGAAGCTTACAATAAATTAAAAAGCTACCAATAAGTAAAAAAAAAATATATATGAAGGCACTGCCTATCCAACTGGAACAGCTTTAGACTTTTTACAGATAGACCACATATAGGCAGTCCCTAAGTTATTTCTAATCTTTGCTATTGTTTTGGGTGAACTGAAACAGAGTCAAGCTCTGCCTACTGGCTTCAGCTTATATAATAGGCTAGATAGGTTAACTTTTCATCCAACCTCCTGATCTAACCCAATGAAGTTTGATTGAAAACAGGAGACAGCATGACATCAAAAAGTGAAGCCACTTAGGTTAGTCTGTTTCCCTTTCCTTGTGCAGCCGTCGTTCTGCATACACTCAAAACAAAGCAAACAAACCTATGAACTGCTGCATCCATGTTGCAGTTCTTTATTATTGGTAGCTTTTTTTTTTTTTAATTTTTTTTATTTAATCTCACTTATATTTTCAAACATGCCAGCTTGTGTAGCATACAGATGTACACATAGGAAGCATAATAACAGAATAACTTTTAATAGGTAGTAATTAATCAGTGTGTCATTTAGAGGGGCTGGTTATAGAGACACCCTAGCACGTGTTGTATTCATGCATTTTTTCTCTTGGTAAAGCACCACTAGGACATCATGTTATGAAAATCAGGTGATTAACATCTATTTCTTTACTTATTTATGACATTTATATCTCACATCAAACACTAATTAGGTTGAAACCTGGGAGCATTTCAAATCTGTTTTTTTTTCTTGTGCCTAGATCAAGAGAGAGATGGTTTGTGGGAACTTGCTCTTTTGTTTTGTGGAATGCAGTGGTATATTATAAAATGCACTTAATATTGTTTATTACTATTTATGATACATTAAAGTATATAGATGCATCCTGGGAAAATGAAGGCTAAGGGACATCATCAATAAAAGAGTGGGAGCTGAATGACAGGAACAATCCGGTGGAGTAGAAATGAGTTTGCATGAGTTCAGCAAATTCCAGGAGAAAGTCACACTGCACAGCTCCTGTACTCTGGCATCCAATGCAGGACTATGCTCCACTGGCCAGGTTGTAACTGTTATTTTTGTAGTTCTGGAAAAGATAGGTGGCACAAACAATTACTGGGCCTAGGGTATATGGTGTGTGTCCCTTTTGGCTGATAGGTACTCAATGCTTTTCTTAGGTAATTTAGCATCTGTGCATTCTCACATTCATATTATTTTACATGCTGCTAATTAAACAAGCTATTCATTTTATAATATTTGAGCCTTGTGTTAGTTATCAGTAGAACTGGGGATTCAAAAGGGGGCATAAAATGTGTTATAAATTCCAGGAATGCTAATCACAATTCTCAACTGCACCAGCTCCCAGTGCGATCTATGCTGCCCCCACAAAATTGGAAGAGGTTTACAGAAGGGTGACCAAAACAATTAATGGAATGGAACTCATCTCATAGACAAGGAAAAGCTTAGAGGACAAGCTGAGGGGGATATGATCGAGATTTACAAAAATACTTGAGTGGAACACAACAGGTAAACAAACATTGTTTACCCTTTCAAAAAGTACAAAGACTAGGGGATACTCTATGAAAAGATCAGGAGGCGGGGCTGGTGGTTGGGAGGCGGGGATAGTGCTGGGTAGACTTATACAGTATGTGCCAGAGCCGGTGGTTGGGAGGTGAGGATAGTGCTGGGCACACTTATACGGTATGTGCCAGAGCCGGTGGTTGGGAGGCGGGGATAGTGCTGGGCAGACTTATACGGTCTGTGCCCTGAAGAGCGCAGGTACAAATCAAAGTACACAAAAAGCAGCAAATATGAGTTATCTTGTTGGGCAGACTGGATGGACTGTGCAGGTCTTTTTCTGCCGTCATCTACTATGTTACATGGTAATACTTTTAAAACAAATGGAAGAAATTATTTTCACTCAAATAGTAAGCTCTAAATTCATTGCCAAAGGATGCAGTAACAGCAGTTAGCATATCTAGGTTTAAAACAGGTTTGAACAGGTTCCTGGAAGAAAAGCCAAAAATCTGTTATTATGATAGCTATCCCTGGGATCAGAACCATGGAATCTTGCTACGCTGTGGGATTCTACAATATAAAATAAAGGAGTACTACAACAGAGCAATTGTAGGCCAAAAGTTATAAATGTATTGTTAGGTATTTTGACATTTTGCTCTATTATAGTACTCCTTTATTTGAATTATTTAACGATTGTGGAGTGCTGGTCCCTTGTTTTTCTTGTGGACTCTTTGGGATTCTGCCAGTTACTTGTGACCTTGATTGGGCACTGTTGGAAGCAGGATGGACTATCAGTCTGAAGTAATCTGGCTATTCTTTTGTCCTTATGTAAATTTACTGTAACACTCACCTTAGTAATGCTAGAGATTATTTATAGAATTCATAGGATGTAATATATGTATCAAGGTAAGCTTGGACATTACTTATCAGGCCTGTGGAATCCAGCACAATGGTGAATAGATCCTGCCACATTTTCTTGGTCTGACTATATTTTTGGTAGTGAAGGATGTTACATCTCTCCATCTGACATACATGGCATTTATTTAGCATTGTCTAGTTTTCTTACTTCAAGTTTATCACTTCAGATTGGAATTGTTTCAGATGATCACAGCCAGGGTCATTATTCCAGTGTTTTCTAGTAGCATCCTGTTACAACGTTATCTACTAGAAACTGTATAAAAGACATGCCACCTTACTATTTCTGTGTACACTTTTTCTCCCATCAGAAGTTCACATCCAGCAGCTTCTCAGCTATTTCTTAAATGAATCTGCATTTTTCTATTTCACAATTTTTTTTCTCACTGCTTGCTGTGAATCATCCAATTCACAATCCCTTGTCACAGGTATTACTACCACTCTCATCCTTAATTCAACTTCACCTCTCTAACTATTCACATATCTGGCTTTGATCAATGTATGACGCCTTTTTAAAAACGGTTTGTGCATTTGCCACTTCCTGATCTGATCTTTAAAGACTTATTTTTTTATTTCTTGTTTTGCAAACCTGTTGCTGTTCCTGCAGTGCTGGTAATTCTTCCTTATTCCTTCTGTTTCAGAATGCTCACACTAGTTTAAGGGTATTTACTTGTTAAACTGTTTCCCTTATTTGGTGACTGCCAGTTCTTCCCCTCTCAGATTCTACACTGTTCTTCCAGTTTTTAACATTATACTTCATTTTATCTAACACCTTTGCCCTATTGTGCACCATGTTTATATCATCACATTTTTCTCTTCTGACTCTTCCAAAGCACTGCTTTAAAAGGACTGAACCTAGCTAGCACTCATCCCTTAAAGTATTTAACCACTATCACACTAGTTATAATTTTACTCACACACAAAACTGGTCAGCTTGCTTACCAGTTTCCACATGGAACTGTGTCAAGGTCTTATCAGAGTCCCATAGCTATAGTTTACTACTCTGTTCTTTTGTGAAAACATGGTGTCCTTAAGATCATGTAATTCACAGACTTTAGTGTAGTACATCGTCGTTTATATTTTAATGACCGTTTCTTGCCTTCATCTTACTAATGTTGGCGAGAGAGGTCTAAAGATTCAGCTCTCCTTTACTCCTTATTCCTGCTTTTCTTTAGCCTCTTGTAAACTGCCCTTAGCACAGTTACAAGAACACAACTACGAAAGGAGCAGTCACTTATTTTCCTTGCACTTTCCTCAGCAGATCTAGTGCCTTAGCTACTTTGCATTAAAATTTTAATTCTAGGGCTTCATCAGCAACCACAATAATGAATTAAACACAACAATTCATCACAAAACTGAATGGTTTTAATATTCTCTTATTCAATAGATCCTTTTCCAAAAGAAAATGGAAGAGGAAAGTGTGAAAAATGAGCAGAACCAAAAATAAGATTGCATACAAGCCTCATTAATTAGTGCCAGCAGGCATTTGTACATCAACACAAGTCCAACTGTTTCTGCATCAAATAAAATTTCTCTCCAGTAATGGGGGTGGAGGGAAGAAGCTTTAGATTGTCAAAGTACATAGCAGAACACTTGTGAGAAAGTTTGATACAGAACTGAAATCGGATGTAATGAAAGCTTCTCCATCCAATCAATAAATCCACTGATGAATCAGTACCAGAGAAGACTGCCCTTTGCAAGAAACGTTTGGCAAGAATGGGCTCTAGTTTTACCCCACCTCATGGAAACTGATTGATAGAATACAGCAGGACAAAGACAATTCACCAAAACTACTACACTCACCCCTGGACTAATACAGCAATGATCATCACCCATCTTCTAGGGAATGGCAGCCAGCAGCCAACGATCATGAAGTAGTAGTCAAAATTATTCACACCAAGGAAAAAGCTGGGATTTTTTAGAAAGGGTGCAGGGGCAGGAGGAAGGACAGGGCATTCAACATTGTCTTTCAGGTATGTATTTAATTAACCAATATGAATTATTAAAAAAAAAAAAAAGCTTTTGCCCACTTTTTTGTTTTACATCAATGTCTATATTACTATAATATCACTGTACAGTCTAACAATTAATTTAAAATGCCCTTTCAAACAAAAAAAAAGAAGGGGATTTTTCATTTAACTAAAGAAATATGGGCAAAATGCATAAGATTTAATTTTTACTATTTTCTCCCACCAGAAAATGAAGTGACAAATTAAAATTTAAAAACTTATACTCTTTAAATTATCTGCAACACACACACAAAAAGGACATTGATTGAACATTGCATCCAGACTCAGGCCTAACATCTAGATTTCAAAAATCAAAACAATCCACCTAGGCCAAAGTCTCCCTTTCCATGTATCACAAAGGGCGGCAGTATTGCCTGCTTTAGTGGCTTAGGTAGAAGAACGCTGGGGAAAGCATTTCACTTGTGACCTGCTTTCTTGTATTCCAGCACAGCAGT